>NC_135895.1:29785765-30435497 GCF_964194155.1 Cetorhinus maximus | reverse complement strand
TCTTAATGCCAGGGATACATAGCAATAGCCGCCTTGCTAGCGCTGCCCGCAAAACACAAGACATGAAACAAAATGTGCATGTCAGATGGAGCTGGGGCTCAACAGTAAAATGTCCCTGCGGATTGCCAGCACAACATTAAAGCGCCCCTACGGACCGTCAACTCTCCCTGTCCCAGCTTCACAAGGAAAGATGTATATTTGAGCAAAGTTCTGGACAGACGGATACTGCTGTCTGGGTACAGAGAGAATGGCGATTTTTTTCTTTGGCAAAAAGGAGAAACACTTTAGAGCATTACCACCTAAAGAATTACAAAATTTGGCAATAGGTGTAGGATAGTAATCTAATCATATCATAACAATGGAACACTCAATTGAAGCAGTATCTTAGAACTTATCGTCAGGCAACCATTATCCTTTGCGTCAATGTTAATTGGCACTTTAAGTGATACAATCATTTGTTAGTTTTTATGGTGTTACTGATGTTTGTCTGCAGTTTAGTTTTTTCCCCTAATTTGAAAATTATATTTTGTCATATTTTCAGGTATAGGACTCCGCAAAATACGTGTAACTTACTGTGTAAAAATGGATTGGTAAGCAACCTTCACCCTGATCTTTGCTAATGGTGTTAGTAAGCGGAAAGATGCATGAGAGCATCTTGTACATCACGCGTACGACATTCCCATCCTCTATCCCAGTCGTTCGTACCATTTTTCGTGCCAAATGGAGACAATCAGTGTGACATTGTGGGAAATTGTGCTCGGTCGACTTATTCCCACTAGGAATTGGGTTGAGACTATCCCGTGTCCATGTCAAATATATACAGTCCAGGAAACCAAGCAACTTTCATGCCAAGTGCCCTGGATTCGATCGCCCATTGGTGGTGACAGATAGTTTTAAGCATATAAACTTGGTAATATTATGTGATTGTGGAATTTGAAAAGTGCAAGGGAGGCTTTAGTTCTCCAAGTTTGAATAAAGCAGGGAGAAAAAAAACCTCATATTTAATTTCAAGAAAACAAAGTTGAAAGGAATGTTCAGGGGAGAAGGACGTTGGAAGTTGTTTATTATTAGGCTGGGATGCAAAAGGACTAGTTACAAGTCTGGAAATGGCATCGCGATTAAATCTCCTTCTAATCGGTATGATCCGTCTATAGGACAAATATACCTCAGATTTTATTGGAGATAACATTCCATCACTATCACTTCCAAAAATTCAAAGTGCCTTTAAATTAAATCTAAAACAGCCGAACTGTTACCTATTCGCCGCTCGGTCCCCTCAAATTCCCCCAGTGTATTGTCACCACTGTAAATATATTCGGTCCATCCGTACACAAAGGCCTAGAAGAGGTCCTGAAGAACAGATCCTCATAACCCGACGAGCAGGTTCTGTCTAAAAACATATATACAATAATAATTATGCTGTTAGCGATTCCCTGAATGCTTGAATTGTGTTAGCATTGCCAAATAGAATGACTTTTGCCTATGATTTATTGCCAAGTTGCAGAACACAATAATAGAGGTAGGTGCATTTTTATTGACTATTTAAAAATCTGTTTCTATTTGCTACTCAGTTTTATATAAATGCTACATTGGAACTTTTACACTTGGAAAGCACTGGAAAAAAAATCATTCTGTTGTTTGACAACTCAATGCAGTTCTCGACTGAAGCCAAAGAATTGATATGTCATGGATTACTGCCTTCTGCTTCGGCTCAGACCCAAACGAGCCACCAGGGTGGAACTCTTCTAACCAGAGTCCCTTAAATCTGGTGGCTGGGGACAGGGACATTTCATTCGCAGTTGATAACAAGTGCCTTCCAGCACTTATTTTCCACAAGTAATCTGCCCGTGCAGCCTGCAGATTGCTGAGGCCATGTTCTTTCTCCGGCCATTGCAACCAACGGTCACCAGTGACCATACATCACTTTCTTTTTTTGTCAGGGCGGCCTCCCGAAGGTCTTTTTTACTAGCTCCAAGTGTCACTAAGGAGCACCAAATGCACATGTACGTGTCAATAATCTAGCCCCCAAGTCAAGTCAAATAGCTCTGTGAAAAGAGAAAAAAATGAATAATGCCTCTGGCCCATCAATAGCTGAATGTCAAGAGGCGTGATAAGGTATCGATCAAAAGGCAATGGCATTTGTTGCAATTTCAGCTCCTTAATGTATGACCATCAAAGCAGAATAAGACCTCAGTATCGTTGCAACATTAGTATCATTTGTGACAGGAGGCTCTCTTGAACGTCGTAGACTGCTGGGTATTAGGACGGAAAATCGCATCAGAGGGTGGGCAGGTGCCTCCAGGCTGTGCCTCTCTAAGTCCTGTCTCCCTGCAGCACATTCATTCACCCAGTCCTTCGTAGGTCCAGCCGGCACTGATACTATTATCAAATCCTTTCACTTGCTTCGAATTTCAGCATTGTGCTAAATATTTCATGCACTTGTTTGATGCTAACTAGTGGCTTCATCCAGTGGCAAAGCACTTCAACGCCATTTCCCCCATTTTTCTTTCTTTTGGGATAAGCACTTAGTCAAATGGGACAGCAAAACAGATGAGAATCAATTATTAAAACACTGACAATGTAAAATCGGGCAATTTTCTATGCTTACAAGAACGTTGCCACGAAAATATAAATAGATGTGTTTAATCAATAATATTCTGCTGGCAGCCACAAATGCGGTATATACCGCCTTCAACACCAGTGGAATAAATCATATCATTTTCTATTATGTGTTCGCTATTTTTCCAGATTATCATTGCCAACCCCCAGTGTCTTATTGGGATAATACTTAGTAAACACACATACAAATAGTAACTGGGAAGCATGTGTAGATGCAGACTGACAAAACAGGTTATTTAAACCTGTGGTTTAAGTTATGCAAAGCTGCCTGTTGGGTATTTAATTAAAAATTATGCTTCTATTAATATCCGTATTGTGATATGGGGAAGCAAGCGCAATCTTGTATGCATCTGGCATAATGGTTGATACATTACAACCTAATTTCATATTTTCGGTTTCATTTCAGTGAGGGGTGGGGGGGATGGTTTACATGTTTTATCCAAGTGCATTTTTACCTTATACCTTACATACTTTTCTGAATAACAATACAGATTTATCCTAACAGCCATTTCCAAAGATTATTATGACACATTTAAAGTTATTGTTATAATGCCGTATTGAACGCTCTTAATTAAACTGAGTATCTGCTTTCCTTGCCTTAGGTGCACGCTAAAATAAATATTTTAGTGATTATTAGTGTCACTTAATCAAAAAGGATATTTATTATAATTGAAAATAAGCTCTCAGTCTCTTCTGAGGATGGTCGCTCATAGGCTCGGTGTCAAAATCTTTAACTTAATCATTCATAGTAAAATGTGTTCGTACAATTGTACTGTTGTCTTGTTTCGAACTAAACTTTATGCTTCAAAAGAAACCAGCCAGTTTCCGGGGTGGGGTGGGGGTTAGTATCAGTAAGCCTGTTAGTGCACTTTTAAATGTTATCGTTTAATAGCTCGTTGCGAAGATCTGCGTATATATAACAAAAAAAAATCCACTCACCAGCAAAAGCACTTCATCATCCTAATGAGCTCACTGTTGTGTGAATCTGAATAAGCTCGCTGTTGTTGAATATTAATTGTAGGAAGAGGCTTGGGATGCTTGTTACAAATGGCCTGTCCTTACACAGGAGCTCTTGGCCCGAGGGGAAGGAAAGCTGGACAAACCCTCATTTAGCAGGGTGGCGGAGAGCCTGGCTGCTTTCCCTCTGTGTGTGCTTTCCCCCTCTCCCCTCGGTATACCCAAAGACAACAGCCACAATAGAGGGGAGTGAAATTACAGCAAGAAAGAGCTGTCGTGGTGGGCCCTAATAGAATGGAAACAGGTTGAAATGGGTTAATTAACAGGATAATCACCCAACAAGGCTTAATTTCTTTTCAATGTTTCAATGAGGATCTCATTAGGAAGCTTAATGTAACTTTGCAATTCCAGGCTGACAGAATGCGAATTGATCGCTCGCTGACTTCGCATTTACCCACCGACCTATATATTTCAGCCGGTTAAAGGAGGCTGGGGAAGGCTTGACCGTGGATTAAATTGGGAAATAAAAATAAAACAAACACAAACATGGTTCCTCTCCAGACACGAAAAGGTCAATGAGAATTGGATTTTATTTTTTCAATAAGATGCCTCATTTCTCGGAGCCTACAGGAAGGCAATGTATTGTACACACATTGTAAGCGATATTGCAAAGTATTGCGACGCATGTGCCTTGGATTACAGATATTCTACTCCTATCCCAGCCTGGTAGCGTTAAAGGGCTGCAGATTCCTTTTTTTTTTAACAAGTCTAATTCGGACTACTAGATGATTCATCAAAACCCCGTCTTCATTTACAATGGTTTCCCCCCACCTGAAAAATAACCCCATCCCCCCTTTTCGGGCTATTCAGCGATGGAGCAGCATCGGGCACCAAGTATTTTCATACGGCGGTTCCTGGAGTCACCTGGTCCTAATGCCAATATTAAATATGTCAAAGAAGTTATGAAGCGTTTGATTGTTAATTGCCCGCCTTTATTCACGGGTAAGCAGAGAAGGAAATCACCGTTGCCCGATCTAGAAACCGATGATTAATTATTAATAACGTGTTTACCACGATGTCAATCCATAAGGTCGCTTCAGCCTCGCGGTTAATCATTAAAAAAAAACACACTCTCATCTTAATAACTAAAAGCTTAATGAAGTAGGTGGGGGCAAGGGTCATTAGAGAAAGCGGCCCAACAAGAGAGAGGCTCTCAGTCCAGGTGTCTGCGGATGGTATCGCCACCAATAGCAACAGCTACCCAAACTCAGAGAAAATGTAGACCCCCCCCCTCCCTTGTAGGGAGCAGGGTGTGCATTCTGTGCTCACTGTCAGCTTTTCCGCTTATGAAACTATAAATCTTACCGTTTATAGAATTATCGACTCGCGGAGGCAGATTGTTTTATTTTTGCTTTAATCCGGCGTTAACCCCCTGCTTTACAAATTGCACTTTTTAGAAAGACGTGTTCTCAGTTAAATATCATCCCCTATTAACCCACTGCCCTGACCGTTTATCATGTCCTGCCCTGGGGTCCTCGTCTGATCCTAGCGAGAATAGTCTCATTCCTGATCTGAACAGGTTGGGAGTCATTTACCCTCATCCCAGATGCCGATTTTTTTCCCTCTCCCTCTTCCTCATCAACAACCCCCCCCCCTCCCCCCACCTCCCCCACTCCCCCACTTCCAAAAGAAAAGTAGGAGCTATTCTGGAACGGGCAGATTTTCAAGCGGCAGCTGTAAGCTTCTCGATCTCCGATAAAGAGTCTCTTGCTGGGCCCAAGTGGGCATGTAAAGAGCTGGGCTGAACTCTCAGCAGTCGCTCGTTAGCCCAGGGCCTGTCTGTCTCCCAAAGATTCTCATCAACTCCCCGATGCTTCCATTTCTCTGTCCCTGCTAAGAGGTGGTGGAGAGTGGGAGGGGAGGGGGTGGGGTGAGGGGGCATTGTGGGGGGGAAGGGTGAAGAAAGAGGTGCATATTCCCAAAGCAGCATCTGTCTCACTGGTGTGACCACCTGGCTTAGCACACTGGTACCAAATGGCACTGAACTCTCAACTGATTCGTGATGTGGGGGCGATGTGGGTTATTTTTTTTTAATGAGTGCAGGGAAATGTATTGAGGAAGCAACCTCAACTTTGGACGGGAGAGGAAGGGAGATGGCGCCGTGTGAGGGATAGGGAGGAGGCGCCGCGGATAACAAGCTCTTTCCTTGTATTACTACACAGACTCAGGGGCTCAGAATAAACATATACACTAAATATGAAGCACACTTGAAGTTCGGGAGTGTGACAGAATCCAGTAAAAAAAACCCGCAGAATACAGCACATGGCTGATTGAAGCTCAGAAGGGATTCACATCCACTTATGGTACTTGACATATTTGTTTTGCCCTTTTAAATTCTTATTTCTATAAAATGCCCATAACAATCTACCGAACTGAGCTACGTACGTTTAGTTGCATATCCCTACACCCTTTCATTTAAAAACAACTTCACAAATAAGTTCAATTATATAACCTGACTTTTTTTTAAAATTTGCACATCTTTTATTCCCGCATTCTGCTAAATACGATTACAGCCTATAAAATAAAATGTGCTACACCTTGTTCAATCGTTGTTCGGAACTGAAATTACATGGCACGAGCAGCACAATTTGTAATTTAATGGCATAAATGACTGGCATTGATTTTTTTTTTTGAAGTTCTAACTATGACATTAAGTAATGCACAGTCGAGGTGAACTAGGCTGCTAGGCAAATCGTGCCTGTTTAAATGGCTGAGGGGTGCCACAGTCAGACATGCTGTGGGGATAGTCCCCGGAGAGATGCTTTTCTTCGGGGTAATCTGTGGTTATGTGTGCGTGTATTTCTCTCTCTCTCTCTCTGTTTGGCGTGACATGCGCTTGGTTATAAGCTAGTGCCCTCTCACACTTGGGTTTTCTTACATCAGATATGCAAGATTTCATCATGGCACAGAATTTGCTTTTATGACAAGCCCAACAAATCAGTGATGGATCAGAACAGGCCCTGGTTGGACTCAGCATTGGAAAAGTCAAGGACATTTGACACATTTGTCAAAGTCCTCATTGACCCCTGACCCACATGGTTCCTAAAGTATTGATTCCTAGCGTCTGCGCTCAATTGGCCTGAAGACATCTGAAGGCAAATGCAGAGCTGCTGGACTTTATAAAGAAAACTAGATCGATGAGAAATTATTTTGCTTCGGCGAAAAAAAAAAGAACAACCGTAAGCTGGACGTGAAATTTAAGCAATAATAAGGGTGTGAGGAAGAATTTCTTAAAAGGGCAATGGCCGTTTTAATGTTAATTCCGGGCGGGGTGGGAGCATCAAGTTTACAAATAGCGAGGTTAGGCAGATGGGAGATTAAATTACTGTCCCTTCATTGACATACAATTTAAGCTACTGGGAAATGCATCTAGGTTATGCAACACCTTTAAGAGTTGATTTTGCGATCATTTTCTTTTTTAAAAAAGACAGAATTAAAAGTCGTTTTTTGTAAATTTTCATTTTAATTTACACTCCACCCTCAGTTCCCATGGTCTGAAAAACGAATGTTTTTTTTTGCAATGCTAGTCAGTTGGGAATATTCACTTAACTATCCTTTTACCATATTTTATTTACAATTCAATCGCAAGAATCGTTTTAGCAGGTAAGTCAGTAAAGAAACTATCCTTTGCCGGAGCATTTTATTTTGAGCGCCATCCCTGTATCAATGTTAACATGCAGATCATCAGAAAGGTGAGATGTAGGTACTAACCTCTGCTCTAGTCATGAGGTCTGATTTTGTATTTGGTAAGATTCAAAGAGGACATGGCTAACTCATTAAAGACATTGTTGAAAATACGTGAGTGCGTTCACAATGTATATATATAATAAATATACCATAATAAATGTGTGGTAAATATATTTCCAACCAAAATCGCAGAAGATAATATTGTGAAACATGAGAACCATTTGCTTTATTTGTTAATGCACTTGTTTGAACTTGTTTAGTTAACTTTTTCCACCTTAATATGTCTTTTCTTTTCTCTTTAGATCTTCCTGCAGCACGTTACGGACAATGGGTGCAATCTTCTCAGCCCCACGGAACCTGGTTCGGAAGCGGGGACAAGGACATTTTGAAAGTTGCATTTTGGGTCAGGTCCCCTGACGCTTTCCAGCAAGTAGCTGCCGTCTCAGCCCTGGGACATTGATGCAGGAGTTCCTAGGACGCTACGTCCTAGGCCCAAACATCTTCAGCTGCTTAATCAATGACCTTCACTCCACCATAAGGTCAGAAGTGGGGATTTTCGCTGATGATTGCACAGTGTTTAGCACCATTCATGATTTCTCAGATACTGAGGCAGTCTGTGTCCATATGCAGCAAGACTGGGACAATATTCAGACTTGAGTTGACAAGTGGCAAGTAATATTCATGCCACACAAGTGCCAGTCAATGACCATCTCCAACAAGAGAGAATCTAACCATTTCCCCTTGACATTCAATGGCATTACCATTGCTGAATCCCCCACTATCAACATCCTGAGGGTTACCATTGACCAGCTGAACTGGACTAGCCATATAAATACTGTGGCTGCAAGAGCAGGTCAGACAGAGGCTAGGAATTCTCGGGGAGTAACTCACCTCCTGACTCCCCAAAGCCTGTCCACCATCTGCAAGTTAGGAGTGTGGCAGAATACTCTCCACTTGTCTGGATGAGTGCAGCTCCAACAGAATCCAGTGCAAAGCAGCCCACTTGACTGACACCCCATCCACCACCTTCAATATTCACTCCCTCCACCACCAATGCACAGTGGCAGCAGTGTGTACCACCTACAAGATGCAGCAACTCACCAAGGCTCCTTCAGCAGCATTTTCCAAACCCATGGCCTCTACTACCTAGAAATACAAGGGCAGCAGATAGATGTGAACACCACCACCTGCAAGTTCCTCTCCAAGTCACTTACCATTCTGACTTGGAAATACATCACCGTTCCTTCACTGTTGCTGGACCAAAATCCTGGAACTCCATACCTAACAGCACTATCAGTGTACCTACACCACATGGACTGCAGCGGTTCAAGAAGGCAGCTCACCACCACCTTCTCAAAGGCAACTAGGGATGGGCAATAAATGTTGGCCTAGCCAGCGACACCCACATCCCATGAATGAATAAAAAAAAGCTAATTAGACCATAGCTTAAGACCCCGCTTAGAGGCAAATTTCAGAGGTTGACAGAATCTTACTGGTGTCAGATGGCCCCACGCAGTCCGGAGACCAGGCCTTGGAAGCAACCTGAGGGCCATCAATGTTCCTTCCACTTGTCCAGTGAATGAGCTACAGGAATAAAAATGCCGCAGTAAGTAACCCTTCCTGTAGATGGGTTTCCCCACCACAATGATACCCTAAGAACTGTGGGCCTTCCTTATTTTTAATATTAAAGCAGGAACTCAAGAGCACCTCCATTTTGAGGTGCCCTTAAGCTGGCCTACCTGCCTGAGCAGTGCCCAGCTTTCCCAACAAAGCTGCTGTTTATCCAATGCTGCAGGCCCTGCTATTGGACCTCCTGCTCCAGGAGCCCACAAGTTATCCTTATTTGGATAGAAAATGCAGAGGACGTCTCTTAATTACCACATCCTGTCAGATCCTTCCATTGGTATGCCTCTGACTCAGATGGGGTTGAGAGCTGGAAATGGCCCCAACCTCTGATTTTAAACAATGTCAGTAAGATTTTGCCCAATGTCTTTCAAACTGCTGCCAATGTCACTAAATATAACACCAGGGTCTGGTATGTTATGTAACTGAATTAGTAATCCAAAGGTCTAGATTAATAACACAGACAATGTAAATGCATAATTCCACCATATACTTTAAGAATTTGAATGAAGTTTAAGAAGAAATCTGTAAATAAAGCTGGAAACAGCAAGAGTCTACTTAGTTCAGTAACGTCCTGTAGACAACAAAACCTACTAACCTTACCCAGTCTGACTTTCATTTCACTCCTTCACCATCCCAATGTGGTTGACTGCCACATGGAGTGGCCTAACAAGCCACTCAGTTGTATCAAATGTCTACAGAAGAATGGTTACTATCCCTAGGGATGGGCAATATCCCAAGAATATATCAGGCCAAAAAGGACTGTGTGAAAATTGCTCAGTGGTGATTTGCCCTTCGACTTCCCCTTCTATTCCATCTGTGGAAAGCAATACTATTGGCAAAGAGCAATATGTTTCGAGCAACCCATGTTGTGTCCTTATCTACCTGTGCTATTGTTGATGTCAAAGCCATCACTTGTGTTGCTGTCATGTAATATGTCTGCACTTGAGAAGACAGAAATGATGAGTAGTAGCACTTCATTCTCATCGGCTATTAACTTTAGTTATTTACTCTTATTACTCAATTAGCTTGTTATTAACATGACAAATGTAACTTAGTACAGTTCCTAATGTTTAAGTTATCTCAATGGCATTATTACATTTTCCAAATAATAATATTCAAACTGAAATCATTAAAAAGAATACCTGAGGATCAGATGCATTAATCTGATGTGCAAATGCAAAGGGCTTGACTACTGGTGCTCCAGTTCATGCATTGTTGCCGACTTTGTTAACTTATACTTGAATTGTCAAAACATGTCTTTCTTGAGTCTTACTGTTAACAATGATAATTCTTCTGAAGACTTTAATTGGTCCATGGGAGCAACCAAATAATTTAACAATTGCACTTCCTCGGATAACACCATAAGGGAGCTTCAACTCAATTGGCTTTTCAGCTTTTCAGCTACATGGAGCACTGCAGTTCCAGGTTTCCTGTTTTTATATTCATTAAGCACTTGAGTAATTTAAACTGAGAATTATAAGTTGCATCCGTTGCCAGGGTCAGCTGAGACAGGCAGAATCAGGAATTCCACAGAATCCTAGAATTGTTACAGCACAGAAGGAGGCCATTTGGTCTATTGTGTTGGCACCGGGTCTCCAAATGAGCACTTCACCCAGTGCCATTCTCCTGTCTTCTCCCCATAACCCTGCACATTTTTCTTTTTCAAATAGCAGTCTAACTTCCTTTTGAATGCTTCGATTGAACCTGCCTCCACCACACAGTGCATTCCAAACCTTAACCACTCACTGCGTGAAAAAGCTTTTTCTCATACTGTTTTTGCCAGTTACTTTAAATCTGTATCCTCTCATTCTTGATCTTTCCGCTAATGGGAAACAGTTTCTCCCTATCTACTCTGTCCAGGTCCCTCATGATTTTGAATACCTCTATCAAATCTCCTCTGAGCCGTTCTTTGTCTAAGGAAAACAGTCCTAACTTCTCCAGTCTATCTTCATAACTGAAGTTCTTCATCCCTGGAACTATTCTCGTGAATCATTTCTGCACCCTCTCCAATACCTTCACATTCTTCCTGAAGTACGGTGCCCAGAAATGGATACAATACTCCAGCTGAGACTGAACTAGTGTCTCATGCAAGTTCAACATAATCTCCTTGCTCTTGTACTCTATGCCCCTATGAATGATATATATGTATACTGTATGCTTTATTAACTGCTCTCTCTCAACCTCTCCTGCCACCTTCAATGACTTATGCACATTTACACCCAGGTCCCTCTGCTCCTGCACTCCCTTTAGTGTTGTACCCTTTATTTTGTATTGTCTCTCAATGTTCTTCCTACCAAAGTGAATCACTTCACATTTCTCACCATTGAACGTCATCTGCCATCTGTCTGCTCGTTCCACCAACTTATCCATGCCCTTTTGATGTTCTACACAATCCTCCTCACAGTTCACTATACTTTCATGTCATCTACAAATTTCAAAATCATGCCCTGTACACCAAGGTCTAGGTCATTAATGTATATCAGGAAAAGCAAGGGTCCCAACAGTGACCACTGGGGAACTCCACTACAAACCTTCCTCCAGCCTGAAAAACATCCATTGACCATCACTCTCTGTTTCCTATCACTTAGTCAATTTCATATTCATGTTGGTACTGTCCCTTTTATTCCATGAGCTATAAATTTGCTCACAAGTCTGTTTTGTGGAACTGTATCAAATGCCTTTTGGAATTCCATGTACACCAAATCAACAGCATTGCCCTCATCAACCCTCTCTGTTACCTCTTCAAAAAACTCCAGAAAATTGTTAGACATAATTCCTCTTAAGAAATCCATGCTGGCTTTCCTTAATTAATCCACATTTGTCCATGTAACTATTAATTTTGTTGTGAATTATTGTTTCTAGAAGTTTCCATATCACTGGAGTTAAACTGACTGGGTTGCAATTGCTGACTTATCTTTATACTCTTTTTTTGAATAAGGGTGTAATGTTTGCAATTTTCCACTCCTCTGGCAACACCCCTGAGTCTAAGGATGACAGAAAAAATATGGCCAATGCCTCCGCAATTTCCACTCTCACTCCCCTCGGTATCCTTGGGTACATTTCATTTGGTCCTGGTGTCTTGTCAACTTTAAGTACAGACAGCCTAGCTAACACCTCCAACTTATCAATTTTAAACCTTTCCAGTGTCTAGATTAACTCCTTGTTCAATGTGGTCTGGGTAACATCTTCTTCCTAGGTAAAGACGGATGCAAAGTATTCATTTAATACCTCAGCTCTGCCCTCGGCCTGCATGCATAAACCCCCTTTTTTATTCCTAAACAGCCCTACTCCTCCTTTCACCATCCTTTTACTATTTATATACCTATTGAAGACTTTAGGATTCCCTTTTATTTGGCTGCCAGTTTCTTTTTATATTCCCTCTTTGCTCCTCTTATTTGCTTTATCACCTTCCTTCTGAACCTCCGATATTCAGTCTGGTTCTCAATTCTATTTTCTACCTGACATCTGTCGTAAGCACACGTTTTCTTCTTTATCTTACATTCTATCTCTTCTGTCATCTAAGGAGCTATGGATTTGTTTGGTTTACCTTTTCCTTTTGAGGGAACATACCTTGACTATGCCTGAACTATCTCTTCTTTGAAGGTAGCCAATTGTTCAGCTATTATTTTTCCTGCCAACCTTCGACTCCAATTTATTCAACCCAAACACATTCTTACCCAGTTGAAGTTGGCTTTCCCCCAGTAAATTTTTCTCACTCTGGACTGTTCTTTGTCCTTTTCCATAGTCAACTTAAACCTTATGACACAATGATCATTGCCCTCTAAGCGTTCTCCTATTGACACTTGATCCACTTGGTCCATCTCATTCCCAAGAACCAGGTCTACCAGTGCCTCCTTTCTTATTGGACTGAAAATATACCGCTGCAGAAATTCTTCCTGAACACACTCTAGGAACTCTTTCCCCTCTCTGCCCTTTACACTACTGCTATCCCAGTCTATATTTGGGTTATTAAAGACCTCCATTATAACTACTCTATAATTTTTGCACGTCTCTGTAATTTTCTTGAAAATTTGTTCTTCTACATCCTTCCACGAGTTCGTGGTCTATTTGTTCCTTAGCTCTAGCCAATTATATTCTGTACTTCACCCCTCTGGGGCATCCTCTTTCTCCAGCACTGCAATGCTCTACTTTATTTTCTTTCCTTTCTTTCTTGAACACCTTGTATTCAGGAATATATAACATCCAATCCTGCCCTTCCTTGAGCCAGGTCTCTGTTATGACAACATCACATTTTCACATGGCAATCTGTGCTTGTAACTCACCAATCTTATTTGCCACACTCCCTATTCTCATGCTATTTATCTCTTCCTGTATACTATGCGCCTTGTTATTCCCACTGATATTATCTCCTGGTCCCCACACTCCTGCCAAGTTAGTTTAAACCGTCCCCAAAACCAATAGCAAAATGCCCCAAAACATGAGGAACTCAGACTTGGCCCTATTTAGGTGGGATCCCTCTGATTATGGAGGACCCATCTCCCCGTCAAGCCAGTCCCAATGTCCCAAAAATTTGAAGCACCTCCCCCTACACCATCTTTCCATGCATTCATCGGCTTTATCCTTCTATTTCTATACTCACTTGCACGTGACGCTGGGAATTTTTAAAAAATATTTGTTTGTGGGCGTTGCTGGCTAGGCCAGCTTTTATTGCCCATCCCTTGTTCAGAGGCCACTTTTTTTTTTAGAAGGGTCAACCACATTGCTGTGGGTCTGGAGTCACATGTAGGCCAGACCAGGTGAGGACAGCAGATTTCCTTTCCTAAAGGACATTAGTAAAGCAGATGGGTTTTTACAACAATGGTATCATGGTCATCATTAGACTTTTAATTCCAGATGTTTGTTGAATTCAAATTCCACCAACTGCCATGGTGGGATTCAAACCCAGGTCCCCAGGGCATTAGCCTGGCTCTCTGGATTACCAGTCCAGTGACAATACCACTATGCCACCAGCTCCCCCTTTTGAGGCTCTGCTTGCTAATTTCCTAGCTAGCTCCCTAAATTCTGACTGCAGGACCACATCCCTCTTTCTACCTATGTCATTTGTATCAATGTGAACCATGACTGTTGGTTGTTCACCCTCTCCGCTCAGGGTGCTCTGTGGCAGCTAGTGATATCCTTGACCTGGGCACCAGGCAGGCAACACGCCATCTTGGATTCATGTTTACAGCTGTAAAAACATCTATCCATTCCCCTAACTATCAAATCAACTATCGCTATTGCTTTTCCACTCTTCCTTGTACCCCCCGCAGTACAGCTGAGCCACCCATGGTGCCATGGACTGGTGTCTGACTGCACTCCCCAGATGAACAATCACTCTCATAAGTATTCAGATATGAATACTGGCTGGAGAATGGGATGCACTCAGGGAAATTCTGTACTACCTGCCTGTTCCTTTTTGATTGTCTGGTGGTCACCCATTCCCTCTCTCCCTGCATACTCTTAAGCTGTGGGGTGACCACATCTATAAACATGCTACCCATGAAGTTCTCAACCTCATAGATGTACTGCAGTGACACCAGCTGCTGCTAAAGTTCTGAAACCCAAGGCTCAAGCTGCTGCAACTGACAACACTTCCTGCACAAATTGTTGTCTAGGACACAGGAAGCATTCTGGAGTTCCCATATAGCACAGGATCTGCACTCTCGAGGTTGGAGCAGCCCTGCCATTCCTCTATTTATTAATTAATAACCTTGTTGCTGCTAAGAGACCTTACTACTGGTAATAAACTTTGTTGGGATAATTTGCCTACACACATTCGCATTTGCTTCTGTGAGTGTGAGCCAGTACCTAACGTAGAATATGACAACACAACAGCCCTTTTTCTCCCTACATGCCATAGCCAAGAATCATCATTTTATTGAATAGATCAACATAAAATAGGTGCTAGCTATAACTTCCATTAAAAAAAACTCAAAATAAAAGCACAAATTCCATTTCAGATCATTGAACTTTTCTTGACACTGACTATATATATGGGAATGAGCTTTCGCACTCAGTGCCAGTGCCCTCTCCTTGCCATCACCACATGAATTGCATGACCTTTTAGGCAGGTTTCCTCCCACAGACACTCAACGCTCTGTTTATCCTGTGTTCTGTCTAATTGAGCAGGTTTTTGCAGGAGAAATGCAGTGAAATTGAAGCGGCTTTTACTCTGCTCCTGTCTCATGCTCTGCTGCCTTCTTTGGTTGCCCGTGCCAGCTTCTCCTTTGTTGAACATTCTTGTAAAGTGGCGTAAAAATAGTCAAGAGACTTCCAGTTGGCTAACTGACTGCTAACTCACTGGGCTAAAAATTCATTTAGACACAACCTTGGGTCCGCTGGGAGCCTGTTAGAACCTAACATCCGCAGCTCAACTGAAATTGGGCTTCACATTGCTGGCAAGGTGCGATTGCTAATTACGTGTCCAGAGATGGCTTGTTCTTTGTTCACTGTGAGCCCAGCCTAGGGCATCTGCCACATAAGTAGCGGTCCTCAGGTAAGCCCTGAGAGGGGTCAGAAAATGGGAGAGGGGGCTTGCGCGTGCCGGCAATGGCCCACAATATAGTTGTGGGGTGAGGAGGAACAGTCCCAATCCACATGAAAGGAAATTTAAAAATAAAACTTATTTTTTTGCTGGCAGCTTCCAGTGGTCCTTTTAAAGAGATGGAAAACCTGAGCTGATACTGCCAATTGCAAGCTCTGCTCAGTGCTGATCAATTTTGAAGACGGTTCTTTAAACTGGCTTTAGGTCCCTTATTAACATATGCAAGAAGACCAATGCTTATTTTGAACTATGCCTGGAAAGCTGTTATTAGCAAATGGTAGGTGAAGATTGGCCACAGGATGTTGTTCCATGAAAGTGGTGCTTTTCCCACCATTTTATGCCCAGAAAATAGATGCAGTGAGGACCAATTTATCCCACAGTGAGTCTAATGCAGGTCCTTACTTACCTGCTGCCCCATCCAACTCTTCAGTCGGAACTGACATCTTAAAGACTGTGATCTTTATTTCCATGTATCCAGCACATTACTCTCGTTTTACATGAGTTTTGGGCAAATGATAACTACATTGGGAATGCAAATAAGCTTATCCATGAAATTCTGGTGCAAATACCTTTGCAGACTACTAGTGAGTGCAACTTATTATTCATTGGCATAAAAGTGGTGCAGATAACCATATAGAATTTGGGAGTAAGTTGCGGCACTCTCACCTTTAAGGCAGAGGTTATGGGTTCAAGTCCCATTCCAGAAGCTTGAGCATAAAATGTAAATTGACTCTTCAGTGTAGTACTGAGGGAATGCTGCATTGTCAGAAGTGCTGTCTTGTTAATGTTAAACAGTGGCTCTACCCGCCCTTACAGTTGATGGAAAGGATCCCATAGCACTATTCAAAGAGAAGGGGATTTATCCCTGGTGGCCTGGCAATTACTTATTTCTCAACCCACATTGTTAAAACAGATTATATGCTCATTGTCACAGTGCTGTTTGTTGGACCTTGCTGCACTTAAACTGGCTGTGGCATTTCCAACATTACAACAGCGACTAAACCTCAAAAGTGCTTCATTGTAAAGTGCTTAGGGATGTCCTGAGGTTGTGAAAGACACTTATATAAATGGAAGTTAGCCTTTCTTCGTCTAAGTGCAAATACTTTTTTTTTGCTTCTTCAACCTGAAAAGGGAAACTAAGTGTCAAATCTAAAGCAAATTTCCAGCATTTTCTGCTTTTATATCCAATGCAATGAAGTAGTATCTATGATGCAGGGAGTGTCTTACAAGCTCAGGTATTCATGATGCTATTTGATTCCCCTGTGACATTGCTCACAAAGAAATATGACAGTACTTTGGTGTATGCGTTACAGCTTTTATAAACATTAATGATCGATTTAGAAAGTTTTTTTAAGTTCAATAAAATTAGTCTTTTTCTTTCTTAAAAGGTGTCTTTTAGTACATGGGGGTAGAGGAACAAAGGCAAAAGGATAATTTAAATAAAATGAAACCAACCTATAGGAAAAAAGCTATTGTAGACATGAAGTCTACCTCTGTTCTGTCTCTTTAAGGTGAGAATGAAAAGAATGAACTCTTTAATGAGAGGCTGACACTAAATAGCATCTTCTGATCTTCCGTGAAACTGGGCATAGCTGGTAAATATATCACTGAAGAACCAGTGGCTTTGTGATGTTGTTCATGGAAATGCCATTGTTACATTTATTGGTTGTTCCTATGAACCAATCATAGGGCTCAGCAAAAAATGTCAAAGCTCCCCAAAACTTTGTGACCCCTCCAAATTTAAACTTTATCCTTGCTTTTACCTTGCATTTTTGCTTTCATTTAGATTTTTTGCATTTGCAATAATTTTCCTATTGCATATTTAATTGCATTCCCTGTATATGATGGTGTATTATTACTTTACTCCTAATAAATATCTACTGTTGGGTTATATGATTTTATTGTTGTAGCCTGTTCCATGTGTATATGTAATTGGTGAAGAACAACAAGGTGCTCCCACAAACATTGATTTCAACATATTTGTAGTGTATTTGCTATATTTTGCTACATGCTTAAAAGTTGAATCATTGGCATTACAGGTATGAATTAATACAGTACCTTCTAGGTGCATTGGCGTTACTACACTTATAACGGAGCCAAACAGCACTAAAGGTCCACACACTACACAGGAGAATTAGGTGACCTTTACAAGCTTGAGCTCATTATCTACATAGTTAACAAGTTAGCAAGTACTCGAGTATTATTGCAGCACCGTTCAAATTGATTTCTCAGCTATCCATTAGTTGGTCCTTCTGCATCCAAAAACATGGAAAGCATACTGACTAAAATTGCATGGGTTTGCTGATGCACAAAAGATTGGAGTAAAAGGTTAACATTCATTTAATGGACACTCAACACATTCAGAGAAAATTATGCCTCAAGCAATTCTACACTATGGCAAACCAACTAAGTTTCCCCATGATGGGGTATCCTTTTCCCCATTAAACTGTGTCAGATACAGAACTAGTAGATTGACAAAGTTCTCAGTGACGGGCAGGTCAGCTGAATGGAAGGCTAACTATTTATTGCTTATTTCATCAGGCTGTAACAGAGTGGCCTTGATTAGGTCACTCTGGGCTCATGCTTGTTTGACAGTTTTATGTTATTATTATGGGGTGTTGCAAGGCGGATTCACATCTCTTATTTATGATTACTTGGAAGTCAGTTTGCCAATCTGGCAATCAAACTAAACTATTACTTTTGGGCCAATGTGTACCTGAAATTGCTTATCAATAGCCTAACACAATAGTATAACTTATATAACAAAAATAGAAATTTCTGGAAATACTTTACAGGCCAGGCACATTCAGTGGAGAGAGAAACAGAGTAACATACAGAATTTTCAAGGAACTGTGAAGGTGGGGGTGGGAGGGTGTGGGGTGCAGGTGTGGAGGACAAAATTGGGAGAAATTCCAATTGAGCTGGCTCCACAACATGTTCCTGCCTCCATGGGATTCAGAGGGACTGGTTACCTGACCAGCCGTGGCAAATACCCAATTAAGTCCCTGAGGGATTGAAGGGTTTGCGTGGAATCAGCAGGCCATCCTTGAAACAGTGGAGGCCAGCAGCAAGCCCGGCAGTCATTGGAGCAGGAGGCTCTATTCGGTGGGGAAGGTGGCGCGCTAATAACTGGCCTCAACCGTCACAGAGCCCATTACTGTAGGGGACTTTCTCCCTCCTGTTTGATGGCCCTAACCCATTTGGCTGCCTTATAACTCCATTTGTGTCCAGTGACCAGGAATGGAAGCACTCTTGGGACTTCCTACATACCTGAGCAGCGCCCACCTCCGACAGTGGGGCTGCTGAACCTTTCAGTGCTGGATGGCCTCCTAGTGGCCCTAGGGGTCCTACCATCCTTAATTGGATGAGGGCCTCAGAGACGGCGACTTACTTGGCTGCCTCCTCCAAAATCTTCCTAAGGGTCCCGCCGCAGCTATTTCCATGTTCCCAACCCAATTTTCATTGCAAAGGCAGGATCAGCATCCTGGAATGAAATTCTGCTCAATGTTTCCAGTCGCTGACCTTTTAACAGAACAAGTTGTGAAAGTGTGTTTTGGCAGATGCCTGATAAACAATGCAAAGGGAAATAGAAAGCTATGCAGGTGAACAAAGTAAAAGAGAAAATCCCATGGGGAGAAAGTTTAGAACTTCTTCAAGGTGGGTATTCCTGGGAGAAAAGTGCAATGAATTGAACACTGATTAAAAAAAAGCAAAACACGACGGATGCTGGAAATCTGAAATAAAAACAGAAAATGCTGGGAATACGCTGCAGGTCAGGTGGCATATGTGGAGAGAGAAACAGAGCTAACTGTTTCAGGCTGAGAACCTACCATTTCAGCATTTTTAAAAAAATTCAGATTCCCAGCATCTGCCATACTATGCTTTTGCTTTGTGATAGTATAACTGTAGCTTTAACTAGTGAAGGTCACCATCAATGGCCCTTTCAAAGGGCAATTATTTTTAAACATTTTTTAATTCATTTATGGGATGTGGGTTTCATTGGCTGGGCCAGCATTTATTGCCCATCCCTAGTTGCCCTTGAGAAGGTGGTGGTGAGCTGCCTCCTTGAATCGCACCAGTCCCTGTGGTGTAGGTACACCCACAGTGCTGTTAGAGAAGGAGTTCCAGGATTTTGACCCAGCGACAGTGAAGGAATGGTGATATATTTCCAAGTCAGGATGGTGAGTACCTTGGAGGGGAACTTGCAGGTGGTGGTGTTCACATCTATCTGCTGCCTTTGTACTTCGAGATGGTAATGGTCATGGGTTTGGAAGGCGCTGTCGAAGGAGCTTTAGTGAATTCCTGCAGTGCATCTTGTTGATGGTACACACTGCTGCTACTGTGCATTGGTGGTCGAGGGAGTGAAGTGGGAGCAAGTGGGGAATATTCCATCACACTCCTGACTTGTGCCTTGTAGATGGTGGGCAGGCTTTAGTGAGTCAGGTGGTGAATTACTCGCCGCAGGATTCCTAGCCTCTGACCTGCTCTTGTAGCCACAGTATTTATATGGTGAGTCCAGTTCAGTTCCTGGTCAATAGTAACTCCCAGTAAGTTGATAGTGGGGGATTCAGTGATGGTAATGCCATTGATCGTCAAGGGGCAATGGTTAGATGCTCTCATGTTGGAGATGGTCATTGCCTGGCACTTGTGTGGCATGAATGTTACTTGCCACTTGTCGGCCCAAGCCTGGATATTGTCCAGGTCCTGTTGTATTTGGACATGTCCGAGGACACTACCCTGAGGAACTCCTGCAGTGATGTCCTGGAGCTGAGATGACTAATCTCCAACAGCCACAGCCATCTTCCTTTGTGCTAGGTAAGACTCCAACCAGTGGAGAGTTTTCTCCCTGATTCCCATTGACTCCAGTTTTGCAAGGGCTCCTTGATGCCACACTCAGTCAAATGCGGCCTTGATGTCAAGCGCAGTCATTCTCACCTCAGCTCGGGAGTTCAGCTCTTTTGTCCATGTTTGAACCAAGGCTGTAATGAGGTCAGGAACTGAGTGGCCCTGAGGAACCCAAACTGGCCAGCAGTGAGCAGGTTATTGCTAAGCAAGAACCACTTGATAGCACTGTTGATGACCCCTTCCATTACTTTACTGATGATCAAGAGCAGACTGATGGGGCAGTAAATGGTCAAGTTGGATTTGTCTTGTTTTTTGTGCACAAGACATATCTGGGCAATTTTCTAAATAGCTAGGTAGATGCCAGTGTTGTAGCTGTACTGGAGCAGTTTGGCTAGGGGCAAGGCAAATTCTGGAGCACAAGTCTTCAGTACTATTGCTGGATTTTTGTCAGGGCCCATAGCCTTTGCACTATCCAGTTTCTTCATCCATTTCCTGATATCGAGTGGAGTGAATTGAATTGGCTGAAAACTGGCATCTGTGATGCTGGGGACCTCTGGAGGAGGCCGAGATGGATCATCCAAGTGGCACTTCTGGCTGAAGATTGTAGCAAATGCTTCTGCCTTGTCTTTTGCACTGATGTGCTGGGCTCCTGCATCATTGAGAATGGGGATATTTGTGGAACCTCCTCCTCCAGTGAGTTGTTTAATTGTCCACTACTGGATATTGCAGGTCTGCAGAGTTCAGATCTGATCTGTTGGTTGTGGGATCACTTATCTCTGTCAATCTGTTGCTGCTTAGGCTGCTTGTCACACGAGTAGTCCAGTGTTTTGCTTCACCAAGTTGGTACCTTATTTTTATGTGTGCCTGGTGCTGCTCCTGGAATGCCCTCCTGCACTCTTCATTGAACCAGGGTTGATCCCCCTGGCTTGGTGGTAATCTGCGGCAGGCAGGTTAGCGAGGATGAGCTCAAGTATATTTTTCCCTCTTGTTGGTTCCCTCACCACCTGCCACAGACCCAGTCTAGCTGCTATGTCCTTTAGGACTCAGCCAGCTCGGTCAACAGTGGTGCTACCGAGCCACTCTTGGTGATGGACATTGAAGTCCCCCGCCCAAAGTATATTCTACACCATTGCTACCCTCAGTGCTTCCTCCAAGTGATGTTCAACATGGAGGAGCACTGATTCATCAGCTGAGGGGGATGGTATATGGTAATCAGCAGGAGGTTTCCTTGCTCATGTTTGACCCCTGATGCCATGAGACTTCATGGGGTCCGGAGTCAATGTTGAGGACTCTCAGGGAAACTCTCTCCCGACTGTATACCAGTGGGCTGCCTGCTTGGCCCGTCCTGCCGATGGGACAGGACATACACAAGGACGATGATGGTGGTCTCTGGGACATTATTTGTAAGGTATGATTGTGTGAGGATGAGTATGTCAGGCTGTTGCTTGACTAGTCTGTGAGACAGCTCTCCTAATTTTGGCAATAGCCCCCAGATGTTAGTAAGGAGGTCTTTGCAGGGTTGATAGGGCTGAGTTTGCTGTTGTCATTTCTGGTGCCTAGGTCGATGCAGGGTGGTCTGACCAGTTTCTTTCCTTTTTTGAGACTTTGTATTGGGTTGATACAACTGAGTGGCTGGCTAGGCCATTTCAGAGGGCACTTAAGAGTCAACCACATTGCTGTGGGTCTGGCGTGACGCCAGACCAGGTAAGGATGACAGATTTCCTTCCCTAAAGGGCATTCGTGACATGGTGCCCTAGAATGTCACCATTAATCCCTTTTTAAAAGTGATTGTAACTATTTGTCTGCTATTTAAAGAACAAATGTATTATTATCAGACCCCTTTTAAAGAGGAACTGATCAACATGCACAAAGTTGAAATTTGAACACTTTATTGTGAATTGTCTATACACTGAGGTTAGTTGGAAAATTCAGAGACCCCCACATAAACATAATCACCAGATTAATGCCTTCAAAATATCCACATTTGCAAACCTAGTATAATCTTCTGCAGGAGTATTTAACAAGACTTTAACATGCAGACATGCTACTGTTGGAGCTAAAAATCTATGAATTTGGTCTGCCTCCATAACAATGGCAGACTGGGGTTTCCTTGGTGCTCAACATTATGTGCCCCCCATTGCGTGGATGGTCCAACCATTGGAGAAGAGTGCCAGTGGGTCTAGTCAAAGAAAAAAGACAAATGTCTGTTCTTCTAGTAAGGTCACTTTGCAACTATGTTTACCAGACCGCACTTCCACCAAATAACAGCGGTGTACGTCTGCCAATCGTGCAGGCATACTGCATATATGAATACCATTGGCAGCAGTAGCAGTAGGAATTTCAATGAGTGATGCCATCCTGCCAATCCTGCATACTTCCATGATGTCAGTCTCAAAATGAGTGGACATAAGAGCCATCTACTCTCAGCCACCAGGAAGCTAAGCTATGATAGCGTGCATTTGCATTTTTTGAATAGACCATTCAAGAAGTGGGGTGAAAACTACCACCTAGCTAGCAGATACCATCAATATTTTTATATTACTAATAAAATTGGTGCTATGAAAGGGGTTTTATTGTAAAAGGTAGAGTTCAAAGAGGCTGGTAATACAATGAGAATTTACATTCAATGAGCAGGGCTAGGTATAACTTCAGCAGTTTTGTGTATGCAGTGCAGAGGCAATGTGAGATCAAAAGGCAGCTGTAAGCCTCCAACTGTCTCCACAGGAACCAAAGTGAAAAGAAACTCATTTTGAATTCGTAAGGTGAAAATGCTTTGCCTGGTGTTTGGTTAAGTCTATGGGCTGCTGTTGCTTTAATGGAGATTAGTTTGGGAATTTGTTATAAGTTATGATAGTAGTAATTTTAAGCCATGTGTATATATTTTTTAACCTGTGTAAATTAATGTTTCATTTAGTTTAATGTAAAACCTCAAGAACTGGTGGTCTGATTCCTGAATTTAGAGTTGCATCTCAAACATAACACTTAAAATGATAGGTTATGACCGTTGTTTAAAGTTTCCCTCTGGGACTTTTAAATAAATCAGCTTTACCACCTGCATTGGTCATAACATTCACCAGAATGATACAGGGGCTTAGAGGGCTTATGTTCCATAAGCTTGATTTGTCTTTTCCTGTGTTTAGAAGAATGAGTGTTGATTTGATGAGTTGTTTAAAATAATAATTGGTTCAATGTGGTAGATACAGAGTAACTATTTCCTCTGGTGGGTGAGAGAATGAGAAGATATAGCCTTAAAATTAGAGCTAGGTCACTTGGGAGGAAACCAGGAAGCAATTTTTCATAAAACAGATAGTAGAAATTTGCAATTCTGTCTTCCAAAAAGCTCTGGATAATGGGGCAAGTGGAGCTTTCAAGACTGAAATTGTTAGATTTTGTTAGGTAAGGTTGTCAAAGGATATGGAGCTAAGATAGGTAAATGGAGTTGATCTAATTGATTGGATTGAAGTGTTTAATGGCCTACTCCTATTCCTAAATTCCAAAACAGTTAGTATATGGATAACTGCTTTTGTTTAAAGGCTGGACCCCTAAAGTTTATAATTCTGTTCTCTTTAGTAGAACTAGTATACAAGCTTCCTTTCCAATCAGCAATTTTCTGGGTTGTTCTTTGCATCTGCACCTAGTCACATATGCTCACCCAGTGAAATACTGCTTGGTTTCAATTTCTGTGCTGGTGCTTGGAAGGGTGGACATGAGTGGTGCACTTTAAAGGTTTTTTCCCTCCCTCAGCCTGTGTGCATACAGGACCCAAGACATCCAAAGGGCTCAGTAAAAGGGAGGAAGGACACGGGTAAGCAATAGCAAATAAGTGGCAGCACAATGCTGCACAAGGTGGCATGTTAAGTATGGGGAGCTCTTCTGGTGTCCTCACCAGCATTTATTCCTCAACAAGCATCACTAAAATGGATTATCTACTAATCTACCTCATGTCTATTTGTAGGAGCTCACTGCATGCACATTAGTGACTACATTTGCCCAAATTGCCTGAGGAATTACTTTCCAAAAGCATTCATTGACTATGAAACACTTTGGGAAGTCTTGAGGGTGTAAAAGGTATTATATGAATGTAAATTCTTTCTTTGAAAACTCTCTACATTGAAAAGAGAAGAATCTATATAAAGGCTATCACCTTGGTTGAATTATTTGTGGGATTATTAATCTGTTCAGGTTGGGTACGGAGTGAAGGAATGAAATCATAGGCACTTCAGTGATCATGCGGACTTTAAACTTAGTTGAATGAGAGACTCTGCTATCCAATGATGTTACAGGAGTAACAGAGCAAGATTGGATAGAAGGGATTGGAATGACAGAAGAGGTCAGTGTTGATGATTATTGAAAGAAGCACTTAATTTATAAAATATATCAGAATCAATATGTTAGATCAGAGTGATGAAAGGGCAAATTTTCCTGTAGTTACACTGTCCCCTCTAGTTCCTGTAATTTATGCCAGAGCAATGCTTGTTGCTAGGAATGTCAATGCAGTTCTTGTGTCCAGGGTTGCCAAAATGTAGAGGGAGAGATTGAAACATTAAAGGGATAGGTGGTAAAATTGGATAGTTCCCAAAAACAGGTATGGGGATTATGATGTGTGAGCAAGATGCGCCTATTCAGTGTAATGCAGACAGCACTCCGAAGTTGTGCTGCCAGCTCCTTACAATGATTTCTACATGCAGCCTACTCTGTATGTTTTCTACCTGCGCTGATCATTGTTTGTGCATCAGCAAGGCACCTAATATCATTAATAACTTGAACTACACAAAGTTAGTCTGCACTATTTCAAGTTTAGCCTGCACCTTTTAAAGAGGTTGTACATTACAGCTGAAGCAGGTGCTGGGAATTGTTCTGCAACTGAATCTGGCTGAAGGAATAGTGAAGAATGGCTGACCATGGGAGAGTGTGAGCACCCAAGCTTTCAGACGCTACGATGGAAGAACTGAAAAGGAGAATAGATGTCTTGTATCCTCAGGGGAGGCAGGCACAGGTTGCGAAGGCAGTGGGAACAGATAGTCACAAAGGTCAACTCAAGGAGTTTATGCTCAAGAGCCTGGATGCAGTGCTGCAAGAAGTTTCAGGAGCTCAAATGAGTGGCCAAAATCATTGACTGTATCTTCAAGTGCCATATCCTACCAATTATATCACTAGCCTCACATACTACTCAATTCACCACGTCCCCATCACTCACCTGTGAACAATCTCGATCATTAGGACTCATATGTAATGTTCATATGCTTCTCTTCACCCTCGCACACACCGTTGTATGGCTCATACCCACATCTCAACAGCTTGCACACATCACCCAACCATATTCCATGACACTCAATGACACACTTCCCTCTCTCTTGTAGGAGAAAGTGGTGCACAACTTCAGGCAGCAAGAAATAAGCAGGTTGTGTGTTTGGGGGAGTGGGGTGGGAGGTGGGGGTGGTGGGGTGAAGCACACCTACATGTTCTAACTCCCATGGAAGAGAAAATACTGGCCATTATATGAAGGGCCATTATTGAGGCATGGCCAGCGGAGGGGTTGAAGCCATTGAAGATGACAGTATCCTCCAGCATAACCTTCGTTCCTATATTCTGCTTCCCCCTCGTCTCTTACTCTCCTATGATTTACAAGCTGCAGATTCTGTAAGTATTCACTTCTTACTTTGTCCTTTCACCTCACCACTCCCAACCCTTGTTCCCTTTTCTTTTCACACCCAATCCTTGTTCCCTGTAACCTACCCAGGCAGTGGTGAAAGAACAGGAAGGTAATAATGATGAAGACAATAACGATGAAGACGCACACCCACTTGCAGCCTCCAGCTGGAATACTGAAATTGGGCATATTTTAGAAGGTAGAGGTGGAATTTGTACATGCAGAGACACCAGGCATAAGTGCGTTACACCCAAAGTAGGAGGCAAGGATAAAACAGGTGCTAGCTCGCCAGAGGGTGAAATCATGCACAATTGTAGATGACTCAGATGAGGACTCTGAGGAGGCAGGGCTACAGGAAAAGGTTGATGGGTGTGCAGATCAAACTGCTTGGTGAAATGGAAGCCTGCCAGAAAGCCTACATCCACAATAAAGGAGCGCAGAGGAGTCCAGCACTAACTTGACATAGGATTTTGTGTAAAGTCTGGAGTCCAACGTTCCCACATGGAATTGATTGTCAACTCCATCCACACTTCTGGAACCAACCATGATGTAGGATCTGATGACCAATATCTCAGTTTCCATTACAAACAGGAGCCACCCAATGTCAGAATGCTGCATTGGAAACTCAAACCACTGCTGAAATGTCTTGAATACCGGTGCTCAAAGGGTTTCCAGGGTGCCACACCAGTCCAGCAATCTGTCCTTATCAATTCCCAGTAGGATGAGCAACAAAACCTTGGAGGAAATAAGCAGGGAAATTTAAATTTTTGGTCCTCTGCCAAGGCCAGCTGTCATGTTACACTGCGGCAGGCATCATCACTATTTTCATCTCCGCCTCACCAAGTGCGAGCAGCAAAACACCTTAAATGCCTGGCAAAATGATCTTAGTAGCATTGAACCTGGCAAATCAGCTATATTCAGAGGAGAACCACACAGAAGCCAAGAGGTAAATCTGTCCAGGAGGTTACACAGTGGTTGAATTATAAGAGGAGAATGGTAGCACAGAGAATTAGAAAACTTCTTTCACACCTTGGGCCTAGATTTATTGTGAAATTGTCACCTTTCCCAGCAGCAGGAGCGTAAAATGAAGACACTGGGGCAGTCTCAACCTAGGTGCTAATGGGTGTGAACTACATAACATAAGTAATTTTTTCCCAGTTGCCATTAAACTGGAAGTTTCATTCACAAAAATAAAATACAATAATGAATAGTATGAGAAATTGAAAAGTCACATTGGTGCAATGAGGGTAGCTCTAATGAGGGTCATATTAAGGTACATTAAGCGAAGAATTGCTCTGACTTGCTACATATATTAATGTTATATATTACATAATATATATTATATTATAATGTTTTATATTATGTTATATATTATATTTCCCTGACTTGCTACATATCTTAATGTTATATATTATGTACAATGCTGATGAGACTAAGTATGTGATGAGGTGCTGAAGTTAAGAGATTGGTAACATTCAAAGGGATCTGGAGCAACTTAACATTAATATGTGATGATTTTTATGGGTTATCTGTGCATAACAGCCGCTACAAAATGGATCAATCACCACAATGACTACAACAGTTCAAAATGAAGAAGACCCACATTACTTTCAGGGCAACTAGAAACGGGTAATAAATGAGGCCTTGCCAGCACCACCCACATCCTGAGAACAATTAGTGAAAAAACTGGATGGGTTAAGGAATGAAACATGGATTTTAATATAGATAAAATTGAGGCTATGCACACAAATGCTGTGTATACATAATAATCAGCTATCCATTAACAGAGGTGTAAGAGGAAAATAATTTGGGAGTGAATACTGACCATCTACTGAAAGTATTCCATTGACATGAAACTGTTCTTTTTGAATATGTTTATTATATCACTAGATAAACAACAAAAACATGCATTTATATAGTTCCTTTAAGGTAGTAAAACATCATAAAGTGCTTCACAGGCATGTTATTAGATAAAATTTGACACCATGACACTTAAGGAGATAATAGAACAAGATACCAAAAAGCTTGGTCAAAGAGATAGGTTTTAAGCAATATTATCAAACAAAATTTAACACTTGAGCCATATAAGGCAATAATGGAACAGGTCATCAAAAATTTGACTAAAGAGGTAGGTTTTAAGGAGCATATTAAAAAAGGAGAGAGAGGTATAGAGGTGATGAGGTTTAAAGAAGGAATTCCGGAGCTTAGGGTTTATACAGCTGAAGACATGGCTGTCAATGAGTCAAAGGAAATTGTGGTGCACAATAGAAAAATGCTGATCTGTCTGAACATTGTAAGGCTGGAGGGAGTTACAGTGATAGGGAACAGTGAGGCCCTGGAGGGATTTGAACACAAAGATGAGAATTTTTGATTTGCTGCATTGCCAGACTTACAGGCAATATAGGTGATGGATGATCCAGACTCGGTGTGAGTTAGGATAGGGGCAGCAGAGTTTTGGATGAGCTCAAATTTGCAGAGGGTGCGAGGTGAGTTTATGACTAGGAGAGCATTGGAATAGCCCAGTCTTGAGGTAACAAAAGTATGAATGTGAGTTTCATCAGCAGTTAACCTGAGGCAGTGTTGGAGGTGGGCAATATTATAGAGACAAAATTAGATGGTCTTGGTGATGGAGAGTGTATGGAGTTGAAGCTCAACTCAGCTAAGGGTCAAATAGGATGATGTAGTTGTGAACTGCCTGATTCAGCCTGGGAGGGAGATGGAATCCATGACTATGAAACAAAATTTGTGGATGAGCCTGGAGACAATGGTTTTGGTTTTGCCAATATTTAATCCAGCACTGGATGTCAGACAAGCAGTGTGCCTGCTCGGATGCAGTTGAGGCTTTGAAAGAGGTAGTGGTGCATTAGAGCTGGGCATCACCAGCTTACATATGGAATCTGACTACAGCAATTCTTCTACACAGTTTTGGAGCAGTATACTGGGTATATAACATATACCGTATCTGAGCTGAGCATGTGCCATGCTGACAGTGAGTATAAAAATTGGGGAAAAAATTTTCCATTCCCAAATTTCTCAGGACTGCCATGTTTCAACTTGATGAGTACAAAATTCTCCTTTCTCAAAAAAAGATTATCATCTTCTTTCTTATGGAATTGAGTTTTGAAAATGCATTGGGTAAGAACTGAAAACAAAGGCTCAGGCATAAAACTTGTGTCAAGTAATATTAAATTTGAAGTGGAACATCGACAACAAGCTTTATTGAATGACTAGAAGCAATCTGAACACACCCAGATGCATGGAAATAAACAGCTACATGTAGCCCTCCCCACTACTACTGCTGCCCCCCGACCAATACGCCACTCCCCCGCCCCCACTCCCGCCTTTACTACTCACTAATCACATCAAATCATGTCAAATGCCGACAGGAATTACTCTCTCTTCTTCACTGGCTCAGTTTCCTATGTTATTGATGAATTTAATGAGAGATCAAATTTAATCTCTTTCCACAGTATGATGGATCAGTCAGGGATTTCTCAAAATACTTCCAGTGACACTAATCTGCATAATCTTTTTTTCCAAATTTGCTTCATTTCATTTGATTATTCACTTTCTATCACTTTAGGATAGTCTCAAACTGATTTTCTTCCTGTAAAGGACCAATATTTTAAATATTTGGCACAGAGACATTGATTCATTAATATTTAAAGAGGATTATCATTGTTCATTAATTGATTGAGTATGTTTATCATGCAGGACATTTATTCTACTTCAGAGCTGGAGCCCTTTAATCTGTTTATGCACTCTCATATTAAGATATTAATATTTCACCATATTTTTAATTATTATTCTTGCATGGTATAAAAATAATTACATTATTAAACACAAATATGCCAAGTTTACTAGCTAACAGCATCTGGCTCAAACATTGACATGTAATAGATTTGGGGCAAACAAATTCACAAAAATGAATCTTTTATTTATTTATCAAAGACCAATTTCATCTGATCCTTTTGACTTTTTACACCTGATTTGACATTGAATTAAATATTCCAATTGACACTTCCTGTTTCAGCCTCCTTGCTCCTCATTAATGAATTTTCAATCTGATTGGATAAGGAGATACACAGCTGCTTTCCCTGTTTATACAGGTCCTTACATAGGCAATGGCTCAAAATGACTCTCTAATCACAGTAAGCTCCAGTGCCAAATCCCAGAGAAAGTCTATGGGTAAGTGCAAGTGTAGTGAATGGCTAGAGCCGTTGGTTCACCACTGAGCGTCAGTGATTCAGGCTGTATATTAACACGGTGACAGTGTCAGTGCTCCACACTGTACATTAGCACAGTGAATGCCAATGATTCACACTGTGCATTACAATAGCGGTAATTCACACCATACATTAGTACTCTAACAGTGTCAGTGATTTATGCTGTACAATAACAATATCACTGATTTATATGTTATACTTTAACAGCAACAACAATCGCATGCTTTTAACATAGAGAAATGGCCCAAGGTGTTTCACAGCAGAGCGGGGAAAAAGTGGGCTCCAAGTGACTAAAGGATTTATTAGGATCTATGACTAACAGTTTGGCCAACAAAGTAGATTGTAGTAATTTAAAGGGTGGAGAGGTTGAGAGGTTTCGGGAAGAAATTCCAGAGCATTGGATGTAGGCAGCAGACAGTTGCCCCTCTAAGAGTTGTTGAATGGAGGAGGAATACATAAGAGGACAGAATTAGGGGAACAGAAAGTTTAGGAACAAAAATAAAAATAGCTGGACAAACTCAGCAGGTCTGACAGCATCTGCGGAGAGGAGTACAGTTAACGTTTCCAGTCCATATGACTCTTCATCAGAACTGAGGAAATATAGAAATGAGGTGAAATATAAGCTGGTTGAGGGGCGTGGGACAGGTAGAGCTAGATAGAGGGCCAATGATAGGTGGAGGCAAAGAAGAGATTGCCAAAGATGTCATAGACAAAACGACAAAGGGGTGTTGACGGTGGTGATATTAGCTAAGGAATGTGCTAATGGTGACATTAAGGATAGAAAACAGGACGAGCAAGGTACAGATAGCCCGGGCGGGGGGGTGGGGGGTGGGGGGGCGGGGGGCGGAAGGCATCGAAATAGGCTAAAAGGTGGAGATGAAACAATGGATGGAAATACATTTAAAAACAATGGAAATAGGTGGGAAAAGAAAAATATATATTTTTTAAAATTATAAATTATTGGAAAAAGGGGGATCGGAAAGGGGGTGGGGATGGAGGAGAGAGTTCATGATCCCTGCTCTCATGCCCACACATCCGTCCTTGGCCTGCTGCAATGTTCCAGCAGGGATCATGAACTCTCTCCTCCATCCCCACCCCCTTTCCGATCCCCCTTTTTCCAATAATTTATAATTTTAAAAAATATATTTTTTTCTTTTCCCACCTATTTCCATTATTTTTAAATGTATTTCTATCCATTGTTTCATCTCCACCTTTTAGCCTATTTCGATCCCTTCCCTCCACCCCACCCCCAATAGGGCTATCTGTCACTTGCTCATCCTGCTTTCTATCCTTCATGTCACCATTATCACATTCCTTAGCTAATATCACTGCCATCAACACCCTTTTGTCTATGACATCTTTGGCAATCTCTTCTTTGCCTCCACCTATCACTGGCCCTCTTTCCAGCTCTACCTATCCCATCCCCCCTCAACCAGCTTATATTTCACCTCATTTCTATATTTCCTCAGTTCTGATGAAGAATCATACGGACTGGCAACGTTAACTGTATTCCTCTCCTCAGATGCTGTCAGACCTGCTGAGTTTTTCCAGCTCTTTTTATTTTTGTTTCAGATTTCCAGCATCCGCAGTGTTTTGCTTTTATCTTAGAAAGTTCAGGAAGTTGTGGTGTTGTTGAAGCTTACAGAAATAAGGAGGGTTGAGGCTCTCACTCTGTTGATACGTATTTGATAATGCTTCTGTGAAGCACCTTTGGACGCATTTTACCATGTTAAAGGCACTATATAAATGCAAGGTGCTGTTGCTGCATGTTAGTGCAGTAACACAATGCCAGTGATTCACACTATACGTTAACACAGTGTCAGTTGTTCATAATGTACATTAATATAATACACTGTTAGTGATTCACATGGTATATTAATGCAACATATTGCCAGAGATTCAAACTGTATATTAATACATCACATTACCAGCAGTTCACTTTGTTTGTATAACTGTGTCAGTTGTACACAGTGTCATTAGCACAATAAGATGCAAACGATTCACACAGTTTATCAGCAACAATAAATACATTTAACTGAACAAACCTGTACAAACATTTGAAGCAAAAGAAGATATAGGGGTATAGCAAGAATATATGACAATGAGATTTGTGTCGTAATGTTTTAGTGAAGGACACACATACAGATGGGCCCATATAGTCTTCTTCTGTGGTGTAAACTTCTATTTTTCTAAACATTCTAAGACACTTGACCAGACGGAGATTTGGTCCAACAGGATTAAAGAAAAAGACAAAATTTACAGTTGCAGAGTTAAATTTAGGGGAAGAGTTTGAAAGTGAAGCAGAAAGAGAGATTTTGGAAATTTCAGGGTGCAAGCTTTGCCTCGATTTGGGAGAAGTGGCACAACAGACTAGAGTCAGAAAAGCAGAGCGCAAGCAGGAACAGATAATGAAAGGTCATCATCGATCTGAAACATTAACCCTGTTTCTCTCCACGGATGCTGCCTGAAATGCCCAGTATTTCCAGAATTTTCTGTTTATATTTCAGATTTCCAGGATCTGCAATATTTTGCTTTTGTTTCAGGAATGAATAGTTGGAGGAGGTGGCAGAGGTACTGGACAACAATTTTGAAAAATATCTACTGAGGGATGTGGGAGCCAATGGAAGCCAAGGAGACCAGTTGATGTGTGATAGGTGATTGGGGCTTAGAATGGGACAAGATGCAAGTGATAAAAATCTGAATGGATTGGAGTTTTTTCAGCTGAATGTTAGGATGCCAATGGTGACAGCAGGGGCAAAATTAATTTTGGAGGTTATGAAAGAACAGTTGTAGGTCCAGCTGTGGGAGGAATAATTAAGGACAGAGACATAAAATATTTTGAAGATGGAAGTAGGCGGTCATGATGACAAATTGAATGTTGTGTCTGCAGTGAAACTGAGTACCAAAGTTAGGTACAACTTGAATGAGCGGGAAGGGGAATGGAATCAGGTACTAAAGAGAAAAATTTCTGGTCTGGTGTGAAAGTGATGGTTTCAGTCTTGCCTGGAGGAGGCCATGTGGGCCTTCATTTCATTTCATTAAATGTGCTGGGTAGTTGAGGGCAGGCAGGAAAAGAATCAATAACAGCGATTCATCTTGTAAATTTTTACATTAAAGTGGTGTCTGTGATTGACGCTATTAGTACAATAGGAGTGTTACTATCAGTGATCTGCATTAAATATAAGTACAATCACAGAATCAATCACTCACAATGCACGCTACAGTAATGTACAAATATATAGTGTGAACCGTTGGCATTAGTTATGTATTATGTAACGATCAGTGAAAATCACTGACAATAACAATTATTGTTTTGTCTAGCACATCTGCTACATTAATAGGCTTTTCATCTTGGGACACCAACAATATTCAAAAAGAATTACTCAGCACTTGACTGGTAACTGATGAGTAACATATTTTTGTTTTATCTATTATTTTTAATTCCCATTTTTTAAACAAAAGGTATGTTACTCCACTGAAGGCAGCCCCAAGCCTAGTTGGAAAAGGTGGAGGGTTGGGCGTGGGCAAGCACCGTCACCCTGTAAAAACCCATCACTACTACAGGAACAGCAAGAAATAGCCATACTGGCAAAATCTGGCAAAGAAAGGATCATCTGAGGATGATGGATTTGGATGAGATTGGGTGAAAGCCGAAAGGAAGTCTGATTCTTGACAAGCCCAATCATCAACAACACCACCAGATGAAGAAAGAAGATGGTGCCAGCCAAAGAAGACCTGGGGAAGTACATTTAAGGAAGGCTTTCAAGAGCGGGACACCATCTGGGCTGGAGCAAAAAAGACTGGGATGGACTGGGGCCAGTGGTGGACTCTTGCTGCCCATTGTCCTGCATGGTACCAGAGGAGCTAAGTCTAAGTAAGTAAGTAAAGAAAAAGCACATTTTAACTTCACACAGTTTGAATGCTGGTTCCAGTTTACAAGACAGTTCTTTTAAAAAGCTTAGTTACATTCATTTCAGGTGTTGTGATTGAAAGCAGCATCATCTACTATTATCCTCTCAGAGCCAACCAGGCACATTACCATTAGAGTTGGAAGGACTGATGAGGTGTATTGGTGCATTGCAGTCTCACGTGTCCCCAAATGTTTCCAGCATGAATGGGAACAAAGGAGTTGCAATTGCAGGGATAGGTAGGGCTGTTTGGATTAAGGGAGTACTAGAACAATCACTTTGGAATAAGTTTAAAATTCAAATAAATATCCTTCAAAATGTCTTGAGAGGTATAGCTACATTAACATTAAACGTTAATGCATAGTTTTCTCATGGATCAGTTTAAGGTTGCTGCACATTTACTGGATTTCTATTTCCTTAACTGCTTCCATAGGGAACCTCTATCTGAGGTGCCTGTTTCTATTTCAGGGTAGCGGGGAGTTTTAACTTTACATTTTTCTAATGGTTTGAATTGTGTTACTATACTTTAATGCTGTCCAATAAGAAAAAAGGCACTGACAGTTAGTTGGTTGACACCTTCATCCTCCTGATAGCTTGAGGGTGCACTCCACCTGAGACGTTCTTGAAAAACCAATGTTAAGACCTGGGCCATCTGAATCAAAACAGGAACTCCCAACCTAACTCAGAAGTTTGGACTGAAAGCTGACCTCTGGCTGTTGATGCAAGGCAGGGATTTCTGGTACCTATGCAGTGCGGATACCATCGTTTTTGAAATGGAGTATGTAGGATAGTACTTTTGAGCAAGAGTTTAAGCCACATTTGTTCCAGTTGTGGTGTCTCTTATTCCGACACTGATGCATGGAGGCGTGGAGAAATTGATAGGCTTGACCACGTTGATGTCTTATCTGAAGGATGATGCCCAGTAATGAGAAACTTCTGTGAAGAAATCAACAACAAATTAAAACATCATATCTTGATCCACATGTGTGATGACATATTAAAGAGCTGTAGCATGGAATACTAGAGCACATGGGCTTATGCTGCAATTCCTCCATCCACTTCAACTATAAGCCAAGGGTGAAAGGTGCTGCATGGAGGTCAGACACTTACCTCAAAATTGAAGTCTGAATGATAACATTGATAGTGGGGAAAGTCAATTTGCCCAGATTTCACACACCTCCGAACAGCCATCTGCAGAGGTACATTAGAACAGGGCTGTAAACAGTGGTTAAAAACAGAAAATGCCAAAAGTACTCAGCAGGTCAGACAGCATCTGTGGATAGAGAAACAGGACTAACTTTTCAGGTTGATGACCTTTCATCAGTACTGTAAATAGGGAACTGGCTTGTGACTGAATGGCAAGGTTATCTTAAAAATGGTTTAAACAGAAACACAATAAAATAAATTAGATTTACAAATTGAAATACTTTAACAACGTGCAATTCAGTCTCTGATGTCACCACAGTCTTCAGAAATGAGGTTGTCAGTAAATTGTTAGAGCTGTCAAACAGTCCAATGGAACTGATTTGATCAATTGTGTTTGGTGACAGTTGGTGCTAGTTAGAGTCTGTCAAAGGCAGTCATTCTTGCATTAAATTAGCATCTGTTTCTGTAAAGGGTCTCTGCAGTGTGATGCCGTTCAGTTGCCTTTTGGGCCCTGAAAGCTCCAACAAGTACAGGTTTCACTAAAGCAAGCCTCTCGGGGTAGGGGGCTGGGGGCAGATTAACTCCTATTCCCAGGATGATCATAAATTATTTCTTTATTATATAAGCACAGGGATTTTCACGTCTTTCTGTGAGGTTTAGCGCAACCAGCAGCACTCTGAAGGCATTTATGGAAAGAATTTGACAAATCACTGTCTAAATAAAGAAACAGATTTTTGCGTTTATTGACAGTAGCTGTACAGCTGTTCAGGAAAAAGGATAGATATGGAAACAGACTCTGCATAAACACATTGAAGACAGGATGGAGACTCAATTAGCAGTGGGACAAAAGGAGTTCATTTATTTATTAAAATTAAATTTCCCCCATGCACTTTTGCTGTTGCGAGCCATCAGGTCAGTACCTCTGCTTTTTCAGGAACAATGCGGCACTTTATTTCTAAGCCCATCCTCTTTTTACAATTTCTTTTCTATTTCTTGCCTTCATTGTAGAGATTCCCATCCTGTGCACGAAACCACAGAGGCAACCTCCTTCAACACTTGTGACCAATTCCTATAAAAATGTGTAAGAGTCATAGGAACATAGGAATGTAGAAAAACGGAATACATCGTTCACTATCCACATCCCTCAGTTAATTTTCTCGACAAATGCCTGTCCAGCATCCTCATAATATTAACGACACAATTAATTTTCAAAGAACAATGATAGTTTACTGGGCTGTTTTGTGAGAAATCTTCAGCAATCCTTTCAAAGACTGCCTATTCAGTTTCTCAATGGCATGTAACATATCGGGTAAGGTATGTTGTATACTAATTATGGTACTGAACTAGTAATCCAGAGGTCTGGACAAGAGTTCAAATCCCACCAGGGCAGCTGGGGAATTTAAATTCAGTTGATTAAATACATCGGTGATAAAAACAAAAGCTATAGTATCAGTAACGGTATCCATAAATCTACTGGATTGTCACAAAAATCCATCTGGCTCACTAATGTCCTCCAGGCCAACAGCAATGTGGTTGACTCCTAATTGTCCTCTGAAATGGCCTAGCAAGGCACTCACTAATAACAAGCTGAAGGTTTTCGTCTTGCACTCATCAGGTCACTTCGCAAGAATACCAACATAAGGGAAAAACAACAATTCATACTGCATAAGAAGAGAGTGCTGATTGGTAGACATGTTGACTCTGATCGGTAGGTGCATTGCCATGGAGAATGCAACAATTGATTGTGACTGACAGTTAACTGCCAAGCATTGCTTAAAATTTAATCCAGGCAGCTTGACCCTGATTGGTCAAGGCATTGTCTTGAGGAAGGATTCAGCAAATGGCTGTCACTTATTGTGTTTAGCTGAAACAGGTGCAATGTGTAAACATGTTCTTTATGTCTGCAAAGAACAGGGCCCTGTGTATTAATATGTGTAGCTTCCAGCACATGCAAATGTGCCACACCGCAAGCCCGACTGACAATCTTAAATTGGTTGTCAGCGTAATTCTTAGCACACTGAGGACTAATTAGCAAATGTTGTCCAATCGCGGAATTACATCTAATGTTTCCTAATGCCCCATATGTTAATATGCAGGGTCCTGGTCTATGTAAACAGAAAAATCATGTGCGTACATTGTGCCTGTTATAGCTAAATTAAATAAATTACAGCCATTCGCTGACTCACTCCTCAAGGCAATGCCTAGACCAATCAGGGTCAAGCTGCTTGGTTTAAATTTAAAGCAATGCTTGGCAGTTAACTGTCAGTCACCTTCAATTTGTGCATTCTACATGGCAATGCCTCTATCAATCAGAATCCACTTGCCAACTAATCAGCACTCCCTTCTCTTACAGTATAAATGATTGCTTTCCCCTTATATTGGTATTCTTGCTGAGATTCATGATGAATGAAAGACGAAAAGCTTAGACATGTCTCTCTTTTCAGCAATAATCAAGTTCTGTACTACCAAATGACTATTTATATCAAACCACTACGTAAAACTGTAATGAGATGAAAACCAGATGAACCACTCTGCATTGATCTTGACACCAGACATGACAAAGTTACACCCATCCCAATCAGCACTTCAAGGTCCTCCTTATAACGTATTGGAATTGTGCTAAAATGTGAGAGCTGTTCCACAGACTAGTAAAGCAACAGTCTGACATTGTCATGTTCACAGAATCATACCTTTCAGCTAATGTCACAAACTCCTCCATCACCATCCCTGCATATGTCCTGTCCCACTGGCAGGACAGAGCCACCAGAAGTGGCAGTGCATAATATACATATATATATATAAAAGCAAAAAACTGCAGATGCTGGAAATCCAAAACAAAAACAGAGACAGAAATACCTGGAAAAACTCAGCAGGTCTGGCAGGATCGGCGGAGAAGAGCACAGTTGACGTTTTGAGTCCTCATGACCCTTCAACAGAACTAAGTAAAAATAGGAAAGGGGTGAAATATAAGCTAGTTTAAGGGGGGGGGCATACACAGTTTGGAGGGCGTGGTCCTGAGAGTCCTAAACATTGATTCTAGAGTTCATTAAGTCTCTTTTTTTCCTCATTCTTTTACGTGATGTGGGCATCGCTGGCAAGGCCAGCATTTGTTGCCCATGCCTAATTGCCCTTGAGCTGACATTTCTAGGCCATTTCAGAGGGCAGTTAAGAGGCAATTACATTGCTGTGGGTCTGGAGTCACATGCAGGCCAGACCAGGTAAGGGTGGCAGATTTCCTTCCCTAAAGGACATTAGTGAACCAGATGAGTTTTTACCACAATTGATAATAGTTGCATGGCCCCCATCACTGAGGCTAGCTTTATATTCCAGATATATTAACTGAATTCAAATTCCACCAGCTGCTGTGGTGGATTTAAACACATGTCCCCAGAGCCTGGGCCTCTGGATGACTGGTCCAGCGACATTACCACTATTCCACCATCTCGCCCATCTCAGATCCATCAGGTCAAACATGGGCAAGGAAACCTCCCATTTATTACCGTCTTCTGCCCTCCCTCAGTACTTCTCCAAGTTGAGAACCACTTGAGGGAAGCTCTAATGGTTGCAAGGGCAACCAGATTGTGCTCTGGGTGTAGAACTTGAATATTCATTACCAATGGATCGTGGTAGCTTGATAGCACCCCTAACGGTGAACGTGGCTGAGTCCTGAAGGACATACCTGCCAGACTGGGCCTGTAACAGGTGATGAGAGAATGAACCTGAGGGAAAAACCTACTTGACCTCGCCCTCAAGAATCTATCAGTTGCAGATGCATCTATCCATGACAGTATTGATAAGAGTCACCGCTGCACAGTCTTTGTGGAGATGAGCTTCCATCTTTACACAGAGGACATCCTTCAGCGTGTAATGCAAGGCTACCCCTGTGCTAAATGGTATAGATTCAGCACAGATCCAACAGTTCAAACCAGTACTGTGGGCCATCAACAGCAGCAGAATTGTATTTAACCACAATCTGTAACTTCATGACCCAGCATACCTTTCACGCTACCAATACCATAAAGGTGGGGATCATTCCTGGTTGAATGAGGAGCCTAGAAGAACATAACAGGGGCAGCACCAAGCATATCTAAAAATGAGGTGTTAACTTGCTGAAGTCACAACACAGGACTACATGAATGCTAAAAAGTGGCAGCAGCATGTTATAGACAGAGCTAAGAGAGCCCAGTACCATCAGATCAGATTAAAGCTCTGCAGTTATGCCAAATCTGTTTGTGAATAGTGGTGGCAAATTAAACAACTAAACACAGTAGGAAATTCAATGAACCACCCCATCCTCAATGATGGCGGAGCCCAATACATGAGTGCAAAGGACAAGGCTGTAGCATTTGCAACCATCTTCAGCCAGAAATGCTGAGTGAATGATCCATCTTGGCCTCCTCCTGAGGTTCCCACCATCACAGATGCCAGTCTTCAGCCAATTTGATTCACTCCACACTACAAGAAATGGCTGAGCACATTGAATACAAGAAAGGCTATGGGCTCTGACAATATCCTCACTGTACTGGTGAATACTTGTACTTCAGAACTAGCTACACCTCTAGCCAAGCTGTACAGTAGAGTTCCTGAGGGCAGTGTCTAAGTTTTTTTAATTCATTTATGGGATGTGGGCAGCGCTGGCTATACCAGCATTTATTGCCCATTCCTAATTGCCGTTGAGAAGGTGGTGGTGAGCTGCCTTCTTGAACTGTTGCAGTCCCGGTGGTGCTCCCACAGTGCTGTTAGGAAGGGAGTTCCAGGATTTTGACCCAGCAACAGTGAAAGAATGGTGATATATTTCCAAGTCAGGATGGTGAGTGGCTTGGAAGGGAAGTTACAGGAAGTTACATGTATTTGTTGCCCTTATTCTGCTAGATGGTAGCGGTCATGGGTTTGGAAGGTGCTGCCTAAGGAGCCTTGGTGAGATTCTGCAGTGCATCTTGCTGATGGTACATATTGCTGCTACTTTGCGTCAGTGACAGAGGGAGTGAATGTTTCTGGATGCGGTGCCAATCAAGAAGACTGTTTTGCCCTGGACGGTATCCAGCTTCTTGAGTGTTGTGGGAGCTGCATTCATCCAGGCAAGTGGAGAGTATTCCATCACACCCCTGACTTGTGCATTTTAGATGGTGGACAGATTTTGGGGCATCAGGAGGTGAGTTACTCATCGCAGGATTCCTAGCCTTGGACCTGCTCTTGTAGCCACAGTATTTATATGGCTAGTCCCGTTCAGTTTCTGGTCAATAGTAGCCCCCAGGATGTTGATAGTGAGGGATTCAGCAATGGTAATGCTATTGAATGTGAAGGGGGCGATGGTTATATTCTCTCTTGTTAGTGATGGTCATTACCTGACACTTGTGTGATGCAAATGTTACTTGCTACTTGTCAGCCTAAGCCTGGATATTGTCCAGGTCTTGCTGCATTTGGACATGGACTGCTTCAGTATCTGAGGATTTGCGAATGGTGCTGAACATAGTGCAGTCATCAGCAAACATCCCCACTTCTGATCTTATGATGGAAGGGAGGTCATTGATGAAGCAGCTGAATATGGTTGGGCCTAGGACACTACCCTGAGGAACTCTTGCAGTGATGTCCTGGATCTGAGATGATTGACCAACAACCACAACCATCTTCCTTTGTGCTAGGTATGACTCCAACCAATGGAGAGTTTTCCCCTGATTCCCATTGACTCCAGTTTTGCTAGGGCTCCTTGATGCCACATTCAGTCAAATGCTGCCTTTACGTCAAGTGCAGTAACTCTCACCTCACCTTGGGAGTTCAGTTCATGTTTGAACAAAATCTCTAATGAGGTCAGAAGCAGAGTGACCCTGGCGGAACCCAAACTGAGCATCAGTGAGCCGGTTGTTGATAAGCAAGTGCCGCTTCATAACCCTGTTGATGACCCCTTCCATTACTCTACTGATGATCGAGGGTAGACTGATGGGGCGGTAATTGGCCAGGTTGGATTTGTCTTGCTTTTTGAGGAAAGGAAATGCCTGGGCAATCTTCCACATTGACGGGTAGATGCCAGTGTTGTAGCTGTACTCGAACAGCTTGACTAGGGGCTAGGCAAGTTCTGGAGCACAGGTCTTCGGTACTATTGCCGGAATATTGTCAGGGCCCATAGCCTTTTCAGTATCCAGTGCCTTCAGCTGTTTCTTGATATGATGTGGAGTGCATCAAATTGGCTGAAGACTGGCATCTTCAGCTGCTTCATCAACGAGTTTGCATTGATCATAAGGTCGGAAGTGGGGATGTTAGCTGATGATTGTACAGTGTACAGTTCTATTTACAACTCCTTAGTTAATGAAGCATTCTGCACCTACTTGCAGCAAAACATGTACAATGTTCAAGCTTAGGCTGATAACTGGCAAGTAATATTAACGGAAGACAATTGCCAGGTTGTTCTGAGGTTCTGTGTAACCTGAAACATTGGGCGGCATTTTCCAGCCCCGCTGTGGGGGGACCCGCCACGGGAGATGCAACTGGCCAGGGAAAAGTCCATTGGCTTTTGGCAGGACCGGAAGACCCCAGTGATGGATGGGGCCATTAACTCTATTACTCTCTCCATTAATGCTGCCTGACCTGGTGAGAATTTCTTCAATTTTCTGTTTTTATTTCAAATTCCCATCTACCATTTCTTTAAGAAAGAGCAGTAACAGAGAGGGTTGATGAGGTTAATGCTGTTGATGTGGTGTACATGGACTTCCAAAAGGCAGTTGATACAGTGCTGCACAATAGGCTTGTGAGAAAAGTTATAGCTCATGGAATAAAATGGACAGTAGCAAAGTTGATACAAAATTGGCTGAGTAATAGGAAACAATGAGTAATGGTTAATGGATATTTTTTTGAACCTGAGGAATGTTTGTATTGGAGTTTCCCAGGGGTCGGTATTGGGACCCTTGCTTTTCCTGAACTATAGTAATGACCTAGATCTTGATGTGCAGGGGACAATTTCAAAGTTTGCAGATAATACAAAACTTGGAAGCATTGTAAACTGTGAGGAGGACAGTGTAGAACTTCAAAAGGTCATAGACAAGTTGGTGGAGTGGGCAAATAGGTGGCAGATGAAATTCAATAGAGAAGTGTGAGATGATTCATTTTGGTAGGAAGAACATGGAGAGACAATATAAAACATGGGGTACAAGCCTAAAGGGTGTACAGGAGCAGTGGGACCTGGGTGCATATGTGCATAAGTCATTAAAGGTGGCAGGACAGGTGGAGAGAAGAGTTAATAAAGCAAGCAGTATCCCAGGCTTTATTAATAGTGGCATCAAGCAAGGAACTTGCTGAACTTGTGTAGGACACTAGTTAGACCTCAGCTGGAGTATTGTGTACAGTTCTGGGCACCACACTTTAGGAAGGATGTGAACATATTTGTGAGAGTGCAGAAGAGATTTATAAAAATGGTTCCAGGGATGAGAAACTTCAGTTATGAAGGTAGGTTGGAGAAGTTGGGATTGTTCTCCTTGGGGAGGAGAAGGCTAAGAGGAGATTTGATAGAGGTATTCAAAATCATGAGGGGGCTGGATAGAGTAGGTAGGGAGAAAAAGGATCGAGAACGAGAGGGCACAGATTTAAAATGATATCCAAAAGAAGCAAATGTCATGTGAGCAAAAACATTTTCACATTGTGAGAGGCTCGAGTCTGGAATGCACTGCCTGGAAGTGTGGTGGAAGCAGCTTCGATTGAGGCATTCAAGAGGGCATTAGATAATTATTTAAATAGAAACAATGTGCAGGGTTATGGGGAAAAGACAGGAGAATAGCATTCAGTCATAATGCTCATTCGGAGAGCCGGTGCAGACACAATGGGCTGAATGGCCACCTTCTGCACCATAACAATTCTGTGATTTTGTGATTCTGTGAAGTATCCTTGTACACAAGTGGCTTGGCCCCAAGGCCTAATCCACTTTTATTGTATTCAATATTTTGTTCATTTTTTAAGCATTAATTTATATCACCCTTGAAATTTACCTCTGATTTCTTGGAAAATGAACTGCGAGAGAATCAATGGCATCTTTTACAAATATTAATGGAGAGAAAATATTTGGAATATCCATCTCCCTTCACTGCTTTTAACAGGTTCTTCTAGGCCCATAATTACTCTCGGCATACTTAGAGAAGTCTTTTGTTTTTACATCTCTTGCAATTCTAGTCACATTGTTTATTTGGGCCTGTCCAATCAATTTTCTAACAGTCTTATCCTCATTCTCCCGTGTACTAGAAGATTTGTATTCGATGAAAGTCCCATGTATTGCCCTTTCTTACACAGTGAGTGGTTATGATATGGAATGCTCTATTAGATTGTGTGAGGGAAGCGGATTCAATAGTAACTTTCAAGAGGGAATTGGATACATGCTTGAAAATCAAAAATTTGCAGGCCCATGGGAGAAAGCAGGGCATTGGGTCGAATGGAATAACTCTTTCAAATAGCTGACACAGGCTTGATAGGCCAAATGGCTTTCTACCATGATCCTATGATTTCTTCATTACCTCATTTAGTGATGCACCTCACCAATATGAATTTCCTCCTGATCTGATCCTGATCCTGAACTTGATCTCAGCTCTGCGCCTTCTTCCATGATAATAAGGCTTAAATCAGGAACTTATTTTGCATGAAAGTTCTCTGTATTTTCTAAAATTTCCTGCTTATTAAAATTACTCTATCCACAAAGCAGGGCTTTCTGGGACTATTAGCAAACTATATTCTTTATTCTGACCAACCTGCAAGATGTATTTTCAGGAGCCAATGGAAAGAAGCAACCACAATCCTCATGATGTTATAATCCTCGTGAAGATCAACAAACCAAAAGAATTGGATTTGCTGTACGTCCCCAAGAAGAAAGGCAATGGACAAGATTTCACTTTATATAACTTTAACTTTGGCAATCAAACAAAAATCATCACAAATTAAACATGAATCATGGTCAATATAAACCGTAAATTGCACGTTAATTGGCAAAGATGAATCTCACGGATTTACTAGGCAATCCACTCAGTATATATGGCACCAATTTCAGCCACAAACCTCTGATCTTCCTCAGATAGGATTCCAGCTCCTTTTCTTCAAGGATTTTGCCATTGACAGCTACTCCCCTTCCATCTAAACTCCATGGACATGGTCTTCACCAAAATTGCAAACTTCCCCAGAACCTCCTTAGCTCTGATCACAACAGTTTTGATGTCATGGATCCACCAGTATTACCTTTATCTGACCCTCAGTGACAGTCCTGTGCATGGTATGGCCAGTTCTGATCAGTCAATCACTTTAAGTAACTGAAACAGCTGCAGACACTTGTATTTGCATACTGACAGCTCCCAGATCCAGCCTTCGTTTTCTTCAGCTTGCCGCACTGCACTACATTGCTGGGTGATGTGAGCTCAGATGGCTCCGTGTCTTTTATCTGGTTTCAACAGTTTTCTCAGATGCATAAAGTGTCAGTTTCGTTTTCCCTAGAAACCTGAAATTTCAGTGTTGCTTTCAGTTAGTGTCTGACTTAAAAAATACAAGTTTTGAATCCAGGGCCATGCACTCAACAGGACATTTGACAAACCATTTATTCAGACAACAGTTAAAACAACATGCTCCCCTACTTATCCCATAAATCATGGATTCCATCACATCTTTTCCAGTGCTCTTCTCTTTGCTCCCTCATTTAGGTGAAGGTGCTGTCTCATCGTAGAGTATAGTTCCACAGGTAAAAGATAAAGAAAGACTTGCATATATACAGCATCTTTCTCCACCTCAGGATGACCCAAAGTGCTTTACAACCAATGCCCTATCATCGTTGTAATGTAGGAAGCATAGTAGCTAGAATTACGAACAGTGAGGTCCCACTAACAGCAAAGTGGTTCTGAGCAGATAAGGTAGGGCTGGCCATTGACTAAGCCATATCTACATCCAGAGGACTTGAGTGGAGCAGCCAATCTGTGCACAGTATGATCCCACATTTGTTAAGGACCAGATAATCTGTTTTTAGTAATGGTGGTTGAAGGATAAATATTGGTTAGGACCCCAAGGAGAACTCCTCCTGCTCTTCTTCAGAATAATGTTAAGGGTCCTCAGTTTAATGTTTCATCAGATGTGAACACAAGGCCATGGGCTTCAGGGATTCTACTTACATGGACAGATTGGAAAAGTCGGGTTTGTTCCCCTTAGAGAAGAGAAGGTTGTGGGGAGATATGATAGAAATGTTCAAAATTATGAGGGGTCTTATGAGGGGAGATGGAGCGAAACTGTCCCCATTGGTGAACCGTTGGAAGCTAGAGGAGAGAAATTTAAAATGATTGGCAAAAAATGAAAAAATTAAATGAGGAAAAAAAATTTTATGCAGTGAGTGGTTGTGATCTGAATGCACTACCTGAAACTCAGTTGAAAGCAAAATCAATCATCACTTTCAAAAGAGAATTAGATAAACACCTGAAGGAAAAACAATTGCAGGGCTACAGGGAAAAGAAGAGTGGGACAAGCTAATATGCTCTTGCCAGCATCAGCTCGATGGGCTGAATAGCCTCCTTCTGTGCTGTAACCACTCTCTGATTCTATGATTTCTGTATAAGTGACCACATGATTAGTTTGACATGCTGCGCTTATCTCTGTATAAACGCAGCAGCAGATTGCTTAAATTTCTGTGGAGATAAGATCCGAAAAAATTCAGGTATCCTATACATCTCTACATTATTTCAAATAAAATTAAACTTGTATTATTAATTTTAAATCAACTGATTCCAACACTTGGAGCGCTCTAGCACCTGCTCAGTTATAAAGCATCATTGCTAACAGTTAACTAAACCTGTATCAAACATAGTTTAAAAACAAGTAATATTTTGAATAGCTGTCAGTTGGATGCTGAAAGATTAATATTCCATTAGTAAACTGGTCAATTGGGAATGAAAACAAAGCTCAGTTTGGTTCCCTGGAGATGTGGTTTCCACTCCAAGCTATGATGAGAGTAAGTATCTCCAACTTGTTTACATGTGGAAATTTTCTGTGACTCTGCTTTATTGGAAGCAGACACAGTACAGCAAAACAATGAGTTTGCTTCAGGTATTATGGTCATTACCGACCCTGAGGTGGTCATTACAGGCCTGAGTGAAGCGAGAGATGGTAATGAGACCCTTAGGGCTGGTAATGACCATAATGCCAGGAAGAAATGATGCTATTATTATTCTATCAATCTCAGTGCAGTATAGTGTATATGTAATTTTCTGTACTGTCTCTCAGTGCTCAGTTAATTCGAGCTGAGCTTTCTTGTGCACTATCTGGACCTTGAAACACCTCTCCAAATAAATTGGGACCCTGTTATATGTGACATGTTCAGAAGACACAATTAAAAAAAAAACAATGGGCTGGGTTTTAAGTTTTTCAGCAGGGTGAGGGAGGCGGAAGGGAAACCAGGGTCCACTCGCTCCCAACCCCGCTATCTAAGCTCGTCCAAGTGTCGGATGGCCAATTAGTGGGTGTCAGTGAGAAGGAGGCCGAATGAGGTGTAAAGGGGGATCCGTGCCCAATCAAGATGGTAGGCTGGGGCATCATGTAGCAGGGTGGTAAAGCTGCGAACAGTTGGTCGGACATGGCTACAAGTTTAAAGGCCCCTTGGTCTCTGAATGTCTTTCTATTTTTCATTGAAGGCTCAAAAAAGATCAAACTTGAGACTAAAAACCATGCAGACTGCCCCCTTTTCCAGCAGAATCTGCTGGTACATTCAACCTTGGTCCCATTGGCAGGTCTTTCCTTCCGCCCTTGGGCCACCTTGAGTTGGCTGCTGTAAACACTTCCAAGGTTTTTCACGGCCGATGCCCGAAAAATGCAGCGGGCAACAAAAAAATTGAGATTACTGGGTCGTTAAGAAGCTCAACTGTTTGCTGATTATTAATTTCAAAATGGCGGACGGGTTGCCAATTTCCTCGCCTGCTCAGCTTTTGTAATTTTGGGGACTGGTGTGATGATGTTGTATTGCCGATCCAGTGTCATCACACCCTATTTTACTTTTGGGTGGGGGAGGGGCAGCCCACTTGATTTCCGGAAGTAAAATTTAGCCCAATGCTATCAGTACAAATGGGTGTAAAAGAAGCATGCCCAGTTATGTACACCCTCCAATTATAAACACTCAAACCCTAAAATTTTGAGTTCCTTGATTCATTGCTGGAAGTATATTGGAGTGGGACTTAAGTGAGCCCATTGTAATGAAACCAAGCTGCCTAAAAATTACCAGGCCAGCTAATCATATCAATCATATCCTGTCACATCCAGTCAGGAAAGATGGTGGACAATTAAACAATTCACTGGAGGTGGAGGCTCCACAAATATCTCCATCCTCAATGATGGGGAGCCCAGCACAGTGCCAAGTGAATGATCCATCTCGGCCTCCTCCGGGTGTCCCCAGCATCACAGATGCCAGTCTTCAGCCAATTTGATTTACTCCATGTGACATCAAGAAATAGCTGAAGGCACTATGGGCCCTGACAATATTTCAACTATAGTACTGAAGACTTGTGCTCCAGAACTTTCCACGCCCCTAGCCAAGCTGTTCCAGTACAGCTACAACACTGGCATGTTTGCTGATGGTTGCACAATGTTCAGCACCATTCGCAAATCCTCGGACACTGAAGCAGTCCATGTCCAAATGCAACAAGACCTGGACAATATCCAGGCTTGGGCTGACAAGTGGCAAGTAACATTCACGTCACACAAGTGCCAGGCAAAGACCATCTCTAACAAGAGAGAATCTAACCATTGCCCCTTGACATTCAATGGCATTACCATCGCTGAATCCCCCACTATCAACATCCTAGGGGTTACCATTGACTAGAAACTGAACTGGACAAGCCATATAAATACCATGGCTGCAAGAACAGGTTAGAGGCTAGGAATCTTGCGGCGAGTAACTCACCTCCTGTCTCTCAAAGCTTGTCCACCATCTACAAGGCACAAGTCAGGATTCAGATGGAATACTCTATACTTGCCTGGATGAGTGCAACTTTAACAACACTCAAGAAATTTGACAACATCTAGGACAAAGCAGCCGGCTTGATCGGCACCCCATCCACAAACATTCACTCCCTCCACCACTGACACACAGTAGCAGCAATGTGTACCATCTACAAGATGCAGTGCAATACCTCACCAAGCCTCCTTAGACAGCACCTTCCAAACCCACGACCACTACCATCTAGAAGGACAAGGGCAGCAGACACATGGGAACATCACCACCTGGAAGTTCCCATCCAAGCCACTCACCACCATGACTTGGAAATATATTGCCGTTCCTTCACTGTTGCTCGGTCAAAATCCTGGAACTCCCTCACTAACAGCACTATGGGTGTACCTACACCACATGGACTGCAGCGGTTCAAGAAAGCAGCTCACCGCCATCTTCTCAAGAGCAATTAGGGATGGACAATAAATGCTGGCCTAGCCAGTGACACACACATCCCTTGAATGAATAACAAAAAATATTGCTGGTGGGACATCTTAGATAGGGAGGTCTAGGATGTTGCACCAATAACAAGTAGGAAGTAGTGATATTTATTCAAGCCAGGATGGTACATGTCCTGGAGGAGACCTTGCAAGTGATGATGTTCCCATGTACCTGTTGCCCTTGTCCTTCCAGATGGTGGAGGTTGCACTTTTGGAAGGTTCTGTTTAAGAAGCCTTGGTGGGTTATTGTAGTGCATATTATGGATAATACACACTTCAGTCATGGTATGCTGGTGGGAGGAACTGAGTGGCTAAGGTCGTGGATGGGGTGTCAAACAAACCGACTGCTTTGTATTGGATGTTGCTGAGTTCCTTGAGTGTTGTTGGGACTGCACCCATCCAGGCCAGAAGCAGCAGGACTGGTGCTACCATGGCGTCAAACAACTGTTCCAGCTGATTTGACATTACTTTCAGGAGCTTTGTCTGCACATGTACGAACAACGTCTGTCAGATCACTCCCTGCTGGTCAGGTGTTCAGCAGCATGAGGCACGACACACACACTCCATCCCTACCCCCTCCAATAGCGCAATTTAAAGGGCCGGGAACCAACCTATAGGTGAGGTGTTTTTGCCTTACTTCTGCTTTGGTTGTTTGTGGAAGTACCGGGCTATATTTTGGAGGTGTTCTAGATGTTTAGTGCTTAAAATCATGGAGGTGTTATGGATGCTAGACTTTACAAGACAGTTATGTTTTAAAATGTCTCCTTTAATTTAAAGTAATATTGGGAATTTTGGGAGCACTCCAGCTCGGAGACTTGCCTATGTGGTCTAGTTGTCATGGGGGTCAAACTCAAACAGAAACTTATTAAAATCAAGTGACAGTTTTCACACCATTCCACAGTGAGTCACAGTAAAGGGACAGCTGCTTTTGTGAGACACAGGCAGAGAGAGACGAGACAGAAATAAAAACAAAAAAAAACGCTGTAAAAACTCAGCAGGTCTGGCAGCATCTGTGGAGAGAGAAACAGAGTTAACGGGTGGAATTTTCCATGCTCGCTGGTGTCGGGCATCATGGCAGGTGTGAGCGGACGATATGGTGGGAAGGCCAAAAATCGGTTTCACGATGTCGTGAAACCAGGTTGCATTCATCCACTCTGCCCATCAATGGCGGGCTGTGTTTCCCACTGTCGCACGTTGGGAACTTCATTGTAATACATCAGCATATTGTTTCAGCCCAGCTCACCAGAATCAACCCCCATGTTGGATCATCTGAGCATGTCGGCATGATTGCATGCTGACATGTTGCACAACTGACGTGCACTTGGTGAGCTGCACCTCACTGGGGGACTTTGAGGTTTGTTGGCCTACCTTGCTTCGGGTAGCACTCACGGTCATCAGCGCCAGGCTTCACAGGCAGCACCACATCACTTTTAGGGAGGCTCACGGGCAGGTCTCTACCTACCAGGCCATCTGTGAGGCGGGGGTGGCTTTTCAATGGGTGCAGGGCTATGGCTTGCTTGGGGAAGGGCCAGAAGCGGCCTCAGGAAAAATAAGAGATTGCAGGGCGAGGGCATTACTGGGGAAATGGGTATTCCAGATGTGCGTGGGGACTTATGTTGATATGTGCAAATGGCCTCAAGAGGGTGGGGGCTGAGGAAGCAGTCTCCAGAGGAGATGAGGCCAGATGGAGATGTGATGGTGTGTGTGAGAGAGTGAGCGGTGATGCCCCTTGAGCTGGCAGTGAGTGAGATGCCAGTGAATGTGTAATGGGCTTGTGAGTGTGTGAGTTTACAGTGATAAGATGGTTGCCTTACCCTGATGAGATCATTCATCCTCTTTCTAAACTGGATGGTGAACTTCTTCTGTGCAGCATTGGCACTGACCATCACTGCCATCACCTACCAAGCTGCAGTGGTGACACTGATGAGCCTCCAGCGGCCAGAGTTGGGGTAGAGGACATGGTGGCAAACTTTCATGGTGCCCAGAAGGTGTCCCAGGAATGTATCATTGAATCGGGAGGCGGGGGGAAGGGGCTGCAGTCTTCTTGCCTTTTGGGACCATATCTTCTGTGCAGCAATCCTGGGCTGGAAGCACTGAGAGGTGTGCGCGCGGCTGCACTTTAAATATGACACCCAGCGTGAGGAAGCAGCGACGTGCTGGCGTGGCGGGTGAATCAGAGGTCACCGGCCAGCAAAGTGGCGTGTTGCCCAGGAATGCATGATTAGTGAGGCGGGATTGGGATGATACGGTGAGAAAACCCGCCACTGCGGCCAACGGGCAAAACGTCCTTTTTCCTGCCCGCTACCACACAGAGTGCAAATCTGGGGTGATTCTGCCCAAAGTTTTGAGTGCAATGTGATTCTTCTTTGGAATGCAAGACAGGACTGCTGTGTGAATGAGCAATGCAGCTACTGTTGTGGAGAAGCAGGATACTTGTAAGAAATCATTTTCTGTTTAAAAGGAAGGGAACAGAACAGATGGAGGTTTAATGAAAATGGAATTGCTGAGGTGGGCTTTGCTGGTGGAATGCAGGTCTGGAAGACTGAAGCTGATTGGAACAATTTTTGAAGGGCACTGGAATTTGCAATCGAGTGCGGCAGGGAGAAGTGAGCCTGCTGGAGAGCCTGGAGTAATACTGGACTTAGGGCATCCGCTGTGTCTCCATGACTTGAGCCTGAGCACTGAGGGTGTGTGTGCTGCCGTCAGCCACACAGGAGTCAAACATTCACAGATGCAAGGTGAGGATGTCAGGATGTCCTCACTGCATCTCGTCATCATCCTCCATGAAAATTGCAACTATGAGGGCCTCCCGAGCATGCCTCTCTCATCTGGTCAGTGCGATGGCCTCATCGCTGGCATCCTCGCCTTCGAGGACCTCATCTCCATCATCCCCTTTGACGTCCTCCTCATCAGGGGAGACGTGCAGCTCTTCCATCTCCTCCTCACCCAGGTCCTCTCCCCATTACAGCTCCAGGTTGTGTAGCGCACAGCAAGCTACAATGATGCGCGATAGCCCTGGTGGAATGTATTGCAGTGCTCCACCAGACCTGTCAATGTATCAGAATCTCATTTTAAAAATGTCTATCATTTGCTCCAACACAGTCTGGGTCACAGCATGAGCCTCGTTATACCGTCGCTCTGCTGCAGTCTGAGGCTGCCACATGGGCGTCATTAGCCACGTCCTCTGTGGGTAATCCTTGTCTACCCTGCAGTCTCTCTGGACCCTGGAAGATGTCAGGGATCAGAGAACTGTTAGGAACGTAGTAGTCGTGGACACTCCCTGGGAATCATGCGCAGATCTGTAGTATGTGTTTGTGGTGGTCGCACACCAGCTGAACATTCAGCGAGTGGAAGCCCTTGCAGTTGACAGCTTGTTGCCACGGAGATCTAAGCGGCACATGAGTGCAGTTGATGGCACCCTGCACCTGTGGAAAACCAGAGATCCGCGCAAATCCCAGCGCTCTTGCATCCTGGGTTTCCTGATCCCAGTCGAAATGCACAAAGTTCTGTGCCTTTGTGAAGATGGATACATTTGTGCATGGAGGCTAGAGAGATCTTGCACAGGTCACCTGTGGGTCCTTGGATGGAGCCACTGGCATAAAAATTGAGTGCCGCGGTCACTTTCATGGCCACTAGCCGTGGATGTCCTCTATGTCCCCATGGTGCCAAATCCTGCAGCAGGTGGCATATGTGACAGACCAGTTCCCTAGACATGCGCAGCCTTCAGCGACACTGGTTCTCAGTCATCTGCAGAAAGGACAAGCGCCATCTATAAACTCTGGGTCTAGCGAGGTGCCTACGAGCGACGGCTCACTGTGGATCTTCAGCTGCGTGCGCAGCAGGCCCTGCCACCTCTTCAACTTCAGGGAGATGCTCCTCCCTTTGTTGTGCCAGGCTCCTCCGTCACTCTCTTCTCCTTCTTCTCTGATGTCTGTAAGTCATGAGGCATACCACTAAATCACCAGGCTCCATGATCCTGATGTTCTCCTCCTTCAGGATCAAATAGAGAGATGTGTGGGTTAGCATATGTGTCCTAAGAACCTCTCTTGGTTAAGTCTGAAGATCCCTCACGCATGCAGGAGATGGCCAGTGTGTAGTGTGCTTCATGACTGTCTGAAACCCCACCCACCTCAGCCCCACTCCACTTGACCGATTGGCAGCAGCTTTGCCCACTGGACTGCATGCTGTGCTCTCAGCTCAGGCGCAGGCATTCTCCTAACCCGCACTGCAAGGCTGCGCTATTAGCTTGAACCATGATGGATACTGATCTACACGTTAATAAAGACATTGCAACATTGCAAGGGGCTCTCCACCAGTGACTGCATCATGGCCACCTTTCGCAAGGGGATTCTACAAATTGCACAGTTGGCCAATTGTTCTGCTGCCCCTAAAACGCCCATTAATGTGCAGTCTGCACCCAAGGGGTGAAAGTTCTAGAGCGTTTGGTGGCACTTTCATGCTTTTGCATTGCTTGAGTGGACAGAAAAGTTTCAGAGGCCCGACTCCAATCATGTTAATGGAGCTGCTGCTCAACGGTCTCAGCTGCAGAAGAATGCTCCTTTTGACAAGCTTTTCCAAGTGCGTGGCTGCTTCCCTCACCACCCCCGCATCCCCCCACCCTGGCATGTGCTTGTGCACTTCCTTCAGTCTTTGCTGCTGTGCCCCTCACCCACCCCGGCCTGACCAGCACTGGAGCCCTTGCCCCAGCACTGCATTGAAAGCCAGCCGGAAAAAAGCAACTTGCCTGTGACCCCACCAAATGTGCAGCATCTCTCCCTTGATGTCCTTCGGGTCCTGCTCAAGGTTCTGTGAACTCATCCCTGAGTTCCCCTCAAAGTTCAGGTTGCCAGGTGCATGTCTTTTGAAGGCAGTCGTGAAGCACGGTGTTCTGAAGTCACACCGACATGGGCGGTAAATTTGACGTGGGAGGATGATTCCAGCGAGCAGGACTTATAATGAGATGCTAAAGTATTGAAATTAGATCCCCAATGTGTGACAGCGGGTGACCTTGACAGGTGGAGTAGATGATTGAAAACTGATTTCACAACGGCATGAAACCGATTTTTGGCCTTCTCGCCATAGTGTCCGCTCACACCCACCTTCACACCTGAAGTCAATGGGGTTAGATGAATCGCCCCTTATTTTTGTAATGCTACACATCTTCCAGAAGTGCAACACTGAGCAAAGGAGGTTGCAAGATGTACCTTGATTGCGAAAGTACCTTTTCTTTAGTTTGGTGTAGTAGTTACCTGTTGAGTATTATTTGATGTATATTCATTTTAGTTTGCTTGTTACAGACCATCGGCTGATTGTTTACCAGTGGCTTAGGCCTCACTCACAGAAAGTGCAAGAATGTCATTGGATAGCCAATTATTCAAATCAAGGTACAATGAAACAATTTACAATTTTGATGTTCTTCTGCCCAGGATAGTCTGTTGAGGCTCATTATTAAGGTAAAGGAGCATAGAGGTTAGGTTACTGGACTAGGAATCCCGAGGCCTGGAATAATGATCCAAAGTTGGGGAATTTTAAATCAATTACTTTAATATATTTGTAATTAAAAGCTAGCATCAGTGATAGTGACTATCAGAATGTTGTAAAACCCCATCAGGCTCACTAATTTCTTTCAGGGAAGAAAATCTGCCATCCTTATCTAGTCTGGCCTATATGTGACTCCAGACCCATAGCAATGTGGTTGACCCTTAACCTCTTTTGAAATGGTCTAGCATCAAACCATTCAGTCCCATTCAAGAAAGTAGATCACCAAGTGTTCAAGTTAATAAACACTGGATTAATAAAATAAATGTGAATTCAAGTCGTGATGGTCAATGTACCCAAATTTCATCTGGACAGGGGAAAAGAATTAGCCTGGTAGAAAAACTTACATTTATATAGTGCCTTTCATGATCACATGACATCCCAAAGTGTTTTAGAACCAATGAAATACTTTTGAAGGGTAGCCACTGTTGCAACGTAGGAAATGCAGCTAATGCAAAGCAAACTCCTAAACACAGCAATGTAATTATTACCAGATAATTTGTTCTTGTGATGTTGATTGAGGGATAAATATTGACCAAAACAGTGGGGATAACTCCCCTGTTCTTCTTCGAATTAGTGCCATGTGATCTTTTACATCCACCTGAGAGGGAAAACAGGGTGCTTGGTTTAATGTCTCATCTGAAATATGGCACCTCTGACATTGCACTAGTCCCTCAGCAGTGCACTAGAGTGTCAGCCTTGAAATTTGCACTCAAGTCCTGAAGAGGGCCTTCAGTCTCAGAGGTAAGAGTGTTACCAACTGTGTCACAGCAGGCAAAATACTAATGATGGGTAGTAATCCTTTAAGTGAATTGATATTGTTTACAGATATGTTCAAGACTTCCTCTACACATATCTTCTCAAAAAAACTGAAGAAAATATAAAAACACTGATTTAGACATAATCCTGATCCCAGGATAGCATTTCCATAAAAACTGATGTCATTCTGAGGATTTGAGTACATTACAGTTTGGTTTCACCTAGATCAGTATGTCTTTGGGAGGAAGGGAATAAATCTTGTGTAAGCCGGTGAGCCATCATATTACATTATCAGGGAGGCGCGAAGCCTTTTGGAATGGCAGCAGCCAAGTCCTGACATCTCTTGAAGTTGTTCTGAAAGGAAGAACATTCTTTGTACAACCACAGTCCTCAGTAAAGTGTGAAAGTCAACACGTCAGGGTTGTTAAAGTGGCAGGGAAATGAGAGAAGCAGAGTGAAATTCTGTCCATGCTGGAGTCTTTCAAGATTCATATGGGCTGAGTCAACACTATATTAACAAAGCCCGTATTAACTATGGGGAAAATGGAGCTACCATGGTAAGAGAAAAACAGAGAGGGAAGAGACAAAGGTTAAAATGTTGTCAGTGTTGACAGGTTTCAGAATAAACAAAATAAATGATTCAAATGATATTTTCAGTGTAATCTCAATCAAGAAGGAATACGAGAAAAATGGTGATAGTAAGAGAATGGAAATAGGTAACAATGAGTAAATAAAGTGCCTCAGGGCATCCTGATGTTGTGAAAGGCACAATATACATTAAAGTCTTTTCTTTTGAAAGAGAAAAAGAGAATATTCAGACATACATCAGTGGTATCATGGTGACATAATGAATCTACAGATGATCATTTTCTGAGTTCATACCCCAATGAGAAAGCCTACCCATTGGTAGCACCTGACATCTACTCTGTGCAATATCAAATATAACTACACCTCCCTTTTAATCTGTTAAACAGCAATACCATTGCTGGATTGCTTTCCTTCAATGGATAAATTGGAGGTTACAATGCTTTCCCCAATAGAGTTAGACAAACATAACAAGTTACTGGGTGCTTTCAGGAATATAAGGAGATGAATATGTTCAAAAGGAACTTTTGCCTCTCCCAGGAGATTGTGTGCCTGTTGGTGTGTGGGTGGTGGTGGGAGTGGGGGCTTCAGTTGAGGTCATCACATACATAAGTTGTACTTTGACAGTGTGGGATAGGTTTGATGGATCAGCTGGTTTCCTGTCCTTTCTTTTTGATGTTTGCATAGAGGGATCCTTATTGCTCAGGTGCATGGACTAGATTGACAGGTTAAAGCACAGCTGCACCAAAGCAGTTTTCCCAATAATAAGGGTCATATATTAACTCCCATCTCCCGTTACATCCATAACTTCAGCAGATAGATGGGAATACCACCACCTGGAAGTTTCCCTCCAAGTCACTCACCATCCTGACTTGTAAATATATCGCGGTTCCTTCACTGTCACTGGGTCAAAATCCGGGAACTCCCTCCCTAACAGCACTGTGGGTATACCTACATGACATGGACTGCAGCGGGTCAAGAAGGTAGCTCACCACCACCTTCTCAAGGGCAATAAATGCTGGTCTAGCCAACGAAGCCCACATCCCATGAATGAGTAAAAAGGAAACTGAAATCTGACTCCTCCTTTTGTAGCATACATGTGATGCTATCAGGCTTGAAGCGAATTTGTCCACAGACTACATACTGTGCTCAGAAACAGTGCGTGAGTATTTAAATAATCCTCTACAGTGATTGCTGAAACTCAAATTGAAATTATAGACAGTTTGAGAGTTGAACAAATCAAAAGTTGATGGATTCTTGACTCATTCATCCACTTCTGCAGGGCTGAGTGAGAATCAGGGTGAGTAAGAACAGAAATTTGCTACAATGAGGGGGCAATGACATCATGAGAACAGAACCAGGAAGGGAGAAACAAAAATAGGAAGGAGTGAGAAATGAAAGAGTGAGAATATTGTATAGCTGGTCTCCTTGTATTCAAGTTTGTGTGGTTAAATTGAAGTTTCAACAACGACAACCTGTATTTATATAGTGCCATTAATGCAATAAAATTCCCAAGGCGGTCCTGCAGGAGCATTATCAAACAAAATTTGACACCAAGGAACATAAAGATATATTAGGGCAGATTGCATTATTTACAATCACATACATAGGGTATGCTAAATGGGATAGATTCAGAACAGATCTAATGGCTCAAAACTAGGCATCCATGAGGCACTGTGGGCCATCAGCAGCAGCAGAATTGTATTCAACTACTGTCTGTAACCTCCTGGCCCAGCATATCCCTCACTCTACCATTACCACCTAGGCAAGGGCTCAACCCTGGGTTCAGTGAAGAGATGAGAGATGTGTGTCAAAAATAGTGTTAACTTACCAAGGAAAAGCAAAATTGATACATGAAGTTTTTCTTTCAGTTAATTGAATAATAAGCTTTCTTGTTTTTTAATTTATGCAATAAAATCAGGTTGGCAGCAACTGTACACAGAGAGCTGGTGAATGCTAGGTACCCAAAGTCAGCATCAAGCACACTCAGGCAGGCACAATGCTGTTTTATCAATGTTTTCAACTTCAGGCTCAGTAGGATCCCTTCTGCTGTACCGGTGCAACATTTTAGCTCACTCACACCAGCAGCTGTGGGCTCTCAAGGTGAGATTATCATATTACTGTCAATTTAAGGTTTGTTTTCAGATTTATGCCCAAGTCTAGTGGTTGATGTTTCCTAAACTCATTTTAGATAGGATCTGTATAGCCAACAAATGGAGGAAATTTTCCTTTCGTCCATCTGAATGAGGTTCCGAGCCAGATAGAATGTTGTAGCATAGAATTAGGTCATTCATCAAATCTGCATCAGTCTTTTTCTCCAATTTGAGCTACCCAGTCTGACCCCACTTTCCTGTTTGCTCCCTTTACGCTTTCCGATACACTTTATCAACCTCCCACCTATTCTAATTCCCTTCTATGTGTACTTATGGAATCTGCTTCAATTATGGTTGGTGACATCAAATCCTACATTCTAACCACCTTCAGGTTATCTTAAATTTGTGCCTTTTGTTATCATCTTGCCAACCATGTAAAAAGATCTATCACTACTTACCAACCATAATTTTGAAGCCCTCACTTAAGTCACTAAGTGACTTTCTCAATCCTAACATTTCAAGTCTTTTCCTAACTGTAACTCCTTATCATGGTAACACCTATCCTGCAACTTTGTCATTTTTTTTTATGTCCTTCCTATAATAGTTTGGAGAGGTTAAAGACCAATACGCACTTCATTGTTCCTCATTTACTAAGAACTACTTTTAACTGGAATGCTTTTGTGCTCCTTATTATGTTGAAAAATTCCTTTAAATTTTCATCTGACATATTCCTTATTCATTCCCTGCAGAATAAAACTTTGGAATAATTCAGTGTCTGGCTGCTGTTGATGTAACTGAAACAGTTAGTAGTAAATTAAGAGACACTAGAGTCAGCTCTATTTCCCTAGAGATACCTGACTGTTGCATTTGTGCTGGGATTTAATAGTGTAGCACGCACAATATACTTTCAATTTCTTTTCTCCCTTACTCCCCAAACTTAAGGCACACATCGGGCCCAATTTTCTGATTGTGATTTGACGGTTGGTCTTTCGCCTGGAATTAGTACTCATTGGAAAATCATGGGCCTATTGTTTGCAGCTTTTCAGCTAGTGAGAAACTTCAGTTATGTGAGGAGGCTTGAGAAGCCAGGATTGTTCTTCTTAGAGTAGAGTAGGTTAACTGAGATTAATAGAGGTGTTCAAAATTATGAGGGGCTTTCATGGAGTGAATAAGGAGAAATAGTTTCCACTGCAGTGGGATCAGTAAGTCGAAGACACAGACTTAAAGTAATTGGCAAAACAACCAGAGGGAAGATGGGTAGAATATCCTTATGCAACAAGATGTTACGATCTTGAATGCGCTCCTGGAAAGGGTGGTGGAAGCAGATTCAATAGGAACTTTCAAGGAAATTAGATACATACTTGAAAAGGGAAAAAAAAATGTTGGGTTATGGGGAAAGAGTGAGGGGACTGGGGCTAATTAAATAGCACTTTCAAAGAGCCAACACAAGCACAAAGGGCTGAATGGCTTCCTTTAGTTTGATTTGTTCATGGGATGTGATGGTCGCTGACAAGGCCAGCACTTACTGCCCATCTCTAATTGCCTTTGAGAAAGTGGGGTGAGCTGCCTTCTTGAACCACTGCAGTCCATGTGGTGTAGGTACACCTAGAGTGTTGTTAGGGAGGGAGTTCCAGGTCTTTGATACAGTGACGGTGAAGGAACAGTGATATAGTTCTGTGTTATATGATTCTAAGGGGTTCCCCAGCTCTAGCATATATTCCAAAAATTACTCCCATGATATTTTGGCACACAGTCTGAAAGGGACAAGACAAAAATTACTGGAAAATAGGGTAATATGTAGCCATAGAGCAATACTGTCACAATTTATTCCAGTTTTAAGATCAAGGATTTAAATTTACCATCAGAGACATCTAACCCACTGACTCTCCAATGGATTCGCACTTGAACATGGTGGCGATGCCATAACCACAATTCCAGCTCACTGAGGCAAAAGCATATTGAAAACCTATATATTTAAAAGAAAGTTATGAATATTCACCCATGTGACAAATGGACACTTTGTGACACTGCAAAAATGATAGTTTCTCAGGTCACAGTGCATGTAATTATATAACGTGCTTCAATCAGTGCAGTGGTTTGTCTGAATACAAGCTCCATGGCTATTCAGCAGTTGCTGTGTAGGGCCCCAATCTTGCTTCTGTTTTTTTCCCTGAAATTCCTCATATACATCACTCTTCTTTTAAGCTTGTGTTCGTCGTGTTATTGCCATTATCACACAGTGGCAGAATTCAGCACCATCTGCATAAATACTTGCTGTAAACTTCTCCGTGACTTTGGAGTCTTAAAAGACACACACAAGAAAGAAAGGAAGGTCATAACAGTTTACAGTTTCACAATCTTATCATAAGGCAAACAGAAAAACCCCAGATCTTGACAAAGACGCTGATTCCTTTATCGTGAGGATATTTTGGCACCACTTGCTTAAGAAGAAGGCAGTGAAATCAGAGATGAATTAGCCTCTTACTCTGAAGCACTGTTGACAAGGTAGGATCCCTATACACGTTAAAAAGATGAGTAGATTTTATCAAGTCCTGCAAAGAAGAAATGGTCCTAATTCTTATCCCATATGAGCCCTTAAGTGAACTGATCGCGAGATGGCCTGGGTTATATCAGCTGAGTCAAATTTTATATTCTGTAAATCAACTACTGCACATGATTGCACATGATTGTGAGGTAACACGATGACTGGAGTTTAACACTTGCCCCACAGGCTGATCTATCTTTCCTACTCAATGAATTGCAAACTCATTGGAGGTCCCAATTCACTTCTAAAAATTCTTTTAAAAAAATCCTTTTACCTCACTTTAAAAAAAAAATTATCCCTCATTTTAGGTCATTATGTCCCATTTCTTTAGCAATACCTTCCCTCTCGCCTTCCCCAAAGTTGATCTTGAACAGGAAAGTAAGTAATGCTAAGGTGACGACACCAATTTTACCTTCCACTCTATGACTGATATTTTGGCCTCTACCCCTGCAACCCATGAAGAAAATCAGGAATTGTGTGTGGGCTGTATCTGCTTATTCATACTGTATATGACCATTGGAGTGCTTAGATATTGCACTGTTGCATTTCCTTAATCTTCAAAACTAACATCAAGTCAAAATGTTATTAAAGAAGATATTACCTGACTTCAGGGAAGCTCAGGTTATAACAAGCTGGCTGCGCTGGGTAGGCTGGGGATCAAAATAAAAGCAGAAAACTGCAGATGCTGGAATCCAAAACAAAAACAAAAATACCTGGAAAAACTCAGCAGGTCTGGCAGCATCTGCGGAGAGGAGCACAGTTAACGTTTCGAGTCCGAATGACCCTTCAACAGAACTAAGTAAAAATAGAAGAGAGGTGAAATATAAGCTGATTTAAGGGGGGTGGGACAAGTAGAGCTGGATGGAGGGCCAGTGATAGGTGGAGATAACCAAAAGATGTCACAGACAAAAGGCCAAAGAGGTGTTGAAGGTGGTGATATTATCTAAAGGAATGTGCTAATTAAGGGTAGAAAGCAGGACGAGCAAGGTACAGATAGCCCTAGTGGGAGTGGGGTGGGGGGAAGGGATCAAAATAGGCTAAAAGGTAGAGATAAAACAATGGATGGAAATACACTTAAAAATAATGGAAGTAGGTGGGAAAAGAAAAATCTACATAAATTATTGGAAAAAACAAAAAGGAGGGGGAAAATCGGAAAGGGGGTGGGGATGGAGGAGAGAGTTCATGATCTAAAATTGTTGAACTCAATATTCAGCCCGGAAGGCTGTAAGGTGCCTAGTCGGAAGATGAGGTGCTGTTCCTCCAGTTTGCGTTGAGCTTCACTGGAACAATGCAGCAAGCCAAGGACAGACATGTGGGCATGAGAGCAGGGTGGAATGTTGAAATGGCAGGTGACAGGGAGGTCTGGGTCATGCTTGCGGACAGAACAAAGGTATTCTGCAAAGCGGTCACCCAGTCTGCGTTTGGTCTCTCCAATGTAGAGGAAACCGCATTGGGAGCAACGAATGCAGTGGACTAAGTTGAGGGAAGAGCAAGTGAAATGCTGCTTCACTTGAAAGGAGTGTTTGGGCCCTTGGACAGTGAGGAGAGGGGAAATAAAGGGGCAGGTGTTGCACCTTCTGCGGTTGCATGGGAAGATGCCGTGGGAGGGGGTTGAGGTGTAGGGGGTGATGGAGGAGTGGACCAGGGTGTCCCGGAGGGAACGATCCCTGCGGAATGCCGCCGGGTTGGGGGGGGGGTGAAGGGAAGATGGTGACATCATGCTGGATTTGGTGGAAATGGCGGAGGATGATCCTTTGAATGCAGAGGCTGGTGGGGTGATAAGTGAGGACAAGTTTCTGGGAGGGAGAAGAAGATGTGAGGGCGGATGCGCGGAAGATGGGCCGGACACCGTTGAGGGCCCTGTCAACCACCATGGGTGGAAAACCTCGGTTAAGGAAGAAGGAGGACATGTCAGAGGAACTGTTTTTGAAAGTGGCATCATCATGAACAGATGCGACGGAGGCGAAGGAACTGACAGAATGGGATGGAGTCCTTACAGGAGGCGGGGTGTGAGGAGCTGTAGTCGAGGTAGCTGTGGGAGTTGGTAGGCTTGTAATGGATATTGGTGGACAGTCTATCACCAGAAATTGAGACAGAGAGGTCAAGGAAGGGAAGGGAAGTGTCAGAGATGGACCATGTGAAAATGATGGAGGGGTGGAAATTGGAAGCAAAGTTAATCAATTTTTCCAGGTCCAGACGAGAGCATGAAGCAGCACCGAAGTAATCATCGATGTAACGGAGAAAGAGTTGTAGGAGGGGGCCGGAGTAGGACTGGAACAAGAAATGTTCCACATATCCCATAAAGAGACAGGCATAGCTGAGGCCCATGCGGGTACCCATAGCCACACCTTTTATTTGGAGGAAGTGAGAGGAGTTAAAGGAGAAATTGTTCAGTGTGAGAACAAGTTCAGCCAGACGAAGGAGAGTAGTGATGGATGGGGATTGTTCAGGCCTCTGTTCGAGGAATAAGCGGAGAGCCATCAGACCATCCCGGTGGGGGATGGAGGTGTAGAGGGATTGGACGTCCATGGTGAAGAGGAGGCGGTTGGGGCCAGGGAACTGGAAATTGTTGATATGATGCAGGGTGTCAGAGGAATCACGGATGTAGGTGGGAAGGGACTGGACAAGGGGAGAGAGAATGGAGTCAAGATAGCAAGAAGTGAGTTCTGTGGGGCAGGAACAGGCTGACACAATCGGTCTGCCGGGACAGTCCTGTTTGTGGATTTGGGGTAGGAGGTAGAAGCGGGCCGTCTGAGGTTGGGAGACTATCAGGTTGGAAGCTGTGGAAGGAAGATTTCCAGAGGAGATGAGGTCAGTAACAGTCCTGGAAACAATGGCTTGATGTTCAGTGGTGGGGTCATAGTCCAGGGGGAGGTAGGAGGAAGTGTCTGGGGATCATTTTGACTTTGTGCGATAGTATAAAATCGGTCATAGAAAGTCAGCAGTCTGTTTTACATCTGATTTTTATTTCCATTGAAGTTAATGGAAATAAAAATTGGCCACGATGTAAAATGGGTTACCAATTCATCATCACCCACTTTACATATCACACACAATAATTACAAATGCCCCTACTGAGTCAAGTGTTGGCACAAGCTTGTTATTAAATTCCAGAAAAATTAATAAGTCCCCAGGTTTTTGCAAGCCTGTTGCAATCTAGTGTAATTAAGAAGCTGAAAAAACCAGTAATATAAATTGAATTCTTAAAAATACTTTCATTGCGACTCAATTATTTGTGACATGCACATCTGTCAATCTATGAATGACTGACCTTACAACTTTTAACCTTTTTTACGGACCTTTAAGGGAGAAGAGGACATTTCCATTTACAGGGAGTAAATCATAGTTACTCGTGATTGTGATTAGTCAGGAACGGGGCTGATCTCCTAGAGATTGCTTGGTTGCTTTGGGGAGTTCGAAGGGGATTTCCCAGAGTTTTCCTTGAGTTTGTCACAGGTTTTTTTTCTCTGTATACTTCTTCCAGGAAATGCGTGTTTGAGAACTCAACACTTTGCATGGCTGTAGAGTTAACTGGATGGGGCAGACTGGATAGTCTTTTCTGAGGCTTTTCTTGACCCATGTGCATTTGTACAAGCTTTGGCCCAGAGTCAGCCAGGGAGCAGGGTGGCTGTTTTGAGGAACCCGGAAGTACAAGTTTAATGAAGGTCCTGCAGCTTTAACTAATTGGACCATTCCACACCAAGGAAGTGAATTTTGGTTGGCGTTCTCCCACTTGTCAGCCATAACTTTGGCAGAAGAGCAGCAGGAACCTTGGGAAAACAGGAATAAAAATCCTCAGAAATTAACTTCCAAAATGTATGTAATATGGGACTGCACCCACACACACTCTCCTAACAGTGAGAAGAAAATTAACTTTATTTTTTTAAGATTCTACTTATTCTTTTATCTATTCTGTTGTGATTTGTTACTATTATGCAAACAAGGAAGGGACTTCCATTTTTGGCATGAATAAAAAGACTGGTGTTTGCTGATTGGCCATTCGATGCATATCCTGCCTGATTTTCTATTCTTTTGAAATCAATCAGCAATTTTCTGCCTGCGACAGAGGTGAAAGTTATCCCCCCCATAATAGTTAAACCAAACTGGAATAAGTGTGCATAATGCCTGTGAGACACCTTCAAGTTTGGCAAGTGATAGTTTGAGGTGCCATGGATGTGGTAGCTATCATATTTATATTTTATATATTTTTTATTAATTCATGGGATGTGGGCCTCGCTGGCTGGGCCAGCATTTACATAATTCATTACCTGTCAGAAGTATAAATAACGTTGTGGTCATCTTAAAAAAAAATTAAAATCTTCTAACGTACCTCAGCCTTTCCACTGACCTTTGAATTTCTTTTATTCTTCCATGGGATGTAAGCACGCTGGCGAGCCTGGCATTTATTGTCCATTCCTAATTGCCCTTGAGAAGATGAGGGTGAGCTGCCTTTGTGCTCTGTGACTTGATAGAAAAAAGGAAAGACTCACATTTATATAGTACTTTCCATGACCACCGGATGTCTCAAAGTGCTTTGCAGCCAATGAAGTGCTTTTTGAAGTGTAGTTACTGTTGTAATGCAGGAAACGTGGAAAGGAATTTACAGATGGTGGTGTTCCTGAGCTCCTACTGCTCTTGTTTTCAAACAGAATATGTTAGCAATATTATGTTAACTGTGAAAGGTTACTAAGTACAGAAATTTGGGATATGGTAACAGCGGGTGGAATCTTCCTCATCCTGCAGAGGTGGATTTGAAGGTGGCTGGCACCAGGAGCAAAATTGGAGATTAGGGTAATAAAAACAGAAAATGCTGGAAAAACTCAGCAGGTCTGACAGCATCTGTGGCGAGAGAAACAGAGTTAACGTTTTGAGTCTGTATGATCCTTCTTCTTGGAGATTAAGGTGTTGAATTGGTGGCCCGATGCATTCCCGCCTCCGGGCGATCTTGTCAGAGACAGGTGAACAGCAGCAGGGGTTACCTGCCCGGTAGGTAGCACTTAGGCCAATTACGTGCCTAATGGACAAGATGGTGAGGTCTCCACTAGGATTTTCCCAGCATCAGAGTGGACAACGGTTGAGTGTGGAGCCTGGAATCTCCATGAATGTGGCCTCCCAGCGACAGACCAGACGGCCATCAGAGCTGGAGCCCCATGACCGGTCCGTAGGGATGAAAAGCTGCAAGTGCAGCAGAAATGAATCCTCCAGAGGTGTTTCTCCTCTGCTTTGATAACCCTACTGGCTTCAAGGTTCTTTATTTTTGAAATTTTAATCACACTTCCAAGGGTGCATCCATGTCAGGCACCCTCACACTCACCTTCCTGTCTCAGTAGCATTCATCTCACTTGGTAGGTCTGTTGGCCTGACAACTTTACAGGTTCTCAGATTGGGCTTGCAGCCTTAGGAATCCCCTTGCCATCCTTAATTGGAGGTGGACAATTAGAAAGCTGCTTCCCAGGCAATTGTGCTGGAGGTCGTTCTGCAGCCTCGTGCAGGGTTGGGATCTAGGTATGATCCTGATTCCTGAAAATATTCTATCGGCCCAGTGTATCCTAACTCACCTCGCTCACATTGTCAGATGCATAACTCTTCCATGCCAATCCTCTTAATGAAGTCATTAGTTAGCACTCACGGTATAAACACCAATGTTTAATAGCATCATAAATAAAGAAAATGTTAAAAGATAATTGTTAAAGTTTTAATTTTTCAAAACATGTTCCAACAGATGAATTGGTTCTTCGCCTACTGGATTTTTATGAGATATTGCTGGCGCAAAATGGTTGTTGCATTTGCCTGCATAACAACAGTCATTCCACTTCAAAAATGTTGTTCAGTGTTAAGCACCTTGAGACATTTCAACATGAAAGTCATAAGTTGAAGTATTCTTGAAAGGAAGGTGAAAATGGAGAGTAGCGCTTCCCAAACTCCTCAAACTTAATGTGACCCTAGACACCAACAAAAACAAAAAATAATAAAGCAGCATAGTAACATTCAGTATATAACTATTAAAGTTTGCATATTACAGATCAATGTAATATAAATATGAAAATTTGTGCTTTTAAAGTACTTTGCTAATATTTTATGTACTCACCAGTGCATTACTTCATCTGAGTTGCTCCAACTCATGGACCTTGGCCAGGAGGCAGTGGAAGCGCAGGCTGAGGGTCTTGAGATGGCTGATGTTGCAGCCCAGGTCATTCGGCAGCACCAGGGTGATTGGGCTGAGCTCAGACAGGCTGCAGCTCAGCAGTGGAGGTAATGTGGCCGGTTAGGGCCAGACTTCAAAACTCAGTGAAGAGGCCACAGGCAGGAGGGGAGGCAGTACTGCAGTGGTAATGTCACTGGGCCAGTAATCCAAAAGCCCAGGCTAATGCTCTGGGGACACATGTTCAAATCCTACCATGGCAGCTAATTAATAAATCTGAAATTAAAGGCTAGTCTCAGTGATGGTGATCCTGAAACCGTTGTCCTAAAAACCTATCTGGTTCATGAAGGTCCTTTAGGGAAGGAAGTCTACCATCCTTACCTGGTCTGGCCTACTTGTGACTCCAGGTGCACAGCATTGTGGTTGACTCTTAAGTGCCCTTTGAAATGGCCTAGCAAGCCACTCAGCTGTATCAAGCCACTACAAAGTCTAAAAGGAATGAAACTGGACAGACCACCCCACATCGACCTAGGGACCAGAAACAACAATGGTAAATGCGGCCCTATTGACCCAGCAAAGTACTCCTTACGAACAACTGGGGGATTGTGCCAAAATTGGGAGAGCAGTTCTACAGACTATTTAAGCAACAGCCTGACATAGACATCCTCACCAAATGATACCTTCCAGACAATGTCCCAGATGCCACCATCACCATCCCTGGGTGTGCCCTGTCCCACTGGCAGGACAGGCTCACCAGAGGTGGTAGCACAGAGCTATGGAGTTGGGCGAGAGTTGTCCTGGGACTTCTCAACATTGATTCTGGACCCCATGAAATCTCATGGCATCAGGTCAAACATGGACAAGGAAATCTCTCGCTGATTATCAGCTACCTATGCTGATGAATCAGCAATCTTTCATGTTGGACACCAAGTGAAAGAATCATTGAAGAAGGTAAGGGTGCAGAATGTACTTTGGGTGAGGACTTCAATGTCCATCACAAGAGTGGCTTGGTAGCACCCTGAGCTGGCCGAGTCCTAAAGGACAGAACTGCTAGAATGAGCCTTCAGCAGGTAGCGAGAGAAGCAACAAGAGGGAAAAACTTCCTTGACCTTGTCCTCAACTATCTACCTGTTGCAGATGCATCTGTCCATGACAGTATTGGTAGGAGTGACCACTACACAGTCCTTGTGGAAATGAAGTCCCATCTTCACATTGAGGATACCCTCCATCGTGTTGTGTGGCACAGCCACCATGCTCAATGGGATAGATTTCAAACAGATCTAGCAACTCAAAACAGGGCATCCATAAGGTGCTGTGGGACATCAGCAGCAGGATAGTTGTATTTAACCACAGTCTGTAACCTCATGGCCCAGCATATCCCCACTCTACCGTTACCATCAAGCCAGGGGATCAACCTGTTTCAATGAAGTGTGCAGGAGAGTATGCCAGGAACAGCACCAAACATGCCTAAAAATGAGGTGTCAACCTGGTGAAGCTATAACTCAGGACTACTTGCATGCTAAACAGCAGAAGCAGCATGCGATAGGCAAAACTAAGTGGTCCCACAGCCAACGGATCGGATCAAAGTCTGCAGTCCTGCCACATCCAGTCGTGAATGGTGGTGGACAATTAAACAACTCACTGGAGGAGGAGTCTCCACAAATATCCCCATCCTCAATGATAAGGGAGCCCAGCACATCAGGGCAAAAGACAAGGCTGAAGCATTTGCAGCCATCTTCAGCCAGAAGCGCTGAGTAGATGATCCATCTCAGCCTCCTCCAGAGGTCCCCAGCATCACAGATGCCAGTCTTCAGCCAATTCAATTCACTCCACGTGATGTCAAAAAAACGGCTGAAGGCACTGGATATGGCAAAGGCTATGGGCCCTGACAACATTCCAGCAACAGTACTGAGGACTTGTGCTCCAGACTCTCACGACCCCTAGCTAAGCTGTTCCAGTGCAGCTACAACATTGGCATCTACCCGGCAATGTGGAAAATTGCCCAGGTGCATCATGTCCACAACAAGCAGGATAAATCCAACTCGGCCAATTACTTCCCCATCAGTCTACTCTCAGTCATCAGCAAAGTAATGGAAGGTGTTGTTGACAGTGCTATCAAGCGGCACTGAAAAAGCAATAACCTGCTCACTGATGCTCAGTTCCGCCAGGGCCACTCAAGTCCTGACCTCATTACAGTCTTGATCCAAACATGGACAAAAGAGCTGAACTCCAAAGGTGAGGTGAAAGTGATTGCATTTGATGTCAAGCCATCAAGGAGCCCTAGCAAAACTGGAGTCAATGATTGTGGTTGTAGGAGGTCAATCATCTCAATCCCTGGACATCGTGTTCCTCAGGGTAGTGTCCTAGGACCAACCATCTTCAGCTGCTTCATCAACAACGTTCCCTCCATCATAAGGTAAGAAGCTGATGATTATATAATGATCAGCACCATTCGCAACTCCAGAGATACTGAAGCAGTCTGAGTCCATATGCAGCAAGGCCTGGACAACATTTGTGCCACTCAAGTGCCAAGCAAAGACAATCCCCAACAAAAGTGAATCTAGCCATCTCCCCTTGATATTCAATGGCATTACCATTTCTGAATCTCCCACTATCAACATCCTGGGGGTTTACCATTGACCAGAAACTGAACTGGACTAGCCTGTTATGACGTGGCAGATGATGTGTGCCAGGCGGGTCAAATCCATGAGGGAAACTTGATCACATGGTCACAACTGTTCTGCAATTTGTATTTTATTTCAAGATGCGTGCCCTGACTTCAGAGGTTTTTAGAAAATTTCAAGCACATACATAGGTCTACAAATTACTACTACAGTAACTCCTAAAATCCCTAATTAATCTGGCTTCCAGTTGCACCCCCATTAAGGCAACAGTAAAAATAAATAGATTTAAACAGACCCAGGCAAAGCAACACAATATTCTGGATAGAAGAATTCAAAGTGAGTTATCCCAACTTCGGTTCCTGTAGACAGCAACTTGATGCACAGAGGCTAGAGGCTTTTCACACTTGTTAGGTCTTAGAATGCCTTCTTCTCTGACACATAGCCTCATCTGCTTTATACACGTTTCTCCCTTTTTAATACGAATTCCATTGTTCCGATATGTCTTTGGATCTTTACCTTTCTCATAATATAAATATTTTCATAGTACTAATTTTATCAGTAACCTTTTGGAAAAATAAGCACACTGCTTGGCTTAGCTTCTTCTGGCTAGGTGTAACATCTTACCATCTCTTTGAAATTCAAACTACTCTGGTTTATCTAAAAATGCAAATTTTCCTTACACCTCACACTCTAAAACTTCAGGCATGTTTACATATTTAGCATTTCAAACCTAGCTTCTTTTTAGATAACTCAAAGCCTCCAGACCATCTGTCTTCAATTCAATTAAATCCCACACACACACACGCATACACACAGAGAAACTATCCAAACCCGACTATTAACCTACCTTTACAATAAATCACAATAATATTATGAGAACGATTATATTTTCATGACCGAGCCATATAAACACTGTGGCACAAAAGCAGGGCAGAGGCTGGGAATCCTGCAGCAAGTAACTCAACTCCTGATTCTCTGAAGCCTGTCCACCATCTACAGGCATAAGTCAGGAGTGTGTTGGAATACTGTCCACTTGCTGGATGAGTGTAGCTCCAACAATATGCAAGAAGCTCGACAGGCCAAAGCAGTCAATTGATTGGCATGCTATCCACCACCTTAAGCATTCACTCCCTGCACTGTCGACACAGTGCCGGCAGTGTGTACCACCTACAAGACGCAAGGCAGCAACTCACCAAGGCTCCTTTGACAGCAAACCCATGACCTCTACTACTTAGAGGGACAAGGGCAGCAGATGCATGGGAACACCACCACCTGCAAGTTCCCCTCCTAGCCACTCATCATTCTGACTTGGAACCATATTGCCGTTCCTTCACTGTCGCTGGATCAAATTTTGGAACTCCCTTCCTAACAGCACTGTGGGTGTAACTACACCACATGGACTGCAGCAGGTTAAGACTGTGGCTCACCACCACCTTCTCAAGGGCAATTAGGGATGGGCAATAAATGCTGGCATGGCCAGTGAGGCCCTCATCCCATGAACAAATAAAAAAAAATCTGAGAGACGAGCAGACAAGGGCAGCATTGGACACCACCTGGGCCAGGTGCCAGTTCGAGGAAGGCGAGCTCGTGACCCCAACTGGGGTCTGTCTCTTTGACCCCAGTTGGGGTCATGACCCACAGTTTGGGAAACACTAATGGAGACACTTGCTCCTTGCAAATGGTGCTGGCAACAAAGCTGATGGGTTCTGATGGGAGGATACTTTCTTTAAAGTGATCCTTTTTAATTGGGTGAGGACATAAACTTTCTTTGAAGTAGTCAGACTAAGATGGTTTTTAAAACAAAAACAGAATTACCTGGAAAAACTCAGCAGGTCTGGCAGCATCGGTGGAGAAGAAATCAGTTAACGTTTCGGGTCTTCATGACCCTTCGGCAGAACTGAGTATAGTTAGGAGAAAAGTGAAATATAAGCTGGTCTAAGGTGGGGGGGCGGGGGGAGAGAGAAGTTGAGGATGTGGTGATTGTGGAGATAAGCAAGCAGTGATAGGAGCAGATAATCAAAAGATGTCACAGACAAAAGGATCAAAGAGGTGTTGAAGGTGGTGATATTGTCTGAGAAAAGTGCTAATTAAGAATGGAAGACAGGATACTCAAGGTACAGCTCTAGTAGGGCTGGGGTGGAAAGACTAAAAAAGTTTTAGTTTTAGATTTAAAAATAATGGAAATAGGTGGGAAAAGAAGAATCTATATAAATTATTGAAAAAAAAGGGAGGGGGAGAAATGGGGTGGGGATGGGGGGAGGGGGAGTTTAAGATCTAAAGTTGTTGAATTCAACATTCAGCCCAGAAGGCTGTAAAGTGCCTAGTCGGAAGATGAGGTGCTGTTCCTCCAGTTTGCGTTGGGCTTCACTGGAACAATGCAGCAAGCCAAGGACAGACATGTGGGCAAGAGAACAGGGTGGAGTGTTAAAATGGCAAGCGACAGGGAGGTTTGGGTCTTTCTTGCGGACAGACCGCAGGTGTTCTGCAAAGCGGAATATCTGCATGGAAGTGGATAATAAAACTACTTTCAAAAGAAAATTGATGTTGAAACTTTTCTTTTAAAATGATTCCAACAGCAAAACTCCCTCTTTAAGGGTGTTATGAAGGTGTTATGTAATCTATAAAAGGGATCTTAATTGAGGTATTTGTTCATGAAAAGAGGTCCTGATGGTGTAGTTTGCTCTATACGACGAGTCCTGAATGGTAACTCTCTATTTAATGGAGGTACTGATGGGAAGGTTTGTCCTTTAACAGGACCTGAATTTGCAACCTACCCCCATCACAAAAGAGTCCTAGTGATGAGATTCTTGCTGTAACAATTGCATATCACAAATGTTTTCAATGCCCTTCAATTGAGCAAGTGCATCTCTGAACTTCCAGCTTTATCCATTCACTGCATTAAAAAAGATATCCACATATTATATCAGTGGCAAAATGTTAATATAAAAACTTGGAATATATGAAACCTTTCTGAAAGCGTGATTACTTTGTACATCGTATTAAAGAAGGTGGCCTCTACAGACTACATTTAGTAACAGTCAAAAAAAATCAAATTGAGCAAAAAATCCCTTGTGTTTTATGGAAATAGGACAGTGAGGTGACAGTCACATCATTATTTTCCAGAAGACTCTCACATCAACCCTTCACACTAACCAACAAAATAAGGATTTGGGCAATAGTGCAAAATTCAGTACTTGTATAAATGTTGGAAGAATAAAAACTAATAAAAACCATCGACATTGATATCAAAAGATGTGATCCACCATCAGCAAAATATCTAGAAATATGCCTCATCATCGGGATTCTTTTTAAACAGTTTGTCTTACTATAAGGACTCTTTTAATAGGAGAGTTTCATCATAATGATGAAAGTGATTCCACATTAGGATCCTTCTAAATAGTTTTTTTTATTTGGAAACTAAAATGTTCTATGTTAACTTGGCATAACTGGTACTTTTAAACTTTTTTTCGCTGGCTTTCAGAAGAGGTTTATACTTTTGCATTTTCCTACATTAGCCCACAAATATAGTGCCTGTTCAGCAAATATATTAGAGTTTAACAGAAAGGACACTGACATAAGTGTAACAATGATCAAAGGCGGATATGACCCAGAGCAAAAAGAAATGATTGAACAGTTTTCTTCCTATTAGGAAAAATCTCTATTTTTCTACTTACTGGAGGTTGAAAGACTGCTGAATATCTCCAATGTCAGATGAAACACTTACTAATTAACTCATACAAAACACATTCACTTACAAAGTTAAAATCAGCACCTAATTTCTGTACATATGCCTGCGTTAGGCACTTGGCAATACAGATTGGTATCTTTCCTGGTCATGGAACACAGGAACAGAATTAGACCTGTTTCATCATTCATTTAGATCATGGCTGATCTGTACCTCAACTCCAGTTCCCTGACTTTTCTCCCTATCCCTTGATACTTTTAATAGGAACATAGGTTATCTATCCCTGCACTCTAAACAATTTGAAAATGCTGATTGCTGATAATGACTGATATTTTGAACAATTGATGGCTCCAGGATCAGCAATCAAGGATCAAAAGGACAGACAGGCAGGTGATGCCCAAGCTGACTAACACACTCCACAGCTACCAGAGAGTTGGAAGGTGGTTCAGATGCAGTGTAGTGTGATTGTGACTCCCTTGCTGGGAGACAAATAGTAAATGTCACTGGTCTGCTATACATTTGACATGGTCTCCTGAGATTGGAATAAGATGGCAAATGAGTTAAAAGCGAGATTTATGCAAAGCAGACTGAGGTTGAAGGAATAGGATAATCTCAGATTTACTCAAAATTATCACAGCATACGTATAAACTGAAAATAACATCCACAAAGCCAGAAACATGCATTCAAAAACAGTACGCCTTCATATTCAGCCTCAAAATAATATAGCCACACTCAGATAATTGTACTCAAAATAGGAATGCAAAGATGTGAACATTCTCAAAGCAGCCACTCAATTACTTACCTGCTAAAATGTAACACACTCAGAGCAACAGCACTCACACTCACATTCTCAAAGCAGCAGTCACTCAAAATAACAGACACGCTTGCACAAACATACTCAAAGCAACCACTCAAATCACTTGTGCATTTAACAAAACACATACACAAACACACACCACACAGGCAATGAAAACAATAAAACACTCATAAACACTACACGCATTCTCAAAAATATGTACATGAGTGTTTACGCAGAAATAGTCTGGAAATTGCATTCATTGTTGATTTTAGCTGATTTGTACTTCTTTTGGGAGAGGAGGGATTCAGAAGCCACATTCTGGTGAAGGTTTAAGGACACATTATATTCGATTGCTTGTGCATCATATTTCGTATGCCAGAAACATTTAAAATCGTCTTCCTCAAATGCCCCAACAAGTTCAAACGCAACTAAGTAGTTCAGAATTACTAAGACTCAATTTGAAAATTACCGCTGAACACAGATTTGTATTGCACACCTCTAGCAAAAAATGGTCCCTGTGAAAAGAGAGCAAAACATAATTTGCAATTAACGTTTGTATTTTGGTTGCAATAGTCGAATATGGAAATAAAATCCATGGTAAATAACGCAGTTAAAAGGAATGGAGTGTATTAATTAATCCTGGCATCACTGACGGCTGTATGGTGACAGCATTGCTGGATTCAAATGAGACTTAACCTTGGGTGAGACCAGTTAGCTAGCCTTTCTTCTCTCATCTTCTCAAATCTAAAAATTGTTAAGTGATCTTTGTAGCTCAGCTTTCCTCACAGATTAATGTAAGAATGGCCTAACGCTTGCAAACGTGACTGCCTGTGACAGGCATACAAACTCCTCAAAAGGAGGAATTTCCCAGATAAACACCCCTCCCCCATCCTAAAAAATCTGCTTGCTAGACCTCCTTTAGAAGAAGCTGACCATTTAATCCTCAAAAGCTTGATTGCTGCAAAATAAAAATGAAAAAGAAAGTTCTTTTTAGTTAGACAGAAGATATAGGCAGAAAGGAGAGTGGATCGAGTCCTGGGGCTGTTTTGATATCAAGCCCTACAGGTGGTCTTCTTCCTACTCTGACATTAGCCGGTGGGCTTGCTTTTTAGACTACTCTAGGACACATTTAAAGCCATCTGGAGTTAGTTTAAATGGGAAGAAATGTTTGGGGAATAATAACTTGAAATACATAATTTATAAGTTTAAACCAGTCTCTTTTGCTCCCCCATTTCCTTTCAGCCCTCCCTCCAGTTCCTCACCACTTCTTTCCCTGTTTCTTCCCAGTGCTGGGAAGTATTTACTTTGGCGTTCAAGAGAGATTAACTGTACAAATTTTGAGAATTAAGCTTCTTTAGCCCAAACATCTTAGGGCAAAGTACCTCTGACTATCTATACGTATAACCCAGCCCCTGAAATATTCCAAGGCCAGAATTTTACACTCCCCCTCGAGGTGGGTTCTGAGGCGGGGTGGGGGGGGGAGCATGGATGAGTTTCCCTCTGGGTTCCCGCCCATTCCGACTTTGCAGCGATTTTACACTAGGGCTGGCAGGGCCTTGGACAGGAAGCCTGCCCTTGCCTCAGTTGAGGCTCTTAATTGGTCAATTAATGGCCACTTAAAGGCCGTTTCCCACCCAGCCTCAATTTTTAGGCTGGCAGGCAGATGAAACCTCGGAGGGGGGGAATGCTGGAAATAAAGAAAGTTCGCTCTCCAGTGGAAAGTGTGGGGGGCAGAGGGAGCCTCCATCAGAAGCCCCCTTCTGACTGGGGGCACCCTTCCCTTAAGGCCCGGTGACCTCCAGACTTCCCTCCACCCCCAGCCTATCCCTCAAGAGCCCGATCACCCCCCTGGCAACCCCCCCAGGCCTTCCTTAGCCTCCCTGCCCTGGGACCCCTGACACTTCCTTTTTCTCTGATTCCTGGGACTTAGTCTCAGGCACCTCTGTGCAGTGCCTCTTCCGGCCACTGCAGTACTGTTGCTGGAGGGACTGGAGAGCTGCTGACCAATCTGATTGGCTGGCAGATTTCCAAAGCAGGACTCCAAGGCAGAAGTCCCGCCTTATGCCAATCAACGCTTGTTAGAGCATAAAATGGCAGCGGGGCTGTCGGAGTCAGTGGGAATGTATTCCCCACCAACTCTTCAGATGGCGGGGGTTGAGTGCCCACCATACTAAAAATTCAGGCCCAAATGTCTGAGAGGTTTACATTGTTGATGCCTTTTTAAGTATTGTAAAGAAAATATCGTTTTTTCTAATATTACTGTGGGATACTGTGAAGTAGGCTTGTGGGGGCTGTGTGTATGTTCGTGTATGTGTGTATGACTAATTTAATTAAACTGGAGATAGTCAGACTGCAAGGCCTAAATCATCAAAGGGTTAGTTGTAAAGGCAGGCATTTGGAAGTAGAGATGAAAAAGCTAAAATGAGATACAAGTAGATATTGCATGAGTAGGAATTTGCATGAGGAAATAAATGAGGAGATGAATTTTTAGCCGTTGAATTTCAAAGAGCAATAAAAGGAAGTTTTACAACTGGCAAAGATCATAACTGAATAAAGCAAAGTTATTAAGTCTAGTTTTCCTGAAAGTAGTGGCCATAAAGTCAACATGAAAGATTTTTATATTCTGGGAAAGGTAGCTTCCAAAGAAAGTTATGAACAATGGGTTTAAAGATGAAAGAAAAAAAGTATATTTAGGGAAAGCTGTATGAGAGCTGTGGCCACATGATCTTGAAGAGTGTGTTGTGCAAGGACAGACCAATGAAGTAAACAGCCTCTAGCTACCCCAGGGAAGGGTTTGTTTGTTTCAGAAAGCAAGGTTTAGTTACAAGCTTTGGATTGCCATTGTCGAGTGAGAGGGAGAGAGAAGCCTGTGAAATACCTCCCCTATAGCAACAGCGGGTGCCTTGCAGTAATATTACTGGATTTGTTATAGATTAAGAATCTATAGGGACTATTGCCTGGAAAAGGGTGTTTATTTGTGAGTCTAGCGAAGTAGAAATCTTTTGGGAAATGTTAGAAGACTAAATTTATCTGTGCAACTGTAATCTTGTGTGTTTAAGTTTTCTTTTCTTGTGTTAATGAATGTATTAATTTAATATTTAAAATCTCCAAAAGTAGTAGTGGAATCTTTACTTCTGACTTCAGTATACATGCCTTCTCATAATAAATACAAATTGCAAATCGTTTTGATAGCTTGACCAAGTTTCCTTCTGGGATTTGGTCAGCACACCAATTACCACCTGCCATATCATAACAGTATCTATTTACTTTCTCTGTCTAGTTTGGTGACACCTGTCGTGTTATTATAATTATATAATATCTAATCGCTCATGAGGGATTGGGCAAACATGTTATGGACTCATTTATTAAGACTCAGCACATGAGAACAGTTATACATAGGAAAAAGCTTGAAGACAACAGAGCTGTGTATACTTTGCTCCGCTGAAAGCAAAACTGAAACTAACACATGACACATTTCCCTTCTAGTGATGTTATACTCCTATCCCTTAAAGACGTATTACAACAACACCTATAATGTTATATTCAAATAAACTGGTTGGAGAAACTTCTTTGACCAGTATAGAAATGTTACTCTTAAGGCCCCAGCGGATTAGAAAACTACAATTGTAATGCTTCTATTCAAGAAAGGAGGGAGACAGAAATCAGGAAATTATAGGCCATTTGGTCTGTCATTGGGAAAGTGTTGGAATCCAGTATTAAGGAGGTAGCTGCAGGATGTTTAGAAAATCGTAATACAATCAAACAGAGTCAACATGGTCTTATTGAAAGGGAAATGGTGTTTGAGAAAGTTTTTAGAGTTCTTTGAGGATGTAACAAGTAGGTTGGATAAAGGGGAACCAGTGGATGTAGTGTATTTGGATTTCTAAAAGGCATTGGATAAGGTGCCATTACTGCACAAGATTAGAGTTCATGGTACTGAGAGTAATATATTGACATGGATAGGGGATTGACTAATTAACAGAAAACAGAGAGTCTGAATAAATGGGTCATTTTCAGGTTGGCAAACTGTAACTGGTGGGGTATGTGCTACAGGGATCAGTGGGGCACCTCAACTACTTGCAATCTATATTAATGATTGGACAAATGGACCTAGTGAATTGTAACCAAATTTGCTGACACTACAAGCATAGGTGGAAAAGCAATTTGTAAGGAGGGCACAAAAAGCAGGATTTTTTAATTCTTTCGTGGGATACAAGCCTTGCTGGCAAGGCCAGCATTTGTTGCCTATTGCTAATTGCCCTTGTGAAGGTGATGGTGAGCCACCTTCTTTAACCGCGCCAGTTCAGCTGCTGTAGGTACACCCACAGTGCTGTTAGGAAGGGCGTTCTAGATTTTTGACCAGATTTTGGGGTGGGGACCCCAAGGTTGGGAGAACTGCCGGATCCTGACCTTGAGCTATCTCAGCGTCACATGCTTTAGCCGATCTTTGCAGGAATGACCAATTAGTGGCAAGTGCATGCACTTGCCATCCAACTAAGGATGACAGGTGGAGGGCCAATAGGAGCAAAGACACATCAACACACCCAAAGATGAAGGTCCCTCCGAGGAAAAGGTAGAAAAATTGAAATTTAAAAAGGCCACAACTGCCAGGCCATCATCATGGGGAGGCAACTACCATGGGGGGCACGACTGCCCATTGGAAACTTCTACCCCGTGTTTCCCTAGTGCTTTTAGGAGGCCCCATATGGACCTTCATTGGCTACCCGCTATTTGCAGGTGTGTAGCTGTCTACTGCCCCCTTCACCACCCCCCCCACCATCGAGTCAGGAACAAACTGGAAAACTGACACGCCATTCTCCGAGGCCAATTTTCCAGCCCTCACAGTTCTGATCCTGCCTTCCTGCACATCAGAAATTCTATCCAAAGAGTTTGCAAAGGGATTATAGATAGGTTAAGTGAGTGGGCAAAAGTTTGGCAGATGGAGCATAATGTGGGAAAATGTGAGGTTGTCCATTTTGGCAGGAAAAATAGAAAAGCAGAGTGTTATTTAAGTGGAGAGAGACTGCAGAATGCTGCAGTACAGAGGGATCTGGGCCTCCTCGTACTTGAATACAAAAAGTTAGCATGCTGGCGCAACAATTATTTAAGAAGGCAAAAGGGATGTTGGAAGGAGAATGGAATCTACAAGTAGGAAAATCCTGCTACAGTTATACCAAGCATTATAGTCCATACCTAGAATGCTGTGTACAGTTTTGGTCTCCTTATTTAAAGAGGGATATACTACTTGCATTGAGGCAGTTCAGGGAAGGTTCATAAGGTTGATTCCTGGGACAAAGGGGTTATCTTACGTGGAAAGGTTGAGCAAGTTGGTCCTATACTCATGGGAGTTTAGAAGAGTGAGAGGTGACCTTATTGAAACATATATAATTCTAACAGGGCTTGATAGGGTAGAGGCTGAGAGCATATTTCTTCTGATGGAGGTATCTAGGACAGGCACACAGTTTCAGAAGAAGGAATCACCCATTTAAGATGAGATCAGGAAGAATTTCTTCTCTCATAGAGTTGCAAATCTTTTAATTCTCTACCCCAAAGAGCTGTGGAGGCTGAGTGATTGAATATATTCAAAGCTGAGATAGACAGAATCTTGAACAATAGGAGAATCAAGGGTTTTCAGGAACCGACAGGAAAGTAGAGTAAAGACCCAGTTCAGCCATGATCTTATTGAATGGTAGAACAGTCTTGAAGGGCTGAATGGCCTATTCCTGATCCTAGTTCTTACCTTCTTATGAAAAAGATCAGCTACTACACCACAGCAGGTGACATTATTGCTTCAGTCAATATGTTTTTTTTTAGTGCAATTGCATTTTAATAGATTTGCAGGTGAATATGGTAGCGCTCTCTGTTTCCAAAGTATATGGAAGATATTTTACGTTGATAACTCCAAGACTTTTTTGCTTGTTTTTAGGAAGTGTATTTTCTTCCACATTAATAACTTTCACCTGCAACCCAATTGCCATTCCCAGGCAGGTAGAGCACACCCAGATTTTCATGACTTCTAGGTTTCAGTTGATTTAAAGCATGTACGTGACTTACCCTTTCGTCCTCTTATTTTGACCCCTAATGCCTTCACTCCTTTGGGGAAGTGCTTCACCAGGTGGTCTGCCTAAAATTGGAAATTTAGCATCTGGGACAAAGCTTACATCCTGTAGCCTGCATTGTTGCATATTGGTTTGTTCCATGATTTTGCTCCAAATCTTTTAAGCTCAAGAGCATTTTGATGACTGTGTCAACAGTCCTGTCTCATTGTGCCAAATGGACATCGCTTGGCTCAGTTTGGCAAGTCCGTATGACTTTGCCCAGAGAAAATATTGTAAGAAAGAACAAACTTGTACTTGCATTATACCCTTTGCACCTTTAAATGAGGTGCTTCAAAGCTTTACTTGTGCAGCATTCATTGTTTTGTAGGCAAATGATGAAGTCAATGTGCACACAGCAATATAAAAATATTAAATAGTAAATGGAATAAATGACAAGTAATCTGTAGTTTGTTAGTTGAAGGACGAATGTCAGCAAGGGCACCAGTTAAAACTCCCGTTCTTCATGTGGTACTGCAGAATCCTTTAAATTCGCCTGATCAAGGCCTCAGTTTACCAACTGACCTCAAAGACAGCAATTCTGGCAATGCAGCACACCTTCAGCACTGCACAGGATTTACATCGTGGAGTGGGGGTTAAAACCATAATATGATTCAGATGCAAATGTATGGATGATTGAGACAAGCTGTTGCACCAGAAAATAAAGTCCAAAGTCCAGTCTGTGTCAAAGCAATTGCTGAAGACCTGTTTAAAAAGTTCAAGTTTTGTGCATGGCAACTGTTAGATTCATCAAGGATAAAGTTCAACAGAAATGTATTTAGTAGTTTTAAGTCTAATAACGCCAATGGTAAAAGTTTCCTTTTACTAAGGGAAGCGCTGCACATTTGAAAACTGAAATTAATTAATTTTCTTTTCTTTTACTTCAGAATCAGGCAAAGTTTGTGACATTTTAAGGTGGCTTTCTCCTGGTGTCACTAAGGTCAATATGAAACCCACCCCACAGCAGTGGGACAGGGTTAGTGGTTAAAAATAAAAAATTGTGAAATACGACACCAACCAATCACATACCTGCCTGCAGTCATAAAGTAGGGTTGTGTGGCATGTTTGAGTCCCCTTTAGTACAGGCGGGATGCTTCATTATAATATTTAAATCAGGCATTCACAGTGCAGTTGGGAGTCTCATTTAATTTTAATTGCTGTCAGCTGGATTTCCAGAGCTTGGGCAACCCGGCAGCAAAACAGAGATAGTAACATCTGGCTGCAGAGGGTAAGTGCCTTTTGGAGCACTGCTTATGAGCCAGAAGCAGCAGGAGTGCTTCTACTGGTTCTGCTAGCAAACCTTCTGCCCATTGTGGCCTCCATATTGCTGCTCCTTAATATGCTACTGCTTACTGCTACCTCCCCTGTACAAACCAGCAATACCTAGCCTTCTGCCCCATCATTTCACCCACAGTCCCATTTGTGAGTCTCCCCCACACCCTCCCTATCTACCTGATGATTTTTCCTGATTGCTGGGAACCATCCCCAATGGTCCTTGGCTGCGGCCTTCTACTGCAGGCTTTCCCATCCAGCCACTGGCCCAGCCTGCCACTCTGGCCAACTGCCAGGCAGAAAGTGGAATTGAAAAACACTAATGAGGTCCTTTTGTTAAATTCAGCAGGACCTGCAGATCTCTGGGATATCCAGGTTTCCTCTTCATGACTGCACTCCCCTGCTCCTTCCCTGTATGTCTCGGGGCCACTGGGTGTATTTGGAAACTGACAGAGTCGACTTTCACCAAAGAGAACAAGCAGATGGAAAAACCATAAAGAAACATCAATAGTTCATGGAGAATGCCGGACTGATTTTGATTTCTTGAACTTGCTTCTGTGCTACTGATAAAGTTTGAGATGAACAGTGGGGAGTGGGGGTGGGAGATGGGTAAAGAAAACACAGAATGGATCAGATGAAATGTAAGTAAAGGAAACCAAAAGATAGAGAGAAAAGACATGAGAGAGGAAAATGAAAAACAGAAATCAGAAACAGGAAGGACAGAACAATGATGAACAATGAAAAAGATGCTGTTTAATTTATGCTTGTGTATGGTGGAAATCATTCTGCGAGGCCTATTTAGTATCCTTGGTTTGCTTGATCATAGTCTGCGAACAGCACTGGCCTTGACTCAGTAATTGTATTCTTGCCTTTCAGTGTCTCATTTAAAGCTCGTTAATCTCCTCTGTCACTGACTACACTGTCAGGGTTATGGTATCAGTGATTTTTTTTTCTCTGCATACTCCAATGGCTTAACTGCATTATTAATTGTTTCAAAGTCCACTAAATGCCTTCTGATGCTCTGAATTTTGTCTTCAGGGTAGAGGAGGTCTGATAAACCCGACGGCCTTCTGGCAACTAACCCCCGCCCCCGCCAATTCCCCCTCCACTTCCCTATGTCTTATACTATTGGTGTGGAGCAACTATGTTAGAGTTAGGTTGAGGTCTATAGTTCAGGTTGGCCCATCATCCTGAAGGTGGAAAGAAATAACTGAGTACTTACATCAGATGTTCCTACATGGTGGGTTCCCAAAATCAATCAGTCCATCCGTGAGAGGTTCACAATGAAGGACGGTCATTTCTTTGAAGGCTAAGCGTTAAAAGGAGAGATTGAAACAATATTCTTCTCCCTGTCCCTCCTCACAGCCTATCTGGAGACACTGAAGAACTGGCTAATTGCCTAGTCACTTGGGTGGAAAACAATATATTTCATGGACAATGGGAGAAGATCTGCAGCAGATGGAGATAAAATATCTTCCAAAAGAAAATAACAGGCCAGAGTCAAAATAAAAATATGATTAGCAGCAATCTTTTTTTTAAAAGAGTAATGGAGTAATGAACTGCACAGAATCTCAATGACCACAGCAGTGAACTGTCAATAGGAAACCAAATCTATGTAAAGCAATTATGTTTCTGTACAGTGGTGATGACTGGGATAATATGAGATAAATCACTGATTCAGCTGAACATCTCAATCAGTATACTGTCTCTTCACCAACACCCCTCCCACCTCCACCCCCAGCCCCAGCCCCCAACTGATATACTAACTGATGGCTCTGTTGAATTGGGAATATTAGCAGCTGCCAATTGCCATGATGACTTCTAATTCCAAATTAATTCAGGGTAAATGAAGTGTCAGAAGAAGATTGATTTGTTTTAGTAATTGTCCTGATGAAGAGTATATCACGTGATTGGCAGAGAAAAGAGAGAAGGGGGAAGGACTGTAAACACTGGCCTGAGGGGTGTGTGTGGGGGAGATGGCTGTTTGTACAGGCAGGACCCACTTTTCACTACACAGATGTCTGATATTCTCTTGAGTGACAAACAATTTGGCCTACATTGTTCTTGGGCCTAACAGGTGGACCAGATTCCTCGGGGTCCTGGCAGGATGGTTATGCTATTTAAAAGCTTTCTTTTTTGAGGCAAAATAAACACTGGGGGCTGTAGTTTTAGTGACAGGACCTGTGTCACGCCTACAGTCACAGAAGAATTGCGAGGAAGGCAACAAAATTTACTATTCGTAAAACCAGGAATGATTTTTTTCAATCTTGTTTATTCTTCACTAACTTTTTTATCATAGCAGCGGTTACCATTTCTGTTAAACTATGAATAATTATGAAAAAAATCTAATTGTAGCGATCACTGTAATTACAAGTTAATACTGTAATCTTATTTAATAATCTAATACAGTGTTCTGTAAAAGAATGTTCTAGAAACCACTTTTCTTTTAAACAGTTCAATACAAGTGATAGCTTTATACTTAGAAGCTCAATAATGTATCAACGTTCTGTTATTGAAACAGGCAAAATAAAATGCCAGTCATTTAGCAGCTCGTCCACTGTGGACAAACATAATTTAAAATCAAATATATTCTTTCCAACCTGAGATGTCAAGTCTCCTGTCGAAAGTGAGGTTCTGTTTTATCAGGAACATTTTGTGCAGGCTAAATTCCTGGAAAAGCCAACACCAGCTGAACAGATTGTTCCAATATGGGTGATGCAACACAGACTGCTGTAAAAGTCTGCATTGTTGCACAGACCCTCCCCCATTTTGTGTTTGTGTGTGTGTGGGCTGTCATTCAGATTCCGCATCACTTGCCCCCGATGCGTGCACTGTAACTGAAAGCCCATTCCATACAAGTGCCACTGGTTGCACAATGTCATGTCCAGTGAAGGCATGTCCTATTCATAACTTCGAACCTGGACTGCGTTCCTATGAAAGCTTCTGGAACTGTCTTTTATATTCTTAAATGGACACTCGCAAAGGTGGCTAAGATGGCTGTCAAGAGGTCAGTGACTTTTGCTTATTTAACAGGCTATCTCAAGCTTCTGGAAAGTTCTAATTGAATCACTCTGGATGAGGGGGGGCACCCCCTGGAATGGACATATCCAGACAGTACCCTTGTATGGAATTCACACTTGCCATTGTTCAAAACTTACTCCAAATGCAAAATCAATGCACTCCTCGACTCTATGTCTCCGAGTTTGCAATTTAACAAAAGAAAGCGGAGACCAGTTATCCACCAGTTAAGTGTGAAAGATCACTTCTATCTCCTATTGTGTAATGATGGCTTTGGACTTCCAAACCATTCTGGTTGGACCATACCAGTATTGGTCCTGTGACCAAACCCAGCTTGAGATAACGTGTTTTATCCAAAGACTCAAAGGGACCAGGGCGGCCTGCAGAAAAACATTGAAGAGATAGCAGCTGCAGATAACCAAGTGTTATCTTTGCCTTTCAGGAACCAGGGGGCTCTAAAGTCTTTTACGCCCTTTCAGCCTGATTCCAAAACTCCAAGTCCATCTGTAAAGAATTTGGACCTCCTGGTATGAAAACCACAAGTGACTAACTTCATGACCTGCTGAACATTCATCTTTTGAAGGTGATTCTGCAACAATCCAGATATTTGACTTCAACTATTTGAACCTGTCTAAACTGCAACTCTAGAGTAGAAAAAGACTTCCTTCGTCTCCAGACCTGAAAAGACTGCTTCCCTACAAGGAGCTAGACACAGGAACTGTTAGCTATTCTTTTGGTTTAACACAGGCGGAAATGCACTATCTTATTAAACTGTATCTTTCTTGAATATGGAGTGTGTGACTGATGTTGCGTTTAGATTTTTCAGGATGAATGTGTGAATAAATAATTCTCTTTATTTAAACCCACAGAAGTCTGCTGCTGGATGTCTCAATTGACCACGTGAGAAGGAACTTTAGAAACACAGACATCTATCTTTCCAAATAAAAACACTGATTACGGACAGAAGGGCAGTAAATCGGTGGTTTCAGTTTATCACTCCTCCACTGTCCACAACAAAACAACCACTGCCACCTTGGTTGTATAAGGCTCCATAAAATCTAGAACAGGACTACCATTTGACCTGAATCAGCATAATTAGACAAATGTATTCTCTTCAACTTACTTCATTATATTAAAAAACACCTTGACATCTGTTCAGTTTTGCGATATTGAAAAGATCTATTGTTTAATCAACTTGATATGCAAATTAACATAATAAGCATAATTCATTTGTAGGTTATCTGTCATAGTTTAACAAAACTAAGAGGTAGATTTTAATCCTCCCAACCTGTTTTGTCCTGGAACTTGCTACATATGAGGGTAGTGGAAGCAGAAATGCTCAATGATGTCAAATGGAAATAAACTTGCACGACTACAGAAAAGAGCAGGCGAATAGGACTGACTGGATTGCTTTACTGAGAACTGGCATTTACTTGATGGGCCAAATGGTCTCCTTCTGTGCCGTAATGACTGTGACTCTATGAGTGAGGGTGAGGGTGAGAACCTGAGGGGGTCCTCTACAGGTTTCACAATCTGACGGCTGCAGAGGAGGAAGTGCTGGAGGTCAGTGATGCCTCAGCCTCCCTGGCCATCAGAGATGGCGAGATGGAGAGATGGGGATTTGCCTTCTAAATTGCTAAGCTACCTTCCCCGAGAGGGGCTTACACACAAACAGTCAAATGCACCCAAGTCTGGAAGTTGGTGTGTTGGAACTGGTTTCCAGAAGCGAATACATGTTCAGCCCCTTTAATCCATGTGCCCCCGCCCCCTCGCATCCCCCACCCACCCCCACCCCACCACCTCCACCAAAACCACATGTTGCTCCAGGTTAAAATGCCCCCACCCCTCCAAGGAATCACAGAATATTGCAGCACAGAAAGAGTCCATTCTGGCTGGTTTGCCTGTCCCAGTTATTTGAAAGTTATATCCAATGTGGCTGTACATCCTAGCATTTTCCCCATATCTCTGCAAAATAGTCCTCTTCAACTATAGTTCCAATTCTGCTCATTCTCCCTCCAGCTCTTTTGCCAATTATTTTAAATCTATGACCTTTGGTTACTGATCCCTTTACCAGAGGACACAGTTTCTCTTTACTTATTCCATTAAAAAACCCTCATCTTTTTGAACACCTCTATCAGATCTCCTGTGAACCTTCTCCGCTCTAAGGAGAACAGTCAGTTTCTTTCATATCTCCACATAACTGAAGTCTCTCATTCCTGGTGTCATCCTAGTAAACCTTCTCTGCACCCTCATCGAAAACTTGACATGCTTCCTAATGCTTGTTGCCCAGAATTTTACACAATGTTCCAGCTGAGACTGAACCAGTGATCTGTAAAGGTTTAGCATGACTTCCATGCTTTTATATTCAATGCCCTATTTACAAAGCCAAGTATCCCATACGTTTTCTTAACCACCTTATCAATTTGACACCATCAAAGGTTTGTGCAAATTTTCCCACAGGCCCCTCTCCCCTTATATGCCCCCCTCAAATTAGTATCAGTTAGATTATACTGCCTCCCCATGTTGTTTCTCCCAAGGTGCATAACTTCACACGTTCACATTAAATTTCATCTACTATCAACCTGCCCATTTCACTGGCTTATCTAAGTGCTCCTAACATCTGCTACTATCCTCCTCACTGTTTACTGGATTTACAAGTTTTGGATTACCCACAAACATCTAAATTGCATTTCCTATATTCATTTATATGTAGCAAGTAAAGCAGTGGTCCTTATCCCAGCCCCTGGGCACCTCCATTTTATACTTCTCTCCAGTCAGAAAGACATTTGTTCACCACCACTCCTCATCCCTTAGCCAATTACTGTACATTTTCAAGTTACCACTGACCCTTAAAGCATGTGCTCCTTTACTTATGCATGTCATGTCCCGATGACATCATTGGGACCCAACTTCAATTTTCAAAGGTTGGGGGGTGGGGTGGGGTGGGGAGGGGGGGGTGGGGGTCTGGCGGTGGAGGGGGTGGGGGCGGTGTGGGGGGAAGCCGCTGTGGCTTTCAATCCCTGAGAAGACAATGGAGAGAGGAGCCATGTGACTTTTCACTCACTTCCTACTTTGAAAGGGTAGAACATCAGCTCCAGGGATTATGAGGCCAGGAGTTAAAATAGCCCAGGCCTCATTTCTGGAGCAGTAGGTGACTTTCTAACACGTCTCATTACTTATCCACCTGGAGCTAAAATTGAGACCAATTTTGGAAAGATGTTGGGCTCACTCTTAACAACAAAAATAATTTGCCCCCGATCACACAGTCACTGTTGATGCAACAATGGTGATACACAGCTTTCCCTCTCTGTTACTGTTGCAGGTTTTTCTGAAAAATAACAACTGTAAATTGGTAGTGTCAAATAAAATTATTTCATTGTTGTTTTCATTAATTGAAATACTGTCAGTGGAATTAATATTATCTGCCTTTAGGGTGTTTTTACTATACTTTTTAAATTCATTCATGGGATGTGGGCATCGCTAGCTAAGCCAACATTTATTACCCATCCCTAACTGCCCTTGAAAAGGTGGTGGTGAGCTGCCTTTTTGAACTGCTGCAGTCCATGTGCTGTAGGTACACTCACAGTGCTGTTAGGGGAGGGAATTCCAGGATTTTGACCCAGTGACAGTAAAGGAATGGCGATATATTTCCAAGTCAGGATGGTGAGTGGCTTGGAGGGTAACTTCCAGGTGGTGGTGTTCCCATGCATCTGCTGCCCTTGTCCTTCTAGATGGTAGTGGTCATAGGTTTGGAAGGTGCTGTCTAAGGAGCCTTGGTGAGTTCCTGCCATGCATCTTGTAGATGGTATAGACTGCTGCCACTATGCATTGGTGTTGGAGGGAGTGAATGTTTGTTGGTGTGGTGTCAATCAAGGGAGCTGCTTTGTCCTGGATGGTGTCAAGTTTCTTATATGTTGTTGGAGCTGCACTCATCCAAGCAAGGGGAGAGTATTCCATCACACTCCTGACTTGTGCTTGTAGATGGTGGACAGGCTTTGGAGAGTCAGGAAGTGAGTTACGCATTGCAGGATTCCTAGCCTCTGACCTGCTCTTGTAGCCACAGCATTTATATGGCTAGTCTAGCTCAGTTTCTGGTCAATGATAACCCTCAGGATGTTGATATTAGGGGATTCAGTGATGATGATGCCATTGAATGTCAAGGGGCGATGGTTAGATTCTCTGTTTTTGGAGATGGTCATTGCCTGGCACTTATGTGACGTGAATGTTACTTGTCACTTGTCAGCCCAAGCCTGGATATTGTCCAGGTCTTGGTGCATTTGGACATGGACTGTTTCAGTATCTGGAGAGGCACGAATGGTGCTGAACATTGTGCAATCATCAGTGAACATCCCCACTTCTGACCAAGTGATAGAAGGAAGATCATTGTTGAAGCAGCTGAAGATGGTTGGGCCAAGGACATGACATTGAGGAACTCCTGCAGTGATGTCCTGGAACTGAGATGATTGACCTCCAACAACCACAAGCATCTTTCTTTGTGCTAGGTATGACTCCAACCAATGGAGAGTTTTCTTACTGGTTCCCATTGACTCCAGTTTTGCTGGGGCTCCTTGATGCCATACTTGGTCAAATGCTGCCTTGATATCAAGGGCAGTCACTCTCACCTCACTCTCACTTCTCATCACGTGACTTTAGAGTCATAGAGGCCTACAGCACAGAAAAAGGCCCTTCGTCCCATCGAGTCTGCGCCAGTCAAACAAGTATTTAACTATTCTAATCCCATTTTCCAGCACTAGGCCCATAGCCTTGTATGCCATGACATCGCAAGTGCACATCCAAATACTTCTTAAATGTTATGACTGTTTAATCTGAGATAGTGATTTAAAATGTTGGTTTGGGGACCTGTTCCTAAGGCTCATTATGTACCATGTGAGGTCATATCAAACCTATCACTGGTCATTGTTGACTTAAGCAATCTCAACAGAGGAAGTGGTCTCCCACCTTGCACCCTTTATAAATTTGAACAAATCCAAAATTCTGCTGCCTCTATACTAACTGACACTAAGTCCTGCTCACCCAACAATCCTGTACTCTCTAATCTATTTTGGCTCCTAGTTAAGCAACTCCTTGATTTTAAAATTCTCATTCTGTTTTCAAATCCTTCCGTGACTTCGTCCCTAACTCACCTTTGTAACCTCCTCCAGCCCTACGAATCTCCAAGACCTCTGATTTCCTCCAATTCTGGCCTCTTGCTCATCCCTGATTTTCATCACCTGTGCTTTCAGTTTTCTGGGCCCCACTCTGGACAGGCCTCCCTAAACCTCTCCATTTTTTAAGATGCTCCTCAAAACATACTTCTTTTGGTCACCTGTACTATTATCTGCTTTTGTTGCTTGGTTTCAAACTTTGTTTGATAATATTACTGTGAAGTCCCTTGGGGCATTTTAATGTGGTAAAGGTGCTACATAAAAGCATGTTGTTGTTACATGGACTATGTGAGTGGAAATAATTAGCCCTGGCTCCCTGATACACAGTGATCCCTGCTAGTGTATTGATGACTGATGAGTCCAGGATCAGGCTCAGCAGCAGCATCCTCCAAGAACGATAAAGAATTGCTAACATTGGCTGTATGTGTGTAGGAAGATAGGGTACTTGGGTGATGTACTGTACTACAGGTTGCTAATGCCTATGGAACTATTGCAAAATGAGCTAGTGCTTTCAACACAGAAGTGGTGAAAAGGAGTCTGTATGGGCGGGATTTAATTGTCACGGTGTCAGGCACGTCTACCAGCTTGAAAACTGGGGAATATTCAGGAAACCTTATGGGATTTAGTCCCAATTGGGGACTTAACTGAAAAGTGTTGGGTTCCCTGTGGAAACAAGCCTGGTGCAGGGTGGAAATCCCGCTCATGACAGCTGCTGGCCAATCAGAGGCCAGAAACTCTCCAATACTGGCAGCGCCACCAAGGGTGGTGGTCACTACTGGTACTGCACTTGGGCCTTTGCCAGGGATTGACACTGGGACCAAGGGTGATGACATGAAACTTGGTGGGAATGTGAATGGAGGATGTTATGAGGCTTCAAGGTGACTTAAATAAGTTGAGTAAGTGGGCAAATGCATGGCAGATGCAGTATAATGTGGATAAGTGTGAAGTTATCCACTTTGGTAGGAAAAACAGAATGGCAGAGTATTATTTAAATGGTCATGGATTGGGAAATGTTGATGTACAAAGGGGCCTGGGTGTCCTTGTACACCAATCAGTGAAAGCAAGCATGTAGGTTCAGCAAGTAGTTAAGAAGGCAAATGGTCTGTTGACCTTCATTGCGAGAGGACTTTAGCACAGGAGCACGGATGTCTTACTGCAGCTGTACAGGGCCTTGGCGATACCACACCTGGAGTATTGTGTGCAGTTTTGGTCTCCTTACCTAAGAAAGGATATCCTTACCCTAGAGGGAGTGCAGCCGAGGCTCACCAGACTGATTCCTGAGACAGCAGAATTCATTGGAGTTTAGAAGAATGAGAGGGGATCCAATTGAAACGTATAAAATTCGGGCATGGCTGGACAGACTGGATGCAGGGATGATGTTTCCTCTGGATGGGAAGCCTAGAAGAAGGGGGTCACAATCTGAGGATACCGGGTAGGCCATTTAGGATTGGGATGAGGAGAAACTTCTTCACTCAGAGGGCACTGAGCCTGTGGAATTCTCTACCACAGAAGGCTGTGGAGGCCAAGTCACTGAATATATTTAAGAAGGAAATAGATAGATTTCTAGACTTTAAAGGCATCAAGGGGTATGGGGAGAAAGTGGGAGTCTGGCGTTGAGATAGAGGATCAGTCGTGATCACACTGAATGGCGGAGCAGGCTCGAATGGCTGAATGACCGACTCCTGCTTCTATTTTCTATGCTTCTATGTTTCTAAATGGGACGGGATAAGGATCCAGGGTTGGGGTTGGAGTTGGGGGGCACCAGTAAGGGAGAGATGCCCTTCTGCAGGCTCCCCCCCTCCAGATGCTGGGTCCCTCAATCGGCCACAGAATGCCAGAGAACAAGGGCTGCCCCCTACTAGGCCACAGGCAATCCCGACAGGGTATGCTTTGCAATTGAGCCGTTTGACAAGTTCCCTGCCCGCGGCTGATAGAATTCTAGCTGTGGTGGGAGGGGGCCCCTAAATGGCTGCTCTCCGCCCTTCCTCCCCGGAACTTGATCGGGATGAGTCGGGAAGGCAGCGTGATCTCCACCCCGCATATTCCCACCCAATTACATGGCACTCCCCTGCTTACAACTCATCTCCGGGGAGGGGTATTAAATTATGCCCGATGTCTCAGTGACTCACTGGGTAAACTCACGGAGCTAGGTTGGCTTCAAAATGGGACTAAGATACGCAGCTATTATCAACACTCTGGCCTGGAGGAGATCCAGTCCCGCCTGATGGCTTTGATGCCTCCTTTATTTGTCGATGTGGACAACTGTAGCTGAAATGAGTTTGGGCAATCCCAAACTTTTTGTAAAATTCAGTCTGAATAGTTTGAATTTGGATCCAGGTTGCTTACTGGAAGCTGAAACACCTCAACAGGCTGAATATTTGAAATTAAATCCACCGCAGCAGGATTATTAAAGTTCTGGAAAATTCTAAATGGTTGATGACATTGCATGTATTACTGTAGTCCCTGAGACTCGCCCAGGGCTAACCTTAAAGCCTCATGATGTTCTAACTAACAGCACATTTAAGGAATGGTGGTACTTCAAGAAGACATGAGGTTAAAAGGAAGTAGCTAAAAATTAACATCTCATCAGTCTGTTTGGGTGAAATCCAACAATCAACTTATAAAGTTATTGGCCACCAAGCCACTTATTAATATGTGAATCTAAATATTGAGGGCTCAAGGCTATGAGGGATGTTGACAGAGGATATAGGGAGAAATTGTTTCCATGGTCAGGAAGGTCAGCAAGCAGAGGACACAGATTTAGGTTGGATTTTCCAGCCTCACCAAGGCAAGACCTGCCGTGGGGTTGCGGCGAGCCAGTGAAAAGTCCACTGACTTTTGGCGGGACCAGAAGATCCCACCGGGAGGTGTGGGCCGGAAAATCCTGGCCTCAAGGCAATTGGTAAAAGAATCAGAGGGGAGAGGAGGAGAATTTTTTTTTACACAGTGAGTTATTATGATGCGGAATGCCTGAAAGGGTGATGAAAGCAGATTCAACAGTGGCTTTCAGAAGGGAATTGGATAATTGCTTTAAAGGAAATAAAGTCCAGGGCTATGGGGAAAGAGTCAGCGTGTGGGACTAATTAGGCTGTTCTTTCAAAAAACCGACATGGGCACAATTGGCCAAATAGCCTCCTTTTGTGCTCTATCATTTTATTATATTGTCCTAGAAATGCTCCCCTAGCTCTGTAACAGATAATATGTTGAAACCACCTGCTAGAATGATCCTGGTGATATAGGGAGATTAGCTATGCCATCTCCTCTGTGGGACTCAATCTCAAAAAATAAGCAAATGAAGATGCTGTTACTGCTGAAGGTATCACTTTCTGTCTGCTTTTTCAGCCTGTATCTTTGTGTTGCAAATCAATGAAGGTGCTAAATGATTGGATTTCTAATGAAGCTATGTAGATTAGTTTATCAATAACATTTAAATACTTTTCTCGCATCCGCTGTTTACTGAATTATTAATTCAGCTCCAATCAATTGTGCGGTATTATGTCATTATCTGCAAAATGGTATTGAAAAGGCTTTAACAAAAAAAAACTTCAGGAAGCAAACCATAATATTATCAGAGATTATGCACTTCAAGTAAGGAATTCTTGATTAGGACAATCTGTAATTTTTCAGTTTTGGTTATAATAAAGACCTTATGATCTTTCTGTGGTGACATTTAATAGTGGTGCAGCATTCTGCCATATCACACTGTAGACATTGCAGTATGGTACAGTTCCCCATATAGCACATTCGTAATTCTGGCCATGCAACTGTGCAGGTGATTTAATATGAGATACTCTCCCCCCAGGAAGAAAAAATAAATTTTAGGGAGGTTGCAAATTGGGAGGACAAAAAATCCAGCTGCCTGGCTGTGACTTAAAGCCTTTTCAAGGTGAGGTACACACTTCAATGGTGGATAGTGGAAACCACTTTTTTGGGACAGCAGCGAGCATGACTTCAACTAGAGTGTCAGGTTCTCTCATGCAGTAGCAGGTGTGCTTACAGATCAAGTCAGCTACAGAAAGGAGATCCTCTTTCTATATGTTGATATACAAGAAATAGAATCGCCTTACTCTGGTAGCCATCATTTGACAGGGAGGGAGGAGAGAGATGAATCTTGAAGTCCAAACAATAAAAATATCCCAGGCAATGCATCAAGAACACTAATATATGTGATCTGCTGAAAATGTGTGAAGACTGTTTTCCACATAGGCTATAGGACAATGTAGATGTGCATATAAGGTTAGGCATGCATTTAAGTACTCTGCATTAGGCCAGAGACTAGCATGTAAGGCAATGTCACCTTCAGCTTGATAAGAGCAGTGTATAAAAATTGGCATTTTTTCTTTGCCTGAAAAAAGGAACACAAGCCTATATTCATGTGTCCTATTTGTTGAAACTAGACCATTTATGAATTGCTTTTTATGCTGAAGTTAAAGAATAAAATGATTGTAATTACCATCTGACTTTGTTACTACTCAACTGAACAACGCAAACTTTCATGTCATACTGACACCTTCCAATGGGCAAGAAATGCCCAGATGAACCTTCGAGCAGAATGATGTGAAGGGATTAGAGACAGGGATTAGAGAAAGATTCACAGGAATAGTTTCAGGGATGATAAACTTCAGTTACGTGGATAGATTGGAGAAACTGAAGTTGTTATCCTTGGAGAAGAGAAGATTAAGGGGAGATTTGATAGATGTGTTCAAAATCATGATGGGTCTGTACAGAAACTGGGAGAAACTTCCAGTTGGTGAAAGAATCAAGAACAAGAGAACACCAATTTAAGATGATTGGCATATGAAGCAATGGCAATGTAAAGAAAAGCTTTTTAACTCAGCAAGTGGTTAGGATGTGGAATGCACTCCCTGAGAGCGTGGTGGAGGCAGAATTCAATCATGGCTTTCAGAAGAGAATTGGATCATTATCCGAAGAGGAATAAAATGTGGGGAAAAGGTGGCGGGGGGTGGGTGGGACTAGGTTAGTTGCTCTTACAGTGTGCAAGCACAGATATGAGAGGCCAAATGGCCTCCTTCTGTTCTGTAACCATTCTATGATTTAACAAAATAAAGAGGTGGTCAAGCAAATACATGCTTCAAACATTGGTCCAGGGACTTGGCCTTCTCAGGGAAAAATTAAAGACCTCACCAGATCTGTCAAAGTAAGACTAAGCTACACATCTCTCTAATAATAAAAACAGAAAATGCTGGAAAAACTCAGCCGATCTGGCAGTATCTGTGGAGTGGGAAACAGGGTTAATGTTTTGAGTCCGTATGACTCTTCTTCAGAGCTAAAGAGGAGTAGGAATGTTATGGATTTTATACTGTTTACGAGGGGGTGGAGCAGGTGGAGCCAAATAGAAGGTCAGGGATCGGTGGGAGCTCAGGAGGGATTGACAAAGATGTCATGGGTACAAGACAAAGGAAATGCTAATTTTAAAACTCCTGGCATACATCTGCACCATTATGGGCACATCTTGGACACTGCCTGACTTGGAGGAGGGCTGAGGGTAAAAACAATGGAGCTGGGTAACCAGTTGCTTAGTACATACATAGATGTGTAAATAAGGATAAATTTTTTTTTATGAATTACAGTCTATGGTAGCATTCTTAGGGTAACAGGCAAAACCTAAAGAAACTCCATCTAGACCCTGAACCCAAGACAAAACATGGTAGCAGTGGACAGAATGTAAAGAACCAGAAAACTCTAAGAGAAGACAGCAGACCTGAAAGACCTACAAATCTTTGGAAAAAGGCCCAGAAGAAAAAAGATTGCAGACTCACTTGGAAATGAAGCTTCAAGTGTGCAGCTGAAGCAAAGTCTGGATGGCACTGATCCAGATCACAGTCAAACAGCTAAATTACTGAAGCAGCAATAATCCAGAGCTTAGGGTAAGCATAGAGTCTACATTGCCACTCCCAGAACCATTCCAAAGCACAGAAGGCTCACTACAGGCTCAACACTGGGATAGTTGGAAGAAGAGTTTCTCCGGATACAGAGCAGCTTCAGGTTTGTATAAAAAAGGGACAGAAGGATCAGGTCAGTACATTACTTTATGCAGGAGGGGCCATGGTAGAGGATGTTATTGCAAGGCAGGATGCTGATAAGGCTTTGAGCTCAGATGAATACATCCTCCAGGCATTTGATTCACATTTCAATGTTCAAAGAAATTTGATCATTGAGCAAGCGAAATTTAATTAGTGGAGGCAAAAACTAGGTGAATCCATGGACTCATTTATAAATGACCAGTACAGACTTGTGGAAATTAGTGACTATGGGAATCTCAGAGATGAATTAATATGCGATCATATACTGGTTGGGGTCTTAGATGAAACCTCATCAGATCTTTTGCAAACGAGGGAAGATTTAACTCTTGCAAAGGCAGTACAAGTAGCACAACAGACAGAGCTTAGGGAGCTAAACAGAGCACTTGTTCGTGGAGAAAGTGGTGTCCCTTGGAATGAAAAAGAATGAGGCCATTCAATATGTCAGACGAAAAGAGAAAGTGCAGTGAAGCAAAAGTCCGCAAAATCAGGGAAAAGTGCGCCAACCGCCATCTTGTGATGCTCTCGATATGGCCGGAGAACCCTACACAAGCAGGAAGGCTATCCAGCAGGGGGAGCTGAGTGCCACAATTGCGGGAAGTTAGGACATTTTAAAATAGCCTGTAGATCTAAGTTCTTATAGCTCATAGGAGGAAAGAGGTAACAACAAAACCAAATTAAACTCAAGGAGTGGAAGAGCCACAGAAAAACAAATAACCTTCTTAGGAGACGCTAATGAAACAGAAAACAATTATTGGAGTATTAAATTAGAAGTTGACGGTCACCCCACAGAATTCAAGGTAGGCACTGGCGCAGATGTTTCAGCGTTTTCCGATGAAGTAATATGGCTTAAAGGTATCACATTCGAGCCATCCTCCATCCAGCTGCAAAGTCCAGGAGGGACAACACTAAAAGTAATGGGCCAACACTTGGCAAGATTAAAATACAAGGATAAAGAAATTGTGGAATCCCTGTGTGTAATAAAGAACCAGGAATCATCATTACTAAGCAAAAAGGCATGTTTTCAGCTGAGGGTCATTTATAAGGCTGATTAAATTGCTGAAGAGCAGTCTGATGAGGTATTCAGGGATGAATTTCCATCCCAATTTTCAGGCTAAAGAATGCTGAAGATAGAATATCATGAAACCCTAAGGGCAGAAGGTAATCCTATATGTCTCCTCACAGTGAGGAAAGTCCATCACCCACTCTTAGGCAAAGCCAAGAGTGAGATTGAATACATGATACAAAAGGAGTTATCTCTCCAGTAACTATTCACAGAATCACAGTATCACAGTGCAGAAGAGGCCCTTCGGCCCATCGAGTCTGCACTGACACGTGAGAAACACCTGACCTACCTACCTAATCCCATTTACTAGCACTTGGCCCATAGCCTTGAATGTTATGACATGCCAAGTGCTCATCCAGGTACTTTTTAAAGGATGTGAGGCAACCCGCCTCCACCACCCTCCCAGGCAGCGCATTCCAGACCGTCACCACCCTCTGGGTAAAAAAGTTTTTCCTCACAACCCCCTAAACCTCCTGCCCCTCACCTTGAACTTATGCCCCCTTGTGACTGACCCTGCAACTAAGGGGAACAGCTGCTCCCTATCCACCCTGTCCATGCCCCTCATAATCTTGTACACCTCAATCAGGTTGCCCCTCAGTCTTCTCTGCTCCAACGAAAACAACCCAAGTCTATCCAACCTCTCTTCATAACTTAAATGTTTCATCCCAGGCAACATCCTGGTGAATCTCCTCTGCACCCCCTCCAGTTCAATCACATCCTTCCTATAATGTGGTGACCAGAACTGCAAACAGTACTCCAGCTGTGGCCTCACCAAGGTTCTATACAACTCCAACATGACCTCCCTACTTTTGTAATCTATGCCTCGATTGATAAAGGCAAGTGTCCCATATGCCTTTTTCACCACCCCACTAACATGCCCTTCTGCCTTCAGAGATCTATGGACACACACGCCAAGGTCCCTTTGTTCCTCAGAACTTCCTAATGCCATGCCATTCATTGAATACTTCCTTGTCAAATTACTCCTTCCAAAGTGTATCACCTCACACTTTTCAGGATTAAATTCCATCTGCCACTTATCTGCCCATTTGATCATCCTGTCTATATCTTCCTGTAGCCCAAGACACTCAACCTCACCCCCCACATAGTCATCTATGTCATTTATATAAATGACAAATAATAGGGGACCGAGCACAGATCCCTGTGGTACGCCACTGGACACCGGCTTCCAGTCACTAAATCATCCTTCTGTCATTACCCTCTGCCTCTGACAACTAAGCCAATTTTGAATCCACCTTATCAAATTACCCTGTATCCCATGTGCATTTGCCTTCTTTAGAAGTCTCCCATGTGGGACTTGTCAAAGGCTTTGCTGAAATCCATATAAACTACATCAACTGCACTACCCTCATCTACACACCTGGTCACCTCCTCAAAAAATTCGATCAAATTTATTAGGCGTGACCTCCCTCTGACAAAGCCATGCTGACTATCCCTGATCAAATCTTGCCTCTCCAAGTGGAGATAGATACTCTCCTTCAGAACTTTCTCCAATAGTTTCCCTACCACTGACGTGAGACTCACTGGCTTGTGGTTCCCTGGCTTATCTCTACAACCCTTCTTAAATAGCGGAACCACATTAGCTGTTCTCCAGTCCTCTGGCACCTCCCCCGTGACTGGAGAAGAAATAAAAATTCGGGTCAGAGCCCCTGTGATCTCCTCCCTTGCCTCCCTCAGCAGTCTGGGATACAAATCATCTGGACCTGGAGATTTGTCCACTTTTAAGCCTGCCAACACCTCCAATACCTTGAAACTCCCTATATCAATTTGCTTAAGAATCTCGCAGTCTCTCTTCCCGAGTTTGATACCTTCATCCTCATTCTCTTGGGCGACTATTACTGATAAAGTGGTGTTCTGGAATGGTCACAGTACCAAAGTCTAATTGTTCAATTAGAATCTGCATGGACTTGACTCAATTAAATAAGTCAGTGCAGTGCAAGGTCCGCCCAATGGCCTCCGTGCATGAAATTCTCGCCAAATTAGCAAAAGCACCCATTTTGCAAAATTTGATGCTAACAGCAGCTTTTGGCAGTTGCATCTGGACAAAGAATCCAGATTGCTAACTACTTTTTTCACCCCATTTGGTGATTATTGTTTTAACAGGTTACCATTTGGAATTGCTTTTGCACCTGAGATATTCCAAAGAACGATGTCTCAGACCTTGGAAGGCATGGAAGGAGTAACAAGCCATACGGATGACATTCCCGTACACGGCTCATCGAGGGAAGAACATGACCGTCGCTAGAGAGCAGTCCTCAAGGTTCTACAAGAAGCAGGTCTGACATGAAACAGGAAATGTGAATTTGCAAAGCCTATGATAAAATTCTTCGGGCACATTGTGAAAGCTTAGGGAATTACGGCTGTCCCACAGAAAACCAAGGTCATTAGAGGGTTCCCATAGCCTAGAAACATCACAGAATTACAAAAGTTCCTTGGTAAGGTTAATCAGGCAAGTTTCTACCAAACTGTGTGGAAATCTATAAGCCATTACAGCAGCTGTTGAGACAAGATCAGCAGTGGTGCTGGAACGTGGACCAGCAAAATGCTTTGGACAAGATCAAAATTCTCTTAGTTCCACCAGAAATTCTAACGCACTACAATCCAGAGTTTCTAACAATTGTAGCAGCAGATGCATCATCTACAGGCTTGGGCGCAGTGTTGTTTCAAGTTCAAAAAGATGGACAAAGAAGACCAGTCTATTACACCTCAAGATCTCCCACAGGCCCAGAGAAGATGCATACAACCATTGAGAAAGAAGCATTAGCAGCCATATGGGCCTGTGAGAAGTCCTCTGATTATGTCAAGGGATTAAGGTTTAAAATTGAAACTGACCACAAATCTTTGGTTACTTTTCTTAACCTAAAGGAAATTACAAAATGCTGCCTAGAGTTCCGCACGGTCCCGCCAAAGTCAATGGACTTTTGAATGACTCGTCGCATTTTACGGCTCTGCCCCCTGCCGTGATGCGGTTGTAAAATTTTGCCCAACGTTTTAGACTGAGGCTCAGGAGATATGATTCAGTTACTGAGTACATTCAAGGGAAGTACCAGACGACAACAGGTACACTATCAAGAAGGAGTCAGATAGGAAGATTTAAATTTTATTGAAGAAGCAGAAATGTATGCTATGCTCATTACTAAATATTCATCAGCAACTTAGAAGAGATTACAAGAAATTAAGCAAACACAACAGCAGGATGACAAGTGCATCAAAATAAGAGTATTGCCAGAATGGATGGCCAGATTATACTCCTAACAACCCAGTCCTTTACCAATACTTCAAACAGAGAAAACATCTCACAATCATCGATGAGGGACCCCTGTCTTTTTTGATCCATATACACTCTGATATTGCCGATCACATTCAAGCTTTGACTTCCCCTGTAATTTTAAACTATCTTAAATGCTTGATGTGGCCAATTAAATGCTGGTTAAACAGCAATTGTAACCACAGTCTGATTGGCTATTCTGCCATACATGTTCCAAGTGCACTGACTATTGCACAAGCATAAAGTGAGAAGAATACAGGCCCAGATGTGTGAGCAGTACCACACATGGCTTCAGATGCATGTGTAATATTGTGCTATTGACCCACTGTTTGCACACAAATGGTAATTTACAAGCTCAGCAGTCTACTAATACAGATTCCTATAGGACGCATGCTTCTCATCCACTGGGAGTCATTTCATGTTTTAGAAACTAGCACTAACTTAGCATAGCATTGTTAAACTTACTTAGACTGCTCTAATCTGCTTTTATTGAACTGGTCCCTGGATTCAGACTTTTTCTGATAAGTCCGGATTTCTAAATCTCCATGGATTTCGAGTGTTTGTTTATCAAAGTATCCTTTAGAAAAAGGGCTTACTCTTTAAGATGAAAAAATGTGGGAAGCTATTGCAGAGACTTTCATGTCTATAGCACACTCGCTGTCCCTAAGCTCTGTTTGCTGGAGCAGCTGGGCTGTCCTCTGTTGCCTCAGAGGGATTATCAGTCCCTCAGCCCGTAGCACTCTGCATACAATGGGAAATATGACAGCTCACTTAAATCGCTTGACTCCCTAATCCGCACAGATTTGTTGGGATTTATCATTTTATCACGGCTAAGTAAATACTTTTCCTTATGCTTTTTATTGTGAGTAGATAGTTAGTAAAGCATCCTTTCTCAATGCTGCTCTCTGCTTTTTCAGAGTTGCTAAATGTTGATACATTGATGGAGTTTAGAAACAAATCTACCACTGGGTATCAGCAGACAGCGTCACCAACAGATAGGAGAATGCATAACTAGGAGAGTTTGTTATAAATGGGTAACATATGGAGGGTTTGAATAACTCCATAATGAGTGACAACAAAGCAAAAGTAGACTTATTTACATAATTTGAGTTTTTGGGAAAGTATTAGAAATGAGATAATTATGATTAAAAAGAATTATTTTTGATTTGAGTGGAAAACCTGTTTATTAAAATGAAGCAGACCTATTTTAACTAAAGTATTGAGCATCACTCGAGATGAGCCCCTATGTATATTTTCACATCAAAAACGAATCATATCTGCTTTTGTTTAGACTATACACAAACTTAATCTTCATGGGAGCAAAATTGCTCTTGATACAGCATGTCCAGTGTATTAAATGAAAGTTTAGCTTTTCACATATTTCTAAAGTACAACTGAGAATATACAACCTTCCTGGAAGCTTGAATGTATTAGTGTGCACTTACAGTGCGTTCACCCTATAATTTCAACATCAGTATGTGGTGATTTCAACTTCGTCTCGACGCTAAATTTGAGTAAGTTTTGTTTCGAAGGCCTGAACCAACTGCTAAGTGAAGTGAAATGAGATTCACTTACTATAGTTTGCTGTGTGAATCCATCCCAAAATAGGGTGGCCTATAAAAGCACTGATAAGAATGCTGCTTAATCAGCTTAAAAGAAACTAAGCTGGTATAAGTAGTGCACTGTGGACCAATCCCACTATTTTCTGGGACAGCACAGTAAGCTCCCAATTCACTGGTCACATCTGTAGCTCCTAAATGGCATGAGGTCATGGCAAAGTGGTCTCTGTAAGTAACACTGAGAAGGTAAAGCAGGCATGGGAGACCATTGCCGTGCAAGTCAATGAGGGATGACAGCACTGGAAAGGTATCAAGAAGGCATCAAACCTAAAGAAAAGTGCCAATGTGAGAAATTAGAATAAGCATGAATAAATTACACAGATTCGTTTCTATGAAGGAGGCTCCAATGCCAAAGTAATTTCGAGGTTGCTTAATTTGCTTGATACTTAATACAAATTGATCTAAACCTGCAAGTGTAACACAGAGGAAGCAAAGAAGATGATTGAGAGCGACTTCAGCTGGCCAAATTAAAGGAAACCTAGGAATATGCAGCTGAAAAAGATTGAAAAATGTTTAAAATTGTTCACAGCTTTTACTTTCCTTTTTGCAGAAATAAAGTTGCCCTCAAAACACGAAATACTGAAGCTACACAGCAGTTCATCTTGAAAGAGTCAATTGCTGACCCAATAGTAGCCTAAATAAATTATAGCTCCATATCGCACCTTTAGATTGGTACTGCGGTCAGTCTCCCAGGTTGACTGGAGCATCATTGGAGCATATGGCAGTTAATTCAGAATCTGTGACAGTACTCCATCTCACAAGTGGCTCAGGGCCAGTAAATTACTCCTCCTCCACAGGCTGCTGCCTAAATGGCAATGGGGGAAAGGCTTTCACACACCTGGGCCTGGATACAGTCAGGATTTTTAGGATCTAATAGGAGCTATTAGAACAGTTATCCTCCTGTTAAGTAGGCAAACAGATCCAGAGTGCAATAAAATGATGGCAGTTGGCATGGATTTGCATGAAGCTCTTTGATTGTCAGGACAATTACAAATCAGGCATTGGTCTTCTCCCTCAGACTACCATGCAAGTAGCCTGCGGGAAACTCAGCTCTTCAGCTGTTGCAGCTGTTGTCTCTCTTCGTCACTCTCCCTGGTTCATTCCCCATGGAAATGCCTTGACCAATCAGAATCGACCTGCCTGGTTTGGATTTAATCAAAAGCTTGGCAGTTAACTGCTCCCTGGCACATTCTCCATGGCAATGCCTCTATCAATTAGAGTTCGCTTTCCAACTAATCAGCACTCTCTTCTCATGCAGTATAAATTGTTATTCAATTTACAATTGATATTCTTGCAAATTCTGTTCTGACGATTGCAAGTTGAAAAGCTTCGATAGCAGGTCCCCTTTTTCGGCAATATTTAGTGGTAGCGTTGAGTGATAATGGTGGCCAGGACACTAGAAGTCTACTGTTCTTCCTCAGATAATGACATGGGATCTTTTACAGCCACCTGTTAGGGCAGATAAGACTGTACTTTAATGTCCCCTCCAGAAGGCAGAATAGAGTTATAGGCCTGGATTTCCACTGAGTCAGGTTGCTTTGGGAGCCCTTTAAAAATGGCAGGCACATCCTGATTCAAAAGCCTGCACCCGGCACTCCCGACTTGACTGGCTCCATTGCAGAGATAGACATCCCCTACTCCTCCTCAATTTTCATGGAGTTGGGCCAGGTTTTTAAAAGCTTATGGTTCATGGCTGCTCAGAAGAGTCATGAACCATAGTCTGCATCAGGGGACCTTTTAAAAAGTAAACTTAAAAGGTCCCCCTAATGCTCCTATCAAAATTATGTCCCCCATCCACCCTATGGCCCCTCATGCTTCCTATGCCAAGCTCTGCTCTGGAGAGCAGGTGTTTTACTACTCTAATAGATGCCTGGGCTCTCAGCCAAGCATGCATAATGACAGCTGGCTGAGAGCCCAAATACTATTACATTTGTTGAAACACCTGCTCCCCAGAGGAAACATTATTTGATTGACAGCTCAGGCGCTCTGATCTCTGTTGTCAAATTCACAATGTTTGTTTACATATGTTAAGTGGTTTCAAGGTTTTGAGGTTTGTGATTTTTGATACTTTAAAGGGCCCGGATGATTGCTACTTTTATTAATTGCAGTGAAGACGTTTCATCGGAGAATGTTATTGAATGGATTACTTTTTTCAAAGCTTTTTTTTACACATTCCACCATGACTGTGCCTAACCAGAGCTTTATAACATTCTGTATCACTTCCCTGCTTTTGTACTCAACACCTTTATTTATGAACCCCAAGATCCCATTTGTTTTGATAATTATTCTCTCAATTTGTCAGCCACTTTCAAGGATCTGTGCACATGAATCCCAAGATCCCTCTTTAGAACTGTGCCATTAAGTCTATGTTGCTTCTCCCTATCCCTTCTGCCAACATGCATCACCTCACACTTCTGCTTTAAATTCACTGTCACTTGCCTATGTCCTGTTGCAGTCAATGGGTTTCATCCACACTGTTTACCGCACCTCCAAGTTTGATATAATTGGCAAATATTGTATTCTGCATTCCAATATCCAAATTATTCATTTATATATATATATATAAATATATATATCAAAAAAACTATGGTCATAACACTGACCCTTAGGGAACACCACTGTCAGAAAAACCACCATTTACCACAACTCGCTGTTTTCTGTCCTTAAGCCCATTTTTATCCAAGCTGACACTGACATTGTAATTCCATGAGCATCAATTTTGTTAGTTAGCCCTTTATATGGTACTTTGTCAAACAGTTCCACTTAATCTGTATAGACAACATCCATTACATTCCCATCATCAACCTTCTCTGTTACTTCATCAAAAAATTCAATCACATTTGTTAATCATGATCTGCCTTTTACAAATCTGTGCTGGCTATCCTTAATTAACTCAAACCTCTCCAAGTGCCTGTTAATTATTCCCCTGATTAATGTTTCTAAAACCTTACCCACCACTGGTGTTAAACTGACTGGCCTGTAGTTACTAGGAAACTGACTGGCCTGTGGTTAATAGGCATCTCTGAGCATACAGCATTTCCAACACTACTGCATTGGAATGTCAGTTCAAGAAATATGTTTAGGTCCTGGTGTAGGGCTGAACACATGACTTTCTGACTCAAAGACAAGATTGCTACTATTCAGACGAGGCTGATACTTAGTATGAATGTGGGAACAGTAATACTTCCTTCAATGCTGTGGCTCAGTTCATAGCACCCTCGCCTTTGAATCAGAGGGTTGTGGGTTCATGTCCCACTCCCGGAAACCAAGAACTGTGATTGTACTCGAAAGAGTTGCAATCTGTGACTGTTGATAACTCGAAAGAGTTTCCTTCAATTATACACAATGCCTGCTAACAGCATGGCCAACATTGGGAACCTATTGCATGTGTGAGAATTATAGTCTGCAAATTTATGCACAATCATTTGTAGTATAGCATATTGAAACTCCAAAATCATCAGTGCTAACTGCCTTGTAACAACTAAAGGCTAATTCATGAGATAGCACAAGGCATATTAAATAAAGGCCCAGACCTTAAAGTGATACTTTTTCTTCAAATTCTCAGGTTGATAACAAAAATTCAATTGCTAAGGCTCCAGCTTAAATACATCAGAAATGTTGTTTTTTTTGCAGCATTTCCTGCTCCCAATCTGCTGACGATGCTGTTACTAGCTCATGGTGCACAGTAAGTGAGGGCTCAGAACTACTCGTGTTATTAGTCAGTAAGATATTGCACAGGCCAAACAGGCACTGTAAACCTAACATAATCCTCTCACTGCCCTTCTTCTTAATGCACATTCTCAGTGCAGTATTATCCCAGATATAGAGACAGAATCTCTTTTCATTGGCCAGTGCCTCAAACACTGATTCTTGTGCCTGAAAGTGTCCTTATTTGGATTGATAAATGACGTAACCCTTTTGTAATGCAGTTTTTTTTAACAAGCACAGTTTAGCACAATGCTCTTTGATGAATGCATCCTATTTTCTTTAAGCCATGAAACAAATTTAAATTAAAATCCAAGCTCTTTTATTTATCTTTGTTTCCTTTATAGACTTTTATTTTGTAATGTTGCCAAATATACCTATCCACAACATTGGGACTATGTCTGAGACATTTACCAACATCTCAATTTTCAAAATTCTGTTTCAGGAACGTAGCCTGTTTTTCCTGTACTAGAAAGAAATTAACAAGAATTTTCTTTAAATTATTGCTGGCTGTTTCTTAATAATCATTTCCTGTTTAGGTAAGCCTACAGCCTACTCATTAGATTGATACCCATTATTTTAGCCATAATTAGTGTTAAGCTTGTCCGGTTTATATCTCTCCTTTTTATCTCTATTTTTATTTCTATTTGCAGTATCACAATTTGCTTTCCTTTCTATGAAATTTCACAATAGTTTCTTATAATCCTCCGTAAAGTTCTCTCCTTCCTTATTCCCTGAAAATTTTGACGAGATTCTTTTCCCCTCCCATTCACTTTAATTGTTCTGTTCACCCATTTTAAAAACCGCTTGTTTAGCCTATAGATTTTTCTTCTCTTGGTAATATTCTTGTCATTGATATTTAGTATTACAGATTTAAGTGTTTCCCATCTTTATTTGACTGAGATTATAGGAATATACCCCATTTAATTTCCTTTGGATTGTTTTTTCAATTGAAGTTTTCCCTCCTTGAGATCAAAGCCAGAACTTTCCCATTGGAGGCAGGAATTGGGGATCAGGGTTAATCCTGATGTTGTAATCCCACCTCCATCCCAGAAGTGCCAGCAGGCAGGACTTTTATGTTTGGAGGGTGGGTGGACTTAAGATGGCCTGCCACTGGAACCAGAGCCAGAGAGGGCCTGATGCTGAAATGTCCAGGTTGAAATGCCTGCCTCAATTCCCAGAAACATTGGCCTGGTTCTTCAATGGCATCAATGGCACACCCACATAAAGTTAAGCCTATAAATTAGTGTATATGCCCCTCACGTTTTCCCCCTCACCACCCCTACCCTCTTACTGCCCCTATGCCCCTTAACCCACCCATCCCCTTACCCTATCTCACCCCCAATCCCCTCACCCAGCATCCGCTTTATAAACAGAACTCACAAGCCCTATAACATGTGGATATCATTGCAAATCTCATAAATATGTCAAAATAAACAAATATCATTTGAACAATGACTTGAAAAACCATTAGCCTTTGCAGAAGGTCATAAATCTGTCAAAACCATCAAACTCACATTCCTCAGAACAGCCAAATAAACATACTTAGCACTTCAGAACCCATTACTGCTTCAAAAACCAACCAAAAGTTCATACATCTGTCAAAGCTTACAGACAACAAGACAGATGGCTGAGCTGAACTATACTGAATGAATGAAAATAATGGGAAAAGTTTAAACAATTAGCTATCAATTCACACCGGGCTGCACTTTTGATATTATACAATGCATTATAGTACTTTATCCAGTGGATGATCTATTCTAATGCATCTGAAGACATTTCCACATTTACAATGCTGATCTTTTACTTGACAGCTTGTGAGAAGTAGCGACCTGGAAACCACATTATTTAATGGCCGGTTACATTTTCCAATCACAGCAGCATCATACAACTCGGGCTACAGGATTTAATTATGAGAATGGAAGCAACACCATTTTTATACACCTCTTATACTCTTCCTGCCTCCAATCCATGGCTCACGCCACCGCTCTGCAGGTGTGATTTAGGAGGGCTTCCAATTTTTTTAAAATATATTCGTTCATGGGATGTGGGCTTCGCTGTCTGGGCCAGCATTTATTGCCCATCCCTAGTTGTTCTTGAGAAGATGGTGGTGAGCAGCCTTCTTGAACTGCTGCAGTCCATGTGGTTTAGGTACACCCAAAGTACTGTTAGGGAGGGAGTTCTAGGATTTTGACCCAGTGACAGTGAAGGAACAGTGATATATTTCCAAGTCAGGATGGTGAGTGACTTGGAAGGCAACTTCGAGGTGGTGGTGTTCCCATGAATCAGCTACCCTTGGCCTTCTAAATGGTAGTGGTCATGGGTTCAGATGGTGCTGTCAAAGGAACCTTCGTGAATTCTTGCAGTGCATCTTGTAGATGGTACACAGTGCTGCTAGTGTGCATCAGTGGTGGAGGGATGTGGTGCCAATTAAGCAGGCTGCTTTGTCCTGGACGGTGTCAAGCTTCTTGAGTGTTGGAGCTGCCCTCACCCAGGCAAGTGGGGAGTATTCCATCACGCTCCTGACTTGTGCCTTGTAGATGGTGGACAGGCTTTGGGGACTCAGGACGTGAGTTACTCATCGCAGGATTTCTAGCCTCTGACCTGCTCTTGTAGCCACAGTATTTTAATGGCTAGTCCAGTGCAGTATCTGGCCAATGGTAACCCCCAGGATGTTGATAGTGGGGGATTCAGTGATGGAAATGCCATTGAACATCAAAAGGCAATGGTTGGATTCTCTCTTGCTGGAGATGGTCATTGCCTGACACTTGTGTGGAGTGAATGTTACTTGCCACTTGTCAGCCCGGGCCTGATAAAATCATGGCCACCTCCATGAAAATTCCAGAAGTTCTAAAATGCCCACTTCTACAACGGTGCCATCAGCTTCTAAGTAGGAGTGTGTCAGGTTCATGACCTGCCCCCTTTCCTGTGTGCAATTGAAAATGGCCGAAGGTGGAAAAAAGGGCAGAATCTTCTCCTTTGCTGCTTGGCGGCCATTTTTTTTTATCGATCCTGACTCCATAGCGGGGCTGCAAAATTCCAAATATTCCTGTCCAGGTCCTCATTGGAATTGATTGCTAAATAATCTCAAATTTAATTTTGTCATTGATCCATCATCTCCAGAGGTTCCATTATATGTGTGCCACCCTGATTACTTGTAAGAAGTGAGATGGGACAGGAAGCAGAGGAAGAGTGTAATTTTGAGTGCCAGGGAATTTCTGACAGTACAAGGCCATGCTGGTTTTAACATGCTGCTGCTGGAAGGTCATGATTGCTGGTCTCCGGAAAGCAACTGAAGCTTGACATATTGGAGCCTACAAGATATTATTGTCTCAAGAAGCAGCCTTATACCTCATTTACTGGCTTTGAATCAGTTGCCAGACTTCCAGTGTTAGGTATTCACTTCTCCTGGGCTGGTTTAGTCAGAAAGTGATCAGTAGAGAGAAGTCTAGCTGATATTCTCCTCTGAAACCTCGTGGCGCTAAGGCCAATTGCAGTGCCCCCATTCCTGCCTCATGTGAGGCCAGATGACTCCGCGCAGATTGGGGATCAAAACTTCTTAGAAATGATGTTCCGACCCATTCACAGTGGGAGAGGCTGGTAGCACATCGGGACCCCAGAAGTTTCAGCAGGGCGTTGGTGTGGCTTTTTAATTCAGTCGTGACATTTGCTTCAGACCTCCAGCTTTCCTGACCAATTAGAGTGGGCATGATGATGACCCATAGCAGTCTCGTTCAGCATTCTAGAAGTGCCAGAATGGGTCAAACTGGACCAATGGAGCGTAAATATGGGAAGACTGAACCACAGTATTCACATGCATCCCAGAGCACCATGCTCCAGCTGTAAGGGCACATAGGGAGATTCTGTCCTCTGTGGGTGGGAGGAAAATGGGAACCACGGAGGACAGGAAGACATTGCTGGAAGAGGCAGAGGAGGTCAGCAGCAGGAGCGTGGTGCCTTGTTTCTGGATATAGTCCTCATCAGGGCAAGAAAGGCAAGTAGCATTCTGCAGTCAACTGCAAACACCTCACTCTGACTTCTCCAGCCTACACCTGCAAAGGGAGATGGTGGCACAGTGGTAATGCCACTGGATAGAAATCCAGCAGCCCAGGCTGATACTCTAGGGACATGGGATCAAATTCCACTGTGGCAGCTGGTGTAGAATTGAAAGCTAGTCTCAGTAATGGTAAGATAAAAGCAAAATACTGCAGATGTTGGAAATCTGAAACCAAACAGAAAATGCTGGAAAAACTCAGCAGCATCTGTGGAGAGAGAAACAGAGTTGACATTTTGAGTCTGTACGACTCTTCTTCAGTAATGGAAACCATGAAAATGGTCATCGATTGTCATAAGATTGTCACCTGGTTCACTAATGTCCTTCAGGGAAAGCAATCTGCCATCATTACTCAGTCTGGCCTACATGTGACTCCAGACCCACAGCAATGTGATTGACTTTTAACTGCCCCCTACAATGGCCTAGCAAGCCACTAGCGAGCGCTATTAGGGATGGGTAACAAATGCTGGCCTTGCTAGCAATTCCCACAACTCATTAAAGAACAAAGAAAAAAAATCACCCCTCAGACCAACAAACCTTGCACCCATCCTTCTGTCTTGAGGCAACTCCTCACATCCCAATCTGACCAGCCACCACTGCGATTCACCCGTATCTTATTGCAATGTTACATATGTGAAGATGGATGTTATTTTTTAAAATATTTTGGGAATATGGTAGTATTCTGTAAAGAAGGCTGTGTGTGTGTGTATGTGTGTGTGTGTGTCTATGATTAATTAAACTGGGGGAAGGTTAGTAAAGCCAGCTTGTCTGTGGGAACAGCGAGATGAAAGGTAAGGGTGGCTAGATGCATGCATTTATAACGAGAGGCTATGGTGAAGTTGAATGTACGAGTACATAGGTTGGGCTTTAAAATTTTCATTAGGTGATAGGTAGGGACTTGAATTTTGAGCTGTTAAATTTCAATGGGGAGTTTAGAAGTGACAAGGGGCTTTTACAACTTAAAAAGATTCCATAAGTAAACAAGAGAAGCTTATTAAATTTTATTTGACCATTGTCAAGTAGTTTACTCGTGTGTTCTAACCAAGTGGGTTTATTTTTTTAGGGATGTTTTGTAGGACTGTTTCAAATGTGTAATTTTACTCTTATGTGCTTGAGTTTTCTTTTTTTTTTGTTAATAAATCTTTTAATTTTAATATCCTAAAAGTGTCACTGGGACTCTATGCTTCTGGGGTCAATAGTTCGTCTCTTATTTTCAAAATACAAAAAAAAGGTTATGATCAGTAAGACAAGTTTCCCTCTGGGATTTGGCTTGCTCAGCAAATTACATTGCCTGTGGTCATAACACATACAGCACAGGTGAAAGTGAGAATGTCTTTGGTGAGGCCCTCATGAGCTCCAGAACCCAGAGGACATGGCCATGAGCATCTGAGCAGTCAGAGCAGAAGATGGAGCAGATACCTTCAACTCTGCTGAAGCCACAGGCCTAGCACCACATAAAGGTAATAGGGAGAAGAAAGAAAGAGGATTTGAAGTTGCACAAAGTACTCACTTTGGTGTTTCAGATTCTGTTAAATTCTCATCTTCAATGCTTATCAATCATTAACCTGAACCCGAAGATTCCTCAGAGGAGGTCACTCACTCTGAGGAAGCACCTTCACATGACTCACACATGTCTTCCACCAGCACAGATACACATATCCTGGTGGATAGTTGGATGTGTGGAGCACACATCACAAGTTGACATGAGCCAGAGTTTGAGATAGGGACAGCAGTGGAGAGCTCCCATCAGAGGCACAGGACCCTCCAATCTCTCCTCAGCTGGATGCAGATTCTGAGCCTTGGTGATCAGTAATGAAGTGGACTATTCTGGAGCAGCAGCAGAAAGTATGTAAGGTTTTGTCAGTCTTTCCCATTGCACTATGCACGACTGGAGAGAGATTGGAGGAGTCCATCTCTAGCTAGAATGCCATGACGTCTCAGGCCTTTGTGCTGATGTTCATGTCCAGAGAAAGAGTGGCCACCTGCTTGGAGGATCAGGCTTTCATCCTGCACACTCAGACTGCCACCTTAAGCAGGATGGAGAAAAACTTCACCTTGGATGTTCAGTGCCTCACTAAAGTGCAGCAAGGTGCTCTCCAGCTCTTGACTAGCAGGGAAGTGCTAGCCCCTCACCCCAAACAGAGACCACATGCAACCTCAAATCCCAACGGCCTAGTCTGTCCCTGCACAGGTGTGGGTGGAGCAGTCTTTGGTAAGGCGCTCACAGGTTTCAAAACCCAGAGGATATGGCCATGAACATCTGAGCAGTCAGAGCTGGGGATCAAGCAGCTGCCTTCAACTCTGCTGAAACCACAGGGCTAGTACCATGTAGGAGTAGTGGGGAAATGAAGAAAAAGGATGTGAAGTTGCACAAGGAAATTCACTTTGAAGTTTCAGAATCAATTACATTCTTACTTTTACATTCAATGATTACCAACCATAAGCTTTATTTCAAAGCTCCATGTCCCATCCTCCCCATTTTTGTCTGCCACATGCCAAGTGTCCATCAGCCTTGAGGAAATAGCATGGCAAGAGTAAATATGATCAATGGGTGTCAGCGAGAGGGATGGATTGTCGATTGTGGGACTGCTTTGTGCTGGGGCCTGGGTGTGGGCACAGTGGGTTCAGCATTGATGTGCTGGATGGCTGCCTCAGATCAGCTGAAGTGTACTGAATCAGTCTGTCCTAGCCATCCCTGGCAGCTAAGTGAGTGGCTACTGATGCCCTTGTGATATCAAGCTTCTTCCCCTCCTCCTCCAGCTCTAGTCCTCTCTGCCGTGCAAGGTGCAGCTCACCACTGCCAATCTGGAAACTCTTGCTTAATGAAGAGCGCCCCCAGATCTGTTCAGGCATCTGAGTCATATCTTCGTCATACTGATGGTGTGAGTGATAGGGGTCCTCAGAGGTGCCATCGGGCACATCCTTAGAGGGTAGTCCATTTCTTCAAGGACCCAAGCACAAATATCTGTGGGAGACTTGAGGATAAAGACATCAAGGCAGCTTGCACAGACATATATGATTTGATGATTGTATACCAATTGTACATTGAAGGAGAGGAATTCCTTTTGATTAATGAAGACTGCAGGTTGATCTGAAGGCCCATTGATTGTCACGTGTGCCATTTATGACTTCCTGTTCCTGTGACAATCCTACCAGAGCAGAAAATCTGAGGCTCTCACATTCTGACTGACCTTATCAGTAGCAAAGTGGACATATTTGGCAACCCTGGCAAACAAGGCATCCGTCACCTGGGAGATGTGCTTGTGGGCAGCAGTTTGTGAGATTCTACAAGTATCTCCTACAGGTGCCTGAAAGGAGCCACAGACAAAGTAATTCTGGGTTGTGGTGACCTTGACTGCCACCATCAATGCATGTCCACCTGGTCCACTTGGTAGGAGCTCATCTTCCAGGAGCAAATCTCAGCAATCACCTAACAGGAAAGTCAAGTCCAGAAAGCTAGTCCTCTGTCTGTGTACCCTGTATTGGCTGTATCAGCTCCTGCAAGCAGGTGCTCTGTGCTCATCTACATTGCCTTGTGAAGTATCTGAGTGGGTGACTGAGTAGATGGCAGCTGCTGCTCTTGGTGCTCCTCCTGCTATTGGTGATGTTGTTGGTGCTGTTGCTCTTGTTCCTCATCAGAGGCCAAACATAAAGCTGCACAAGCAGCTACCATGCGGCTGAGAAGCCTGGCAGCTAATAGTGCAGATCAAAGACAAGAAAATGTAGTTGAAATGTCCTCAGCAGTCCTGGAAATCACCGCTAAAGCAGTGAAGGCACACTCTCACAGGCCCCGTGAACAAAATCCTTTCAATTATGCGAGGAGAAAGCTGTTACATCTCATTATTTAATGATTTACTTATCTGTCAATTGCTCAACTCCGTCATTTCCCACTGTCCAATCTGGCAAGTTCCAAGAAGCTCAAGAAAAACATGCTCAGAGTTAACAGAATCCAGGGTTAAAACTCCAGTCAATTTTAACATATGTAAATTTCAGACCCACCCATGCTAGGGGGATACCCCACATGCTAGCGAACATGCTCGAGTTAAATGGGGCAATCCGTGGGTTCTGCCAGGTTAACAATACATCAGCAGTTTCTCGAGTTTTAGCCTGCCATCTGCACAGAAGCCCACCTGCACTGGCTGGTTAAAATTCAGCCCTGTGATTCAGCTGAGATACTGCACTATTATTAGCTGCCTAAAAGAGACAATTCAAAGCCAATTTTACATTAGTTTTGTACTGGCGGACTGTTACATCAGCTGCCCCTATCTCATTTAAAGAACATCACTGCTTTAAATATGACAGACTCACAATCAGATAGAACACCCCGTCGCAATAGCAAGGAGAGTCAGACCATGGGGTATATCACTGCTTCCATGTCCTGATTCCCGCCCCCATTCCAAATGGGACCGCAAACAAATCCCAGTATGAGGGAGAGGCCCAGATTGCTGATGCATTTTCCTGCTGTCCGCTCAGCTCCTGTAACTTCCTGGAATGTCAGGTGAGGCCTAGCCTGAGTACCTACCAACCAATAAGCTTGTCTTGGAAGTCTGAAGTCAGGGGGAGAGGGCCTTAATGCAGCTTTCTCTCCCCCTCATTTAATACCTGTTGAATGATCTCGGCCTTCACTGGGGCAATTATTCTTGTCTTTTGGATTTGTCTGCCCCTTTAATGCACCTCCCACCTTTTCTGGCATTGCAGTGACAGTCCCACTGCAGCACCAACAGCATTTCCCTTGTGGTGACTACAACAACATCAATGATGTCCGTCTGCCTTTCATCTGTCCTCATTCCAAGGGTTGGCCACACTATGAGCAATCTTTCTCCACTGATTTCTATTCTTCACTGCCCTCATTGCCTGTTCTACTGAGAAGCCAGTCCACCTTCTGACATCATCCATCCATGCCAGGTGTTCTGCCTTGCATTATCTCTTTTTCCAAATGCTCCCTTCCTGTTTGCATCACATGTCCAAAATATGTGCGCTTCCCTGCTATCACTGCCTCCAACAAGCTCCTCTTAACGCCAGCTTTCTCAAGCACCTGCTCATTTGTCTGCTTGGCCATCCATAACACGTAATATCCATCTGAGTCCTTTCATTTCAAATGCTAATTTGAGCCTTGTCACTCATCCTGATGGTCCAGCTTTCACGGCCATACATTGTCACCAGCCACACAAGGACTTTCAGAAGACGAATTTTCATTGTAATTGAGATTCTGTGTCTACTCCGTACTCTTTTAAGTGAGTTCACAACGGCATGACCCTTGTTAAGTCTCAACCAAATTTCTTTGGTAGACTCTGTATCTTGCATGATGAGCGACCCAAGATAGCGGAAAGTATCAACCTGCTCAAGCTAAACTCCGTAATCATGATCTTAAAGGTCCTTCCACCCATTCCCATAACCTTTGTCTTGACAACATTTTTCAGGGGACTGTATTTCTGGTTAGCTTGATCAAGACAATCCATCAGCTCCTGTAGCTCCTCCACTGAGTTAATCAGCAGAATAACGTCATCAGCATATTGAAGATTCAAAACTCACTGTCCACCAACCGGTATCCCAACTTTGTATCCATCAAGTGTTTCTCGGATAAGCATTTCTGCTCGGTTATTGAATAAATATGGTGAGAGGACACACTCCTGTCTAACACCCTTTTTGACTATGAACCACTCTGACAGGGTGCCATCAACTCTGACCTTAGTTCATTATCAATGATAACTTGTATTTATATATCACCTTTAACACAGTATAATGTTCTAAGGCACTTTACAGCAGCTTTATCAACCATAATTTGACACCGAACGTCTTAAGAAGATTTTAACGCAACAAACCAAAAGCTTGGCAAACTAGGTAGGTTTAAAAGAGGAAGAGAGGTAGAGATGAGGAGAGATTGAGGGAGGGAATTCCAAAGCATAGGGCTTGGGTAGCTGAGGGCATGGTTACCAAAGATGGAATTATAAAAACCAGGGATGCTCAACAGGTCAGAATTGGAGGAATGGAAGATATTTTGGAGTGTTCTGGGGCTAAAGGAGGTTACAGAGATAAGGAGAGATGAGACCATGGAGGGATTTGAAAACAAGGATGAGAATTTCAACCTGGTCAGCAACTAGTGGGCTTCCATTTGCTCGCTGAAAGCCTGTCATGAACAGCTAATGACCCCTGATCCAAGAAACAGGGCCAGGGTCATGAAGGTATTGAAGCTTTGAACTCTGAATAGTTCCCGACTGCATCATACACACCATTAAACTGAATCTTATCTAAACATTTATTTCGGAACTATTTATTTCAGTTGATGGGTCCCTTTACAAAATCCCTTGTTCAGAAATCCACACTTCAAGATTTATTGCTAAAATGGCAATGCCCTTTTCTTATCATTTGAATTGGATGAAAGTCACAATGTAGTTTCACCTAACATCATCAACAGAACAATCCATCGGGAACACAGCAGATGGGAACAAAAAATTGACACTAATCTTCAAGGCATATTTTCAGGGCATTAAAACTTTGAACATTAGAGTAAATTAAAAAAAAATACATTAATTGTCAGAACTTAAAAATGTTACCATTTGATTGTGATCTAGCTTAAATGTGAAGTTAATTTTCAATGCCTTGTGAAGAGAGCCAACGACCTCCTCCTGCTTTGGCAGCAGAAACAAAGTAAAGATTTGTGTCTGATAATCCAGTGAAGCTAATTACAAGGTAAAATGAGCTACTAAAGCATCCCAATGACTTCTCTAACAAGCATAATTTCACTGCTTACACAGCTGTCAGTTGCAGCCCTCCACTCACTCTGCAAAACCTATTAACTCCTTTTAACAATTTATGATGTTCAATAACTGATTAGGAGGCTCTTGGTTCATCACTTAGATCAGTGTGGTCAGTCTGTGACCATTACTGGAAAATCAATGAGTTTGTACTAGAATCACTAATTATCTGTCACCTTAACTATTGCCTCATTAGGCTGCTTGATTTTGTTGGTTTTAATTTAAACTAAGTAGTCGAGTATATTAAGGGGCATGAGTTTTAAGAATTCAACCTAATTAAATCTGACATTTCCTCCTCTACCATCCCCAGTAATACACAAATACCAAATAAAAGTTGTACTTTCAGGGAAAGAAAATCACTTAGACCTCAAAATATTTCAGATATTCAGATATATTTCAGAGGGAGACCAAAATTACTCGATTTAATTAACATTTTGAAAAGTAGTTGTTGATAAATCCACACTTTGCAATCACTATTTGCTTTATCTGTGTGTGTTTCAATTACTGCATATCTTCTGTTATCTTCATTTTTGTGAAGAATTAAGACTTTATTTTCTGCACAATAGAAAATGCACAGTTTATTGAAAAACAAATGAATCTGAAGTGAGCTTTTACAAAGAGAATGTGTATATCTTTTTAGCATATTTTGCTGTTGTGCGTGGCCCCTAATTCTTCTAGGCATAATTTGTGGTGAGTGGATGCTCAGCCAAATAGAGAACACGCTTCCTGAGACAAAAACTGAAAGACCTGAATAAGTGCCAGGAGTGACCTTTGCCACAGGTCCATACCTTCTTTGGCTTCATTGCTTTTAAAGAACCTAGGGCGGAATTTAATGTCCCTTGGAGGCTGGTTTAGAGGCAGGGTGGGTCAGGTGATTGGGTAGGAAGGTAAAGGGTGGAGATCCCAATGCCTTAATCCCTGCCCCCCCACCCTCCAATTAACTCTGGGGTGGGAAGGTTTGAGGAAAGCCTTCCTGCCTGGAGGTCAATTGAGGTCTTTAATTGGCCACTTAAGGGCCTCAAATTGCCGTTGCTGGTATTTAATCAGTGCCCGGCAGAGGCCATTCCATGTGGGCCTACCGCCAGGAAGACCCTGACAGGTATGCTTGTGGCCTGGTGAGGGGGTTCCCACCTATCCAGGCACCCTACGTTTGATGGAGACACCCGTTGGCGGGAATGGAGGATCCGGACCTCTGACCTTCAAATTGAACACCCTGGTCGCCTTGCCAGGGTCTCCCTGTCTGGCCCTGGCAACTCTGATGCACTCACCTTATTCCTGGGGCTTCATTGACGATCCGCAGCCTAGGCCGCACTATCGTCACTGGCCACTGCTCCTGGTGCTGGGAGCCAGGAAGCTCAATGGTAGGAAAGTAAGTGCCTGATTAGGATTTAGAACAGTGGGCTGGCGTGGGGGTCTCTGAATTCCTCCCTGGTGTTTGCCTGGGGTTCAGTCAGCAGCCCATAGCTTGCACCACCTCTCACTCTAACCCTGGGTGTGACGTTTAGTGAGGCTGTGGCGAATTCTCTGATTAATGGGTAAAATTGAGCATGAGGAAGTAGGAACAGGAGGTGATGGCAAAAGAGAAGCAGGAACCTGATGACCAGTGGGCCAGCTCATGTTCTTCCTTAGAAAAACTGCTTTTAAAGTGAGGATCCTTTCTGAGCATCAAAGATTGGTGCAACAATTGCAGACCAAGGCAAGCAACCTTTAACAGGTGACAGTTAACGTGAAGGAACTCACAACTCGTATGTATTGGTGCACAAAATTAAAACACTGCAGTCCACCATGGAACATGTGAAAACTCGAAGAACAAGAGCGGCAGAGGCTTCTAAGGCAGTGGATCAAAAGCCAATCATAGCCTCTCTTCTAAATGTTGAAACAGCTGTCATAGAAGCCATTGTCTCCAAGTCTCTCCAAGTTGTCTTCTCTTCCTCAGAAAGGCTTGCTGATTAAATATAGCCAACCACTGATAAGAGGCTTTAACAGTCTCACCACTTCTAGATCTGTTATCACACAGACTTATAGGTAGGTACTGACTAGGTAATGATAATACATCTGAACTCTCTCACCATCTTCTCTATTGATGCCATATGGTTGAGACAAGCCCCAGCTGCCCATGTGGTTGCCAAAGTGAAACAGCTTTCAACCTGACAAACATTACACTCCAGATCAAAAAATGACGACATGAAGGAATGACTTTAAAGGAAGGCATCATGACTGCTGTCGGAGAAGCAGGTCTTCATGTGCATGACTGTGTGCAGATGACCACAGAGGGACTGTCCATGAATAGTCCTTGTATTTCATGAAGCTTCCATTATTCTCTGCCAGAGGGCATCGGGCTGCATGTGTGCAGTCAGTGACATTCTAAACTTTGGTAAAACTCATACTGAAATAGATGGACAATACTTGCTGGTCTAGCAAGTGGCACCCACATCCCATGAATGATTAAAGAGCCTCTGTATATATGTTGGGATAAAAATTGGTGTATGTTAAGCCTGCCTTTTGGCCTAAAATCAGGCACAATAATGACAAATTCAGCAGCAGAACAACATAAGAACACAAGACACAAGAGGTAGGAGCAGGAGTAGACCATAAAGAGTAAACTCCCGAGTCTGCTCCACCATTCAATACGAGCATGGTAGATCTTGGGCTTCAACTCCACTTTCCTGTCTGCTCCCCACATCCCCTGATTCCCTGGGAAACCAAAAGTCTGTCTATCCCAGCCTTAAATACATTCAACAATGAGGGATCCACAACCCTCTGGGGTAGAGAATGCAAAAGATTCACAACCATTTAAGTTAAGAAATTTCTCCTCATCTCAGTCCTAAATAATTAACCCCTTGTCCTGAGATTGTGTCCCCCGTGTTTTAAACTCCATAGCCAGCAGAACCAACCTCCCAGTATTTACCCTTGTCAGGTCCCTTCAGTATCTTGTATGTTTCAATGAGATCACCTGTCAGTCTTCTAAACTTCAGAGAATGTAGACCCAATTAACTCAGCCTCTCATTGTAGGACAACCTATATACTCTCCACTGCCTGGGTGAGTGCAACTCTAACAACACTCAAGAAGCTTGACAAAGCTTAATTGGCGCCCCGTCCATAAACATTCATTCCCTCCACCACTGACGCAAGTGGCAGCAGTGTGTGCCATCTACAAGATGCACTGTAAGAACTCACCAAGGCTCCATAGACAACACTTTCCAAACCCATTACCTCTACCATCTGGAAGGGCAAAGGCAGCAGACAGATGGGAACACCACCACCTGGAAGATGCCCTCCAAGCCACTCACCACCCTGTCGCTGGTCAAAATCATGGAACTCCCTCCCTAACAGCACTGTGGGTGTACCTACACCACATGGACTGCGGCTGTTCAAGAGGGCAACTCACCAGCACCTTCTCAAGGGCAATTAGGGATGGGTAATAAATGCTGGCTTAGCCAGCGATGCTCACATCCCATGAACGAATAGAAAAAACCCTTCTCATCCTAGGAAGCTATCTAGTGAACCTTCACTGTACAGCCTTCAATGCAAGTATATCCTTCCTTAAATATGGAGACCTAAACTGCCCACAGTGTTCCAGGTGCGATGTCACCAAAGACCTGTACAATTATAACAAGAGTTCTTTATTCCTGTACTCCAATTGCCTTCCTGATTGCTGCTGTACTTGCATATTAACTTCCTGTGTTCCTTGCACAAGCACACCCAAGTGTCTCTGAACATGAACATTTGCAAATTTCATGCCTTTTAAAAAATATGCTATTTTTTTATTTTTATGACCAAATTGAATAACCTCACACTACCCCACATTATATTCTATTTATGATCTTGTTGCCCACTCCATGGGCCCTTATCTTGCTTATTAACCTTTTGTGCGGCACCGTATTGAATGCCTTTTGGAAACTGAGGTATACTACATCTACTGGTTCCCCTCTATCTACTCTACTAGTTGCACCTCAAAATACTCTGATAAATTTGTCAAACACAATTTCCCTTTTATAAAACCATGTTTACTTTGTCTGATTCTACTGTGATTTTTCTAAGTGCATTATTAAAACTTCCTTAATAATTGATTCGAGCACTCTCTCGACAACTGATGTCATGCGTCCAATCTGTGTGTGCTTGGGCCACTGCTAATTTTGTGAGGCCCGTGGATGAGGTTTCCTAAAAAATGCAAAGGCTGCTTGGCTTTTCCGCTTGCCCACCAACCATAAGGTTGGACGGGCAGCAAAAAATTTAAAACAAAAACAAAAATACCTGGAAAAATTCAGCAGGCCTGGCAACGTCCGTGGAGAGGAGCACAGTTAACGTTTCGAGTCCGAATGACCCTTCAACAGAACTAAGTAAAAAATTTATTTCAATTACATTTTTAATGGCCTTAATAGGTCTTTTAATTGTCGATAGGCACACTGCCAACTCCTGCATGCATCCGCCGACCAAAGCAGCGCATGAGTGCGCGATGACATCAGGACGCTCGCCCGACGTCATCGCGCACTCATTTTATGCTCGGTTGCGTCGGGTGCGCACCCGACTGATGAGTGTTATGTTCTGGTCAAATAAAACAGCAGAAGTACCAAAAACCAGTGTGAAGCCTGTAGTTTTCTCTTTTCAAATAATTTTATGTACAAAAGCACAGTTTTCATTGGTTCCCAATTTACCTGAGCAAATTTAATCAATGTACTTCCAGTGTTAAAACCAGGAAATGGTTCAGTGTCTTAATGACATCATTTTGCTAGATATAAAGCTGTCATCTAACTCTACGCGACCTTCCTGTCTGTTAGAAGTTCATGTCATGTGCACTGTGAGTGAATATTCAATAATCTGTGCCCAAACCACCACTTCGTATCATCCTGATCAAGCACATTTATGGGCCATTACATAGATGAAAATTGAGGCCAATATCTGAGTGTTCACAATGTTACTTTGTAACATTAATCAGAGCCAGAATTGTCTCCTGGAGAGGTTTCAATTATTTAAGGGGCTTGGAGGGGGATTTCCTAATTGTCTTAGGTTTTTGTCTCTCCCTGGGGATTACATGGTTTCCAGGTGTAGTGTACGCACTGTGTTGCACAAGGCATCACAACTGCCTGGGACAGGCTGTATGGACCCGTAGATCTTCTCCTGTCCATCATATCTCATATGTTCATATGTTTATTTTTCTTTTTGATGCCTTCTATTTCTCACATTTGCATGGGAGGAAGTTTCTGAATGATACAATCCTAGTTGGATGATTGCTGGAAATTAATTAATAACATGGCAAAGATGACAGTCGGAAAAAGCTACCTTCAGCAGCCGGTCTTGAGACGAAGGAAGACTTTAGTCCAACTTGACATAATGGGAACTGAACAAAAATAAAATAATTGTTCTTCTGAGTTGTGTTGAAGAGATTGCTGGTGTCCAATTATCCACTGACATTTCTGTTGATTCCCATGAGTCTTTCCAGTGTAAGGGTTCAGGATTTTCCTCTTGCTGACTGAGCATTAATTTGTGCATTACCATCTTCAGTAAAAGCATATGGCAAGTAATTGTTTTATGCTTGTGTTTGTTTGATCCAATGACAACATTTCGTTGATTCACAGCCAAGATTGCCACCATATATTTTTCCAGCATCCTAATTCTCTTCAATAAAAAGTCAACAGGCTTCCTCCTTGCCTATGAAGGCCAGCAAGACTCTTACAGTGAAGAAAAGGATGAGTCTCTCTCCCTCAAGTTAAAAGACAAACAAATCTCCACACTCACAGTGAAAAGCTGGGCATCTCAACAGAGTAAAGGGTAGAACAGCTTTCCCCATGAACAGCAGCTTCATTCTCTCCATTATAATGAACAAGTCCCCTAGTTCTTGAAGAATCACATAGCTAGAATCACAGAATCACACAATCACACAATGCAAAAGAGGCCCTTCAGCCCATCGAGTCTGCACCGACACGTGAGAAACACCTAACCTACCTACCTAATCCCATTTACCAACACTTGGCCCATACCCTTGAATGTTATGACATGCCAAGTGCTCATCCAGGTACTTTTTAAAGAATGTGAGGCAACCCGCCTCCACCACCCTCCCAGGCAGTGCATTCCAGACCGTCACCACCCTCTGGGTAAAAAAGTTTTTCCTCACATCCCCCCTAAACCTCCTGCCCCTCACCTTGAACTTATATCCCCACGTGACTGACCCTTCAACTAAGGGGAACAGCTGCTCCCTATCTACCCTGTCCATGCCCCTCATAATCTTGTACATCTCGATCAGGTCGCCCCTCAGTCTTCTCTGCTTCAACGAAAATAACCCAAGTCTATCCAACCTCTCTTCATTACTTAAATGTTTCATCCCAGGCAACATCCTGGTGAATCTCCTCTGCACCCTCTCCAGTGCAATCACATCCTTCCTATAATGTGGCGACCAGAACTGCACACAGTACTCCAGCTGTGGCCTCACCAAGGTTCTATACAACACCAACATGACCTCCCTACTTTTGTAATCTATGCCTCGATTGATAAAGGCAAGTGTCCCATATGCCTTTTTCACCGCCCCACTAACATGCCCCTCTGCCTTCAGAGATCCATGGGCACATACGCCAAGGTCCCTTTATTCTTCAGAACTTCCTAGTGTCATGCCATTCATTGAATACTTCCTTGTCAAATTACTCCTTCCAAAGTGTATTACCTCACACTTTTCAGGGTTAAATTCCATCTGCCACTTATCTGCCCATTTGACCATCCCGTCTATTTCTTCCTGTAGCCCAAGACACTCAATCTCACTATTAACCACCCGACCAATCTTTGTGTCATCCGCAAACTTACTAATCCTACCCCCCACATAGTCATCTATGTTGTTTATATAAATGACAAATAATAGGGGACCGAGCACAGATTCCTGTGGAATGCCACTGGACACTGGCTTCCAGTCACTAAAGCATCCTTCTGTCATCACCCTCTGTCTCCTACAACTCAGCCAATTTCGAATCCACCTTATCAAATTACCCTGTATCCCATGTGCATTTGCCTTCTTTATAAGTCTCCCATGTGGGACCTTGTCAAAGGCTTTGCTGAAATCCACATAAACTACATCAACTGCACTACCCTCATCTACACACCTGGTCACCTCCTCTAAAAATTCAATCAAATTTGTCAGGCATGACCTCCCTCTGACAAAGCCATGCTGACTATCCCTGATCAAACCTTGCCTCTCCGAGTGGCAAGTTTCACCTACACAAGTGAAAAATGGTGAAGCCCTCCCATTCATGTCCTCCAGAGAAGCAAAGCTCAGCTTTCCCAGTGGAAAAATGTGACTTCCCCGTAGCATCAGCATAGCATCCCTTCCTGGGAAAAGAAACATATATTTCCTTCAATCAACAGCAGCAAATCATGCTTCTCCTGTAGAAAAAATCACAGTGAACAGTGTCAGCTGTGCAGAAAGGGGTTTCCTAACTTTCACAAAAGAACGTTATATTTTTCCCAGTGTAGAGCACCACCTCTTCTACCTTGAGATGCTAGTCACAACAGAAAGCAGCACAACACCCATTAACAAGTTACCTTGCAGGGGAATGCATGTACCTCTTCTACTGTACAACCTTTCCCAGTGAAAAGCAATAAGACTCCCAGAAAAGAGTAATACAACATCCCAAGAGTGAGCAGTATTGAATCCTTCTAATAAAGAAATCTCTTATTCATGAAGATTAACAAAATTCCTTTCTCCCTGTCCCCCAACTGAAGAACTTCATAGCTGTGTTCAGTGAAGAGAAAGATAGCTCTAGCAGGAAGGAGCAATACTATTCTCTCTTCCCTGGGGTACTTATTCCTCTTGAAACATTGTTCGTTGTGGCTGTCAGGAAAGGTCATGTGACTTCAGCAATGACACAATCAATTACTAATCAAACAAGTGAAACAAATAAAGCATTATATGGGCACTGTGGTAAAAAAAGTTAGTCCATTGGCATTGAGCACGCAATTGATTTTCAAACTTATTAAATCCTGTTTTGGAAACAAAGTAATTCCTGCTTGGGTGCTATTGTCTGGCTATGTACCATGGCATGATTGTAAAATCATAACAACAGGGGAGTAAGATCCAGTAGTGTACTTCAGTGGCTCCTTTGTAAAATACTCTTGGCAGCAGCATGTGGGCAATCAGTTTTGTGTTCTAACCACATTTTTATAAACAGCCCCTTTCTGACAAATCCAGTCCTGTCAAAAATTCAATGTTGCAGGAGCAATTCTGTTCCTCTGGGCCACAAAAACAATTTGACATGAAAAAATATCTGGTAGGCCTCTTGCATGATGTAGGTTCTGAACAAAAATGGCAATCAGGGTTCTGTTTATGTCATAGGAACCCCCATTTCTATATGAAAAGTGACCTATCGACTGAAACAGGCAGGCGCTTTGGACACCCAGCAGTTGGCTCCTTTCAAAATATAGCCAGCCAGATAGCCAATATTAATGGGAAGGTGTCTACTGACCCCATTTTGCAGCCATTCCCGTGAGGGCAGTGAAAATTGACCTTCTTATGTGCTGGGACCTTTCCCACTCCTGGTGCATCTATGGTGCATAGCTTCCTGCTAGATCCATTACTGCTACATGTCAGAGTAGCCTAAACAAAAACAAAAACAGAAAAGCCTGGAAAAACTCAGCAGGTCTGGCAGCATCGGTGGAGAAGAGCACAGTTGACGTTTCAAGTCCTCATGACCCTTCAAAGAACTAAGTAAAAATAGGAAAGGGGTGAGATATAGGCCGGTTAAGGGGGTGGTGGGGAGGGGGGGGTGGTGTTGGGACAAGAAGAGCTAGGTAAAGGGCCAGTGATAGGTGGAGATAACCAAAAGATGTCACAGACAAAAGGACAAAAAGAGGTGTTGAAGGTGGTGATATTATCTAAAGGAATGTGCTAATTAAGGGTAGAAAGCAGGACAAACAAGGTACAGATAGCCCTAGTGGGGGTGGGGTGGGGTGAAGGAATACTAAAAAGGCTACAAGGCAGAGATAAAACAATGGATAGAAATACAGTTAAAAATAATGGAACGAGGTGGGAAAAGAAAAATCTATATAAATTATTGGAAAAAACAAAAAGGAGGGGGAAGAAACGGAAAGAGGGTGGGGATGGAGGAGAGAGTTCATGATCTAAAATTGTTGAACTCAATGTTCAGTCCGGAAGTCTGTAAAGTCCCTAGTTGGAAGATGAGGTTCTGTTCCTCCAGTTTGCGTTGAGCTTCACTGGAACATTGCAGCAGGCCAAGGACAGACATGTGGGCATGAAAGCAGGGTGGTGTGTTGAAATGGCAAGCGACAGGGAGGTTTGGGTCTTTCTTGCGGACAGACCGAAGGTGTTCCGCAAAGCGGTCACCCAGTCTGCATTTGGTCTCTCCAACGTAGAGGAGACCACATTGCGAGCAGCGAATGCAGTAGACTAAATTGAGGGAAGTACAAGTGAAATGCTGCTTCATTTGAAAGGAGTGTTTGGGCCCTTGGACGGTGAGGAGAGGAGAAGTGAAGGGGCAGGTGTTGCATCTTCTGCGGTTGCATGGGAAGGTGCCGTGGGAGGGGGTTGAGGAGTAGGGGGTGATGGAGGAGTGGACCAGGGTGTCACGGAGGGAACAATCCCTACGGAATGCCGCCAGGGGGGGTGAAGGGAAGATGTGTTTAGTGGTGGCATCATGCTGGAGTTGGCGGAAATGGCGGAGGATGATCCTTTGAATGCGGAGGCTGGTGGGGTGATAAGTGAGGACAAGGGGGACCCTATCATGTTTCTGGGAGGGAGGAGAAGGTGTGAGGGCAGATGCGTGGGAGATGGGCCGGACATGGTTGAGGGCCCTGTCAACCACGGTGGGTGCAAAACCTCGGTTAAGGAAGAAGGAGGACATGTCAGAGGAACTGTTTTTGAAAGTGGCATCATCAGAACAGATGCGACGGAGGCGAAGGAACTGAGAGAATGGGATGGAGTCCTTACAGGAAGCGGGGTGTGAGGAGCTGTAGTCGAGGTAGCTGTGGGAGTCGGTAGGCTTGAAATGGATATTGGTGGACAGTCTATCACCAGAATTTGAGACAGAGAGGTCAAGGAAGGGAAGGGAAGTGTCAGAGATGGACCATGTGAAAATGATGGAGGGGTGGAAATTGGAAGCAAAATTAATCAATTTTTCCAGGTCCCGACGAGAGCATGAAGCAGCACCGAAGTAATCATCGATACACCGGAGAAAGAGCTGTGGGAGGGGGCCTGAGTAGGACTGGAACAAGGAATGTTCCACATATCCCATAAAGAGACAGGCATAGCTGGGGCCCATGCAGGTACCCATAGCCACACCTTTTATTTGGAGGAAGTGAGAGAAGTTAAAGGAGAAATTGTTCAGTGTGAGAACAAGTTCAGCCAGACGGAGGAGAGTAGTGGTGGATGGGGATTGTTCGAGCCTCTGTTCAAGGAAGAAGCGGAGAGCCATCAGACCATCCTGGTGGGGGATGGAGGTGTAGAGGGATTGGACGTCCATGGTGAAAAGGAGGCGGTTGGGGCCAGGGAACTGGAAATTGTTGATGTGACGTAGGGTGTCAGAGGAATCACGGATGTAGGTGGGAAGGGACTGGACAAGGGGAGAGAGAAGGGAGTCAAGATAGCGAGAAATGAGTTCCGTGGGGCAGGAACAGGCTGACACGATCGGTCTGCCAGGAAAGTCCTGTTTGTGGATTTTGGGTAGGAGGTAGAAGCGGGCCATCCGAGGTTGGATGACTATCAGGTTGGAAGCTGTGGAAGGAAGATCTCCAGAGAAGATGAAGTCAGTGACAGTCCTGGAAACAATGGCTTGATGTTCAGTGGTGGGGTCATGGTCCAGGGAGAGGTAGGAGGAAGTGTCTGCGAGTTGACGCTCAGCCTCTGCGAGGTAGAGGTCAGTGCGCCAGACAACAACAGCACCACCCTTGTCAGCGGGTTTGATGACAATGTCAGGGTTGGACCTCAGAGAACGGAGTGCAGCAAGTTCAGAGAGAGACAGGTTAGAATGGGTGAGAGGAGCAGAGAAATTGAGACGACTAATGTCACGCCGACAGTTCTCAATGAAAAGATCAAGAGAAGGTAAGAATCCAGAGGGAGGGGTACAGGTGGAGGGAGAATATTGGAGGTGGGTAAAAGGATCTGTTGAACGGGGAGAGGACTCCTGCCTAAAGAAGTGAGCACAGAGACGAAGGCGGTGGAAGAAGAGTTCAGCATCGTGCCGAGCCCGAAATTCATTGAGATGAGGGCGTAAGGGTATGAAACTAAGTCCTTTGCTGAGCACTGAACGTTCAGCGTCGGAGAGGGGAAGGTCAGGGGTATGGTGAATACATGGCCGGGTCTGGGATTGAAAGACGGGATGGGGACAGAGGGACAGGCAGGGGTGGAGGGTCCTGGATGGGTGTTGGTGTCGATGAGTTGTTGGAGCTTGCGTTCCTTAGCAATTGAGAGAAAGAGAAAAAGTTTCTTGTTGAGGCGTCGGATGAGACGAAGAATAAAATGAAACTGGGGGCACGCGCAGCTTTGAAAAAGGGTGCGGCGGTGCTGCTGGAGGGAGAGGTCGAGTGTGTTCATATGGCGGGGCATTGGAACTGAGTGTGGATCTCAGAATGCGACGAGAACAGCAGTCCGAGGAGTGTTGTATTTTCCGGAGATACCTGTAATCCTGGCTGGGTTCGAAACATGAGGGATAGAATTTCAATTGAAATCCACGTGGGGTAAGTCGGAGATGGAGACAGTCACTGAGAAAGGAAATATGGCTGTGAAAGCGGGTTTTAGTAAACACCTTGTCAAACACCAGGAGAGAAATGGAAAGCAAATGAAGGTGAACAAGGCAAAAGAGAGATACGAAAATCCTGATGGAGAGAAAAGCAAAACTTCTTCAAGGTAGGCATTCCTTGAAGAGAGGTGGCAGTCAATTAAACACAGAGATAAAAGCAAAGAACTGTGGATGCTGGAAATCCAAAACAAAAACAAAAATAAAAATACCTGGAAAAACGCAGCAGGTCTGGCAGCATTGGTGGAGAAGAACACAGTTGACGTTTCGATTCCTCATGACCCTTCAACAGAACTAAGTAAAAATAGGCAAGATAGCGAGAAATGAGTTCCATGGGGCAGGAACAGGCTGACACAATCGGTCTGCCGGGTCCGTCCTGTTTGTGGATTTTGGGTAGGAGTTAGAAGCAGGCCGTCTGAGGTTGGGTGACTATCAAGTTGGAAGCTGTGGAAGGAAGATCTCCTGGAAACAATGGCTTGATTTTCACTGGTGGGGTCATGGTCCAGGGAGAGGTAGGAGGAAGTGTCTGCGAGTTGACGCTCAGCCTCTGCGAGGTAGAGGTCAGTGCGCCAGACAACAACAGCACCATCCTTGTCACTGGGTTTGATGACAATGTCAGGGTTGGACCTGAGAGAACGGAGTGCAGCAAGTTCAGAGAGAGAGAGGTTAGAGTGGGTGAGAGGATCAGAGAAATTGAGACGACTAATGTCACGCCGACAGTTCTCAATGAAAAGATCAAGAGAAGGTAAGAATCCAGAGGGAGGGGTCCAGGTGGAGGGAGAATATTGGAGGTGGGTAAAAGGATCCATTAAACGGGGAGAGGACTCCTGCCCAAAGAAGTGAGCATGGAGACGAAGGCAGCGGAAGAAGAGTTCAGCATTGTGCCGAGCCCAAAATTCATTGAGATGAGGCTGCAGTTCTTTGCTTTTATCTCTGTGTTTAATTGACTGCCACCTCTCTTCAAGGAATGCCTACCTTGAAGACGTTTTGCCCTACTCTCCGTCAGGATTTTCGTATCTCTCTTTTGCCTTGTTCACCTTCATTTGTTTTCCATTTCTCTCCTGGTGTTTGACAAGGTGTTTACTAAAACCTGCTTTCACAGCCATATTTCCTTTCTCAGTGACTGTCTCCATCTCCGACTTCCCCATGTGGATTTCAACTGAAATTCCATCCCTCATGTTTCGAACCCAGCCAGGATTACAGGTATCTCCGGGGCATGCAACACTCCTCGGACTGCTGTTCTCGTCGCATTCTGAGATCCACACTCAGTGCCATGCGCCGCCATATGACCACACTCGACCTCTCCCTCCAGCAGCACCGCCGCACCCTTTTTCAAAGCTGCGCGTGCCCCCAGTTTCATTTTATTCTTCGTCTCATCCGACGCCTCAACAAGAAACTTTTTCTCTTTCTCTCAAGTGCTAAGGAACGTAAGCTCGAACAACTCTTCGACACCAACACCCATCCAGGACCCTCCACACCTGCCTGTCCCTCTGTCCCCATCCCATCTTCCAATCCCAGCCCTGGCCGTGTATTCACCATACCCCCTGACCTTCCCCTCTCCGACGCTGAATGTTCAGTGCTCAGCAAAGGACTTAGTTTCATACCCTTACGCCCTCATCTCAATGAATTTCGGGCTCGGCACGATGCTGAACTCTTCTTCCACCGCCTTCGTCACTGTGCTCATTTCTTTGGGCAGGAGTCCTCTCCCCGTTCAACGGATCCTTTTACCCACCTCCAATATTCACCCTCCACCTGGACCCCTCCCTCTGGATTCTTACCTTACCTTGATCTTTTCATTGAGAACTGTCGGCGTGACATTAGTCGTCTCAATTTCTCTGCTCCTCTCACCTATTCTAACCTGTCTCTCTCTGAACTTGCTGTACTCCGTTCTCTGAGGTTCAACCCTGACATTGTCATCAAACCCACTGACAAGGGTGGTGCTGTTGTTGTCTGGCGCACTGACCCCTACCTCGCAGAGGCTGAGCGTCAACTCGCAGACACTTCCTCCTACCTCACCCTGGACCATGACCCCATCACTGAACATCAAGCCATTGTTTCCAGGACTGTCACTGACCTCATCTCTTCTGGAGATCTTCCTTCCACAGCTTCCAACCTGATAGTCATCCAACCTCGGATGGCCCGCTTCTACCTCCTACCCAAAATCCATAAACAGGACTTACCTGGCAGACCGATCGTGTCAGCCTGTTCCTGCCCCACGGAACTCATTTCTCGCTATCTTGACTCCCTTCTCTCTCCCCTTGTCCAGTCCCTTCCCACCTACATCCGTGATTCCTCTGACACCCTACGTCACATCAACAATTTCCAGTTCCCTGGCCCCAACCGCCTCCTCTTCACCATGGACGTCCAATCCCTCTACACCTCCATCCCCCACCAGGATGGTCTGGTGGCTCTCTGCTTCTTCCTCGAACAGAGGCCCGAACAATCCCCATCCAACACTACTCTCCTCCATCTGGCTGAACTTGTTCTCACACTGAACAATTTCTCCTTTAACTCCTCTCACTTCCTCCAAATAAAAGGTGTGGCTATGGGTACCTGCATGGGCCCCAGCTATGCCTGTCTCTTTATGGGGTATGTGGAACATTCCTTGTTCCAGTCCTACTCCGGTCCCTCCCACAACTCTTCCTCCGGTGTATCGATGATTACTTCAGTGCTGCTTCATGCTCTTGTCGGGACCTGGAAAAATTGATTAATTTTGCTTCCAATTTCCACCCCTCCATCATTTTCACATGGTCCATCTCTGACACTTCCCTTCCCTTCCTTGACCTCTCTGTCTCAAATTCTGGTGATAGACTGTCCACCAATATCCGTTTCAAGCCTACCGACTCCCACAGCTACCTCGACTACAGCTCCTCACACCCCGCTTCCTGTAAGGACTCCATCCCATTCTCTCAGTTCCTTCGCCTCCGTCGCCTGATGATGCCACTTTCAAAAACAGTTCCTCTGACATGTCCTCCTTCTTCCTTAACCGAAGTTTTCCACCCACGGTGGTTGACAGGGCCCTCAACCATGTCTGGCCCATCTCCCGTGTATCTGCCCTCACACCTTCTCCTCCCTCCCAGAAACATGATAGGGATCCCCTTGTCCTCACTTATCACCCCACCAGCCTCCGCATTCAAAGGATCATCCTCCGCCATTTCCGCCAACTCCAGCATGATGCCAGCACCAAACACATCTTCCCTTTACCCCCCCGGCAGCATTCTGTAGGGATCGTTCCCTCCGTGACACCCTGGTCCACTCCTCCATCATCCCCTACTCCTCAACCCCCTCCCACGGCACCTTCCCATGCAACTGCAGAAGATGCAACACCTGCCCCTTCACTTCCCCTCTCCTCACCGTCCAAGGGCCCAAACACTCTTTTCAAGTGAAGCAGCATTTCACTTGCACTTCCCTCAACTTAGTCTACTGCATTCGTTGCTCCCAATGCGGTTTCCTCTACATTGGAGAGACCAAACGCAAACTGGGTGACCGCTTTGCAGAACACCTTCGGTCTGTCCGCAAGCATTATCCGGACCTCCCTGTCACTTGCCATTTCAAAACTCCACCCTGCTCTCATGCCCACATATCCGTCCTTGGCTTGCTGCATTGTTCCAGTGAAGCTCAACGCAAACTGGAGGAACAGCACCTCATCTTCCGACTAGGCACTTTACAGCCTTCCGGACTGAATATTGAGTTCAACAATTTTAGATCATGAGCACTCTCCTCCATCCCCACCCCCTTTCCGTTTTTTCCCCCTCCTTTTTGTTTTTTCCAATAATTTATATAGATTTTTCTTTTCCCACCTCGTTCCATTATTTTTAACTGTATTTCTATCCATTGTTTTATCTCTACCTTTTAGCCTTTTTAGTATTCCTTCACCCCACCCCACCCCCACTAGTGTTATCTGTACCTTGTTTGTCCTGCTTTCTATCCTTAATTAGCACATTCCTTTAGATAATACCACCACCTTCAACACCTCTTTTTGTCCTTTTGTCTGTGACATCTTTTGGTTATCTCCACCTATCACTGGCCCTTTATCTAGCTCCTCTTGTCCCAACACCGCTCCCCCCCTGCCCCCTTAATCCAGTTTATATTTCACCCCTTTCCTATTTTTACTTAGTTCTGTTGAACGGTCATGAGGACTCGAAATGTCAACTGTGCTCTTCTCCACCGATGCTTCCAGACCTGCTGAGTTTTTCCAGGAATTTTTGTTTTTGTTTTTGTTTTGGATTTTCAGCATCCGCAGTTCTTTGCTTTTATGTCAGAGTAGCCTCCCTCCTCTGAGGTCCAAAAAATGGTTCTGTGCTGAATGTCTAATGTGACTGTATAAAGACATTAAAAGTACTTTGGACCCAGTTAAAGTTGCTTCCTTATTGACTAACAACCTGATGCCAAGAATAAGAAATAATGCAACCTACATTCGTATAAAGTCTTTAATATGGAAGAAGATCCTAAGGTTCTTCACAAATTAAAAAAGTCGTAGGTGCTAAACCTCAGCGGAAGGGAGAGAGGAGGGAGAGGAGGTCGAAAGCTTGGTCAAAGAGTTGGGGAGGCAGGTTTAACTTGGGCCATTTGTTAACAGGATGCTAAACGGGACAAAAATGGCTTACATCCCGTTTATGCCAGTGCTCCAGCCCCCTCCACTTTAAAAATGGGCTACCACTGGGCAAATGAAGCACCTACCCGCTTCAGGTTGTAGGTTGTTTTAATATGCAAATCATCGTCCTCTGATACATATAAAACACTGATTGTCATTTTCCAGGCTGAACTGGGCTGAGCCTGCACAGCTCAGACCTGCTGAAGGGGAGCCAAAAACTAAGTTTGTTGCTTATTTTTGTGGGATTGCTCTTCCAGGTTGCACAAAAATAACTTGCACTCTTTCACATGGTCCACTGCTTCACCTTGAAGCAGACATCCCCTCCCCACTACCTCCAACCTCCCTATCTGGACCAGTTGGTTAAAGGCCACTTAATATTGTGATTGCCCGGAACTAGTGGACTGAACCTGGGAGCTCATTTTGCACTATCAGTTTTATTGGTAGTTCACAGTCCAGTGGTGAAAATCTAGTCTGTATTTCCAGAAAGCTTCTAAAGCCCACTTTACAGATTATCAAATCTCTGAAATTTGTTGGGTCTAACCTTAGGAAGAAAGACCTTGAGTGTGTGCGTTTCCACTCCAAATTCCTTATAGGCTGGGTTCAAATAAATGAAGCCATTCCAACATAGTAGGCGTGAATGCCTCTTGAATGTCTGAATAAATCCCACAGTCCCAATTGACAGTGGGACACCATCCTGAAAAGAGGTTTTGTTTGGATCTAGTCTGCATTCCCAGAGAGCTGGTGTGTTATGTAGATTTAATCCCCGGTGATCTGAATTTAACTTAATAGCAGCATCTTAATATAAACTAATTTGAAATTGCTCCTAGGCCAAATAATCAAGAATTTCAAATTGTGACAGCCTCTATGGCAACATTTTTCAGAGTACACAGAATAAATACATTCCAATGAGAGAGAAAAATTCCAAGGGGAGGGCCCATAACCCATGGTTAACTAAAAAAGTTAAAGACAGTATCAAACTTAAAGAAAAAGCATATAATTACGCAAAGACGGGTGGCAGGTCAGAAGATTGGAAAGAATATAAAGAACAGCAAAGAATGACAAAAGGATTAATAAGGAGGGAAAGATTTGAGTATGAGAGAAAGCTAGCTAGTAATATAAAGATGGATCGTAAGATTTTCTAAAGGTATTTAAATAAGAAAAGAGTTAACAAAGTGATTGTTGGTCCTATAGAAAGTGCATCTGGGGAATTGATGATAGAAAGTAAGGAGATGGCAGATGAATTAAACAGGTATTTTGCTTTGGTCTTCACTATAGAGGACACAAGTAACATCCCGGAAATAGCTGTAAATTAGGAAATGGAAGGGAAGCAGGAACTCGGGAAAATTACAATCACCAGGGAAGTGGTATTCAGCAAATTGTTAGGGCTGCGGGCTGACAAATCTCCAGGACAGGACGGACTTCACCCTAAGGTCTTGAAAGGAGCGGCTAGTGAGATAGTTGATGTGCTGGTTTTGATTTTCCAAAATTCCCTAGATTCGTGGAAGGTTCCATTAAAATGGAAAATAGCAAATATAACTCCTTTATTCAAAAAGGGAAGGAGACAGAAAGCAGGAAACTACAGGCCAGTTAGCCTAACATCTGTCATAGGGAAAATGCTAGAAGCTATTATTAAAGATGTTATAGCAGGGCAATCAGACAGACGGACAGAGTCAACATGGTTTTGTAAAAGAGAAATCATGTTTAACCAACTTATTGGAGTTTGTTGAAGGAGTCACATGTGCTGTGGATAAAGGGGAACCGGTGGTTGTTCTGTACTTAGATTTCCAGAAGGTATTTGATAAAGTGCCACATCAAAGGTTATTGCAGAAAATAAAAGCTCATCATGTAGGGGGTAACATGTTGGCATGGATAGAAGATTGGCTGGCTAACAGGAAGCAGAGAGTAGGCATAAATGGGTCTTTTTCTGGTAGGCAGGATGTGATGAGTGGTGTGCCACAGAGATCAGTGCTGGGACCTCAACTTTTTACAATTTATATAAATGACTTGGATGAAGAGACCGAAGGAATAGTGGCTAAATTTGCTGATGACACAAAGGTAGGTAGGAAAAAAAGTTGTGAAGAGGACGTAAGGAAGCTACAAAGTTAAGTGAGTAGCTGAGGTCTGGCAAACGAAGTTTAATGTGAGCAAATGTGAAATCGTTCCTTTTGGCAGGAAGAATAAAAAAGAAGCTTATTATCTAAATGGTGAGAAATTGCAGAGCTCTGAGATTCAGAGGGATCCGGGTGTCCTAGTGCATGAATCATAAAAGGTTAGTATGCAGGTAATTAAGAAAGCTACTAGAATGTTATCATTTATTGCAAAGGGTATTGATTACAAAAGTAGGGAGGTTGTGCTTCAGTTGTACAGAGCATTGGTGAGGTCACATCTGGAGTATTGCATATAGTACTGGTCTCCTTATTTAAAGAAAGATGTAAATGCGTTAGAAGCAGTTCAGAGAAGGTTTACTGGAATAATACAAGGAATGGACGGGTTGTATGATGAGGAAAGGTTGTACAGGTTAGGTTTGTATCCACTGGAATTTAGAAGAGTAAGAGGTGACTTAATTGAAACCTTTAAGATCCTGAGGGGTCTTTACAGGGTGGATGTGGAGAGAATGTTTCCTCTTGTGGGAGAATCTAGAACTAGGGGTCACTGTTTAAAAATAAGAGGCCACTTATTTAAGACAGGGATGAGGAGAATTTTTTTCTCTCAGAGGGTTGTGAGGCTTTGGAACTCTCTTCCTCAAAAGGCGATGGAAGCAGAATCTTTGAATATTTTAAAGGCAGACCTAGATTCTTGATTAATAAGGAGGTGATAGGTTATCGGGGGTAGGCAGGAATGTGAGGTTGAGGTTACAATCAGATCAGCCATGATCTTATTGAATGGCGGAGCAGGCTCGAGGGGCCGAGTGGCCTACTCCTGCTCCTAATTCATAGGTTTGTATGTTTTCATGATTTGCTCCCACATTTTGATATATTTTACATTTGGAAATCAAATATAAACTTCCACAGACAACAACATTCATCCATTGTCATTGGCACCAATTTATATATGGTTTATTTCAGGTCTGTGACATATATGGGACAAAAGTATCTGAATGAAGGCCTGCTAAGTGCAGAGATAACTCAATGGCTAAAAGGATAGGCTGGCTACGTCACCTGATGGAGCCTAGATGGTGAGAGAAAAATTGTTGATTTGTTGGTAGACACAAAGGTAAGAATGTTAACCCCCAAAAACAGGTGGGTTGGTGTCAAGTAAGATGTTAAAATTTTTAATGTCACAAACCCAACCCCAACCTGCCTCCAATCTATCCATTCTGGGTTTGATAAAGGTGGAATGAAAGTGAGAAACCATCAAACTCTCAGGAGGCAGGTTAGCAATTTAAATATCAGAGGAAGTTTAATTCTGGCCAGCCAGATTTCCCAGGCCTCAGAAAATATGACACCTCAAGGGAGGCAAGGACAGTCATGGGGAGAAGGTGTGTGCCCTTGCAGCACTGCTTGTGGGCCAGGAGGAGCAGGGCCTGAACTTTTGGGTTTCCCGTCTGTTCCCCTGACATTCACCCTTGTTAATCTCAGAGCTAAAGTGGCTAAAATGCAAGAATTATGCCCAAGGTGGAAAAGTACCTGAGAGTGGCTTGGGGAGGGGCATTTTGGCTGGAAGTCAATGTTTAAATGTCTGAAAATTAATTTTGCATTTGCAAATCTTTGTGTGGGGAGAGGAAGTGGAGGTGGAACCTGTTTGGATGATTAATGTTAGGGGAGGGAGGACATTTCCCAGAGATTGCTTTGATGATCGATGGAAGAGGGAGAAGAGTGGACCAGAGAAAAATTACCTGCTCCAGGAAATTCTTGTTTCAATGGATGGAACAGTGGCCCAGGATAATTCTCAGTTGGGGGGAAGGGGGAGCTAGACAATCATAGAAATGGGATAATGGTGCTGATCAGGGGTTGAAAGCCTGCTCAGGCTCGAGATGATGGTTGAATGCTGCTCAGTGGGAGCGAAGGAGAAGCGGGGGGAAAAGTGTTGCTCAGTGAGGAGGAGCAGGGCAGAAGTCTCAGTCATAGGGATGGGCGGGGGAGGGTGGCGGTGGGGGGGGCTGGGTGGGGTGGTGTGCGGGGGCAGGGAATCAGGTAGAAAAGATGCAGAGAGTGTCCAATCTATTCGCATGATGCAGTTGGCAGGCGCCCAATCAATTTGGATAGCTGAGATTCACTTAATGACAACCATTGCTATAGACAGTTCACTGTTTGGAAACAATGTAAAATCCAGGCAGGCTGGAGCTCCCATCAAGTGCTGACAGGAGCACCTTAAAAGCATACGTTGTTAAATGGAGAGATTTTCAGATCCAGGGAAATTTTATGAGCGCACAACAGTATGAAGATGTCTAGCAAGATGAAAATCATCCCCTTAGAGTTAATAATTATCTCCTTTACTTAGCGATACCAGCATGCACACTGGTTCGTAGTGTCATAAGTGTAGGCTGCTCAACAGTGACACTCATTGGCCAGGGACAGAAACTGCATACAGGCTCCACTAATATGAAAGCAAAATACTGCGAATGCTGGAAATCTAAATGCTGGAAATACTCAGCAGGTCTGGCAGCATCTATGGAAAGAGAGACAGAGTTAACGTATCAGGTTGCTGACCTTCCATCAGACTGGGCAGTTCCTATGAAAGGTCATTGACCTGAAAAATTGGGCTGAAATTTATACAGGAGGGCGGTAGCATTGACCCCCCCCATCCTGGCATAAAAGTCTAGGATAAGCCCACTCCCACTTGCCTTGGTCGCCCCGCTGCCATTTGAGGCGGGGCTTCCGTCCCAATCGGGGAGGAAGTTCCATCTCCGAAAGCTGCTGGCCAATTAAGTAGCCGGCTGCTCTCTGGCCCCAGAAACACCACAGGAAGTGGTGGCCATTGCTGGGACTGCAAGCAGTCGATGAAGAAGAGGAGCGTACAGTAATTCCCCGCTTTAAGCAGCCCCGCTTTAAGTTGTTTCGCTTTAAAGCCATTTTTGGGGTGTTTTAGGCCCGTTTCCCCCGGTTTAAGTTGCGCCTTCTGCTTTAGAGTTGTTTTGTGTAATCACCATCCATTTTCGTTGCGCGATCATGTATCATCACCGCCTGTCTTCATTTCCATCCATCCTCGCTGGTGCATGCGCCATCGCCACCCGTTGCAATTGAGCAGCTTGAGTCATCGTGCGTCGGCGCCCTTCATGTAAGATCAGGTCCTGTGTCCTGATCAGCGCATTGTTAAGGAGGCTGTTTGTACTGTATTCGAGGCAGCATTGATTTTTTTTTTAAACCCAAAGGCATCCAAAGCCAGAGTTGTTCTTTTCAAGCAAAAAGTTGGATTTAAATTTGATTCAAATTTTGGAGTTTAAGGAGTGCCTGCTGTGGGTGAGACTTTCAAATTACTTTTAAGCATGAGCCAGAAATGCTCAGTAAGCGCTAGTAGTGTGCCTGCTGCTGCATAGACAGCAAGAAGAACCATCAGCCTAGCAGTGAAATTGGATGTTTTAAAACATCTTGAAGCTGGTGGTTGTTATCTAACTTGAATTTATACTGTACAGGATTTCTTTTATATTTAGTGATTTATTTTATTTTGCAAGTTATTCCAGCTGGGAATGCACAGTGCTACATAAGCATGGTACAAGTATTCCAACTTCTACATTGCTTTTTCTGGAAGAGAAATGTCCCATGGAACCTAACTCCTGCTTTATCATTAAAGCAAAATACTGCGAATGCTGGAAATCTGAAACAAAAACAACAAATGCTGGAAAAACTCAGCAGGTCTGACAGCATCTGTGGAGAGGGATACTGTTAACGTTTCGAGTCCATATGACTCTTCATCAGAACTAAAGAGAAATAGATTCTATTTTTATATTTTTCCAGCAATTTTTGTTTTTGTTCCTGCTTTATCATTGATTCCCAAGGGAACCCGTGATTTACGTGAAATTGTTTCACTTAAAGCCGCGATTTTCAGGAACGCAGCCACGGCTTAAAATGAGGACTTACTGTAGAGAACTTGGATGAAGGTAAGTCTGGGGTCTCACTGTGGCCAGTCTGGCAGGCCCCAGCGATGGGTTTGGGTGGCCGGGGTTGGCAAAGCATGGCAGGATGGAGGGAATCTCAGGGGTAGGAATATCTTGAGGGAGGGCCTCCTTTTGGCACAGGTTGCCCGAACAGAAGGCACCCTCCTAACACCGCAACCTGGTTGCCTGATACTTGACGTCGGCCTCCCCTGATGTTGCCAAAATCCTACAGACAGCGAGAGGAATCCTGTAAGTTGTCATTAATTGGCCAGTTAAGTGCCTCAATTGGTCCCCGGGCAAGAGGGCAGCCCAATGCTTCCCCCGCAGTGGGTAAAATAGCTGCGGGGCAGGTAGGCAACAGTCACAGCAGCACTACCATGGAATCCAATTTTACGCACCTCCCCCCCCCCCCCCTCGCCCGCCTGCCAATCTGCCTTGGGGCAGCGGTGGGGGTTAAAATTCTAGCCATTAATTCCATTTCTCTCTCCATGGATGCTGCCTGGCCTGTTGAGTAATTCATGCATTTTCTGTTTTTCACTGCTGACCCCATCAATTTTTTTATCAGGTGAACACTGGGACAGGAGTAGGCCATATAACCCCTTCACCCTGTTCCACCATTCAATGAAATCATGGTTAAACTGTGACATAGCTTCATAAGTTTGCCTTTGCCCTATATCCCTTAGTGCCTTTGGTTAACAGATGATATCTATTAATCTCAGAGTTAAAATGAACTCTCAATGTGCTGTGAAAAAGCCATTGGACGGGATTTTCTGGCCGTGTTGTGGTGGGAGATTCGGTGTCCCAGCGTAAAGTCCATTGACTTTTGGCAGGACCAGACGATCCCGGCAGCGGGTGGGGCTGGAAAATCCCGCCCATTTTTTTTAGCAGCTAATGTTATGTGACATTAAACATTAATTAAAAACTTATCGTAGCACCACTTGCAGGCAAACAGGAACTGTAGTCCAACGTCAGCATATCTACAATGGACATGTTCATTTTCATTTTTAGTTAAAGGAAGATAAGTTCAGAGATAATAAATAAAAACTTCTTAGAGATTAATAATGGTGTATTACATTCTAATACATTTTAAATAGCGCATAATGTACATATTTACATATAATTGATTATTTTTATGAATGTAAAATATGTTTAGCTTGACATTCTTAAAAAGCAAAATAAATGTCATATCCCAAACTAAAATCGCCCTCCCCTATTTTATGAACAACTCTATGGGAAATAATCGAAGTATATTTTTGTTTAGTCATAGCCATCACATTCCAGATAACACACTTTGTTACTGCTGCAAACCAATCTAAAAAAAGAGTGAAATTTCATCCTGGTTTCTTCTAAGCTGGAATGTGGAACTTGAAATTTACAAACAACCTACTGACTTCAAATTGACCTGACAAATGTGCAGGCAGCTTGATGACAGGGGATACTTGAGCAGTGGTTTTGCAGACACATTATGGGCTGCATCTTCTGGTCGGCGAGTGGGGGCAGGGCCTGCTCGCCGACACGTAAAATGACACGGGGTGACGTCGTCGGGCAGGTGTCCCGACGTCACCCTGCGTCATTTACATTTTGAGGTCGGCGGGCGCGGAGCCAAGTTAGCTGCGTGCCCGCCGACCTGTCAACAGCCACTTAAGGCCATTAATAAAGTAATTGAGGTAATGAATGGACCTGCCCATCCAACCTTAAGGTTGGCGGGCAGGTCGGGAGCCCAGGTGGGCTTCTGAGAAAACATGAAATCTCATCCACGGGCGGGATGAGGTTTCATGAGGGTATTAAAATTTGTCTGAAATGTCTAAATAGAAGAAATTGACATGTCCCAGCTCATGTGACAGTGGCACATGAGGGGACATGTCAATAATTTTTTTTCTGATCTTTAATCAACCTTTCAAACTTGAGCCAGTCTCTCTGAGGCAGCACTTTGCTTCAGGGAGATCTGTGCGCTCTTTCACGTGCATGGCGGATGTCACACTGGGCGGGCCTTAATTGGCCTGCCCTCGTAAAATGGCGGCGCACCCCCGACTGGGGGCGTCGATCGGGAACCCGCCCGCTCGCGCCTGCTCCTGCACAACCACTGCCCCCCCCTTGGACAGTGGGAATATCCTGTCCTTAGCAGTTAAACACCGCAACTGCTTCAGACCCCGATCTACCTGTCGACTTATCAGTGGAGGTCCACCTGTTCCCATGTTCAGATGGACTTCCAGTTAGGCATGTGAAATATGTGGGGGCCTCCTTAGAATGTTAAACAAGGATCAATTGACATTGTCAGGACCCCCTATAACATTTTCATGCTATAACAACATGCCCACAAACTATGGGCGGTACAGATCAGAAGGCGGCCATTATGATGCTATTGAAATGGATCCTCGGCTGCAGTCAAGAAAGCTGGAAGCATGTCTGACACTCAATTTCTCTGCTGTCTCTTGAGATTGAACCATCCACTAGTCATTCATAATGATTAATAGTTGATAGTCAATTTTCCTTGTGGAACACATTTTATTACTTTCACAGTTCATATGCTTTCCTGTTGTCATTGAATAAGTGTGTCACAGGCCTGTTATGCTTTCAGTACGTGCGGTATCATTAGAGGGCCACTGCACTCAAGGTCTGAAGAAACATCTGTTTTGTATGATACAACTCGCAATATTTACAGGCTAATTTTATTAGCTGAATTATGGAATTAGTGACTATTCATAAATGTATTTTACTTCCTTACAAGATGAGTGACTGAGCTTTATCAATGCTATTGCTCTATTATCCTCTACTCCATTTCAACTGCCTGTGAAAACTCTCCCTGCTATTAGACACTAAGCCCATTTTCTCTGTGATTTTCAATATGACTAATGGCCTACCTGGTGTCAACTACTGTGAAACTGCCAGAGTCTGCATTTGTCCTCAGATCCACCACTATCCCACTACTGTGCAAGCACAATGTGGATGATCTACATCTTCATGCTGTTGCAGCTTCTGCAATGAACTCATTTACATGACAACACAAGGAGCACCAAGAAGCAAATGATCTTTACATCCTACATCCAAAGGCATAAAATAAAACAATTTACATATTGCCTGGTCAGTTGTTTTCTTTCAACGAATTGCCTTTTCTCTTTGTACAAAGCATGTCAGGGAATCACCAACGATTAAGTAAGTATAAGCTGGTCTATTATGGATAGTGAGCACAGTTTTCGCTGTGAATCACAACCGAAGAAATTAGACTGAGAACATTTTACAAATAAGGTACAGGGAAGTGAGAAAGGCAAGGTTTCAAAGGCTGTGAAGGAGCCAACCTCACTCCAAACATTAGATGAAAGCAAAGAAAGACTTACATTTATATAGCATCTTTTAGCATTCCACGGAAGATATCAAAGCACGCTACATCAAAAATAATTTACTATTGAAATGGAGCCATTGTTGATACGGCACAGAAGGAGGCCATTCTGTCCACTGTGCCTGTGATGGCTCTTTATCCAATTAGTCACACTCTCCTGCTTTTTTCCCTATAACTGTCTCCCAACTTCAGTGGAAAGCTGCAGAAACCCTGGAAAAATGTCATAAATACCATCAAATGGAGTTTCCACAACTTTGCATCAAAATCACTTGGGGACAAGTTGGAAAATCTCCGTGGAAATTCACATCCTCTGTTTTTATTGGTGTTGCCTGAGGGAAGTGTGACAAAAATGAGCCATTTCACATTATATATCGTTTTTGGCTCCTGTCCTAACTTAACTCAATATATTATTGTGATGGTTATCCAATCGGCCTATGGGCTGCTTGCTTGTGTTAGGATTCAAGACACTTTGATGAAATACAAACATGTGGCTAAATTTAATGGGGCCTGCAGGAGAGGGATAGGAGGCAAGGGGCAAAAAATCGGGTGGGAGGCCATCGGGATGGAGTGACCCTTGCCTCCCCACCACCATGGCATTCTGCCAGCTGTGGAGAAGGTGGAGGATGGCCTCTCTGCTCAGAGGTCAATTGTGCCAAATAAGGTGGAACCTCCATTGCTTGGGGAGACTGCCTGGTGAATAGAGGCGGCCTTCCAACAGGCTCGGATGAGGGAGGCCTCCCAATCAGGCACTCTGTGGCCCATAGAGAGGCCACCCAATGGCAATGGCCACCCCCACAGCAACATCCTTCCTACTCTCCCTAGCCGCCATACCCACCTCGCTAGGGCCTGCCTTACTAGCACCAGTGCCAATGCTCCCAGGCCCCACTTAACTTGCTACCAGGGTGGTGTCCATCACTGCATTTCTTGGGTGACTGCAGTCCAACCAGTGGACACCACTCCAGGTGATGCTGCTAGGACTGACAAGCTGCCAGCCCTCTTTGACAGGTGGTGCATGGTGGTGGGCTCTTGTCCCTTAAAGGGATGGGAGACCCGACAGCAGTTCATTGCTGCAAGATGGGCATAAAATCCATCCAGGGCTCCCACAAACGGCCAAGACATGGTTACCCCTGTGTTTCTGCCCTGTCTTCAGGACCACTGCTGCCCTAACAAAATCTAACCCAAGCTGTGCAATTCATTTATAGATGCATCTGATTAGCAGGCTTTTGAAATTAACAGTTATTCAAGTTCTGCTTTAGTTCTTTGTAATAAACTTGGTGTGCCTGACCAAAGATGTTGTATAAATGTAAGGCTTTCTTTGTTTTCATCTGATGTTTGAAGTGAGGCTGGTTCCTTGAAACAGATAACTTTATTTACAGAGCTCTGACGAACCAGGTCCACTATTAGAAAGTTCCACCGCTAAGATTACCTGCGCTTAAAGCTGAATTGTTAGTACACCTAAAACAGTAGGAAAGGTTTTACCCATGATTACTACATTCCTCTCCCTTTAATTTTTTTACATTTCTTATTTACAAGAATATCTTAATCTACAACATACACATATATACATAGATCATGCGATGATAGACTAACTCTCTGGGATGGTTTTCTAATTCAGTTAGAGCAACATAGTTCTACGACTTGAGATTCTCCCACTGGATCGACATGATCAGGAACTGCAGCATCAGGGACATCCTTAGCCAATGGCAGTTCAGAGTTATTTAATTCAACAGAGATATCAGGTATGTCTATTCAAGGTCAATCTGTCACCTCAGGGATTAAAGGTTCGACATCAGTTACAGGTGGAATAACTGGTTGTTGGAATATCTCTCTACTCCTCAGATCATCCACATGTTTTTGAACAATCAGGCCTTCCACTTACACTTGGTGTGACAAAGGTCCGGTTTCAGAGACAATTATACCAGGAACCCAACTAGGATCATTTCCAAAGTTTTGTACAAAATCTGTCTCTCCCACAGTAAATTTTCAAGCTTTGCTATATCATGATTCATTTTCTGCCTCCCCTGATTCTTCCCTACCTTCCCCTCTAAGTTTTGAAACACCGGGCTTAACCTTGTACGAAGGCTGCATTTCATCAGTTGGTGTTGAACCCATAGTTGCATGAGGAGTCATTCGATAATTGAGAAGAAAACATGAAATTCAAGTTTCTAACGTTCCTTCAGATAACTTCTTCATTCCTGATTTGAAAGTTTGCACTATTCTTTCTGCTAACCAATAGGATGAGGGATGATATGGTGCTGTTTTAATATGTTTAGTTCCACTTAAACTCATGAATCTCTGAAACTCCGTACTAGTGAAGACAGTACCATTATCCGAAACAATGACTTCTGGTAGGCCATGTTTACTAAAACATTGGTGCAGCTTTTCAATAGTTGCACAAGATGTCGGTGATCTAACTTCATACACATCGAACCACTTAGAATGCGCATCAATGATCAATAAAAATATGGTACCTAAAAAATGGACCAATATAGTCTATATGTACTCTAACCCTAGGTCGACCAGGCCACTCCCACAGTTGCGGTGGAGCTGAAACGGGCAACTTCTGTTGTTGCTGACACTGGAGACAGTGCTTAACCATTTTGTCTATATCACTGCCTATACCTGGCCACCAAACATAGCTTCACGCAAGGGTCTTCATCTTCAAAATGCCTGGATGCGCACTATGCAGCTCTGTCAATAGTGGTTCTCTTCCTTGCGAAGGAATGACAACTCTTACTTCCCACAACAAGATTCTATCTTGACAACTTAACTCAGTTTTACAGGCATAGAATGGTCTTATCTCTTCAGAGGCTGGTGCATTCAACCATCCTTGCAATATCTGGTCTCGGACTTTTGATAAAATTGGATCCGGGTTTGTCCAATTCTTTATTTGTTTTGCACAGACCAGCGAAGAATCCAGGAAATTCAACACAAGAACAACTTCTTGTGGCACTGGAGCATGTATGATGCTCTAGTTGTGAGTAACCCTTCTCGGCTGCAGAGAGGGTTCTGGAGACATGGCCTATTGTTCTTTCAGACTTGATTTGTGCTTTTTGTTCTTCTGTTTGCCACAGAGTTTTGTCTCGTCCTTCATCTGGATTTCACAGTCAGCCAAATTTCTCTCTGGTGAAACCTTAACTTGATTCAGTTCGGTGATTGAGCTACCCATGGCTTCGTTACTGACTCGCATCTTGGAAAGTTCCACGACTTTTCCTTCTAAGGCCTCTTTTGTTTCAATCAGCTGATTCTGCAGCCCTTCTGTCTCCTTCTTGTACCTTTTGGCTTCCTCCTGGAACATTGAACATTGTTGAGCTTTTTCTGCCAACTGTTTCTTCAGTTGGTTCAGAGTGGCACTGTATTCGTTTAGCCTCTTTTCATGATTTTCCCGTGGAGCCAACTCTGACCTGAGGGATCCTTGCCTCTTGTGAAGGTCCTTCAGTTCTCTTATCTCATTCCAAAATACACTGTCATATTCCCTTTTCAAATCAGGGTCTCTCCCTGTTCTCACTTGAAAAATTTCTGACCAGCTGAGCTTAATTTTTTGTAACCAATCGAGGTTACAGAAGACTAGATTCTTTGCCTGTTACAATGATCACTGGAAGCTGGGCTGTCTCTTGCCTGTAGGATACAGGTACAGTGGCGATGCCTTTTACCTGTATTGCCTCTCCAGTGTATGTCTTCAGCTGAACCCTGGTTTGCTTCAGATTCAGTGGCTGGGTACCTTCACTTAGATATTTAAATGTGTGTTCTCCCACCACTTTGGTCGATGCTTCTGTGTCTACCTCCATGACTAGAGGCTTCCCATTCACTTGAGGGGTGACAGTGATTGGTTCAGTTTATACTGCTTTGACATTGTATAGGGAATAGATATCAGTATCAGCAGCTTCTGGTTCACTAATATTGTGCAATTCAATCATCTTGGCTTGCTGCCTGATTGGCTGACTCAATTTTGCCCTGCATTGCTTTATTACATGCCTTTTTTGCGACAGCAGTAGCATTCTGCCTCTTTAAATCTGCAGGTTTCTGGTACATGGTTATCTGCACATCGATAACAAATTAATGTCTGAATCACTGTGAGATGCTTCCAGTAGGCCTTTTTGCTTTTTGAGCAGTAGAGACTGTCGCCTGCATCGCTGCTGTCTCTCTGGTCTTAGCGCCACGCCTGATGGTAAGTTCCAGCCCCAACTGAAGAATGATACCATGGGCAGAATCTTCTGTTCGGTGAGAGGGGGCAGGGCTCGCTCGCTGACGTGGAGTGATGTCGGGCATGTGTCCTGATGTCACCCCGCGCCATTTAGATTTTCAGGTCCGCGGGCGCGCAGTCAAATCAGCTGCGTGCCCGCTGACCTGTCAACGGCATATTAAGGCCATTTAAAGACTAATTGAAATCATTAATGGACCTGCCCGTCCAAACTTAAGATTGGCAGGCAAGCTGGGAGCCTTGGCGAGCTTCTGAAAAAGCATGAAACCTCATCCACGGACGGGATGAGGTTTCATGAGTGATTTAAAAATCTCAGAATATTTCAAAATAAAAGTTATGGACATGTCTCAACTCATGTGACAGTGTCACATGAGGTGACAGGGCAGCAACATTTTTTTCTCATCTTTATTTGAAGTTTCAAATCTGAGCCGATCTCCCTGAGGCAGCATTTTGCCTCAGGGAAATCTGTGCACCCTTTCGCTCACATGTGCGAAAGAGCCCACTCCTGGCTAGAGGGAATCCCCCTCTGCCCGCACAGGGAGCACATAGCACTTCCTGGCGGACATCACGTTGGGCGGGCCTTAATTGGCCCACCCATGTAAAATGGCGGGGTGCCCCCAACTGGGGACGCCGATCGGGAACCTGCCTGCCTGCGCCCACTCCCGCACATCCCCCTCAACGGGGTGACAATGTTGCCCCATGTTGCACACTCTGCAAAGCCTGCGAGTCCCTCTCCATAGCTAGCGCTATTTCCATGCTACGCTTCAGATCAATATTAACTTCTGCAAGTAAACGGCGCTGAATGGCGTCGTTGTGTCATGGAATGCACCTCCGAAGTTGCAGTGCTCAGCCAACTCTTTTAACTTTGCGATATAAGTCGCCATTGACTCACCCAGGGCCCTTGCTCTGGAGTTGAACTTTATTCTCTGCATAATTACCGATGGCTTTGGCTGAAAATGTGTCTTCATGAGGTTTACCAGCTCATTAAAAGATTTAGAATTGGGCACGCTTGGGGCCGTCAGCCTACAGATGAGGTTATATGTCTTGCTCCCGCAGACACTTAAAAGAATTGCTTTCTGTTTCTCCTCCGCTGCTATTTCATTCGCGATGAAATAAAAACCTAGGCGGTCTATGTACTGGCTCCATGTCTTCCATGGACAAGTCATAACAGTTGATTCTGCTGAAGAGTGACGTGACTGGATTTTAAAAGTTTTTAGTAAATAAAGTAAAAATTTATTTAAACATGTGCTATCATGTGACAGTGTCACATGAGCTGGGACATGTTAGTGAAGTTTGGAAAATTTATTTAATCATTTTATAAAACTTTCAGGAGACCTCATCCCGCCTGTGGATGAGGTTTCCTGAAAATTGCGAAGGCCGCTTCAGCTCTTCGCCTGCCCGCCAGCCTTAAGGTTGGACGGACAGCGTTCCTAACAAGTTTCATTACTTTTTTAATGGCCTTAATGGGCCGGTGACAGTTCGGCAGGTGCGCAGCCACCTCTGGCGTGCACCCGCCGACTGAAATGTTGAAATGATGCATGATGATGTCAGGACGCATGCCCAACGTCATCAGATATCATTTTACGCGTCAGCGTGTTGGGCCTGCCCCTGTACGCCGATGGCAATATTCTGCTCAGAGCGAAGAAGAATCATACGGATTCGAAATGTTAACCCTGTTTCTCTCTCCACAGGTGTTGCCAGACCTGCTGAGCTTATCCAGCATTATCTGTTTTTATTTCTTGAAGAAGCTACATGCTTGAACCAGGCCCACTACTAGAAAGCTCCGGCCCTAACATTAGGGCTGATTCGTCGGTACAATCAGGCGACCTTTAAAAGAGTAGGAAAGGCTTTGCCCACAATTACTACATTCTGGTTATTGTTTTGAAGGGGCTTGCCAGTCTGCTTTTTAATAGATGTGAATGCCGCTGTTTCTCTGAGTGAAAGATTGGCAGGAGGACATGTGTCTAACTTAAGGGACCAACCTTCCATGTGTATTGATTTCAGTAGCCTAGAAGCAACCCTGGCAGGTACCTAAAACAGGAGCTTAACTGACTGATTATGTTAATAAAAGGCCTAACATCTGTTTTAGGACCCATCTCAAAATGGTTTTGCCCTAAGTCGAGTAGGTACCAGGCCTGCCTTGCTCAGCATTATTGATCTACATGTGGCCTAACCAAAAAAAGGTGCGTCTTATAAATATTTACCATGAAATGGAACTGGGAGGGACTCCTCAAACATCCTTAGCCCTATTGCGGGTTACTCCTGGCCTTACCTCTGCCCCACTCCCGTTCTCTTTCTGCTCTCAGGAATTACCTCGGGCCACTGTTGGCGAAGTGGGCCAAAGCGGCAATTGACGCTGGTGACACCCCAAGCACTGGTTGCTCATCTTAAGAGGAGGCTGAGGACTGATTTTGGGCAGCTGTCAGGGTGGCTTCTCCTGGTGCTTGTTGTGTGAGCCACCCAAAGACAATGGAGGGAGCACACCAGTTTACCCCTCATTAAGCTTTGACTTGGAACCTTTGAAGAGAAGACAGTGTGTCAGAAATTTCCAAACACAGTTAGTTAATGTAGATAACTCTGAATCTTAACGATAAAAGTGAAAATGAATCACGAGCTAAGAAAATTAATTAAGGCATTATTTTAGCACAGTCTTGAACTATAGTAAATTATTTTATATAAGGGGTTAGCAAGCTTAACTACTGCCGTAAAAACGTGTTTTGTTGCTTTTATTATTTTCATATTCTACTACTATTTGTATTTTTTTTAGCAGTTAAAGCACAAAATAAGGTTAAGTATGAGTGTTACTGTGTTGCATTCAGGATGGAAGGGGATCCTGTGCAGACACCTACTCAAACCCATAGCTGGAGCAATCTAGTGAAGGCACTTCCAAATTCCCTATATATTTTGGAGTGGAAGTTTTGCCTTTGAAGCAGGAGATGATTTTGGGGGTTTCTGTCCGTTTATGGGTCCTGATGCAGAATTTGGACAGGAGATGGATTAGTGATTCTTCCTTCGATTCCCCTGCATCATGATATCACTGTAAAAGGCAGGACCCGTAGAGAAACATTCACTGCTGAAAGTCCAGTTAATGCCACCAATCAGGCAGACAAGGGGCAGCACACCCACTCGACGCAGGCAAAAGTGTAAGTGAGGTCCTCAATACCATTTTTCAATTGATCATCTCAAGATGAAAATGCTTTTCTCTAGCCAGGTTGGCATACTAGCCCTACAAAGCCATATGTTGCTGGATTGAAATTCTGGACCTCTTCAACGAAGCAGATGGTCAGGAAGTGTCACAAAGAATGAGTGTGCCTGCCCCTTTTATGGTAATGATGCTGCAATGGGGTTAATGACAGGGCAGATTGGCAGGTGGAGCTCCGCCCTCACCACCTTGCTAGTGTTGTCGCAGCCCATGAAGAATTACACTGCCTATCTTTGACAGACTACAATATTCTATCTAGATATTGGAGCAAGTGAAAACACTCTCGAGGATTTAGGGAGCAAGAACTCACCTATGAGATTCGCTTGAAGTCAAAAATATGTATAGTCATTTGGTAGAACAGAACTTGAGTATTGCTGAAAAAAAGAGACTTTTTTTGTTGAAGCTTTTCATCTTACACTCACCAGGACAATTCGCGAGAAAACCATATGTAAAGGGAACAACAATTTATAGTATATGAGAAGACAGTACTGATTGGTTGGAAAATGGAATTGGATTGTTAGAGGCATTGCTATGGAGAATGCACCAGTTGATGGTGACCGGCAGTTAACTGCCAAGCATTGTTTGAAATTTAAACTAGGCATCTTAACTCTGATTGGTCAAGGCATTTTCCTGAGGAATGAATCAGTGAATGGCAATGGCAATATGGTGAGAAGGCCAAAAATCGATTTCACATTGGCGTGAAAGCACAGTGGGACCATCTGATGGTGTCTGCCATGGCTGAACGGCAATCCTGCTGGAAGCTGGCATGAACCCACTTTGCATCCTGCTAATGGAACGCAAAGTAAGGCCCAACCAGAGTCATCCCCTGCACGCCTGATTTACCGCTGCACTGGAGGGAAAACACGCCGGCCCAGAACACACCTGGACAAGTGTGACATGCAGAAGTTGGGCCTTACCAATAGGGCCTTGCTCAGATCGCAGAGATCCAAGGAGCAGAAGATGCTGAAGCCCTACAGCTACCGGACCCTGGAGGAACACATGCTGGGTGGATTCTCATGGACATGGCTCCGCCGCAAAGCAGCTTACGGAAGCTGGGAGGCCTCTGTTGATGTCTCGGGTCTGCTTCGGAACATCATGGTCTTGGCCATGAGCTGCAACGGATAATTGGTGGTGGGGATGGAGAGGAAGGTCCAGCTGTGAGTGGGAGAGAAGGGGTACTGGGGGGATGGGGGGGAAGGTCTAGGTTTCATTGGGAGAGGAATGTGTACCTGGGGGGTGGTGAGTTTGGGAGGGGACGGTGGTGGAATGAAGGTGTTATGGGCGGGGGTGAGGTTGGGAGGAGGGGAATGAAGGTGTCGGGGGGTGAGGTTGGGAGGAGGGAGGAAGGATTACAAGGGATGGAGGGTGTAACAGGGGAAAATGCAGCAAGTGAGGAGGTAGGTGTAAGGGGGCAGGAAGGTATAAGGGAAGAGGTTCGGAGGGAGGAAGGAGTTTGGAGTGGGGAAGGACTTCGGGAGGAGGAAGGAGTTGAGGGGAGGAAGGAGTTCGGAGAGAGAAAGGAGTCCAGGGTGAGGACGGAGTCCGGGGGAAGAAGGAGTTTGGAGAGGGGAAGGAGTAATGGTGGAGGAGGGAGTAAGGATGGAGGGGGGAGTAAGGGCAGGGATGTCTAGGTGAATGTGCAAGGGATGGGTCTGTGGAGTCAATGACTGCCTCCTGAGGAGCGAACTTAGGGTGGGTGTGGTAGGAGGCAATGGTGAGTATGAGAGGGGGCAGAGTGAGCCAGAAGGATGGGAGGATGAGGTTGCAACGGTGGCGGTAGAAGGAACGTTGAGGGTGGTTGGCAGTGACTCGGAGGCAGACACAGACCCTGGGGGTGGGAAGGAGCAGGTGGGAGGTCAATGTGGATGGGGGTGGGATTCTCAGGAAGCTGGGGAACGTGTATGCTTGCTTGGACATCCCAGAAAGGAAAGGGTTCGGGTTGGTAGGTGACGCTGGGGAGGTGGAAGGTAATGCCAAGGGGGTCAACAGTGATGCGGGAAAGGACATGGGTGACTAGAAGAGGAGAAAGGAAAGTGAGCGGAGCGTTGTGTTGGACAGGCACAGGCACTTCATGGGAGTGCAGTCAGTGAGTGTGCGGAGATGCAGGTCAGCTCAGAAAAGAGAGCCCCAGTAGGCAGCATTGAAAATGCTCAGGACATTGAGATGAGTGTGATGGAGGAAGGCTCTGCATGTGTGGGAGAGTGCTTGATCGAGGCTCCGCAAGCCTCTGACACACACACACACACACAAACATACACACACACACATACACACACATGCACACTCACACACACACTTCTCCCTCCAGAATTGCTTGTGGTCTGGCTGCGTGCAGCTGAGCTGCTAGTGGTGGGGATCCAGGGGGAGGACTCGCGAAGCCTGTAAATGAAGCAGAAAAACACCATTACATGTTATTCAGTGAAAGTGAATATATTTTCAGATTATGAAATGTAAAAATGTATTCACCCGTGTAACCATTTGTGATCAGAAATTATTACCTTTGCTAGGCCTACCACTTATAGTTGCTGCCATGACATCTGCAACAAGGGTAGAGACAGCCCTGTTGCCTCTGATGACTTTGGCGTGTGTCCTCTGGAGAGCCGAGGACTTGAGGGCCCCAGCTTGTTTCGGCTGTCCTCCTGTGGCCCAGCTGCTCCCTCTGCAGTGAGAGAGGACAAGGTTGAAGGGGTCACAGGCAAAGGGGACTCGGAGGGAGAGAACAGCCTCTGAGATTCCTGAGTGGATGACCCTGGGGTGTCCACCTGCCACTCCTCTTCCCTCAGGTGCCTGAGGGTCCTGTCCTGACTCTTTTAGGGGAAGGAGCACCTGGAGGGATGTCGAGTTGCCCCGTTTTCCTCTCGCATTGCAACTGCAGGAACTCACCCATGGCTTCCGTGATGGAGTACAGTTCTGCGCACATCTCTGCATTCTGCTGGACCAGGGTCTCCATGGTGTCCACCATCCTCCCCATGGAGACCTCCAAACACACACACATGGGCAACACTTCATCAGAGAGCAGGCGGACGCACTCCTCTGACTCGTGAGCCATTCTGTTGAGGGCTTCCAACAGGTCCGCATGATGTTCCCCCGCCTCCTGCTGATTCTCCAGGGTGAGTTGGAAGGCCGAATCCAGAAGTTTGTTATCTGACTCGGACCTCAGAGATGATTCTTCCCCAGCAGTCCTCCGAGTGCTAGGAAGCTCGGCTGAATCTGCCTCCTCCTCCTGTGGACACGTGCCCATGTGATGACCGTCAGATTGTGAACCTGAGTCTGCTCTAGATCTAGGTCCCACCGAGGCGTGTGTCTCTGCGCTGGTGGAGGGTGTGGGTAAGTGCCGTGACGGGTCTTCCAGGCTGATTATTTCCAGCTCTTCAATGGAGGAGATTTTTAAAAATTAATTCATGGGATGTGGGCTTCGCCGGCTGGGCCAGCATTTATTGCCCATCCCTATTTTCCCTTGAGAAGGTGGTGGTGAGCGGTCTTCTTGAACCACTGCAGTCCATGTGGTGTAGGTACACCCACAGTGCTGTTAGGGAGAGAGTTCCAGGGCTTTGACCCAGTGACAGTGAAGGAAAGGCAATATATTTCCAAACCAGGATGGTGAGTGACTTGGAGGGGGACTTACAGGTGGTGGTGTTCTCATCTATCTGCTGCCCTTGTCCTTCTAGATGGTAGTCGTGGATTTGGAAGGTGCTGCAGAAGAAGCCTTGGTGAGTTCCTGCAGTGTATCTTGTAGATGGTACACACTGCTGCTACTGTGCATTAGTGATGGAGGGAGTGAATGTTTGTGGATGTGGTGCCAATCAAACAGGCTGCTTTGTCCTGGATGATGTCAAGCTTCTTGAGTGTTGTGGGAGTTGCACTCATCCAGACAAGTGGGGAGTATTCCATCACACTCCTGACTTGTGCCTTGTAGATGGTGGACAGGCTTTGGGGAGTCAGGAGGTGAGTTACTCATCACAGGGATTCCTCTTGGCTGGAGGTGAGGACCTGGATGGAACTGAGGGACTGGCTGATTGAGGGCATCAGTCAATTGGCAGAGCTCCCTGTGAACCAAAGTAGAGATAATTCATGCATGGCAGCAGAGTTAAAAGCAGGAGAGAGAGCACTCACAGTTGTATTGAGAGAGGGATGATGTGGTGCAGAATCCTCCATGGGTATTCGCCACTGACATCACCATAGCCACAGGCATGGTCCACGTCCTCAGCAGCCAGCATGATGGCACGCTCCTCAAAGTGAGTGAGGGGCCTAATGTGGGCCGCTGTACCCCCGGTCTGGGACCTCTCCCTGCTGCTGTGAGCCAACTTCTCCTGCATGAAAACAGATGGAGAGAGTGTGAGCAGGACACATGGCACTGCATGGAATGTTTGTGTGGTGAGCGGAGCCATGGATGGGATGAGGACACAAGCTCCAGAGGATATGAGCCTGATGGAGATGTGAGGGGGTGAGTGAGAGTTAGTGGTGTTGTCCCTTGAGGTATGAGATCCCTGTGGATGTGTGATGGGTTTGTGAGTGTGAGAGTTGAGAGTGATGAGGTGGTTGACTTACCCTGACAGAACGGATGGGAGCACTCATCCTCTTCCTGCACTAGATGCCTGACCTTCTCTATGCTCCGGTGATGCTGACCACCTCTGCCACCTCCTCTGGCCGGTGACTCTAGTGGATCTCCTGCAGCCAGAACGGGGTAGAGGACATCACGGTGGCCTTCCACTGCATCCAGCAGATGCCCTAGAGAGGTTTCACTAAATTTGGAGGCTGTTGTTTTCTTTCCTTTTGGGGCCATCTGTCACTTGGAGCAGCCCTGGTCTGAAGGAATGAAGCAGGCTGCACTGTGGTGCCCGGAGAGAGGAAGCGCCGAGGTCATGGCAGGGCAGGCAAATCCAAGCCCAACGCCAGTGATCCAGTGTGTTCCTCGTGAATGCATATTAGTGAGGCAGGATGTGCCAGGAATGGGACGATATGGAACAAAAAAGCTTTTGCCATTGCGGCTGGAGGGTAAAATGTCCTTTTTTCCCCACCTGCTACCACACTTTGTGCAAATCTGGGATGATCCCTCCAATAAACTTGAGAAGAGTGCTTAGCAAGGGTGTAGGGTGGAACAAGATCATGGACGGGCTTGAAAACAAGAACAAGCACTTGGAAGCTAATTTACCCATAGGCTGAGACACGTAGGGGTGATGTGTATTCAGAACCTGGGCCGGAATCATCTGGTCCCATTGGCGGCAGGCATTATGGCGGGCGTGAGCAGGCCAAAAATCGGCTATACGCCGTCGTGAAAGCAGTTTGCGATCACCTGCTCCGGCCGTCAATGGCGGGCCACATTTCCCATCGCCACACGATAGGAACCTAATTTCAATACTTTAGCATCTCATTATATACCCTGCCCGCTGGATTCATCCCCCCACGCTGGATCATCCAGGCGCATTGGTGTGATTGCTTGCCCCCGGGTTTCACAAATGTACAAAGGCGACGTGCACCTGGCAAGCTGCATTTCACTCAGGACTTCGAGGTTTGTTTGCCCACTGTTCTTCGTGCAGTACTCGCGATCATCAGCGCCAGGCTTCACAAGCAGTACGACATCACTTTTAGGAGGGCTCACAGGCAGATCTCTACCTGGCAGGCCGGCCAGAAGGCAGGGGTGGCTTCTCAATGGCTGCAGGGCTAGGGCTTGCTTGAGGAATGGGGAGAAGTGGCTTCAGGCAAGGGAAAAGGATGCAGGGCGAGGGCTGTAATGGGGAAGAGGAACATCCCAGGGTGTGTGTGTGAGGGTACATGTTGATCTGTGCAAGTGGCCTCAAGATGGTGAGGACTTAAGAGGCAGTCTCCAGAGGAGATGAGGTCAGACGGAGATGTGAGGATGTGTGTGACAGAGTGAGTGGTGATGTCCCTTGAGCCGGTAGTGAGTGAGATGCCAGTGACTGTGTGATGGGCTTGTGAGTGTGTGAGTTTAGAGGGATAAGGTGGTTACCTTACTCTGGCGGCGCGGATGTGATCATTCATCCTCTTTTTGCTGTGAATGGCCAACCTCTTTTGGGCAGCGTTGTCACTGACCACCACTGCCACTGCCTCCCAAGCCGGAGTGGTGAGATTGCTGGACATCTGTGGCCAGAGCGGGGGTGGAGGACATCACTGGGGGGGGCAGAGGTGAGTATGGTGGCCATTACCAAGGAGAAGGTGCTAGGAAAACTGAAAGGTCTGAAGGTGGATAAATCACCTGGACCAGATGGATTACACCACAGAGTTCTGAAGGAGATAGCTGAAGAGATAGTGGAGGCGTTAGTGGTGATCTTTCAGGAATCACTGGAGTCAGGGAGGGTCCCAGAGGACTAGAAAATCGCTAATGTAACCCCCCTGTTTAAGAAGGGAGTGAGGCAAAAGACGGGAAATTACAGGCCGATTAGCCTGACCTCGGTCGTTGGTAAGATTTTAGAGTCCATTATTAAGGATGAGATTTCAGAATACTTGGAAGTGCATGGTAAAATCGGCAAAGTCAGCATGGTTTCATCAAGGGGAGGTCATGCCTGACAAATCTGTTAGAATTCTTTGAGGAGGTAACGAGTAGGTTAGACAAAGGAGAGCCAATGGATGTTATCTACTTGGACTTCCAGAAGGCCTTTGACAAGGTGTTGCACAGGAGGCTGCTTAGTAAGATAAGAGCCCATGGTGTTAGAGGCAAAGTGCTAGCATGGATAGAAGATTGGCTGTCTGGCAGGAGGCAGAGAGTGGGGATAAGGGGGTCCTTCTCAGGATGGCGGCCGGTGACTAGTGGAGTTCCGCAGGGGTCAGTGTTGGGACCACAACTTTTCACTTTTTACATTAATGATCTAGATGAAGGAACTGAGGGCATCCTGGCTAAGTTTGCAGATGATACAAAGATAGGTGGAGGGACAGGTAGTATTGAGGAGGCGGGGAGGCTGCAGAAGGATTTGGACAGGTTAGGAGAATGGGCAAAGAAGTGGCAGATGGAATACAATGTGGGGAAGTGTGAGGTCATGCACTTTGGTAAGAAGAATAGAGGCATAGACTATTTTCTAAATGGGGAGAGAATTCAGAAATCTGGAGTGCAATGGGACTTGGGAGTCCTAGTCCAGGATTCTCTTAAGGTTAACTTGCAGGTTGAGTCGGTAGTTAGGAAGGCAAATGCAATGTTGGCATTTATTTCGAGAGGACTAGAATATAAAAGCAGGGATGTGCTGCTGAGGCTTTATAAGGCTCTGGTCAGACCACATTTAGAATATTGTGAGCAATTTTGGGCCCTGTATCTCAGGAAGGATGTGCTGGCCCTGGAGAGGGTCCAGAGGAGGTTCACGAGAATGATCCCAGGAATGAAAGGCTTAATATATGAGGAATGTTTGAGGACTCTGGGTCTATACTCGATGGAGTTTAGAAGGATGAGGGGGGATCTGATTGAAACTTACAGAATACTGAAAGGCCTGGATAGAGTGGACATGGGGAAGATGTTTCCATTAGTAGGAGAGAATTGGACCCGTGGGCACATCCTCAGAGTAAAGGGAAGACTTTTTAGAACAGAGATGAGGAGAAACTTCTTTAGCCAGAGAGTGGTGAATCTATGGAATTCATTGCCACAGAAGGCTGTGGAGGCCAGGTCACTGAGTGTATTTAAGACCGAGATAGGTAGGTTCTTGATTGGTAAGGGGATCAAACGTTATGGGGAGAAGGGGGAGAATGGGGTTGAGAAACTTATCAGCCATGACTGAATGGCGGAGCAGACTCGATGGGCCAAATGGCCTAATTTCTGCTCCTATGTCTTATGGTCTTATCGAGCAGTCCTGGGCTGTGAGCATTGAGAACTGTGTGTGCAGCTGCAGTTTAAATATGGTATCCGGAGTGAGGAAACGGTGAGGTAACAGCATGGCGGGCGATTCAGAGATTGCCTGCCAGCGAGAAGCCGTGTTTCCTGTGGCTGCATAATCAATGAGACAGGGAGCAGACAATACGGTGCGAAAACTCGTCATTGTGGCCGGCAGGTGAAACGCCGTTTTTCACGCCCGCTACCGCACTTAGTGCAAATCTGGGACGATTCCCACCTTAGTATATTCAATCTGAAGATGAAATGTCAGCACTCTAACATAGTACAGAGCCCCGCTTTCCAAAGGCAAACCCACGTTGTAGATATAGGATGCTTTTTTCCCTTCGATCCACCCGTGTGCCATTTTATGAAGTTCACTTCAGTTTGCACAGACTCACTCATTCTTAATCACGAGAAAAGAGCTCGAGAAAAAGGACACATATGAGACGTTGAAAATGACACATCATCTTCCTAGGGTTGCATTGCTGAGGACACATCCCTTATGGGACCAGAAATAAAATTACAAAACGAATAAATGCAGAAGCCGTCCTGTTTCATGCTAATGTTGCACGATTACCTATTAACTGCCAAAACAAATGGCAGAAATGAGGAAAGTGACACCAAATAAAAAATGTCACAGGTGATCGATTTATCGCATCTAATGTCCTGGCTGTATGGCTTGAACAGGCTGGTTGACAACACAATACTAATATTATATTATAGCCTTCATGGCGTTCAGTGCGAGATGATGTATAACTGTCACTTCAAGTGCCATTCACTGTAGGGGCTTGGGCGGGCAAGCATGGAAAATGGAATGGTTAGGATTAATGATTCTGAAAATGATGGGAAGATTGAAATTCCATCATTCCCCCGCTGCATGCAGATTGAAGTATACCTCAAAGCAATCTCGACTTTAAAACAACAGGGCAATGACAGTTCCATTTATGTTTCTTTTAAAAAAAAAATTGCCTACAGACTTATTTTTATTTTATTTCGTCTTTAGACCTAATCAGCTCTCTGGCTGTGGGAGAAGTTCCAGGAGGCAATGATGCTAATCATATGCAAATGTAATGCAAATTACCAGCACCCTGAGCCAAATGGGTAAAGTTTCTTTATGAAGCAAATTAAGAAGGACTTGCTGAGTGAAATGGTTGGTTGATCAGTGACTACATCAACTGCCAGCTGTGAATTCCAGTTTACACAGAAATCAGTAGTTTGCAAAAATTGTGTATAATTTTTATTATTAAAGATGTTTACTGGAGTCTGCTCAGAAAAGATTTGCTACATTTACCTTATTTTATTTGTTTAAGCTTATTATGAATGGTTAGTAAACAGGCTTATCTTTAATGTAGTTTTGTTTGCTGTGTTTAAAATGTAACAACAATAGTAATAGGTTAATGGTGGCTATCAGTATCAAAAATAGGTATCACCTCAAAAGTCACAGCAAATTATAATCATATAAGTTGCCGGATTTGGGCAAGGGATACAGTCTAGTTGAAAATATATTAATAGATATATAAAGCTCGAGACACTGCTGATTCTTGCTCAATAAATCTGCAGCAATGCGCTGTGAATTGTATATCATCTTCTGCGGCGGGGGCAGTATTAGAGTCCTATCGACTCAAACACCGGATATTAAAGCTATTTTTTCTCTGAGGTTCTTTTCTGGAATTTCCATCTCTTTCCTCAACCTTGTCCGGTTGCCCTATAAACCAGTTCCTACCAGTCTGCACTAGCTCATCCCATATTTATACAAACTTAGCACTCCCCTCCTAGTCTTTTCTCACATTATACATAACTAATTTCTAACTTTCTAATGCAATAACCTTACATGTTACTTCTAAAATGCATTCTCAGAAATGTTACACCCCTACAACCTCCAACTCTCCCAGGGCTATAGTTGTAATCAAGTATTATTGGACATTCAAATAGTCTCTCGGATCTTGTCCTATTGCCTTCACCGTCCTTTGTCCAGGTCCAGAGAGATTTTGGGGTGATTTTCAACTGCCCCTTGCCTGTTTCTGCTCTGACTAATGCCGACTGGCAGTCAAAATCCAGGTGGGCACCTTTGCCACTCAAGGCCCGCCTGATTGAATTTTCATGTAGGCCTTTAAATGGGCAACTGGTATTGCCACCCACACCAGAAGATAGGCTGCTTAAATAAGTAAATTAGGGTTCTATATTGGCTATAGGACCCCAATTGCTATTTCCATGTACAAATGGGTGGATTATGTACTATGTATCACCTAAGTCAGTTGTCCAACCACTTGAGTGGTAAAGGAACTGCTGCTCCAAAAACAGCCTGGGAATTTTCTTCAGGTGAGGGGGATCATTTTGTGATGCCTGGAGAGCAGGATTGCTACTCAAAGTCCCACAAACATACAGTGATCCAATGATGTTCCCGCTCTTTCACAGGGCGATGCACCTGCTTTGGGCTCAAATTAAAAGAATTTCATTCATATAGCGCCATTCATGACCTCAGGGTATTCCAAAGCACTTTACAGCCATTGCAGTTGGGTTGAGGGGTTGCATGGTGTCTCTTTATTCCTCTTAGCTTTGGGACAGGAATAAGATGCTGCTGGTTTCTTCTCACAGACACTTCAACCTATGTTCAGATAATATGTTTGAGGTGATGAGGCTTCTTGCTGTACTGTGAGGTTGTTCACCCAGACTTGGTGACATCGGTTCCAAAAATCTTCAAGAGGCAATCCTGCATTAACTCCAGGATTGCACCCAGAAGGAATTGCCAGCACTGAACCCATTTGAGTATGCTGGACTAGAGGGAAGTCCCATCATTTAGAGGCATATGCTGGGTCCCACACATTTATGGGGATTCATCTTTATGGGGGCACCAGGCAACAAAACAAGCCTGGACCATCAGGATATTCCTTTTCTCACTAGGCCTATTGCTTGCCACTTTATCACCATGCTTCCGAGAGGTAAGATCTAAGGAGTTCCCTGCATGGCAGCTCCACCCCTGACCACTGTCAATCTGATGCAGGTGTCTTTGTGTAGGGCTGGTGGAGATTGAGTCCTTTACAAAGCCCACATTTACAGACAGCACAAACCAGGGCCCAGTGTAATTGGGCCCCTATCTGTCTTCCTGGCTTCCATCACATTCCTATTGGAATTACAGCAGGAATCTGCCAGAAGAGCCTTAGAATTTCAGCCTTGTAAGGGGCAGATGGAGGTTCTACCCCTCGCAGTCTCTGTTTTTCAGATTTAGCAATGGGAGTACATTGGAAGTGCTGTGGAATTTTCGATCCCTTCTGAAACTGTCGTTTCTCACCTGGTGGTATTTATATTTCATTTTCCCCCTGAACTCAGCTAAACGTGGCCGGCCACTGAGCAGTGAGATCTACCTGTATTCTTGGCTGGATTGTTCTCAGTCATTTTCCATTAACAATGCCGTGGGCTGTTGTTAGTTTGTTAACAGTGTAGCTTGATTCATTAGGAAATGTAAGTGTAGACTTTGCTGATTTCTTTGTTACGCCCCTTGATCCACTTGCCAACCAATTAGATCCTTTTTTCCTGTGGTATAAATTTTTACGATTGTTTGAAATTTGGCATTCTTGCATTTGTCCTGATGAGTGCGAGACAAAAAGCTTTGGCAACATGTCTCTCTTTTCAGCAATAGTCAAGTTCTGTACTACCAAGTGACTGTTTGTAAGACCATACACTGTCTGGAACTTAACAAATTCTTCTCCTGAGATTGGTGGTTCATTATCTTAAATCAGTTTACTCAGTATGCCATATCAGGCATATAGTACTTTCATCAAAGTAATTTTATGAATTTGCATTCCAGTTGCTGAGCTTTGGCCATAAGGAGCACATGTCAAGAACTGGGGCAGGTCTGACAGTGCAACAGCTTGCAGATGAACAGCATTCTAGCCATTAAAAATTAAATCCTGTCTTTTACAGCCCAAAGTCCCAATATGTGCTCCCATTTTGTGAAGATTTGTGGCAGGGACATAGATTTATAAAATTATCCCCACAGATTACCACTGCCTGAGATTAGTAATCAATTTCTATATATTATAACAATCGGAAAATACATTTACTCTTTTATTTCAAACAGGCCAGTTTCAATTTCCTTCCAAGGCCACATTGTGAGAAAGTATTGAGTTGAATTTTCTGAAGAAGTAAGAATTCCCATCGCTTTGACCAAAAGCAGGTCCAGACCCTGCTCCAGCGAGCTGTGAGAACCTCGAGTGGCAGTTTAAGGTGGTGGCCTATTAACTGACAATAATATTAATATTAACATTATTAACATTAATTAACCACTTGAGGATGGCAGCCCAGAGTCGCCACCCAATCACCAGGCCAGCAGCTCAACAGCCTCAGCAGCCTTGGCAGTGCCACCTTGGGTGTGGCCACTGCTGAGACTGCAGGATGAAGGAAAGGGCACCCAGAAGAGAAGATAAATTTGTTGAAGTTTTCTGTGCGGGGACCAGGCAGGCAGCTGCGGTGATCGGGGGTGGGGTTGGGGGGAGGTGCGTCTGGAAACCACAATGCCCAGAGTGTAAAGCAAACAGTCAATCCAATACCATTGTTCTCAACATGGTAGAGAAAACAAAAATTTACCCCATTATCTCTAGACTGGGGGAGTTATTTATTTAAAATTATTAATGAGATATAGGGGAAAGAGATTAGGAGAACTTTCTTTGCAGAGAGTTGTCAGAGCAAAGAGGGGTGCTTTTCCAAGGGAGTGGTCGAGGTAGATACCATTGCAGCCTTTATACAGGAAAATTGGAGAAGTATTTGAAGCAGCAAGACTACAGGAAGAATGTAGGATAGTGAAATTAGTATTGGATTGCACCATGAAAGAGGCAGAACATGATGGACCAAATGGCCTCCTTCTGCACCATAAACTCCTTTAGTTCCAACTAGGATTTTATTTAGTGGTGGCCTCATTTTGTTTTGGTTGTACTCAGAATCAACCAGTAGCATGACAAGTGCCCTGTGACAAATTTAACGGGGGTTTTGCAAGGAATGGTTTTATTATTTGTGACTTTCTGTCTTCCTTTCTATCGTGCTCAGAAAAGCTTCAGAGCACATTTTGAAATGTTACTGGCCACTTCTTTTTCTTTCATACTTCTCAACAGTGTCCTTTTCATTGACAGTTTGCCTCTCCAGCAGACCATAAATGGTTGGATGCACTAGGAATCTCCCACATCTATCATGGGTTCTCTATTGCTGCAGAAACTACTCTACTTAGTTCTGCTTGGAGGCATAATTTGGGTCACATGCTTTCCTGGTCCAACATGGTCCCCCCACATTTTCAGCAGCAGAGTAATTACTCCCCATGTTATTGACTGTCCGATTATTCCTTGCTGCTTGATACTAGTTTTACTCTGCATCAGTAACTATACTTAGGAGTGAACATAGGGTCTAACTGTAATCTCTCAGTCTCTTATCTTGTAGTCCTCTCAGAACCACAAATCATTTCAACATACAGAGTACCAGAGCCCGGTTTCTCATCTAGATGGTACAGAGCTGTAAAAAGCTGTCTATCCATTCCCTTACTTCCTGATTTCTTTTGAATTTAACCATGTCAAAAACAAAGACATGCTTAAATGTTTTCCCAAGATGCCCCTTAAAGCTTTATAATTTGTCTGGTCATTCTCAGGCAGTTAAAAAAAAGCACAAATATCCTCAGCTTCTGTTTTAATTGGATTTTTTTTTTCCCTTTCTTAAATAAACCAAAATAATTCGAAATCTTTTGAGTGGATTTATTTACATTGACTATTTTTTTGGTTCAGTGTTGGCATTTTCATCACTGAATCAAAAGACTTGAAGACATAATCAAGGCTGTCACTTCAGTACAGTATATACAGGAGATCAAGCTGCATTTTTGGAGTCACTGAGGGAGATTTTATGGAGCCCACAAGAGCAGAAAACATGGCGTGCGGGGTGACTTAATTGGGTGGGATGCAAAGTTTCAATTTCCCGATGGCGGGTTGAGATGCAGAGGTAAAGTCAGTGGTGTGTTTTTGACCTGTCGAGCATTATGTCGGCCTGTGGAGAGTTTGTATCTGTAATACATTTGCATGCTATAAATACTCATTAGCGTAAAGCAGTTTTTAGAAAGCCCCTTCGCTGGGATAAAGTCAGCAATGCATGGAAATCTTGTGGCACTCAATTCATGATCATTTATAGGTAGCGTGCACCAATAGGCTTTGTGCATAAGAACATAAGAAATAGGAGCACGAGTAGGCTATTCAGCCCCTCAAGCCTGCCCTGCCATTCAATAAAATCATGGCTGATCTGCCCCAGGCTTCAACTCCGCTTTCGTGTCAGCTCCTCATAGCCCTCAGCTCCCCAATATTTCAAGAATATATCTACCTCCTCTTTAAATACTTTCAGTGATCTAGCCTCCAACTGCAGTCTTGCAGTTGTGTGTAAGGTCAGCAGTTTTCCTTGTTTAACTCAACAGCACAAGGGAGGGGAGCAAGAGAATGGCAGCTTGCATGGAGACTTGTGACCGGAAAGGATGAGTCAGTGGTGAGGGGATTTGTGGAGTGGGGTTAGGGGCATGGAGGAGAGGAAGAGGGATCCATGGGAGGACAAAGGATAGGGTCAGGAGTATGGAGAGAAGAGCCTGGCATCCTGGGTGTGGTGGTGGGAGGAGTAGTGGGAACAGTCAGTCAAGGTAAGAAAATGAGGGACCTAAAAGACGGTGTCAGTCTGTCCAAAAGTGTGTCCAGCTCAGGGTGTTGGCTGGCAGAGTCCTCACAGAGCTTTGAATTCACCTACAACATTTTAATTATCCCTGCTGAAAGCGATCTCAGACAATCTCCTTTACAATGCATGGAAAGGAGGGTCAGCTGAGCCTACACATTCAGACATGTCCCACAGAGTGACGAGTACAACACTGGACTCTGACATGAACATTCAATAAAGGGTGAACAAAAATACACAATATTGTTTCTTCCACAACAAAGGAAATGTCCCTAACTCCCCTGTAACCATCAATGTGTGCAAACCATGAGGTGTGTCTGTACATTTAGCTCTCTGACTAAGCTAGTCTCAGCAAATAACGATGATGCAGATAATGGTCCAGATCTTCCAGTCTCCGGATCGTCGGAGACCGGATGTATGACCCAAGATGCTTGTCGGAATCACGCGGAGGTTCTGATGCTCGGAAGTCCATGGGAATTGCCCAGGAAGCTTGAACTTCTGATAGGCAATTCCTCTGTTCCCTGGGACCCTCCATGAATGTTTCTGACCCTGAGTTAGTGTCGGAGACTTTGGGAAGTTCTGTGGGACTTACCTGAATAGTTACCCAGAAAATGTTAGATAGACCTTCTGGGTAACTCCCGAACTGTCGCCCCAATCACTCATACTGATCTCTCCCCCACCTACCACCCTCATCCCCTACCTCCCCCACCTCCCCCAGGCCTGACCTGATGAGTCCCAGACCCAACTACCACCTCACCCACCTTCCACACTACCCACCTGCCAGCTCACCCACCTGCCACCCTACCCACTTACCACCTCACCCGCCTGCCACACTACCCACCTGCCAGCTCACCCACCTGCCACCCTACCCACTTACCACCTCACCCGCCTGACAGCCTACTCTCCTGCTGCCCTTCCCATCTACCACCTCACCCACCTGCTATCCTATCCACCTTCCACCCTACCAACTTACCTCACCCACCTATCCAACTTACTACCCTACCCATTCATTCATCTAATCAGTCATTTACCCATTCACTAACATTCACACTGAACATTTAAACTTACTATACGGCAGCCACTGCTGTAAAAAAGGGACATGTCTTGACTTCCCCCCGACCCTATAGCGCTGCGATGGAGCTCTCCCATGGATGCTGCACTCCACATTCCTGGAGAAGCTGGGCTCATAAGACCCAGCAAGAAATACAAAGCAGCGTCCAAGTGTGGAAAAGTTCGAGCAGAGCAGTAATCTGACGATGACTGCTTCTTCGCGGAAGATCCTGGCCATTAATAAAACGTAATGTGAAATATTTTCAAGCGAAATTTAAATTTTAAAAACACCTGTGCCAACTTTGTTGTCTCAAATCTTATGTTAATGGAAATGAGTTGGGAAGAAAGTTGTGGCTGTGATGCAGAGCCTCCCTGTTTGACCAGGAGATTGCTCATTGCATATCAAGACAAGGAACAAGCTAACAGTTGCTGCCCATCATTAGAGGCACAGCTAGTAACAAAATACAGAGCCACAATTACATGCATGCAAAGTTTGAACCAGGTAATAATAGTTGTAAATAATAACTAACAATAACTTAAATCAAGCCTCTGTTAAAACATTTAGAGCCCATGTGGCAGTTACAACTTTCTGAAAGTTCACTCCAGATGTGATACCATCAGAACCTCAGACTTACAATGGAGCCTTACACCATGAAGTGAATGATAATTTCAATCAAAGTAAGAGATATCCTATGATGTCCAATAGCAGATTCTAATACTTCCACATATTTATTATTTGGCACATAAACCATTTTAACCTCTATTAATGAAAAGATGCAAATCTCTCCCAGATTCTATATTTCAATATCTAAACAATGTTAATCCCTCAGCTAGTACATGACTGTGAATCATACCTAGACATTTCTACCATTATAGACTATATATCCATATTCTGAACACCTTAATTAGAATACTATCTGTAAGATTATTGCAAAAATCCTCACTGCCCACCATAAATATATTTATATTTTGTCTCACCTAATTAGATAATCTACAGAGCAGCAAATACCCTTCAATTACAATATTCAATTCATTGTATTGGTAATCACAGTTGATCAATGCAGAGTTAAAGCGGGTGGAAATACTCATGGGAAAGTGGGAGGTTTCAAGAATGTATAGCCTACTTGCCTCAATTGGCAGTGTTAATGTTCTCCAAAGAATGCTTCCACACAGAATGGTATATTTCAACCATGTTATCCAGGCCTCAGAAAAAATATGGCTTTGTATCTTGTACTCTACAATCCTCAGCTATACAGTGGTGGATAGAATATTGTAACTGACTTCATTCCTGAGTCTAGGAATGAATATGACTAAGCTATCTGTGTTCTATAATATTGTTTTTAAAAAATTATTCATTCATGGGATGTATTGGCTGAGCCAGCATTTATTGCCCATCCCTAATTGGCCTTGAGAATGGGATGGCTTGCAGAGGGCATTTAAGAGTCAGCCACATTGCCATATAGGCCAGGTAAAGACAGCAGATTTTCTTCCCTGAAGGGCATTAGTGAATCAGATGGGCTTTTACAACAATCAGCAATGGTTTCACAGTCATTGTTAGACTTTTAATTTATTAAGCTATTATTTTATTAAATTGAATATGCTATGGTAGGATTTGAACCCAGGTCCCCAGAGAATTACCCTGGGTATCTAGAGCATTCAGTGACAATACCACTATACCACCACCTCCCCTTGTAGCTAGTGCAACAGTATAAGGGTAAAACAGTACCTCAAAGTTTGTTAATCAATAAGGAATTCCAGAACAAACTCATACACCACTTCTGATCATTGAACACTCTTTTCAGACAATGTTGTTACATGCTACTCTGTGAAGAAGACTTTAAATGCCAAGTTGACTGTTATTTGATGCTCTATGAACTAAGTAGAACTTTTAACAGTTTTTCAGCATCACTCATTATAATACATTTTTAATTGCTAATCTTGGTCAGGTTATTTTCGTATTAATGCCGCACTTTAAATTTCTACATCTGCTTCAGTACTTCCACATTCCTGCCTCTATATGTTTTCTTAATGTCTCTGTAACTTTTCATTAAAAGTGCACTTGATAATGAAGATAATAGGTTTTGGATATTTACACAATATTGAATCAGTACAAACATACAACTAATTTAAAACGCTTTGAAATTTCAGAAATACTTACCTTAAACACAACAATTTTAATCTGACTAATTACATTACAAAACATACTGCTTTGTGAAATGTTAAACTCTATGGATTATTGTGTTGTGCTAATGTTGAACAAGAATGGGCCTATATGTCCTCCAGCTGTCACTGATCTACAAATTTGCCCACTCCTTAACATAAACGCACAAACATCTTACCTGTGTTAACACAGTTACTCATTTACAGGCCTGACACCCACATGCCCACTCGTTCTCAACCCCTCACAAACATGTAGTGTTCTCGGATCAAGATGAGATTTTTTTCTGTAGAATTTCTGTAGATGGGTTATACATTTGTCCCCTCTATTCCCTTGATGATTTTCCTGTAATTTTTGCCAGTGTGCTGATGAGAGTGAAAACATATGTGGAAACAATGAGGTGATGATAATTTACTAAATAGTAAAGAAATACAATAGTTACACCTGGTTGACACCAGCATTTCTCATGAATTTGTAAGTGCTGCGTCCAGAGTGGAATCATGCAGTGGAAATTGCTAGTTTGGTAATGGTTGGTTAGATCCCCACGGAGGATATACATTTTCTGCCTCTACTGTTTCATACACCCTTTAACCATTCCTGTCCTATGGACAAGTTATCAGAGTGGGATTGCACTGTCAGCTTCATAAGGAGCTCATAGTGCGTTAAAAATTCAACCAACTCCAACTCTGCAGCCCATCAGCTAGTTTTCAGCCAATTAGAAGCTAATATTTACAAAACTTTCTCCAACTTCAAAATGACGGTGGAATTATGTTCAATGACAGTAATATGAAAAAGGGGAAGTGAGAATAGAGAAAAAAGAAAACCTATTTTTGTTTAGAAATTGTACTTTCAGTGCTCAACTTATTTTACTGCATTAATATTGAAGTACTGTTGACACCTGTTTAGCACTATTACAGCAATAATTGTGTTTATTTCATTGCAACAATGTGCAAGCTGAAAACTTTATATGGTGATCAGCCCAGCAGGACTGGAACTCCCATCACCTACCTGCAGTTAATGCATCAATATTCAGTCTTAAAATCACTGCAACGGGTTCATAAAATATTAACAGCATACTGCAATAAGTTTCACCCCTCAATTTTCCCCACATTTTCCTATACATTTCCAATAAATATCTTCATTGTCGAATTTTAGCAATACATTCGCAGCTCTTAAAATGATTTGCTGAAATTTTTTTATACTTTCTATGTGAATGTTGATAGTTGGCCTATCTGAATTGCAGACATCTCAAAATGGGATGTGACATTCTTGATATTTTGTTCTACATCTCTTTCTAAAGATATTTTCTATCTGATTAAGTATCAAGGTTGATTCTGCTGTCATTGGTCTCCTTCCTCAAATATTGTGATTGGAAAAATTGCGATTGATCATCAATGCGGACAAACACCACTTAAGTGCATGTTATTTGTTCCTATGGTAACAGCTTCACAAACTACGATGGGGCTCCATCTGTGCACGTCTGCTACTGGGTACACACGAATATGCTGTAGTTACAATGAAACCCTGCTGAGTTCAGTGACGACTAATGGGAATATTTTGACCATCTTTTCCCCTTAGGATGTTATTCAGGGTTATTGCTTTTGTTTTGCACAAAACAACATTATTTTGTCATTTGGCATCTTTCATGGATTAGTATCAGGATTGAGTTGAATGTCAAGAACTCTGCTCATGTATATATTTCTCTTTCCTAGATATATGAAGCTAATTGACTCCCTAGGTACCTATAAATGATTTAATAAATGTGCCTATAAATATCACTTCATGTTGAAACATTATGGCAGCTCCTGACGTGAGAAAGCCATGCTGGCATTTGATGTCTGTCCCATATCAAGATAGCTGCCATAATATTAATATGGGCATTGATGATAACTGGATCTTTCTAGAGTCACATGATTAGAGCATCAACACTTTGTATTATGTAACAGCTGAACTAATACTTGTGACTGCTAATAGGGTGAAAGTGAATAAATGAGAGAACAGTCAAAAGTCACAAACTTGGGGACTTTCAGTTGACGAAATGAGAATAAGGTTTTAAAGCCTTGAGGGTTGCAGAGTTGCACAATCCAAACTGCATATGTTAGTGGTCAATCAGAGTATTGAATTCCGATGTGACCATTCATTCCAATGTGCAGAATTCCTGATCTAGGTATTTGATGTTCAAATACAAAGCTTTTTCTCCAACCGATCTCAGTGATTCCTCCAGTCATACAATACTATCATTGCACATTCCCTCCGTTCTTCCACTACCAGTTCAATTCTGTTTGCCACATTTTCCGATCTGCCATCAGTGGTTATGCAGCCAATATGCTCCTGTCTTCTAGAACCACTTCCCAAATCTCTTTGCTTTTCTACCTCATTCGCTGTTTTCAAATCCTCCTAAAAAAAATTGTTCCTTTCAACCATTTTAGTGCTGTTCAAGCTTTTTCCAATTCCACATAATAATAACATTTTGATGGTTCTGGTCCTTATTTTGAATGGCCTTCAGAAGTCCCTTTATGTGCAACTGGTTAGGTGGATGATGACCCATAAATACCAGTCAGAGTCAGCACATCTCAAGCCACAAGTCTTAATAAATTTGGGAGTCTGGGTCTAAACTGAATGTAAGTGCTTTATTTGAATACCCAAATGAGGCCTAATTTATGCTTAATTTATGTGGCCATCAAGGCTGCCTATAAATAGACCCCAACCAATTTAGCAGTGGCCCGATTACTCAGACAGATTGACCACGAGCCTCTGCCCTTCTATATGGGTTATTGTTGCACCCATTTTATGCCTGTAAAACAGATACAACAATGTTGACTTTAGGCCCTCCTAACTCACCCTCACTCACACAAAATAATTCAATGTATATGAGATATATGTGAGCAGGAATAAGAAACCAGATCAATCCTGAAACATTAAAGATTTAAATGCATTAATATGGAGTTTGGCATCTATTAATATCATGGTTTGATTGACGAGATCGAAAGACGTTGCTCGATCCTATTGCTTCAATAGGTTAGTTACAGAGTAATGTGCTCTGTCCTCTAGCCAAAAAAAATACACATTTATTTCCTTGCAGGGACATTACCCATTTGGAGATTTGCTTTTTCAGAAACAGTTCTTTAAAAAATGGCTTAAATTATGTTTTGTGTATGTTAACATGGTAAGTTATCTTACATGGAAAATATATCACTCGTATCTAGGTCTTATTGAAGTAACTACCTTTTGTACCTTAACTAATTTAAGAATAATATTGACATCTTGATAAGTTCTAAATTTATTGGGCCATCAAAATGAAAGGTGAAAACCCTCTACAAACAGAGGTGGGGGGGGGGGGAGGGGGAACAATGTTTGACATTGGGGACTCAGTTACAATGAGGTTATTGAGGTGAAAGGGAAGGTGTTTGGTTCTTTTCTCAATACTTAGATGGAATGAACGTTACCTCGCAATAAAACCATTTGTTTTGCTATTTGATCTTCTGATGTTCTGGAGAGTAGGTTAAAACTTTGGTGGGAGACAGAGAGCCTACATAAGGCACATGTCACAATGGAATCGCTCAGAAGAGGCACAAAGATACTTATCACAATGTTTCTTCCATGTGGGTGCTACAGTTGTGATACAAATTATATTATTGTATCATGTGTTTTTCAAATAAGCAAAATGTTTTTGTAACAACTTAACAGGGGTAATAACGTTCCTTTAACAATCAAGGCTTGTTAAAAAACAGCATGAACTTCTGCAATCTTGGGGACCTTTTCCATAAAAAAGGTTTATTCAATCCTGCAGCCTCGGAAGTTACCAGGTTCCATAAATACATTTCATTCAGTTTGTGGTAAATCTGTGACTAGAGCCACACTCCTGAGTATATAACGGCGGTCTTGGCTGTGATATTCTCGGATTTTGTGCAAACTATTTATATTCAATACAGAAAGTGCTAAATGATAACATCTATTGGCCAGAGAATTTGCTGGCAATCAGCTACAAATTATTTCTTAATAATAATCCCGTTACAGTTGTTAATTCTTCAAGCATCACTGCACAACAATGACTTGGAGCACTGGCCGAAGGCCAATACAAAACAAGTCCCAAACTGTAACGCCCCCCACCCTCCAGTATGATATGGATTATTTGGCAGTATTCGAGGGCTAAACGGAGGGGGTTCGGACCATTTGATGAACGGCGAGAGGAGAGTTTCGGCTGTTTCATTCCCGTCTTGTGGATAACCCATTATTCCTCTTGCGTAGCACAAAGCTGCGCTTTAAAAGCAATCATTTGCTGAGCTAAAAGTAATAATTTACAGATTTAAATGCAATAATCTGCGAGATTTGTAGATTACCCTGAGTGACACCGCGAGAACTGTCACTCCAAAAGAAAACCTCAAAAAAAAAACCCCCCCACTTGAGATTCACAGAAAAATCAATGAGACTTGACTTATCTTACACCCGGGAGAAGGTTCTGGACGTTGGTTTGTGCAGACCGATCCCGTGTCCAGGCACAAAAAAAAAGAAACAAAAAAAAAGTTGTGATGTGTTGCAAAATAAAAAAAAGAGGATTCTGTGAAGCAATCTGTAGTGCGATAGGGTTGAGTGCCCCTTTTTATTCAATAAATTTGTCAGGAACTCGGGGTAAAAAAAATACATTATTATGTAGCATCTCAACTTATTCGTTCAGTGTGCATTCCCCGGCTATTTTAATGTTGTCACTCTGTCTTGTGCACTTAGAAGGCCTTGACAGATCATTCAATTCTCTCCGTCATTTAAATGTTACAAATCTTGGCAGGGCAGGAGGGATAGAAAAATAAATAGAACTTTCACTAATGCAGGCGAGAAGGTGAGGAAGCTCTGGGTGAGGGGTAATTCCTGAAAAAGGAAAGGGGTGGGGGGTGGAGAGAGAAAAATACACATACACACACACACACAAATGAATTCACATCCAGGTTTCATTTGCTAGTCATTGGCAGCAAATTGCATTCTATTTGGGAGAATGACTGCAAAGTTTGTTGCAGGTGATAATGGCTGAATTTGCAGCCGCAAATTGAAATTTATGACATTGAAAATGAGTATCCAAAAAAATGCATTTTTTTTTTAAAAGCAGACAACCTTCAAATACGAGGGCAAGCCGAGGAGAAATAGGAGAGCTTGATAGGTGCGTATTGTTGGGGCACATTAGCGACAATAATGTTGTCGCTGGCGATGTAAATTGACGTTGCTACATAGTCAATAGACACAGTTGGCTGCTCGCAAGTGGGGAAGTACTTAAGGAGTGTCACTGACAAATGAAATATTTTAGGGACTTAATCAGAATAATGACTTTCATCAGGCGGTGACAAGTATTACTGCTTCATCGCACCTAAAGAGAAATATGATTGCACACATAGATTTTGTGATCAGCGCGTTTGTACCCCAGTGGCCCCTGTGAAAGGCAGGGAAAGGTGGCAGCCGCCGCCTCTGGCTCCCACTCGCCTGATAAATCGCTTCCCAGATACAAGGCGGACAAATCCCAATCTGCGGCGTGCTGGGTTCATGCAGCTCAGCAGCGGGCTGCCCGCTACTTCCAGCATAAACACTAATAAATCTCAGCACTTCTAACAGCCATCAGTTAGATACTGTGGGCTTCTTTTTGTGCGCAGGCTGAGAGAGAGAGAGAGAGAGAGGGGGTGGGGGGGGGAGAGAGTAGGGGGGGGGGGAAGGAGGGGTCTTGAAAGAGAAATGAGCTAAAAGAGGGGAAGAGGAAAAAGAAAGGCTGGAGGGATGAAAGGTGGAAGGGGGAACAACAGAGAATGAAACAAGAAAAGGGGCGAATGTGGGAAGGTGTTAGCAAAATAGTAAGCAGAGAGAGAGAGATATAAGAAAGGGGAGCTGCAGAGAACAGTAATCGTATTAGAGAACAGGGGCAGGACAATCAGCAGAGTGGATGGAGAGGATGAAGTAAATGAAAGCAAAACAGGTGCAGAAAATGTGAGAAAGAAAACAGATAGGTGAAGGGCAAGAGCAGAAGCAAATGATGTGGCAGTTAAGAAATGTGGGCTCCTAGAATTAAGTGGAAGAGCCACACAGTCCTCAAAGATGGAGTTATATAAAAGACTGGGGCTGCACTTGTTACTCCAATCTACCTGGCAGGGGGTGAGTCCATTCCAGGTCACTGAACAGAGCAGACCTCAGAGAAACAGCATTTCAGACAGCTGGATCAGGCAGGAAAAAAATGGGCATTGCCCATTTAATCCTGTACACAGCACTTCACCTGTACAGTGACCCTGCAATAACACTGTCAGCTACAATGGAGGAGGCTGCAGACCGCTGAAAGAGGGTGAGGGAGGACGAGAGGGCGTTCAAGGAGCAGGAGGGTGCAAATAAAAAGAAGCTGTTTTTATTTAAGAATGTGACAAAACACTTGGCAAGAAATATGCACACGTTTGGAAAATTCTGCACCTTTTGTTGCAAAAGAGGCTCAGAAAAGGAAAATGGAGAGAAATAAAAATAAAAACATTGATAAATGAAGAATAAACAAGAAACCTGAATAAACTCGAAGGTGAAAGAATAAAATATGAAGGGATGGAGAGTGAAAGATTACAAAGAACAAACTAGAAACAGAGACTCAGCGAGAGTGAGAAACTGAGGGAGGAACAGAGAAGAACTGAGAGCCTGAGTGAGAGTTAAAGACTGTGTGTAAGTGAATGAGGTATAAAACATACTGCTAAGAGGTTTAAATCTCATATGTTGAAAATTATGGCTCCCATGATGCCAGTGTAATGAAAATCATCTTCAATTACTGGTGGGTTTAAGACATGATTATTTCATGTGCACAATATTAAGAAAATGACAGCGGAAATTCGTCAGAAGAAATTAATACTTAACAGTTTTAACAAAGACTCCCCAGTGAGCCTTTTTCTCACCCGCTGTGACACAGCCATGCAATTGAGCCTACTTGTTAAATTCAAATAACAGTGAGGGAATGTAAGCGAAAAGAAACTGTCATGTTTAAACAGAAGTAAAAATGACAAAAAGGAGAAAGCTGCTGGAACAAAAGGAGAAATGTACAGGTCAAGGGCAAAGGCAGTCATGTATGAATAGGAGATTTTTAAGGCACATTTTAGCCACTGTACTGCTCACAATAGCTTTTGCTCCTGTGTAGACCGACTATCCCGTTCTCTTACTCTCCCTGTGAGTGCTAAAGGAAATCAGGCTAAGTACATTTAGAAAATAAGTTTGAGTTTTAAAGCAATGGGGCTTCTGACTGACACTGATTTCTGTGCATTTCAAAACTTCTTTTTCGTTAACTACTTAGCAATTTTTAAGTCTCATTAATAAATATTCACACCTTCTCTGGTCATTAAGGCTGAATGATGATTACAGCCCAGGGCGCAGAACTGGGTGGTCTCTCCTTTCGCCCCTGGGACCCCGGATTTGAACTCACTCCAGACATAAGAGATAAGGATCATCTGTTGGCCAGAAAAGAAGGGGTTAGGGACAAATTCTTGAGCTTGAGTTCAAATCCATTTGGGATACAGACTTATAAAGAAACAGATATGAAATCAGAACTAATGGAACTGTAGCAATTTGGATAGACTATCTCTGAAGTGCAAGTCACAGTGTGTGCTCAACTGGTAATTTTACCATTTATTTAGGTTGTTGTTCAGAAATGGAGGGTCATCTTGCACGTCCAAGCAAGACAATGGCGGAGATACTTAAAAAGTGCTTTATCTCTGTGTTTACAGGGGAAGGTGAGAATGACTGTAAAATTTAAAACTAGAAATAACAATATGAAGGGAAGTTGTATTAAAATGGTCAACTCCAACTTAAAGGATCACACAAGCAGATTCAGATGGTGTGCATCCCAGAATACTGAAGGAAGCTGGGAAGAAAATAGAGGAGGCACCAACTGAAACTTTCGCAATATCTTTAGAAATGGGAGCTGTGCAAAAGGAATGGAGGGTGGCAATTGTTACAACCCTGTTCAGAAAAAGAGTCGGTGATCAACCTGGAAGTTATAGGGCAAATAATCAGTCCCTGATTATGGATAAACCTTAAAGAGGGAATGTTTGCCCATGTGACTTTGACAATTGTCAGTGTTGGTTTGGAAATTATGCCCCCTAGAGTTCACTGGACAGGTTGAAGTTAGGGAACACTTAGAAAGACATATGAGGCAGTCAGTGTGCATTTGTAAAGGGCAAGCTGTATGAATTTAATTGAATGTTTCGACGAAATCAGTGTATAAAGATAAAGCGAATAGAGTGAATGGCTTTTCAAAAGCTGTCTGATAATGTGCCTCATAAAAGATTTGTTGCTGAAAAAATGGTGTTAAGGGGATTATAGTCACATGGTTGGAGTGTTGGCTAGGGACGGAATGTGGATTGTAATGGTAAATGCATTTTTCAAGTTGGTAGCAGGAATCTGGACTTATTGTTATCTATTAACATAAATGATTTAGACACAGGCACAGGACGAATACTAGTGAAGTTTGCTGATATCAAATTAAGGGGCATGGCAAACAAGGAGGGGTTATGGGGATGTAGACTGTTTAGCAAGTTTTAGAAAATGTAGTTCAATATGAAGAAATGTAAAGTTTTCTCTACTCTGTTGGCACCTCTCTGCTAAACCTCACTTTCTGCTGTCTCACTTTTATGTCAGCTTATGCCATTATATATTCCTATGCCCATATTTATAAGTAAACTGCTTGTGTAAATTTTCCAGACTGCAATTACACTGTTATACCAGCAGCGACACTGTAACACCTTAGGTTTGTGTCTCCCAGCTCCTTAGTCAGTATTGGAGAGAAACCCCTAAGCTCCAACGCCAACCCAACTTCTCTCTTTTCCAAATTCCTGCTACTTTTGCTATTTGAGCACCAATAAGATAAAATCAAAGTGTATATTATATAAATTTTAGAACCAAATGAATGACTTTGAAATGGGCTTTTACCCGCCCTGCATTAGTGACCATTTCTCTAAACATTGTTTGTCTGAAGTCTTTTGATGCCTCATGTGCAATGCCATGAGTGATTTACTAGAATATGTGTACAGGAAGAAAAGGAACAGATTAATGGATGAGAGCTTCAACAGCATGGTTGAGGTAAGGGCAAAGGTGGCAATATTGCAAAGGTGGAAATAAGTGGTCTTTGTAATAGAGAGGATATAGAGTTGGAAACCTAGAAGGGAGAAGGAAGGTGACAATCTCAGTTACTAGTAAAAGCCTTAGGGCTAGCCTATCATCTGTGGCTGCTATGTCATTAGAATTACACTGGAATGCACTTCTGTTAGTTCCATCTATAGTGAACCCACCTCACAGGGAAAGGAAAACCAAGTGTTACTCCAGCATCAAAAATGGCCAAGGCAATAGCAATGTACCTCATTGAAATATGTAAAACTAAAGATGCTTCAGGGCACCAAGTCAACCAATTTAAAGACTTCTCATTTGTGCTATCACAGTCTGTAATTCTGCAAAGGAGGACCTAGCTTTTTGGCCTCGCAGGGAGGAATCTTCATAAAGTGCACGATCTAGACCAGATGCATGGAAGTGGCTTTGGTAGTGAGCACAACCTGCAGAAACACCCACATGGCTGCACACTGCTCAGAAGTTAACTGAATTTTGGTGTGTGAAAATAGACAATCAGATCTTGTAACAGTGCAATGTAATAAGCATCTTTTTTAATTACAGAAAGAAAAAGAGAAATTGTTGGAAATACACGACTGGCCTGGCAGCATCTGTGGAGAGGGAAATCGATTTTTCAGGTCTGTGTCCATTCATCAGGTTCCGCAACTCTCTGGCAGCTGACACATCTCTGTTATTGTTTTGTGAGAACAGGTCACCCCCTCAAACATTCTGAGGGTTCACAGTGAAGTAGCCCCATTGGGATCTGCAGACAGGGAGGTGTGGCTACCAGGGTGTCAGAGAAAAGTTCGCCTGCGGTGCCAGTTCAGCTTGGCATTTCTGCAGTGGTATTCGTGGTCATCCTGTTCTCCCTCTATACAGCAGCAAAAAGAGGGAGGCTTAAGAAAAGCCTCAAAAGTTTCCTAAGCTCAGTGGGCAGTGTTAAACTTTAAAAAAATGTTAGACACTTTTGAAAACTTTACAAATAAAAGAAAAACTGTGCCTATGGCTCTGAGGAAGGTGCACAACAGTCTCCTCCAGCTCCCTTGTGACTTTTACTTCTTTGTGACCTGCCATGAGCAGATCTCCCTGTGTCTTTGAATGGGTTCCCCCTTCCTGCTGGAATTCACGGGCTGGGGGGGACAGAAATGAAATATTGCACTGAGCCACACCTACCCATTCACTGCATGTCGCAGGACAAGCAGGTGTTGGATACTGTGGTCCGTCCCCCATGGAAGAACATTTGGATGGCATGTTTTGAGGTAGGTGTTTTTTTGGTAGGGCACTCCCCACTCTATTTTTCTCTGTTTTCCACCCAGAGATTGCCTGAATTTTCATTACATTTTTCTCCGTACATTGCTTGGTTTTTTTTCTGGGTAATGTGATTTTTTTGGATTATTGAGATTTGCCAATAATCTCCTTCATTATTCTTGGTTTTGGCTGCCACTGCAACACACTTTAAAAAGTGGAGAGGCTGAGGATTTATTTGGCCTTCTGAATACAGTGCATGGTTTAGACAAGGAGCAGTTTGGGAGCTACCAACAAATGTTAATTATACCTGAGGGCCTGGAAATTGGATTGCCCCCAATTTTGCCACCATCCTGGTGCAGCATGAGATTGGTGGCAGGATCATGCAGAATTCGTCCTCAGGTCTCATTTCTTTATTGCTGACGAGCGATGGGTGCCAGACATGGCCTCGAGGCAGCTGGCCAGTCACAGCAGGAACAAACATTGGCTGGCTTTGATGCAGGCTGAGATTGTATGCAGAAGCTGGAGGGACATGGTGAGAGATAATCAGGGAGGCGGTAGGTGTGGGCAAGCAGTGACTGCCAGTGATCCAGAAATTGAATGTGAAGCTGGGTGGAGAGCTCCTATTCATTCTGGCTCCACAATTAGGTAAGACATCAATAAGACCGACCATTCAGGAGGTAGCCTCCAGCAATTCCTTTAAGGGCTGGTGGTTTGGCTGCCAAGCACAAGAAAATAGTAACCACAGTATGTCCTGGTGCGCGATGCAGTCAGCCACTACTAAATCTTACAAAGGGGCCTCAAATAGGCGTGGGGTACCCTATTTCTGCATACAAAGGATCCAAAATTCATGCCTATGAACTCACCATTGTGAATGACCCAAAGCACGGCCTCATCATATATTGCATACTTTGTCTTCACTTTTTGGGGTATTTTTTTCTAATTCATTCAAGGGATGTGGGCTTTGCTGGTCAGCATTTATAGCCCATCCCTAATTGCCCTTGAGAAGGTGATGGTGAGACGCCTTCTTGAACTGCTGCAGTCCATGTGCTGTAGATACACCCACAGTGCTGTTAGGGAGGAAGTTCCAGGATTTTGACCCAGTGACAGTGAAGGAAAGGTGATATATTTCCAAGCCAGGATGGTGAGTGGCTTGGAGGGGAACTTCCAGGAATTGGTGTTCCCATGAACATTTGTGAATATTTGTGGATGGGGTGCCAATCAAGTGGGCTGCTTTGTCCTGGATGGTGTCAAGCTTCTTGAGAGTTGTTGGAGCTGCAGTCATTCAGGCAAGTGGAGAGTATTCCATCACACTCCTGACTTGTGTCACACTCCTGACTTGTGCCTTGTAGATGGTGGACAGGCTTTGGGGAGCCAGTAGGTGAGTTACTCACTGCAGGATTCCTAGCCTCTGACCTGCTCTTGTAGCCACAGTATTTATATGGCTGGTCCAGTTCAGTTTCTGGTCAATGGTAACCCCCAGGATGTTGATGGTGGGGGATTCAACAATGGTAATGCCATCGAATGTCAAGGGGCGATGATTAAATTCTCTCTTGTTGGAGATGATCATTGCCTGGCATTTGTGTGGTGCGAATGTTACTTGTCATTTGTCAGCCCAAGCCTGGATATTGTCCAGGTCTTGCTGCATTTGGACATGGATTGCTTCGGTATCTGAGAAGTCATGAATAGTGCTGAACATTGTGCAATCATCAGTAACATCCCCACTTCTGACCTTATGATGGAAGGAAGGTCATTGATGAAGCAGCTGAAGATGGTTGGGCCGAGGACACTACCCCGAGGAACTCCTACAGTGATGTCCTGGAGCTGAGATGACTGACTTCCAACAACCACAACCATGTTCCTTTGTGCTAGGTATGACTCCAAACAGCAGAGATATATGCAGCCCAGATCTCTTTGCAGAAATCTCACTCACATTTCGGTCTTGATTCAATCAGCGGGACTCCAAATCCAATTGGTAATGGCAGTTTTGTCTACAGTGGAGACTTCCAAGCACCGTTTGTGAAACTGTAAAGGGGAATTTCTCCAAACAGTCCCCCTATCCCTCACTACACTTGACTGCTGAAGTTTGGGCACAGAGCTGAGCAGGCAATTTACATACTAAATCCTTGGTTGCACACCTTAATGCTGCATCATAATGGAACACTAAAATCAATGCCAACTCAATAGTTACCCACTATGATACATTTATCCCCACCCAAAATTGGAGATATGAAGACAGCTTGCGCGTTTAATTGAACTAAGTTCAATGTGAAATTTTCAATTCCTGTCGAGTTTCAGGTTTTTATGAAAGACTCACAGGCCTTTTTAGTATTGGGCTAATGCTCCAAAAGCATCCTCACCTAATCCTGATTCATACTGGAAAGAGTTCTGGGATGATGCTAATGTCCCAAACAAAAACCTGATTACTAACCACACATAAGAACTCCTAGGCTTCAACATAACTTGGTTCTCATTGAACCATTTCAGAACATTGTCCTTAATATGTTCCACCAGCACCATTTTAAATACAATAGATTAAGGGAAGACCAGCAGCCCAAAACAGAACATCTATGAAGTACCATAGGCCATCAGCAGCAGCAAAATTGTATACATGCACAATCCATAACCTTCCCCATTTCTCTATCACCATCCTGCTGGAGATTAACCCAGATTCAATGGGAGTTATGCAAGTTTATGTTAGGAACAGGACCAGGCATACCTTGGGTGGAATGAGGCACCAATCTCATGAATCAAGCATATGCAGCTACCTGGATTAGAAACACCAAGAGCATTACACTATAGAGAGATATGATCGCTCAACCGATGGATAGAGCAAAGCTTTGTCACTCTATCACATGCTGTTGAGCATGACATAGAGTCAGTCAACTAACTGAAGACGAAAACTCCATGAACATCCCCATCATCAAATACAACACAGCTCAGTATCAGAGAGCCAAGGGTGAAATATTTGCAATCAGCTTGACAAAACATCATTATGTTAAGGCCAACAGCACCAGAAGTAGTTGAAGGAGAGTGTTGGCCATCTCTTCCTCAGGACTACAAGAGATGGGCAGTAAATGTGACCTTGCCAGTGTCACCCACACCCTGATAACACTTTAAACAAACCAGCTGAATAGGGTGCAGAAATTTCATTGAGTTGCAAGGCTGTTCTGAGTAAAAAGCCTCGGAAGTGACATCAAGGTGGGCGTCAGGGCTCTTCACAGTAACCTGTGGTCTGCATCAATACTAAAGTCTTGCACACGATTAATTAACCATTTCAGTGCGGAAATACCATTGTGCGCATTAACAAGTGTTATCCAATAGACAAAAGCCACCTCCTTCATTAGGCAGCAGTCCACAATACCTGTACTTTTGGAAGGAGAGAAACATTCTCAAATAGCTTTTGGGAGATCAGGCTAACTTCAGCTTCTATTGTTGCTGACACCATTGAGAAACTCCTTAACAGCAGATGATAGCCTGGGCTGGAAACTGAGCATATGTTTGTTGTCTCACATCTACTAGCTCTGCTGTGCTTTAAATGATACCTCCCAGAAAGAGTAGAAGTTCCCAAATTAAGTTTCTGCCATGTTTGATGGTTCATACAACAAATGTGTACAATGGGGAAGAACACAATCACCTTTGCCTTGTAATGTTACAATACATGTAGTGTCAGAGTTCACATAAGGAAAGTGTCAGTGCATTTGAAGTCACAGTGCATCTGGTGCCACAGTGCATGGGCAGAATCTCGGGCCTTGTGGGCGGTTGCACGCCCGACCTGATCGGGCGTAAAACAACATGAGAAGACGTCGGCCGGGCGTCCCAACGTCATCCCGCACACGCGCCATCTTCAGGTTGGTGGGCGCGTGCGGGTGTCAGAGCCATGCCCGCCATCAATTAAAAGGCCACTTAAGGCCATTAAAAGCCCAGCTGATCATGATTTTACATCACCCGTATGATTTCGTGCTCTTCGCATAGGCAAAACGGGCGGGTGGGTAGCCCACATTTTACACCGGCAGGATTTTCGGTTCTGCCAAAGTCAATGGAGTTTAGAATGGCTCGCCGCATTTCACAGCCCCGTCCCCACCGCAATGGAACTGTGAAATTCCGGCCTTTGCAAAACCTCACTGGATAAAAAGGGTCAGCAGTATTGCCAGTGTGAGCAGTGAGGAGTTTAGGAGATAATTTGCTGCTGGTTGCTTATTTGAACTTGACAGCTTCATCTCAGTTCTGAGCTTCATTCTGAGCATTTCTAGGCTTCATTTCAGGACTCATTGGTGTCTCCAGGGTCCCTGGAGGATTTTAACCATTTGGACCCTTCCATGTATCGGACAGCTTTCGGTTACCCTGGTAATGGGGATTGTGCTCTCCGCCGGAGGCACCTTCTCTGAGGAGGAAGAGAGGGGCAGAAGGGAGAGGAGGCCAGGTGCCCCAGTGCAGCTTCCAGGGAAGGGGCCTGTGGGAGGAGAGGCGCAGACACAGGGCCAGAAGAAAGTCCAAGGTGAAGGTGCCGCAGAAGACTATCCTGCTGCCAGGGTTTACAGGCTGCGATGCAGCTACCTCAATATGTCCGAGGTGCGATGCTGAAGGAGGCTTTGCCTCTCCAGGGAGATGTGACCTCCATTTTTCATATGATTGGGCCTGAGATCAGCTCCAACTGTGTGGATGGAAACCCCATGCCAGTGACTCTGAAGGTCACAGTGACCCTCAACATCTATGCCTCCGGCTCTTTCCAGGGGTTAATGGGGACTTTTGTGGAGTGTCACAATCAGCTGCCCACAGTGGCATCAAGCTGGTAACAGAAGCTCTGTTCAGGCAGGTAATGGAATTTATTTATTTGTGTACGGACGAGGCCAGCAGGCTGAGCGAGCCAGAGGCTTTGCAGCGATTGTTGGGTTCCCCCATATCCAGGGTGCAGTCGACTGCACACATGTGGCCATCAAGGCGCCAGCGGGTCAGCCGGATTCCTTCATCAACAGGAAGGGATTCCACTTGATGAATGTCCAGATAGTGTGTGACCACAGGATGCAGATTCTGCAAGTCTGTGCAAGGTACCCTGGTGGCTCACATGACGCTAATACCCTCAGACACTCTCAGGTGCAGAGGCTAATCAGTGCTCCAGCCCGACTGGATGGATGGCTGCTGGGTGACAAGGGCTATCCATTGAAAAGGTGGTTTATGACGCCTCTCTGCCACCCAATAACAGAGGCAGAGCAGCATTATAATCGGAGTCATGCCTCCACAAAGGTGGTGATGGAGAGGACCACAGGTCTTCTGATGATGTGCTTCTGATGCCTGGACCGTTCAGGGGGACTACTACAATACCCCCCAGAGTGGGTGTCACTGATAGAGTCATTGCGTCATAGAGTTATACAGCACAGAAACAGGCCCTTTGGCCCATTGTGTTCGTGCCGGCAATCATGCACCTATCCTAATCCCATTTTCCAGCACTTGGCCCGTAGCCCTGTATGCTATGGCGTTTCAAGTGCTCATCTAAATACTTCTTAAATGCTGTGAGGGTTCCTGCCTCTACTATCCCCTCAGGCAGTGTGTTCCAGTTTCCAACCACCCTCTGAGTGAAAACATTTTTCCTCAATTCCCCTCTAAACCTCCTGCCCCTTACCTTAAATCTATGCCCCCTGGTTATTGACACCTCTGCTAAGGGGAAAAGTTTCTTCCTATCTACCCTATCTATGCCCCTCATAATTCTGTATACCTCTATCAGGTCCTCCCTCAGCCTTCACTACTCTAAGGAAAACAACCCTAGCCTATCCAGTCGCTCTTCATAACTGAAATGCTCCAGCCCAGGCAACATCCTGGTGAATCTCCTCTGCACCCTCTCCAGTGCAATCACATCCTTCCTATAGTATGGTAATCAGAACTGCACACAGTACTCGAGCTGTGGCCTAACTAGCTTTTTATACAGCTCCAACGTAGCCTCCCTGCTCTTATATTCTATGCCTCGGCTAATAAAAGCAGTATCCCATATCCTTCTTAACCACCTTATCTACCTGTGCTGCTGCCTTCAGGGATCTATGGACATGCACACCAAGGTCCCTCTGATCCTACCACTCATTGTGTATTCCCTTGATGTGTTAGTCCTCCCAAAATGCATTACCTCACACTTCTCAGGATTAAATTCCATTTGCCACTGCTCTGCCAATCTTACCAGCCCATCTATATTGTCCTGTAATCTAAGGCTTCCTTCCTCACTATTTACAATACCACCAATTTTTGTGTCATCAGCGAACTTACTGATCATACCTCCTATATTCACGTCTAAATCATTAATGTACACTACAAACAGCAAGGGTCCCAGCACCGATCCCTACGGTACACCACTCGTCACAGGCTTCCAATCGCAAAAACAACCTTCGACCATCACCCTCTGCCTCCTGCCACTAAGCCAATTTTGGATCCAATTTGCCAAATTGCCCTGGATCTCATGGGCTCTTACCTTCTTGACCATTCTCCCATGTGGGACATTGTCAAAAGCCTTACTGAAGTCCATGTAGACTACATCAACTACACTACCCTCACCTATACAAGTAGTCACATCCTCGAAAAATTCAGTCAAATTTGTTAGACATGATCTCCCCCTGACAAAGCCATACTGACTATCCCTGATTAATCCCTGCCTCTCCAAGTGGAGATTAATCCTGTCCCTCATAATTTTTTCCAATAGTTTCCCTACCACTGATGTTAGACTCATTGGCCTGTAATTACCTGGTTTATCTCTACTACCCTTCTTGAATAATGGTACCACATTTACTGTCCTCCAGTCCTCTGGCACCTCTCCTGTGGCCAGAGAGGATTTGAAAATTAGTGTCAGAGCCCCTGCAATCTCCTCCCTTGCCTCACATAGCAGCCTGAGAAACATCTCATCTGGGCCTGGGTATTTATCCACTTTTAAGCCCGCTAAAACCGTTAATACCTCCTCCCTTTCAATGCTAATTTGTTCAAATATATCACAGTTCCCCTCCCTGGTTTCTACACCTACATTGTCCTTCTCCATAGTGAACACAGATGAAAAGTAATCATTCAAAACCTCACCTACGTCCTCCAGCTCCACGCACTGATTGCCACTTTAGTCCCTAATGGACTCTACTCTTTGGAGTTGCATGCTGCGCTCTCCACAATCAGGCTCTGGCAAGTGGGGACCCACTGGGGGAAGAGGATCTTGACGCAGCTGCACAGGCCACAGAGGATGAATCCTGTAGTGAGTCAGAAGAGGAGCATGGTGAGGAGAATGCTGAGGACATGGAGGCAGGCGTCTGTATCCTCCAGGGAGGCAGGGACACTAGGGATGCCTTGATCCAATCCTTCAGCTAGGCTGCCAAATATCTGCTTCCACCTCATGCCAGGGTTGCCGCCTCCATCCGGATGTCTGAAATGACCCTTTCATTTGAACCCAAAGTCTACTCAGTGCCTGTGCAATAAAGTTTAGAGCCACTCGTGTCTAACATTACATACTGGCGTACCCTGCACCAAAAACTAAAAAGGTGAAGCCATTTCAGGCCATTATGACATAAACGAAATTTATGTCATTTTCACAATCCAAGCAAATTAACAGTACCTTCTCTGGTGTTCAATTCCACACTAGTAAACATAAACAAAACATTACAGAACAGAAGATCACCTGTGACTAGTACCCATTGTGCTCATGGTGCCTTAAATTTATGTTTGCAAGTGCTTTGTCTTACTGGGCCCCCTCGCTGGCAGCGGCATTGGAGACAGCCTGCTGACTCTGGTGTCCTGTTGGCCTTGATGACCTTGGTTGTCATCCACTGGCCAGTGGAGCCTGTGCCACAGCCACTGGCAGAGGGGCAGAGGAGCTGCTGCTGTCATCCAAAGTGCCCTGAGAGGAGCCCACAGAGATGACAAGCAGCTCATGCGCCAATGTGAGGTTGCTCTGGACATCCCTGTTCGCCATTGATGGACAGGCACCTAGCTAGGATACTGGGTGCCTCATCCATCTCCCACACTAGCACTCAGCACCGAAGGTCATTGTCTGTGTGAGGGCTTGCGGGTCCGAGTACAACTCCAGGAACATCTGATTCTTCCCTGGAGATGCCTCTCCATGAGAGTCGCCACTCTGTCAATGGAGGAGGCAGTGCACTCGGCCATGAGGGTCAACACAGTGCTTATGCTCTGGATGGGCCGCTTCATAATAGAAACCATGGCACATATACCCTAATGAATCTCCGCCAGACCCTCCCGCACATCTCGCTGGACATTCAGCATCTGCCGCCTAATGGTCAACTCCAGAGGCTCATCATTTACCTTCGGCTCATCACCATCCTGGTCTGCAGCAGTCCTCCGACTGCCGGCGCCCTGGGCACTCTCTGCCTCCGCTTGCTCCTCAAGCGAGTGCGAAGTGCCCCGACATTCTAGCCAAACATCTAACGCCCACCGAGGTGCTGGTATCTGCGCTGGTGCCTGGTTCAGTGAGTGGGTGCGATGCAGGTGCAGCTGAAGCCCGGCAGTCCTCTGGTGTCAGGGGTGGATCTTCGGGGTCCTGTGAATGAGTGCGTGCTGCCAAATCTAAGGGAGAACAACATGTCATTAGTTTAAGTCATCAACCTGTCACTGTGCATGCCAGGCAGCCTGGTGAGACAATGGAGATCTGCATCATGGTGCCATCGTCTTTCAGTGATCAATGGGGACTCCAGTTTTGAGGCTCCCATCAATTCAGAGACTGCACAAGAATGTTTGCATCATCCAAAACTCACCTCTGTGCACTGCACTCTGACACCCCAGCCTTCTGCAGTAGGGCTGACCGGGAAACTCTCCTGCTCTTACAACCTGCCATGACGTATGTTCTAACACCCCAGCCTCTCCATGACTGGCTGACCGAGGCGTGTGGCACTTCTCCAGCTCCAAGGCATCCTGCTCAAACCTTGTAAGGATTAGGAGGTTTGGGGGGCCTCCACCTGTCCATGGCCTCTCAATTTTGTTATGACTCATCTTCTCCTGAAATTACAGAGGAGCAGGAATTAGTCCACTCTCTACTTGCTGCACCATTGTAGCCTGGCCAATCCCAATTGAGGAACACCTGGCAGGGCACATCGCAATCGTGCCTCTCGAGCTGCAAAGCACTCAGTCCAAGCAGCCCGGGCTCATCCCCATGGCCAGCTGCGGTGTCATTGACAGCTGGCACTCAGACTCTAGCACCCCAGGGCTCCACGGTGAGACAGCCAGCCCTTAACGCTTCACCGTACTGACCCATGCCAACACGGTACTCACCCTTCCCGAGCGCAGCAGGTCCTTGAACCTTTTGCAGCACTGCGCAACATGTGTGCCCACGTAGTGGCTGCTGACCCAGCTGCCACCTCCTCCCAAGCTTTTTTTGTCAGGTGCGGTAACCGCCTCCTTTCATCTCTGGAGACGAGGGTGTCCCTCCTGGCAGCCACGTCCTCCAGGAGGATCGCGAGGCACTCATCCGAAAACCAGGGGGAGGGGGTGGAGGTGGTGGAGCCGAGAGTCCACTTGACCTGTCCTCCCACCTGGCATCTCCAGCCATAGTTGAGGCCATATCTTCGGTCTTCAGTATGCAGAAGAGATGTTCTTCCCTGGCAGCCTTCAAGGAGCCCGCCCGGTCCTTCCCGACCATTGGGAAGACATGTTTCATGCTGGGCGGGCCTTAATTGGCCAGCCAACGTGAAATTGCAGTTGGGGGCCGATTGCGGGTGGGGGTCCGTTTCCCCACTGGTTCCAGGCCCACCGGCTGGGCACGCCTGCCTGCCACGGGTAAAATTCAGGCCCATGTAAAAGGCACCACATGCGCTGTGGGACTACATGTACTATTATTACATATGCTGTGACACCATGTGCATTGACACACCACATGCATTGTAACATTACATGCACAGTGAGACAACATGCACTTTGACACTACAGAGTATGATGATGTATGTAATGTCACAACGTATAGTGACAAATAGAAAGTGGTTTCCCCATGCATGCCAGTTATAGTGCATGTATTGTTGCAGCGTGTGTGCATTATTAGATTGCATACAATGTTTAGATACTGCTCTCTTACATGCCCTGTTCATTAATAGTCACTAGCTAAATAAATAATAGTAATGGTTGGCTGCTCAGCCAACTGACTAACTGCCTGAGGTTCAGAAGTCTTGTACTTGCACCTGGGACTAACAGATGCGCTTGCAATGGAGCCAAGAGTGTTAGTGCTGTTCCTGGGAGGTCATTGCTTTGTGAAGCCGTGACAGAGCTAGTGGTGACTTTGCTGTCATTGAATAGCTCCGGCACTTCTGCAATACTGGAGTCCATTTATTCAGAAGGCCCATTGATTTATTTGAGGGGTCCTCTATGTTATCTTGGAATCCTTCCCTAAAGGTTGCTTTCAAGCACTACCCAAGCTGAAAATATTGAAGGCCATTTTGACTGGGAAATTTTCAGACACCTCAGTCAGTGGTGTGTGTGTGCATGTGTACATGCACATGTGTGTGTGTGTGTGCATGTGTGTACAAATGCATGCATTTGTTACTGTGCTTCTGTATGCTCATGTGTGTTCATGTGTGCATGCCTGTGTACAGCATGCACATGCATCTGTGTGCCTCCGTGTATGTATGTATATGCACATGTATGTGTACATGCTTATGTGTGCACATGTATGTATGTATGTACATGCATGTGTGTGTACATGTTTGTTTGCATGTGTGTGCATGTGTCTCAATGCATTTGTATGTCTGTTTATTTTGATGTCATTGCTGGTCTCAGTGTTTTGGAATGTGTGTCTGTTCTCGTTTTTGTATATCTGCATGTTGCTACATTTGTAGAAATAGAATTGCAAGGTTCAGTTGCCTGTGTGGATAATCCTAACAGGAAGTGACAGTGTTAGCTGGTGCTGTTTACACTTGTCAGTACATGGCAGTAGACAGCTTTGACTGCTTCTTGGGTATTGGACCATAAAGTATACATTGCTGCACTGCATGGACCTGTAATGTGTGGGGATTAATACATACTCTTCACATACAGATTAAATCAGGGTGGCAATCCTTGCCTTACCTATTCAATCTTTTTCAAGTCATGAAATTTCTTCTGCTAGTTCACCCAGTCAGTCATTTACTGCCAGGCTTTCTGAGGCTGGACCATGTACCTGATTTACCTTTCGTGCCAAAATATTCAGAAAAATACATCAATGTGATCCATAAAGTAGGCCTTATGAATTCCTCATTGCATTTTTATTAATACTTGCAATGCCAGATCTGAATGTATGAATTATTCAGGATTTACACTGTTTAACTGGCAATTTAGGTGTTGTGCAAGTGTGAAATAAGTATTAATACAGGTGGTTTATTACAGGAGTATCATGACGGGATAATTTTTATGTTTATACCCTAATAGATTAAGATTGCTACCATCTTCATTTTCCTTTGCTATTTCCAACAAAAGAAGGAGATTAGCTTTTCATTCTCAATAAAAGAGCAAATATATCCTATTGAAATAAAGACAAGCGCACACTAATGCACTTTTGCTGACAGAGATCCAGCAAGGTTCCCATGACAGCTGAACATGTAATTTTGTTTCTGTGAACACTGAAAAATACACACAATGAGCTCCGGCATGTTCACAGACACATGTGCGCGCAAATACACAGACAAACACCCTGACATAAAAGCAAACTCACATAGGAGACATATTGAGAGACAAATGCATGCCTGTGCACACTTACACACAGGACAGTTTTCACATGAAGGCCACCCATTTCTCGCCTGAAAGTCCTGGGGAAGGGAGGCACCTCAGCCACCCCTTACATGCCCAAGAATTGCCGGATACAGTTTGGAGGAAGCTGTTTACAAATGCAACTTGAGATCTTAGGCCATTGAGATATTGCAATTTTGAAGTACAAAGGGATAGAGCACTGCACATGCTCCATCTATTTGCACTAGGCAGGGAGTTGCCCATCCTATGGTCTCAAAGAGTTTACCAGTAGCCACTCCAGAAGACGGCCAGAAGGTTATTTTTCTTTAAGAATGTTCTCCTGGCTCACAAAAGATATCTCGGCTTGGTGTAAGCCCATGCTTGCTTTCCAGCCCACTGCCCCATCAGCCAAGATTAGATCCACCTCCCAAAGGGCTGGAAATAGTCAGAAGTCCTGAGGAAAAGTCATCAGCCTGAAGCATTAACTCTATCTTTCACTCTCTCTCTCTGCCTCTTTCTCTCCTCAGATATAGCTTGACCTGATGAGTATTTACAGCATTTTCTGTTTTTATTTCAGATTTCCAACATCAGCAGTGTTTAGCTTTTGTCCCCAGGGTCTAGCTTGCTGGTCAGCTCAGTGTGCGAACCAAACACTGCCTGTTCTCTCCCACTTGACAAGCTGCAGCAAAGTGCCTGTTAGGCATCTGCAGCTTACCAATGAGGCTCGAACCCAAAAGGTGATTTGGACATCTCGATTCTGGCTTCGGAGAAGGGTAGCTTGTGGCAGCTCTGCTGACCATGTGCTGAAGGTTCCCCACACTCCTCCCTTCCTCCTCTATACAACCGACTGGGCAAGGTCTCTAAATGTTTGCCCAGTGAAAACAGCATTCAATGCCTTCAATCTTCCTCACTCGTAACACCTTCCAACGGCAGTTACAGGGCTCAAACTTTGAGTATAAATTAGGCAGCATGACTGAAAAATTTGTCACAGTGGGTTAAATCAATGATAATTACCCTCTTGACATGAGTACTGTTATTACTTTACAGCTTTGCAAACAGGATCAGGGACATGTGAAAACACATGCAGGGGGCAGATCGATACATGGTGAAATATAGCTGGGCCTGTTTAAGGTATTAGATGGCGCTTTTCAGGCAGCCTAGCCATTAACTACTATGTACTGACAAGTGTAAGCAGCACTCCCTAATACACTCAATTCCTGTAAGGGTCATAAACTATTTGGCTGGAACATTTTATATACTTATCAGAATGAAAATACGAATCTATGTGTCCCTCCAGAGTTACTGTCAGAATACGTTGAGATGCTGCATAGTCAAAGTGAGAAATCTGACTCTTGTGCTTCATACTTCACTCACAGCCACATCTCAATGCAAAACCAATTTCCTGGCATAGCTGCCTTTACTGCGTTATGCACTTTGCAACTCCAGAGTTTCCATAACTTTTGAAAAGGCAAGATGTCCTAAAGGACGTTACACTCACTAGGCTGAATGTTGAGATGATTACGGAAGCCATGTTCCGAAGATTGCGGAGAATGACCTCACGCCCATTCCCACCATCGCTGAGGCTGTAGCAATCCTTCCCACGGTGCGCTGCTGGGTGGCTTCAGCAACCCCTCGAGTCAGGAAGTGGGGCTACTTAAAATACAAATCGTGACCATATGATGCACATTGGCCCAGACTGATGCCATAGGCCTGCACTGGGTGTGATATGCACTGCCAGGCTCTGTCGAGAATTGGCTAACAGTCTAGCCAAGGAACATCTGAAAGTCAACTTGTGTTTTTTATTTGTGGGCCAGTGGTTCATTCTGCTTGCTCCATATTCCTTGTGCTAAGTTGCTGTAACAACATGTTCAGTAGCATGTGGGGAAGGGGCTGTTATGTACCTTGAGCAGGAAAATGTGGGGAATGGGTAGCAATGTGCCATGTCAGAAAACCTGTGAAGGGGAGGGAGCAATGCGCTAGATGTTGGAGTGAATGGGGAAAGGGAAGAATTTGATATGGCTTATCTGCCATTGAGGCACCCGCACACGCACATTAAAATTGTGGATGTCACTACTGTGGGCATGCCCAGTCTCCACCTTGCTAAATGACCAATCCAGGACCCTTCAAGGGTGATCTGCCACTCAACAGTTGTAAATGTATACACTTGTTATTATTGCAAGGGGCATCAGTTTTCCTAAAGAAGCAGTAACTAGACAAGGTGCACAGCTTTCAGTGGCTCGCTCAGTTTCCTTGAGTGCAAATGAAGTACCACGTGTGAGTCAGAGTGCTCTTTTCATCAATCATATGGCTTTCAAGAAGAGAGAAAGTTTGCAATAAATTAATCTTTGGGTAGTAACTGACCAAAGTGGTGCGATGTCAATGACCATTCTCCAGGAAGCTGCCATGACAGTTCTGTTGTGCGACACCCCACGGTGTCCACATTATCAAACCGAGAAAGAAAACCGAAGCTTTGATTTTAACTGAGAGCGGAGTTCAGGCTGTTAGCCAGAACGCTGAGGGCGGAATTGTCCCAGCTTTGCACAAAGTGCGGTAGCGGCGGGAAAAAGGACGTTTTACCCGCCAGTCGCAATGGCAGGTTTTCGTGCCTTATCGTCCCCACCCCAGCGCGTCCCACCTCATTAATAATGCATTCCCAGGAAACACGCTGGGTCGCTGGCGGGACGGCCTCTGATTCACCCGCCCCGTCGTCACCTCAGGCCTTCAGTAATCCGGGCGCCATATTTAAAGAGTGCTCCCGCACAGAGCTAGCTCTCTCTAAGGGTCCTGAAGTTGCTGCAGAGTCATGGCTGCCAAAGAGAGGAAACATGCTGCCCCCAAATTTAGCGACACCTTCCCCGGTTACCTACTGAATGCAGTGGAGGCCCGCCGTGAAACCCTCTACACCAGCTCTGGGCGAAGACCAGCAAGCAAGATCACCAATCCAGCATGGGAGGTGGTGGCAACACTGGTCAGCACCAATGCCCTGCAAAAGAGGACAGCCACCCAGTGCCTAAGAGGATGAATGATCTCCATTCTGCCAGGATAAGTCACTCCTCTCATTACTCTCAACTCACATACTCACAAACCCCGCACACATGTGGCATATTGGTATTGCCACTGGACTAGTATCCAGAGACCCAGGGTAATGCTTTGGGGACTCAGGTTTGAATCCCACCACAGCAGATGGTGAAATTTGAATTCAGTAAAAATCTGGAATTAAAAGTCTGATGATGACCACTGCTGATTGTTGTACCAGATGAGTATCTGGTTCACTAATGTCCTTTAGGGGAGGAAATCTACCATCCTTACCTGGCCTGGCCTACACGTGACTCCAGACTCACAGCAATGTGGTTGACTCTTAAACAGGGGCAATTAGGAAAGGGTAATAAATGCTGGCCTAGCCAGCGATGTCCACATCCCATGAACAAATTTAAAAAAACATCCACAGGAATGTTTTAAGGGAATTCACTATTCACTCTCTCACACTTACCTTCATCTGCCCTGCAGATCATGTCCTCATCCCATCCATGCCGCTGCTCACCACCCACACATGCCAGGCATCCTTCTCATCTGTCCTGACAGGCATCCTGCTTATACTCTCACCATCTATCTTCATGCAGGAGAAGGTAGCACACAGCAAAAGGGAGAGGTCGCAGGCTGCTGAGGAGTGCCTGACATCAAGGTCCTCACAGCCTTTGAAAATAGAGTCATCCAGGTGGCCGATGACAATCTGGATCGTTCCTGTGCTGACGGTGAGATCAGTGGTGTTTAACCAAGTGAGGGTCCAGCAATGCAACACCCATCAGACAACCATGATTTGAGTCAGTTCCCCTGTTCCACAGTCCCCTGCCATGCATTAATTATCTCTCCTTGCTTTTGCAGTCACATCTGGAAAGCAGTGAGGTGAGGTGGTCCATAAGCCAGGTCCTCGACTAAAGCCCCAAGGACATCTCGGAAGAAGAATCTGATGACACCCTATTTGAAGACCCATCACAGCGCTCACCCATACCGTCCACGAGTGCAGAGACACACACCTTGGTGGCACCTAGGTCTAGATCAGGCTCGGGTTCACAACCTGGTGGTCCGAGGTAGGTTCAGCTGAGCTCCCCGGCACTTGGAGGACTGCTGGGGAGGAGGCATCTTTGAGGTGCAAGTCTGCTGACAAGCCTCTGGATTCAGCCTTCCAACTCAACGTGGAGAGTCAGCAAAACCCAAGGTAACATCACGCAGAGCCTTTGGAAACCCTCAACAGAGTGGCACGTGAGTTGGAGGAGCGTGTCCGCCTGCTCTCTGATGAAATGGTGCCCACATGTACCCGTATGGAGGTCTTCATAGGAAGGATGGCGGATGCCATGGAGACCCTGGTCCAACAGAATGCGGAGATGCGCGCAGACCGGGACTCCATCATGGTAGCCATGGGTGAATTCATGCAGTGGCAACATGATGGGGAAACAGGGCACCTTGATGTCCCTCCAGGTGTTCCTTCCCTCATGGAGTCAGGCCGGGGCCCTTGGGATCCTGAAAGGAGGAGGAATCGCAGCTCGACACCCCTGGGTCATCCATGCAGCAATTTCAGAGGCCGTCCTCTCCCTCCAAGTCCCTTTTGTCTGTGACCCCCTCAATCTCGTCCTCTGTCACTGCAGAGGGAGCAGTTGGGCCACAGGAGAACAGCCAAAGCAAGCTGGGGCCCTCAAGGCCTCAGCTGTCCAGAGGAAGCACACCAAAGTCATCAAGGGCAACAGGACCAACCATTGACAGGCTGTCTCCGCCCCTGCTGGGGATGTCAGGGTAGCACCTAGAAGAAGTGGTAGGCCCAGAAAATTTAAGAATTTCTGATCGCAAGTGGTTGCACGGGTGAACACATTTTGTCACTATATAAACTGAAAATATATTCACTTTCACTTATTAATGTGTAATGTTGTCTTTCAGCTTCATTGACAGGCTTCGCGAGTCCTCCCACTGCATTCCACGCCACTAGCAGATCAGCTGCACCCAGCCAGATCACGAGTGATTCTGGAGGGAGAAGTGTGTGTGGCAGGGCCTTTTGGAGCCTCGTGCAAGCACTCTCCCATGCACATGGAGCCTTCATCCGTCACACTCATCTCACTGTCCCAAGCATTTTCAATGCTGCCTGCTGGGGTTCGCTTTCAATTGTCCATCTGAGCTGATCTGCATCTCCGCTCACCCACTCACTGATTGCACACACATGCAGCACCTGTGCCCGTCCAACATCACTGTCGACACCCCTGGCACCACCTTCCATCTCCCAACCGTCACCTGCCAACCCGAACCCTTGTCTTTCCAGGATGTCCAGATAAACGTACATGATCCCTACCTTCCTGAGAGTCCCACCCCCATCCACATAGACTCCCCTGACCTCCTCTTTCCCACTCCCAGGGTCTGTGTCTGTCTCCAAGTCCCCACCAACCACCCTCGCCGTCCCTCCTACTGTTACCGACGCACCCCCACCCTCCCACCCTCCTGGCCCCCTCTTCCCCCTTCCCCCACTTACCATTCCCTCCTACCATGCCTGCCCTCATTTCACTCCCTTGCACATTCATCTGGACATCCCCCACCCCTTACTCCCTCCTCCACCCTTAATCCCTCCTTCCTCCGGTCACCTTCCTCCCCCGGACACCTTCCTCGCTTAGCGCTCCTTCCCCCCCTCTGAATCCTTCCCTTACATCTCCCTCCCCACTTAACACTTTCTCCCCATTACACCCTTCTCCCCCTGTACTCCTTCCACCTCCCACAACCTCAACCCCCCGAAACCTTCATTCCTCCCCTCCCAAACTCACCCCCAACACCTTCGCATCCCCCCAACCTCACCCCCCCTTGACACCTTGGTCACCCCGTTCTCAATATGAATCCCCCTATGCACTTTCCTTTCCCAGTCACACCTAGACCTTCCTCACCCACCCCCCCTCACCACCCCCAACCATGGCACAGCCTCCTCTCCCACTCACAGCTGGACCTTCTTCTCCCACCACCTTTGACGATCATCCTCGCAGCTCATGGCCAAGACCATGATGTTCTGAAGCTGACCCGAAGCATCAACAGTGACCTCCCATCTTCCGTGAGCTGTTTTGCGGCAGAGCCATGTCCATGAGAATCCACCCAGCATGTGATGCACATGTTCCTCCAGGGTTCGGTAGCTGCTGGGCTCCAGCATCTTCTGTTCCTCGGATGTCCGCGACCTGAGCAAAGCTCTGACAGTAAATCACAAGTGTGCACGTCACACTTGTCCAGCCGTGTTCTGGGCCGGCGTGTTTTCCTTCAGCGTGACGGTAAATCAGGTGTGGGGGGACGTTCCCAGTCGGGCCTTACTTTGCATCTCATTACCAGGACGCAAAAGGGGTTCATGCTGGCCTCCAGTGGGATTGGCATTTGCCATTCCGCCATGGCGGGCAACAACTGGATGATCCCACTGTGCTTTCACACTGGCATGAAACCGATTTTTGGCCTTCTTGCCATATTGTGTCCACCGACCCCCACCAGCGCCTGCCATGACACCTAGACGCCAAAGGGTCCGGAAAATTGCAGCCTAAATGTCCACGATGCCAATTTTAACTAATGGGCCTCAGCTGCATGCCACCAGTCAGCTACTTACCCAAAACGGATGGGAAGCAGAAACCTGGGCACCATAAGGCCCTGGTTAGAATTAACGAATGGTTTGCCAGCAAGAAGGCAAGTAGTAAGGAAGGGGTTTTGGTTCACATGGGAGGGAAGGTGAGGAGACTCTTGGTCCTCCTGGCCTCACAAAGTAAGTAATAAAATGACCTCACGTGGTATCTTCTGGTGCTGTATCCTCTTCTCCTTCCTTCGCCTGTCGATGAAACACTAGTGTTTTTTCCACTCAGGCCAGACTTAATATTGGAGTCAAGGTCCAATACCCTCATTGAACCCTAATCTGCATATTTAAAGAAAGGCCCTGCTGGTTCCAGGTGCTATCTTTGCTGCCTTCTGAGAGGAACATGTTATAATTCAAGATGGAAGATTCCACACAGGACATCAGTGCATAAATCACCTGGTCAAGTTCACCTGCCCAGCCATTAGCTTAGATGGCTTTTAGGAGAACCAGTCTACCCTTCAATCCATAATTGCAGACTCCACTGAAGAACCTGGTAACATCAGAGAAGGGCCTTGTGTTGGAAACCTGAGGGTCTCTTCCACATTTGCCACTTCCACCTGCAAGAATGGTGTTTCACCACATATGTCAGAATGAAAGATTGTGTGAAAATGGGCCATGGTTACAGACAATGCTCAAAATAGTACCTAACAGAGGTTGCAGTAGTTCCCATTTGACCAGCTTAACTGAGATCAGTAACTCACTGCCTAGGCAATTAATTGGCAGATCCATATCCTGCCTCTCTGTGCATTGAAGCTTCAACCTTGAGTGTCACCATACTTCCACTTATCGGAAATTTTATAAAACTGGCACTTGTGGAGCTCTGCTTATATCCAGTAAATGATGGGCTAGGTTTTACTTGTTTAATTTACAGTTGTACTGGGCACAAAGGTAAGGGAATCTGTATCCTGAAGACACTAAATGACACTCAAATTTCAACACTTGGGTGCTGAGGTGTGGTGGCTCTGCTAATTTCATCTCCCTCCTTTAAAGTCAAACACTCAATGTTTACCTTGCAGGTTTTTCTTAGGATTTTGGCTTATAAGATTTTGAAGAAGATTGGCACTGTCAAGTTGCTACTGGAATAGTTCCAATGTGGCACAGCTCATGACTGAGTCTAAAATACTTAGAATTACATAGAATCTACAGAACAAAGCAGGTTCTTGGCCCAACTGTTCTATACAAATTTCAGACTTCATATGAGCCTCCTTCCACTCTAATTCATCATTCAAGAAGGGGAGGAGGAAGAACCCAGAAAACGGCAGGCTTGTCAAGTTCAACATCCTTTGTGTGGAAGTTACTGGAACTATCATCAGGGATAGAATGACTGAGCACCTGAACAAGTATAAGCCAATCAGAGTTGGCTTGGATTTGTGAAGAGTAAAACATGTCTGATGAAACTGGTTAAACACTTCGAGGTCACTAACATGGTGGATAAGGGAGTGTCAATGAATATTGTCCATGTGAGCTGCCAGAGAGCATTTAATAAGGTTTCACACAAACGATTATTAGCAAAAATAAAAGTGTATGGACTTGGAGGTGACATTGTGACTTGGCAATTGGTTGAGAGGTTGGAGATAGAGGCCACCAATTTCATTTCCATAACACCACTGCAGGCAGCACTACAGAAGCCAATCCACCTTGGGAGGTTGCGTGCTGTGCCAGGGGCTGCTCCTGGCACAGCCCACACAGCGCGCCGAGAAGGGTGCCTGCTTGGGCAACCCCCGTGTGAGCTGGAAGCAACTGAATTGGTGTTATCCTGATGTCGTACAGTTCTACTGGCTGATGTGATGACCATTGCCCAAATTTGGACCATGCACATCCATTGTATGAATTTGCACATCACTTACAAGAAACAGATGTTTAGCTGCAAGAGGGACCCAGCGCTACTATTACTTAAAGGTGCAGCCACCCAACTTGCACTTGGGGTGATTTTTAAGAACTTCTGCTATTGCAAATGTCTGGAAGTGCTGTGGAATGTTGATGGAGGTATTGTGGTCAGTTCCTGTTTTTGGCAGGGAATTTTGGTGCATCCTCACAGCAAAGGCAGAGGACTAGGTGATCTGTCTACATAAAGGCTGCAACAGGCATGGGGGTCACTATGGCAGTGCCTCTGGGACTGCCACACAACAGAGATGGAACAGAGGCTGCAGAGAGGGCAGTTTTAACAATAGCCCAAGCTTATGTTGGAGCTTGACTCCTCCAAGCTCCTTAAACATTGACAGAAGGCTTTCTGGAAGGCCTGTCAATGCACCCAGCAGCTCAGTGTGCACGTCTAATGTTCTCCCCTATGCCATCCCATCAAAGTTCTTATCTAAGGACCCTGTAGTAGGACTGATCTGTGACCTCACCGTTTGACGAACTGGCAAAGGGACAATCATTTACCCCTGGTCTGGTTCTAGCCATACCTGGTACCTGGCTGTGAGTGCCTGATCAAGTGAAGAGGTCACAGGTGTGGTGTTGCTCTCCTTCCCGCTCCTGGGGATACTATGGCTCCTGTGGTTGGGCAGGCAGCAGTTCTTGGGTTTCTGAAAGCAGGAACTCAGAAGGGGAAGGCTAGTGTGAGGGAGGGGGGGGTTGGTGTGGTGGGAAGCAAGAGGCCCATGGTGGCATGATCATCAGCTTGCTCATCATGCCAATAGCAGAATGAGGGATGAGCTTGAGCTTGAGTTTGAGAAGGAGCATGAAGCAGGAACATGCCATCATCCTGAATATTGTCAGACACACCGGATGCCATGGGCTCTGTTAATGGCAAGACTTGGAGCCATGGAAGAAAAAAACGAGTCTATATGTACAAATCATTGAAAGCTAGTACACAGAGTGAATAAAAAGACCAATGGATTATTTGCCTTTATTTCAAAGGAGTTGGATTCAAAGTGAATCAGAACCTTGTTTCAGAACCTTGGTCAGATGCAACCTGGAGTACTGCATTTAATTTTAGGCAATGCACCTCAGGAAAGCTATATTGGCTGTGGATTGGGTACAGCACAGATTCACCCCAATGATATCAGGGCTTAAAGAGCTAAATTACAAAGCTAGGTTTGCTAAACTTGGCTTGTATTCTCTTGTATTTAGAAGTTTGAGGACTGATCAACTGAATTGTTTAAAATGATAGCAAAATTCAAGAGGGTGCATACAGAAAAACTACAGTGAATGCTGCAAGTAAAATTAGAGCTAAGTCATTTACAAGTGAAATCAAGAAGTACTCTTGCACAGAATTCTGTAATTCTGTCACCCAAAAGGCTCTGGACTTTTGGTCAATTGAAATTTTCAAGACTGAGATAGGTAATATTTTTGTTAGGTCTTTGCATGAAAGGTGGTGGTTCCATGGTGAATAAATGCAGTTTAGGTACCGATCCACCATGATCCTGTCCCTATGTTGCTAATTACCTCTTCCTATTCTGACACTATGTGTAGAATTTTACAGTCCCCTGTGGGCATGTTTGCAGGCGGGATGGCCTGCAAAATTTGCATGTGTGCCTTTTCCTTTACCTGCCTGCCTCCAACCTGGTCCCGATTTAACAGACAGTGGGTGAGACCACGGGTGGCCTGCCCACCCACGCACCAATTGATGCCTGGCTACTTAAGGGCAACTTCCTGCCTAGCAGCAATTTTTCAGCCAGCGGGAGGAGGCCAGCGACCAGTGGGAAGCCCGGCAGGTAAGGCTGCTTGGGCCTTGGACGGGAAAGGTAGCAGGGTGTCTCCTTCATGGATCCTCTTTTCCGGTTAGTGTCCCCCGCAATGGTCTTCCCCCTCCCCCAGCCAGGTGTCTCCCCCCACCACCCCGACCTGTGCATTCCCGGCCCCTACCCCCAGTTGCCCCATCTTCTTCTTCATTCTTCAGGGCTGGATGCAGTCCCACCAGCGGCCACTGCTCCTGGCGGCGCTGCTGGGACCAGAGTGCTGCCTGTGGCTGACAGCTCTCGCAGGTGAGACTTTTTTTCCCAGATTGGGGTGATAGGTCTGTCTTAAGCTATTTAACACTCCTCAGAGCGGAACAGCCCATCGGAGCGAGAGTGAGTTCTACGGCAACATTTTTGACAGCGGGGCAGGAAACCCTGCCACCCATAAAACCCGCTCCATATCTCCCTTTTCTATTCTCTCTCATGTGTGTATCAAACTCTCCTGGAATCTATCGGTGCTTTCTGCTTCAATCACACCATGTGACTGCCATTTCCATATTCTTGCCAGTCTCTTTGCAAAGAATGTTTTCCTAGATTCTTTACTTGATCTGGTATACTTATGCCCCCTTGTTCATGATTCATCCATAAGTGAAAGTATTTTCTTCGAGTCCACCCTATTGATCCTCTTCATAGTTTTAAAGGCCAATCTAGCAGGTCTTCCCTTAGACTTCTCTTTTCTAGAGAAATGACTGCTCAATTGTTTCTGATCGTTGAATCCTCTCAATTCTGGTAACATTCTTATAAAGCCTTTCTTCAGTGCTTCTATATGCACACAGGCCAGCACTACATGCAGTGCTCCAAGGGCAGAATTTTCCCCTCGTTGGGTGGGTGAGCCCGACCTGAACGAGGGTAAGATAGAGCGCAATGACGTCGGGCAAGCGTCCCAGAGTCACATGAGGGGACATGTTCGTAATATTTTAAAATTCTTTATTTATGTTTTTAAAATTCTTCAGCTCCTTGAGGCAGCTCTGTGCCTTCAGGGAGCTTCAGTGCGCGCACCTGCGCGTAAGCACAAACCTCCGTGCTTGCCCTCCTCTCGCCCCCCGCCCCAGCAGCGCTCAGCGTTGCAGCGTGTGATTCATGCTGGCCGGCCATTAATTGACCAGCCAGCGTACAATCGCAGTCGGGGCCCAATCGCAGGCAATGGCTTGTTTCACAACCGCTCCTGGGGCCACCCACCGCGCCCGATCAAGGTAAAAATCCTGCCCTAAGCGTGGACTAACCAAAGTTCAACACAAGTATAACATTACCTCCCTGCTTTTGTGTTCTGTTCCTTTAGAAATGAGGTGTCTGAGGGCACACATTCATGATAAATATTAACCATGTCCACCATGAAAGAAGCATCTGAGACGATGTCAACAATTACATTTTTTCACTAAGTTTATCACTTTTTACTTCCCTCATCATGACTGAATAACAATGGAGGAGTATACTTATTGAACCTTAATATAATATACAATAATATATAACAATATACTGATTGAGCTTATTGAAACACGTGATCCTAAGGGGACTTGATAAGGTGGATACCCAGAGGATGTTTCCACTTGAGGGGGGGACTAATATTAGGTGTCATAGTTTACAAATAAAAGGAGTCTCTGTTAAGACATAAAAGAGGAGAAATTTTTTCTTGGTGTGTGGAATTCTCTTCTCCCAGAAAGTAGTGGAGGCTGGGTCATTGAATTTATTCAAGGCAGAGTTCGACAGATTTTTGATAGTCAAGGGAGTCAAGGGTTATGGGGTGGGGATGGGGGCAGGTGCAGACTGGAAAGTGGAGCTGAGACACAACCAGATCAGCCATGATTTTATTGAATGGTGAAGCAGGCTCGAAGGCCAAATGGCCTTCTCCTGCCCCTATGTTCCCACAAAGAAAGGTGAGGCTTTATTTCTGTTTCATAAACTTCCTGTGATGTCTCAAAGGCATAATTCCCAACAAGAAACAAACTTTAGGCAGTTTTGTGTCAGACAGTTGGGTTGAAACTTCGAATCCCTTAAGGCTAGAAGATTTTTATTCCAAGAACCAGATTCTGATTCAAACTCATGCAAGGACACAGATCTTGCTACCTAGATCCCATTCAAAATTGAAGAGGACACCTTCACCCTCAGGGCTAGATTCAAAAACAGAATCTAGAGTGCAAGGAAATTGGCCTGGTACATGGGATCACCACTGGAGAGGAATCTTCATTGACTGTGAGTCGGCTTCAGATTGCTGGTTCTCAAAGGGAACCTCGCTGGGCCACCTAGTCCTCCCTCAGAGTCAACACAATCTTCTGACCTTGGTCCAAATGCAGGTCTTGGAGATAAAAGGGCTACTCCGACATGACGCCACGCAGTCCAAATCATGATAGATTACAAAAAAACAAAACAAATATTTTTGCCCTGTCAAAAAAGCCACATAATTCATGACTGCTTTCCTTTCATAGATCCGTAACTGGTTTCTACAGTACTGTCAACAGTGTGAGAGCAGTTTATTCTTAAGGCTTCCAATTTATTGTAAATCTAATCTTTTCCCGGCAGCCAGCCCAAAACTGCAGCATGGTGATAAAAGCAATGGCATCTTCTTTTTTGGTTCCAACAAACACTGCTAAGAGCTTTCTTTGTTTGGATATATATTTGTTCCTCCTACCTGCTTGAGGCAAACAAATGAAAGTAACGTAAACCACCTTAAAAGCAGACTAATGGATCCTGGCATGAACAAACGGTTTATTCACCAGTAGAATTTAATCCTTTCCGCATCTTTATATTCAGATTAAAGCTAAAAGAGGATTTACAGAAGCCAGTACTGTCTTGCAAAGAGAGAAAAAAAGGGGGGGTTGGAAATACGTATGTCTCCACTTAACCTGTAATTTTCTTGTCTTGAATAAACATTAAGAATAAAGAGTGCTGGTTTAATCTTTCAAACAATTTACAGCTTAGCAAATTTACCTTCTTTGTCTGCCGACAGTGCTTTGAAAAAAATGTGAGCTATTCCAAAAACCCTTAAAAAGATTCTCGCTGTCAGAAGAAAAATAATGAGACCATACACAGTCACAAGTACAGTATAGTCACACAAACACACATCTATACATACACATACATTAACTATTTGACATATACAAACACATACATTGAAATCACATAGGCACATCATCAGGCAGGAACATGCACGCACACACACAAACAACTCAAACTGTAAAATATTGGTTCTATGAAAGAGGATTTTATTTTTAGTACAGCTTATTGCTCCTAAAACTTCACAGCTCAAAATGTTGAGAGGAGGTTTATTAAGGGATCTGTTGAAGTGTATATTAGACCTGTCCCTAGTGGGGGTCTGTGTTAAATTCCATCATCAGAGCCTATTACTGATCCATCAAACACCCCTGTAATTCTGTCTAATGGCCTCATTTCCCTAAGTGTCACTCGTGTCACTCAGCGAGGTTGTGCTGATTTTGTGCAGCAACGAGCCAGGGCTTGGCACTGTTTGCAGAGAAGAGAGAGAGAGAAAAATCAATAGCACCTCTACATGACAAAGGCATATAGGCCTGTAGCTGGGGACTGAAAAAAACTATCCAATACTCCATTAGCTATCTACACTATTAGTCACTTCAGTCAATCTGAAATCTTTGAGTGAAGGCTGAGGAGAGACCAGAAAAATAAAGTGAAAGAAATACTACATCAGAAAATATGTTAGTAGACTGAAGGGTTTATTAGAAAACATGTTACCATTAAAGTAGTCATAAAAATGGTATAGAAAAATGGATTATTGCATTAAAAGTTCCAACAGTTCCTTTAGCTGTAGCTGAAAGAAAGTAGTTTGGGGGAGGTGATCATTTCCCACTGCCATCCAACACCACCACCCACCCCCCCTCTCTCTCTCTCTCTCTTTCTTTCTCTCTCTGCCTTCATACCATAAATACAGCAGGACCCCTCCAGGCTATTGGCACCCAGGCTCTCATTTCTGTAGTGGATAATTGACTCTGTTCAGCAGATAATTCATAGCTTGCATATGCCGGCTAATACATCAGAGCTCAGAGACTCAGGAGAGCCGGGAGCAGAGACAGAGAGGGCGAGAAAAAATTCAGATGATAAATGGCTGCATTACTGGTTTATGAATGAATTATGTCCAGCAAATACCTTGAGCAGGAGAGTCTGTCAGCTGTTATCTGTACTAATCTGGGACAAAATATGACTATTTTCACATTAAAAAGAAAAACCTGCACAGAAATTAAATCGAACAATCGGGCCATTAAAAATGTATGTTGGAGCAGCACTTTTTTTTTGTAAAGGTTTTCCCATTTATCAAGGCAGCTTCAGTTTTCATGTAGTTTTTGTCAGTTAAAACAGAACAGGATTACTAGGATATGGCACAGAAGAGAGATTCCTTCTCGCTGAAATATTAGCACTTATGCAATGTAGATAAACTTTCCTAGGCTGCTCTTTTTTTTATTTTATGTTTGTCAAAGTGACGGATGAAGTTATGGGTGAGGAAAGGGCTTTTTTCCATCATATGCAGAGTGACAGCATGAATTTGATTCCCCAACTTAGTCAGTTGAGGTTTGTGGCATATGCACCTTAGTAAAACACTGTTCTCGTGTAAGGAGCATTATATTTTTTAAGCTTATGGCTTCTCTTCCAAAAGAATGCTAAACTATTTAACTTCACCAATTTGATGTCCTTTGCTTAAATATATATACGGCATATCAACTCTGTTCTTATTTGATGTATACTTAACCACAGTGTATATTCTTCCTGGAAACATTGTCAGTTAATTGCATGCTTTTTTGAATGCATATGCAGATTAAATGTATAGGAGGTAAATATACTCCTGTTGAACATTCACCTCTTTAATCTATATCTATTAAGTGAAATGCATAATTGTTAACTGTGCATCTGTTAACATAAGCCAGGATTTTACGGCCCTCGTGGCTTGTACCCACCCTGGCGGATGCAGCAAGCCATTTAAATCTCCATTCAGTTCGGCGGGACTGTAATATCCCATCGGGCAGGGGGGAGCTGTAAAATCCTGGCTATAACTTCTGTTAAATGCATGCTCATGTTGAGGGCATACTCTTGACTATTTCTAAAGCTGTTGTTGGCTCATGGGCAGCTAATAAAAAATAAATATTTAACCCTGCCAAAGCGTCGAAATCCTCATCACATTTCAGATTATGAATGTGAATACAGCTGGCCAATTTATTTTCCATTAGATCTGATTGGTAAACTAAAGCAGCACCGTGACTCCCTTCCCTCTTCCAAATCCTCTCAATAATCCAGCATTATTCTACTAGGTTACTCTTTTCAAAGACAAAATATGTCATTTGACTCATTTCATCTGTTCCCCTAACTTTACCTCCAATATTAAATGTAAAGAGCTCATAGATTCTTTTGTCTCAACGATTGAGCTGCATGCCAAATTTCTCTCTATCTTCCATCAACTTACACTTCTCCATTCTTTCCCAATATCCTTGTTCTGAGTCCGTCGCTCTACAGCTCTCCCCAAGGCTTTCATCCGGCTCTCCTCCTCCATGAGATCCATCTTCTGCATCCTCAACCTCTCCCAATTAAATTCTTCATTACATCATTATCCCTCTATCTACCAGTGATCATAATGGGATTCAATGTTAGCTTTGAAAAGGCTAAGGCTGGGATTTTTCAATCTCGCCCACTGCGGGACCCGAAATTCCCGTCCAAAGTCAACGGACCTTTGACTGATCCATCAAATTTTCCGTCCCACCCATGATGACTCCTGTGGCAGGTGGGACCTGAAAATCCGGGCCCAAGATTCTAGATTTTAATGAGACTAACTTTGACGGGATGAGACAGAGACTGATGATAGCAAGCTAATCAAACCAGTTATCAGGTAAAACTACAGATAAACAGTGGGTGGTGTTCAAAAAAGAGTTGAGCTTAATACAGAACCAGTCTATACCAGCAAAGGAAAAGAACTCTTAAATACCAACTCAAACATCCATGGTTGATAAAAGAGTTGATAAATTACATAAAGCTAAAGAACATTGTTTATTCAGGGGACTGGGAGAAATTAAAGAAGACAGAAAAGATAGCAAGTGCTACAAAAAGAGAATACAAAAAGAAACTTGCTGAAGATGTCAAGATTAACATAAAACTGTCTCCCCCATCTTCACCCCTTTTCTAATCCCTTTTTAAAAAAGTATTTTATTTTTTACTTACTTATTTTCATTGTTATTCAGTCATTCAGTGTTTTATTCCTTTTTTATCCCCTTTCTTATCCCAATTTTAAATCCTTTTTCCCGAACCACTGGCCACTCCCCCAAAAGGGCCACCTGTCACTTGTTCCATGTTGTTCTTTCACAGAGTGCTGACCATTGTTCTGCTAATTGTTAATACACATCCTGCTTTCTTACCTTTACGCCACTGTCAGCATCTTCTTTAGCCTTCACCACTACCATTAACACTCCCTTTGTCTTGTGTCCATGACATCTTTGTCAATCTCTCCTTAGCCCCCACCTATCGCTGACCTTCTATCCAGCTTTACCTGCTCCACCCCCCCTTAAACAGTATAAATTGCATCACATTTCTACTTCTCTTTAGCTCTGAAGAAGAGTCGTGCGGACTCGAAACGTGAACCCTGTTTCTCTCTTCACAGGTGCTGTCAGGCCTGCTGAATTTTTCCAGCATTTTTTGTTTAATTAAAGGTTTTTATAAATTTGTTAGAAGAAAAAGGGTAGTCGTGGGTAATGTGACTCCTTAAAAACTGAAGCGGGTAATGTTACAAATTAAAATATGGAAATGGCAGACTGGTTGAATAATTACTTTGCGTCAGTCTCCACAGTAGGGGAAGGGGACATTCCAGGGGAACTACTGAGTTCCAGTCCTTGATTCTTTATTTAAGTTAACATAGGGAAGAAAACAGAGCAGAAAAAAACAAGGGGTTTAAAGACTGACAAGTCCTGAGGACCTGTGGGTTTCCACCCGATGCTTTTAAAAGAAGCAGATAAGGAAATTGCAGATTCTTCAGCCATAATCTTCCAAAGGTCTCTTGATTCAAGAATTGCCCCTTTAGATTGGAAACTTGTAAACGTAACCCCAATATTTAAGAAACATGAAAATGAATTCAGTTAGGTTCCTCATAAGAGACTGTTAGCTAAAATAAAAGTTCATGGACTTAAAGGCAAATTATTGATCTGATTAGGAGGTTGGCTAGGTGGTAGGGGACAGAATAGGAATATTGGGTATGTTCTGTGCTACAGCCTCAAGTATTCATTCTACTTATTAATGATTTAGATAAAGTAATAGCGAGTCATATATTCAAGTTTGCCAATGACACAAAGATTGGCAGTATAGTAAGTAGTGTAGATGGAAGCATAAAATTCTAAAGTGACATTGGTAGATTAAAGCCAGGATTTTATGGCCCCTCCTGCCTGACTGGATATTACAGTCTCGCTGAACTGAATGGAGATTTAAATGGCTCACTGCATCTGCCGGGGGGAAACACGCTTCGGGGGGAGCTGTAAAATCCTGGCCCTAGTGTGTGGGGGGAAAATGTGGCTGATGGGTTTCAATGAAGGTAAGTGTGAGGTCACCCATTTTAGACCATTAAAAGGATTGATCAGGGTATTACTTAAATGATGAAAAGCTAGGAATAATGACTTGGGAGTCCAAAGTGACTTGGGAGTCCAAATGCACACATCGCTAAAATGTAGGAGTCAGGTACAAAAAAAAATCAATGTTTTCCTTTACAACTAGAGGACTAGAATATGAACGGGAGGATGGTTTGCTACAGTTGAATCATAATTAGATAAATCAAACAGTGAAAATAACAAAACCATTATTTTCTCTCACATGGGTGATTTTCCTGGCACAGTCTCATCTCTACTCCCTCAAGTCCAAGGGATGCAGACTTGAAAAGATGTTGCGGGCAACTGATTTAGCTATCCACTTCCAGGTCTGGCCAGACTTTTAAAACACTATTGGGTCCTGCTCTTGTCTGCTAATCCTGCACACTATCCCAGAATCATCCTGAAATGTGAAGATAACCCCCGTCATCTTTTCTCTACTGTGAACCATCTTCTTAAACCCCTCTCCCTTGACCCATCCACTCTCACCACCACCAAGTGCGAGGAACACATGGATCTCTTTGTCATTAAGATCAAGGCCTCCGATCAGCTGCCTCTGCCATGTCCCTCCTTTCTACTAGCCCACCTGGCCAAACTCCCTTTAATGCTCCCCCCGCTCTAGCTCTGTACTTGCACCTTTCTCTAATCCCTCCCCTATCTCTCCTCATGTCTGCTGAGCTCATGCTGTCCATGAGGTCCCTCTCCTGTTCCCATGATCCCATTCCCACTAAACTGTTGATCATCCAACCTGCCCTCCTGGCCTCTATGTTAGTTGGTATGGTTTTCTCTCTTCCAGTGTTGTCCCACTCTCCTTTAAATTTGCCGCCATCAGTCCTCTCCTTGACAAACTGACACTTGACATTCCATCCTTGAAAACTACAATCCCATCTCCAACCTCCCTTTCCTTTCAAAAGTCCTTGAATGTTTTCACCCCTCCCAAATCCAATCCCATCTTTCCCAGAACTCCATGTTTGAATACATTCATTCCACAGCACCGAAACAGCCCTTACTAAAGTCACAAACGACATCCTATGTGACAAAGGTGAACTTTCCCTCCACATCCTCCTGGACCTGTCTGCAGCCTTTGACAAAGTTGGCCACACCATCCTTCAACTCCCCTCCACTGTTGTCCAACTGGGTGGGACGGCTCTCACCTGGTTTCATGCATATTGATCTAACAGTAGTTAGAGTATCACCTGCAATGGTTCTCTTCCTGCTCTCACACCATTACCTCTGGTGACCCCGCAAGGATTTATTCTTGGCCCCCTCCTACATTTTACACCTACATGCTGCCTCTTGGCGACATCATCCAAAAGCACAGCATTAGTTTTCACCTATACGCTGACAACACTCGGCTCTATCTTACCACCATCTCTCTTGACTCCTCCCCGTTGCAAAGTTATCAAACTGCTTAGCCACCAGCCAGTACTGGATGAGCAGAAATTTCCCCCAGTTAAATATTGGGAAGACTGAAGTCATTGTTTTCGGTCCCTGTTCCAAAGGCTACCGACTCTATCCCTCATCCTGGCAATAGCCAGCCTGTTCACAACCTTGGTGTCACATTTGATCCTGAGATGTAGATGCATTGATTATAATCTTCCAAAATTACTTACATTCTGAAAGAATCCCAGTGGATTGGAAACTAGCTAACATAACACCTTATTCAAGAATGGAGGAAGACAGAAAGCAAGAAACTACAAGCCAGTTAGCCTAAGATCTGTCATAGGGAAATTGCTACAATCCATTCTTCAGGAGGTTATAGCAGGGTACTTAGAAAATCATTATGTGATCAGGCAGAGTCAATCTAACTTTGTAAAAGGGAAATCGTGTTTAACCACTTGATTACAGTTTTTTGAGGAAGTCACAAGTAAGGTGGTTAAGCGGGGAGCCTGTGGATGTGGCGTACTTGGATTTCCAAAAGGTAATTGCTAAGGTGCCACATCAAAGGAAACTACACAAGATAAGAGAACATGATGTTGGGGGGTAACAGATTAGCATGGATAAAGAATTAGCTAGCTAACAGGAAACAGAGAGTAGGGATAAATGGGTCTTTTCAGGTTGGCAAGCTGTAACTAGTGGAGTGCCACAGGGATCAGTGTTGGGGCCTCAACTATTTACAATCTACATCAATGAGTTTGATGAAAGGACCGAATATATGGTAGTTAAATTTGCCAATGGCACCGAGGTAGTAGAAAAGTAAGTTATCAAGAGGAGGTAGAGATTCTTCAAAGGGATATAGATAGGCTAAATGAGTGAGCAAAAATTTGGCAGGTGGAGTATAATGTGGGAAAATGTGAACTTGTCCACTTTGACCAAAAGAATAGAAAAGCAATATACTATTTAAATGGAGAGATACTGCAGAACTCTGTGGTACAGAGGGATTTGGGTGTCCTGGTACATGAATCACAAGAAGTTAATATGCAGGTAGAGCAAGGAAGGCAAATGGAATGTTGACAGTTAATGCAAGGGGAATGGAATATAAAAGTAGGAAAGTTTTACTGCAGCTGTACAGGGCATTGGTGAGACTACATCTGGAATACTGTGTACAGTTTTGGTCTCCTTATTTGAAAAAAAGATATAATTACATTAGAAGCCATACAGAGAAGGTTGACTCAACTCATTCCGGGATGAAGGACTTATCCTAGAGGAGAAAGGTTGAACAGGTTGGGCCTATGCCCATGGGAGTTTAGAAGAATGAGAGGTGTTCTTATTGAAACATATAAATCCTGAGGCGATTTGATAGGGCGGATGCTGAAAGGATGTTTCCACTTGTGGGGTAGACTAAAACTAGGGGACACCATTTAAGAATGAGAGGCCTCCCTTTGAAAACTGAGATGAAGAGAACTTTTTTCTTTTTTTCCCTCCTTGACCCAATACCTATCTCTCTAAGCTCTGTACCCCTATCTTTAAAGACTAACATCAACACTTCACATCAGCCTTCTCTTCCATTCCCATTTTCCCAAAAGTGTTATCACCACCCTGTTCCATGAACACTTCTCCCATTATTCCCTCTTCAAATGCTTTTCAATTTGGTTTCCATCTGCCCACATCAACAAGAATGACCTGGTCAAAATCATCAGCAATATCCTTGGTGACTGTGATCACAATGCACTCTCTCTCTCTTCATCCCATATGAACATAGGAATAAGAGTAGGCATTTAGCTTCTCAAACCTGTTCTGACATACAGTTAGGCCAATGATCTGTACCTCAACTCCATATATTTGACTTTGTTCCATATTCCTTCATACATTTACGTGTTTAAAATTTTAAATTTTAAAAATTTAAATTGACCCAGCATTCTCAGCCTTTTGGGGGAGTGAGTTCCACATTTCCACTATGCTGTGCGTGTCCTGGTTTCACTGATAAATGCCCTCACTCTAAATTTAAGATTGTTCTCCCTTGTTCTAGATTCCCACCAGAGGAAATAGGTTCTCTGCATCTATCCCACTGAATCTGTAAACTATCTTAAACACCTTGACTAGACGACCCTGCAACTTTTCAAACTCGAAGGACTACAAGCCATGTTTATGCAACTTATCTTCATAATTTAAACTTTTAAGTCCTGGCATCATCCTGATGAGTCTTTGCTATATGCCCTTCAAGGCCAAGATATCATTCCTGAGATCCGGTGCCCAAAACTGAATGCAGTACTCCAGCTGTGAACTGATCAAGGCTCTGTACAACTGAAATATTTTTCCTCAATTTTTAATTCAACCTTCTTGAAATAAAGACCAATATTTTATTGTTGTTTACTTATTAGACCTCTCCACTAGATTTTAGTAAATTGTGCTTTGGAATTCCTAGTTTTCCACCATTATGAAAATATTCCAATTTGTCTTTTGCAAATTCAAAGTGGATGATCACGTACTTCTGCACAATGAAGTTCATCTGCCATATCTGTTTATTTCCCTTTGCAACTTCTTGCTCCCAACTACACAACTGACTGTTCCTCCTAACATAGTGTAATCTGCAAGCATGGATATACAACTCTTTATTTCTTCATCCAAGTCATTAATCTGTGTAGTGAAAAGCCTGAGGCCCCAATACAGATCCCTGAGAAATACTACTTACCACATCCTGCCAATCAGAGAACAAACCCAATTGTTAATCAGATCCACACCGGTTGGTGAAGTTAAAAATAAGATACAGCAGCTTTCTTTGTTGGAGATAATTTATTGACTTACTTCACAGTCAACACTACTCCAACATCCCAGTGTCCCAGCTATCCCCATTGGGTGTACAAATACCCATCACCTGTTTAATAATGTAATTGCCATTAAACCTTAACAATATAATTAATAAGACATTGACACTTATATCCCTATGCTCTGGATCCTACCTCCCAACAAATTACCAATCCACATCATAAGGTTACCTCCAATTCCATGTGCTCTCACTTTTGATAATCACTTGTGTAAAACTTACAAAATATCTTCCAGAAGTCCATGCAGACGTTGATAGTGATCATCTCAAAATATGACAGTGATCACCTCAAAAAATACCAACTAGATTAGCCAGGCGTGCCCTACCCTTCATAAATACATGTTGTCCAATGCCAATAATTGTGCACCTGATCCCCTGACTGCATCCTTTTTCATGGAGATTTATTCAACCTGAATCTTCCAGGGCATAATCTGTGTCCTGTTTGATCCTGAGTTGAACTTCAAGTCACACATCTTTGCTCCCACAAACATTGCAATTTCCACCTCCATGTGCCTCACTTGCCTCAGCCCTTATCTCTCCCCCACTGCTGCTGAATGCCTTTCTCACCCATACCCTCAACTACCTCTTGTCAGCCTCCTCAGCTTCACCCTTCATAAATTGGGCAACTCATTGTCAATCCTATTCAACACTAAACCCCACTTCCCTACCATCCCTGTTCTCAGCAAGTCTGTCCACGCTCTTACCTCTCGCTATCTGAAACCTCATTCAACTCTAAATTCCAGCATTTACACTTCACTCTACAATTTTGTCCTCCTTTGCTTTCACCCAGTTGTTTCCATCCCTTCCTCAACTGCATCTTCGTTGGCAGAGATTTCAGCTTTCATGGCTGCACAACCTGGAAAACTCTCCGTAAACTTTTTTGCCTCACTACCTCTTTCCCCTTCTTCAAAAACCTATCGCTTTCATCTTGCCTTTGGTCACTACCCTTAAAACTCCCCCACCACTGATTAGTGTCCATTTATATTCTCCTTTATGAAATGCTTCTGATGTTGTACTGCCTTAAAGGTGCTGCATAAGTACAGGTTTTTGCTATAATCAGTAAATTCTTCACCTACCCACTAGAGTCTAACCAATTTAAATATCACATGCAAAACTGTTAAAGCAAAATCATTATTTTAATTATACTATAACCCATCAGAATCATGCTGTACATGAATATCGCCACAGTCCTCTCTATCTAAGCTGTTGCTCTTTCTAACACAGTTCATGCTGACACTTATTTACAACCTCTCGTTCATGCTGGTAGTTTCCCTTCCCATCCTCTACTTTGTCCCCATCCCAGTCCCAACTTCTCCCCTTATTCTCCATATTTTCCCCTCCAACAATGTACCACTCCCAGCTTCATCTCTTTTCTTCTCCATTTTCTTGATATTCATTCCCCTTCCCTTTATTGTGACCCAATGATGTTTCCTTTCATTAGCATCTATTTCTCCATCTGTCAGCTTCTTATTTTTTGCCAATCTTCTACTCTTCATTACCATCCACCCCCCTTGCTAAACATTTTCTCTTCCCTTTAGTTAGCCTCGCCATTCATTTCCCTTTCCCTGCCTGAAGCTAATGCCAAGTCCTGCTCCTCCCAAGTGGAATCTTCTGCTATTAGAATATGAGCATGAGTTGGGACCATTTCCAAGTCCCAACCCTATTCTACCTGTCAGGGCACCCACCTGCGAGATCTTCCCAGAGGTGCCAATTAAGATGCTGCCTCTGGGTCCGCCTCCAGACTCAGGAAGGACGGGATTATGGGCCATGGGGAGCCTGGCACTGAAATTTGTCAGTAAATATTGACATGCTCTGTTAACTGAGCCCTTCAATGCTGACTACCCGTATGAAATGTTGGTTGGCATGCATGGGAATGTTAGTTTATTGGGAACTTTAGGTAACACAGGACAGGGGCGTTCCAATTTCAATGTCTTAAGCAGCTTGAACAAGATGTATAAAGTGATTGGCAAAGTGTCCTTCAGCCTGAGGCCTGAAGTCCATCAAATGCTGACTGTTGTTTCATGTGCTATAGCAACCTCAGTAAGTAAGCACGCCAACCTCAAAATCTAGCAAAAGCAAACCAGCAACTTTGAAAAAGCTGACATGGTGCCAAAAAGCTGACAACTCAAAAATTTCCCTATTTATAAGCCTATGCAGCGTGAAAACAAATAGTTATGAGCTCTTTGTAATTTAAACTGTGAATGTACCAAGGATTCCTTTGCTTGTATTGGAGGGGCAAAATACACATGAAAGGCTGAAGGGTGAAATCCAAACATTGAAGGATAAAATTGTTGGTGCATTTCTAAGACCATCTGAGATCATTCTCCCTGGAAAAATTTTGCTGTGTTTTTATATGAATGAAAAGATGAATTCATGCCAATTTTAAATACATTTATAGTTCACAATCGACAAATCTTTAGTTTCAAAAAGTGAGAAAAATAAAGCGATAGACCAATGAGGCTGTAATTTCCCCAAACCTCAATAATCGCATTTCCACATCCAACTCCCCCATCCTAGCTCCCAAAGAATGCACCCCAGGCAAGTTCTCAGACTTCACGGAGATGTTCTTTTCTTCTTTAAACTAACATTCTTCTCCCTGTCCTCCTCAATTCAACCTGCCATTTTCTCCCTTGCAACCCAGTTCAAGTTGGTACTCTTCTTGCGCCCCATTGCATGCTGTTCTATTCTGTACCCCATTTGAGTTGGCACTCTCTTTTCACCTCAAATGCCCTTCCATACTGCACAAATGGGTACTCCTTCCCCTGCTCCAATCTCCACAATCCAAGCTCGCAGTTTTCCATTCCCCCTCATTTGACAGTTCATTGTTGGGTCTCCTTCCTGACTCCCCTTGTTCAAGTTGACACTCTCCTTCTCTTGGCCCTTCCCCTCTCGCCATTCACTTAACCCTCCCTTTACTGTGCTCCTGCCACTTTCTTTCCTTCATGGCAATCCATTTCCCTTTCTTTGTCAACTCTTCCCCACATTTCTGCCCATTTCTCCCCCCTTTCTCCCATCCATTGTTCTTATTTGAGTTCTGATCCTAGTGGAAAGGACCCTTCTTTAGATGGGGCCTTCTGTTTTTACGGAGAATTGTCACCCTCATTTTACAACAGCTGTGACCCCTCCTATTTACAGCAGGATGGAGATAAGATGGTGCAGAGGGAAGAGAGCTCTCAATTCGCAATTATGTCTGGCAGCAGTCAATTTCTATCAGGGTGACAATTGGAATGTATGACTAAGTAAGATGATATGCCCAGTGTACAAATATTAGTATTGATATTTGTAGCAGTTTGACAGCTGTGACTTTTTGTGCTGAACTTGAATACAGTACTGATGGATTGCCATATTGTTAAAGGTGCTGACTTTGGATGAGACATTAAAATCAGGCTCCACTTTTCTGTTCGGGTGGAAGTAAAAGATCCCATGGAACTATTCAAAGAGAAGTGAGGGAGTTGACTTCTCTTAATATCCTGGGCAACATTTATCCCTTAACAATCACTGTCAAGAAACTGATTAGACTGGTCATTTATCTCAGCGTTTTTCATGGAACCCTTTCTGTGTTCAAAATTGGTTGTTGTATTTGTCTACATAACTAGAGTGACCACATTTCAAAGTGGTTAATTGCCTGCACTTTGCGATATCCTGAACACATGAAAGGCACTACATAAATGCACATTTTTCTTTTTTTCTTTCAATAAATACTACAACTAATTAAAAAAATATTCTGCTCATACCGGTTCTGTAAACAGCATGGAATATCAACGTGTGTTCATGTTGATTAATTGCTTGTTAAGATAGAGGACAAGAGTGTGTTAGCCATGGGACAAACAGCATTGAAGCCAGTAAAATTTTAATGTTGGTAAACAACTAAAGGAAAATAGTATCAACGTATTGCTACTGCAGTTCTTAAGCTGCCACTTGTTGCACCCTTTCCTCAGTTGACAGACATTATCTTCTCAGCCAACTGTTGTACCAGTGTTTGATGATCGTTGCAGTACTGCATGCTTATACCTTTATCAACAGCTGGGTGGAGGACTTCACCAAGACTGGCTCGATAGCACCACTACTGACCGAGCTGGCTGAGTCCTAAAGGACATAGCTGCTAGACTGGGTTTGCGGCAGGTGGTGAGGGAACCAACTAGGTGAGGTGGCGGGTGGGTTCCGCAGCGCGTTTCCCGTTTGGCGGCATGGTGGGAGATCGCGCCCGATTTCTCACTCATTTGCTCATTAATTATGCAAAGGTGAGTTTCTATCCAAATCACGTTGTGGGTCAGGAACTGATTTGTCCACCCCGCCATAACCTATTGGGCTAAAAGGTACGGGCGCCATATTTAAACACAATCCTCACTCTCTCCAGCTCAGCTTTCAGAAGGGAAACTTATTGAAATGGTTGCTGCAAAGAAGAAAGCCGCTCCTAAGTTTTCCAATGACTGCCTGGTGGCTCTCGTAGCTGGTGTGTGGCTACACAGGGATATCCTCTACCTCAGGGATGGCTCCAGCGGCCTCACCCCACTAGCCTGGGAGACCATTACGAGGATGGTGAGCGCATTGGGTAACCACCCTCGAAACGCAATTCAGTGCGGGAGGGGGATGAATGTAAGACAACCTTCTCCTCACTCTCACTCACACTCTCACTCAAAGGGTTACACTGCACAGGGATCTCACACAATATTAGTGGGGACACATCACTACTGGTTGTTTCACAGGCACTTTAACATCACCAGCATCTCATCTATCATGCTGCACAGACTCCATCCTCAGCCTTTACTAGGGAGAGCTTAGCACACACAGTAAGGATGTATGCTTCCCAACCTCTCTTCCATCTCTTCTCATCACATTACCTACTTGTCTTCTTCCAAGCTCACACATAACAAGAGGGGGAGATCCCAGACTGGAGGAAGGAGGTCCGATATAGTTGACCTGACTAAATTCGAGGAAGATTCCACCAGCTTGGCAGGGGAAGACAGGGACCACTCCTGTGGGGAAGGCGAGATCGGCTTCTCCCAGCAAGCTTGTACGGATTAGCCCTCCATGAGTTGATCACATCCTAACATTCTCATGGGTAACATGCAATGTTGTGTTCTGCCTGTTCATGAACTAAATCTATCTGCTCTCTATTACAGGAACCAGGCACACCAGCAGAGCCAAGATATGCCCCAGCCCCTCAGAGACAAAGAAGCTGAGATTCCATTTGAGGAAGACCAGTCACTGTATCCACCTGCCCCCTCCACCAGCACAGAGATACACACTCCGGTGGGACCTGGTTGTAGAGTAGGCTTGGGGTCACATTCTGAGGAACACCGCACTCCACAGCAGTCGGAGGCTGTGACAGCCCAAGTCTCTGGCACCCAGAGGACTGCTGGAGGTCAGGCACCCGCTGAGTCCGAGGCTGATGATATGCCTCTGGAAACGACCTTGTCAAACATGATGGAGGTGCAACAACAGGTGCCCCTTCTCCTCAGGGAGTCAGGCAGGGGCCCTTGGAAACCCACAGGGAGGAGGGCCAGCAGATGGACACCCCGGGACCATTCACCCAGGTGACTGCGAGAATGTCCAGCTGATCCCAATCCCTCTGCCTGTGACCCCATCACCCTCCAGCTGCATAGGCCGAGGAGTGTGAACCTGCCCCACAGCAAGATACCCAAAGCAGGCTGGGGCCCTCTAGCTTCCAAACCTCTAGAGGACGGCCACCAAAGTCATCAAAGACAACAGGGTGTACCAGTCAGCAGGCTGCCTCCACCTCTTCTGTGGATGTCGCGGATGCACCTAGTCGTAGCGGTAGGGTTAGAAAAAAATAAGCTTTATTTTCACTCCTGGGTGACGGGTGTTCAATCATTGTAAATATCATGCACCTTTGTAAATACATTTGCCATTCACGAGAATGGTTCACTTGAAAGCAATGTGCATATGCATCTATGTGGTCTTTTATTGCGAGGGTGAGCCATGCTCCCACTCAGTGTTTGCCTACTTTTGTGAGCCTCACATTCATGTGATGTGTAGCTGACAAGTGATACTTATTCTACCCTTGTGTCTTGTCAGGGAGATGTGTGAAACTCTTTATTGAAGGGTCTGCAAAATGCGTTACTAACCATACTCCTTACAAGACAGCATTGAGTTAGGTGTCCTCACTAGCCTTGATGGGGTAGCTGTAACTATCTCTCTAAACGAGAAGGCTGCCTTCATTGGTAGTGCCAAAGCACAAGACCTTTTGACACAGCGTCTGCTCTATTATGGCGACTATCACTTCCCAGAATTCACCGATGGAGGAGTCACCGCTGACCTTTCCAGTGAACAGGGCCGAGTGAATCATGAGGTTTGAAGGTGCAAAGCTGAATGTTGAGATTGTTCTCGATGTCACTGGTTGTAAAGGCCTTTCAGTCCACAGGCATGACAGTAAGGGATGGAAGGAATGTACATGTGTCCCATTGCTTGTACCTTACTGCTCCTGGAATCTTGTGGCTACTAGTGTGTCACAGTCACGTTTTCCACATCATGCTTCTTCAACACTGTCCTCACATGGGAGCTGACCATCATCTCCCTCTCCAGGTTTCTGACCACCCTCCAGGTGGCCTCTCACACTGGCAGTGACCTCCTGTGCGGGCTTGCAGGTCTGAGCGCGATGCTGGAACCCCTGATTCTGTTCCCAGAGCTGCCTTTCCATGAGAGTCCCCACACTCTCAATGGAGGAGGCTGTGTGCTCGGTGCTCAGGGTCAACACTGTGCTCAAGCTGCACATGGACTCCTCCATGACAGAGACCATGGCACGCAGACCCTCAGGAATCTCCACCAGATATTCCTGCGCATCCCAGTGGACATCCAGCATCTGTTACCTGATGGATGACTCCAGAGGCTCATCGTCTGCCTCAGACTCAGCTAGGTCCTGGTCTCCAGCAGTCCTCTGACAGCCGGCGCCCCAGGCAATCTCTGCCCTCACCAGCTCCTCATGTGAGTGCGCTGTGCCATCCCCACGGTACACTACAATCTGAGCCAATGAACAAATGCCCACAAGCGAACTTGGTAGCGAGAAAAGGTGTGACGCTGGTGGATCTGTCTGTGGATCCTCCTCAGGTTCAAGGGAGGGTCCTCGGGGCTCCGGCAGCCTCTGGAGGATGGATCATCTGAGGGAGGAAGACAATATGTCAGTATTATCAATTGTCACATAGTCAATGTGCATGCTAGGCAGGCTGGTGAGACTATGGACAACTGCATCACGGTGGCATCGTGATTGCTGGATCACTGGGGACTCTTGCTTAGAACTTCTTATTTGAGATGAGACAACCCGGCAATGTTTGCACTCTCTGCTGGTCTCGCACCTGTCCACTGGACTCTTACCTTCCTCGAGGACCCCTGTCTCTTCTCGACCTGAGGACCTCGCTCCATGCTGGCACTCTAACTCTAATCCTCGGGTGTCAATCTCAAATTTAATCAATATGAGCAGGTTGGCCACGCTACCACCCATTCACGTGTGCTCCACAGCATTATGGCTTCTCTTCTCCTGTTCGTGCATTCATTAATCCACCCTCTACCTTTAACACCATACCAGCCAAGCACAGATTTGCACATTTCACCCTTCTATGCCTCAAGGCCAGTGGCCACATCTTCCAGCCTTGGTCGGCACAGGTGTATGTGCCTTTTGTCACTCTGAATCTTACACCCCTGAGCACCACGAAGGACGGTGACCCTTCATGACATCTCCACACAGTACCCTTGCCGAGCACAGAAGATCAGTAAATCTTTTGCTGCCACCTCTGTCCAAGACTTCTTTGTCTGGTGTGGTGGCCTCCTATTGCCATCCCGCGCCATGAGAATGTCCCGCCTGGCACTCACTGCCTCCATTAGAGTTCGCAGACACTCGTCTGAGAAGTGGTGGGCAGAGTACCTACCGGCATTGCTCTCCCACCTGACGTGCCCAGCGGGTGCTGAGGCCACAACTGCTGTAAATATTTACTGTCTCTCCTGGACAGCTCCCTGAAGCTCCTCGCTAACTCCTGGCAGCCTTCAGGGAGCTGCCTCTGCCGATCTCAAATGCCTCCTCCCAGGTCCCCATTGGACCTGGTGCCCGCCATGCTCCGGCCCCTGTTGCCAGCGCTTCACCAATGTCTGGGCACGTTTCACGCTGGCCGGCCCTTAATAGGCCAGCCAACGTGAAATCTTTTATGGGGTCCGATCGCGGCCCTGAGCAGAAATCACGGCTGCTTCCAGGCCTGCCAATCTCACGCGCCTGACAAACCCAAAATTCATGCCCACAACTGTTGCAGCATTTTACTTGCAACCGTGACCTTTTCAAGGGTAATTTGGGAGGGGCAATAAATGCTGGCCTTACCAGTGACACACACATTCATACGAACATACGTACACATGAACATACGAACTAGGAGCAGGAGGAGGCCACTCGGCCCCTCAAGCCTGCTCCGCTTTTCAATAAGATCACGGCTGATCTGATTGTAACCTCAACCCCACATTCCTGCCTACCCCCGATAACCTTTCACCCCCTTGTTAATCAAAAATATAGCTAGCTCTGCCTTAAAAATTTTCAAAGATCCTGCTTCCACCGCCTTTAGAGGAAGAGAGTTCCAAAGGCACATAACCCTCTGAGAGAAAAAAATTCCCCTCATCTCTGTCTTAAATGACCCCTTATTTTTAAACAGTGACCTCTAGTTCTAGATTCTCCCACAAGAGGAAACATCCTCTCCACATCCACCCTGTCAAGACCCCTCAGGATCTTAAAGGTTTCAACTAAGTTGCGTCTTAGTCTTCTAAATTCCAGTGGATACAAGCCTAACCTGTCCAGCCTTTCCTCATAAGACAACCCGCCCATTCCTGGTATTAATCTAGTAAACCTTCTCTGAACTGTTTCTAATGCATTTACATCTCTCTTTAAATAAGGAGACCAGTACTGTACACAATGCTCCAGATGTAGCCTCACCAATGCCCTTTACAACTAAAGCATAACCTCCCTACTTTTGTAATCAATTCCCCTCACAATAAATGATAACATTCTATCAGCTTTCCTAACTACCCGCTGTACCTGCATACTAACCTTTTGTAATTCATTCATTAGGACACCCAGACCCCACTGAATCTCAGAGCTCTGCAATCTCTCACCATTCAGATAATAAGTTTATTTTTTATTCTTCCTGCCAAAATGAATGATTTCACATTTGCCCACATTATACTCCATTTGCCGGATCTTTGCCCACTCACTTAACCTATCTATGTCACTTTGTAGTCTCCTTACATCCTCTTCACAATTTACTTTCCTACCTATCTTTGTGTAGTCAGCAAATTTAGCAATTATTCCTTTGGTCCCTTCATCTAAGTCATTTACATAAATTGTAAAAAATTGAGGCCCCAGCACTGATCCCCGTGGCACACCACTCATCACATCCTGCCAACCAGAATAAGAACCTTTTATGCCAACTCTCTGCTTCCTGTTAGCTAGCCAATCCTCTATCCATGCCAATATGTTACCCCTTACACCATGAGCTTTCTGCAATAACCTTTGATGTGGCACCTTATCAAATGACTTCTGGAAATCTAAGTACAGCACATCCACCAGTTCCCCTTTATCCACAGCACATGTGACTTCCTCAAATAACTCCAATAAATTAGTTAAACATGATTCCTTTTTTGAAAAAACATGTTGACTCTCCCTGATTGCCTTAAATTTTTCTAAACGCCTTGTTATAACATCTGAAAAAAGAGCAAATATGGAAAAAAGTAAGCGTTTGAAGCATCGACAAAGGCAAAATGGATTTTAAAAATAGATTATTCCTACTGTTGGAAACAAAGTAAAGCTGAAATAAAAAGAATAGGAGAAAAAGAGATGACAGAGTGAGCAGATTTAAGATGTTTTCATTTTCTTTTTAATTACAATTTTTCTATAGTTTAAATAGTGTTAGAGGAATATTCTTGATGTTTAAGTATACTTGCTACTGTAATGCAAACATTATTTTCACACTGATCTGTGATCTGAAAACTTACTACGTTTGTTGGCCCAGGGAGACAGGAATTCCCAAGAGCTGTTAACCAGTAAGGGCTGAGCCAATTTTGAAGTAGCAGAGCTGACAAAAATATGCCAAGCTGCCATTTTCTACAGTTTCATCTGTGCTCAATATGTCTACATTAAATCACATTTAATATAGGGTTTAATACATTGTTCACTGTTTAATTAAGATCTTGTTGGTGTATTAAGGTGATATTTGATTTAGTTGATGCTAGAGTTATTATGTGAAAGGTTTTATTGTAGTTAGTATGAGAGTTAATAAATGGAGAAATTACATGATTTTATGGTATGAGTTGAGCTATGAAATGCTCCAACTTGTTTTGTTGAGAGTTGGGATTTGAAGGTGTCACAAGCATTAATTTGACACTTGTTACAATTATAAACTAAAGAGTACTATTGATTACACTGGTGTATGAACTAACACAGAAAATAACAGTGGAGTCAAATCATGTTTAACTTTTCAGAAAAGATTAATGTAAAAATGGCTTATGGTACTTTATTTACAATAACAACAATTTACATTTATGTAGCACCTTTAATGTAGTAAAACGTCCAAGGCACTTCTAGACATAAATTGATGCCGAGCCAAAAAAGGACATATTATCAGGGATGACAAAATGCTTGGCCAAAGAAGTATCTTGAAGGAGAAGTGGAAAGGTGGGGAGAGGGAAGAAATTTCCAGGTCAGAGGGCTTAGTTCTTAAATGGCTCTGCAAAAGAGATCAGAGTGTTGGAGGAATGCAGAAATCTTGGAGAGTTGTTGAGCTGGAGAAGGTTACAGGGATAGGAAGGTATAAGACCATCGAAGAAATTGAACATGAGAATTTTAAAACTAAGGTGTTGGCGGAGCAGGAGCCAAGTTAGATGAGTGAGCACAGAGACGATGGGTGAATAGGGATTAGGATATAGACAGCAGGATTTGGGAAAAGCTCCAGTTTATGTAAGATGGAAGAAGGGAGGCTGGACAGGAAAATATTGGAATCAGCGATAGATTCTTGAGAAGTTCAGTGGTACTGGTAGGGCAGAGTGAAGAGAGTTGTTGCACTGGCTTCTCTGGCAATGACTGGATAGGTAAGAGTGGAGCCAGGCGAGGGCAATCCCACTGAGGTGAATAATGAAGAAGAGGCATTGGTGGAAAATGATATGGTCAATTATATCAAAGGCAGATCAAGAAAGATGAAGCAGGATAGTGCACCACAGTCACTGAGGATGTCAGTGTTTAAATTAATTTAAGAGGCAACAATAGTTGTTCAAATTTTTTTTGCAATGGGACTATACTGAGTGCCATTTGTGTGAATATGTAGCACATCACTTTTAAAGGATCCCCATATAAATTGAACATCCAACTTTGCGAGGAAATTTACTGCACTGGAAGTTAATTTAATGAACACAGATAGCTGTATTCTATCTGCAATATTTTGGTTGTTTCGTTTTAATATAATTTTCTTTTTTACTTTCTGCTTACACTGGCCAGGTTTCCCATTGGGAATCCTTCATCTAAAGAGTTTGGAACTAGAGGAAGGGATGGGCCTACAGAAGGGTGTCAGACAAGTTAAGCTATCTGGGAAGTGGTTTGTGTTTATCCAGTGTGACCATCACGCCCAAGTCGGCAAACAGAGGTGGCCATACCTAGATAGGCAGGCAGTTAGTTCATGCGGAGGGTTCTCCGCAGATCTTCCTGTATCACTTAGATAAGTGAATGTCTGACTAACTATAACATTGCCTTCTTTTTTGGTAGCAGTTAATTCCAACATGTATGTGCCAGAAAGGACATCTCAGAGTGAGCAAAGGCAGCATAACTTGATTGGCTGCATCTACTGAGGTGCTATCAACCAGCTCTGCAGGCTCTGGCACATCAACCTGCAAAATGACTATGAGGAAATATGTTCACAGGGCCTTGGTCACCTGAAAACTAGATGCTCAGCTGCAAAGGTTATCTGTGCCACACGCAGCATGTGTGGCTGCACATCCAGTAACAGGGATGGCCAGCTGTGGCTTGAAGCGTTAAAAAATAATTCCACCTGCTTGAAAGTAGTTGACATTTGGGGATGGCCCTGTGGAACGACAGAGAGGCCCACTCTTGTAGGAAGCTTTTAGTGCAAAACTCACTTCACTTTGGCAGCCACCAAACAGGGGATTGGGTACTGGGCTGCTCTGTGACTTGCTGCACCTAACATAATTTCCTCTCACCTCCTCTGTTGAGTTACATCTTCAGTAAAGAGCGTGTCATTTGTGATGGCACCCATATCACATCCATTGTTAAAAATAAGCAACAGGGGGACATAAAGTGCATTCCTTGCCAGCTTTGCTCAGTGATAGTACTCCCACTTCTCAGTCAGAAACTTGTGGATTCAAGCCTTACTCCAGGCTAGAGCGCATAATCTAGGCTGACACTTCAGAGCTGCACTGCAGGTGTTCTGCACTGTCAGAGATGCCATCTTTAGACTGAGACATTAACTGAGGCCCCACGCTGTCCTCTCAAGTGGAAAAGATCCTGTGGAACTGTTCAGTAAAAGGGATGGGTGTCGTATAATGTGTAATATTGGATATTGAGTTGTTAATGAGTTAATTCTAATTGTTTAATATGTTAATCATATACTGTGTACATCATCACAGGAAGTGATAGAAACACAGAAACATAGCAAATTGGAGCAGGAGTCGGTCATTCGACCCTTTGAGCCTGCTCTGCCATTCAATATGATCATGGCTGATCCTCTATCTCAAGACCATACTCCCGTGCTCTCCTCATACCCCTCAATGCCTTTAGAGTGCAGAAACCTATCTATTTCCTTAAATATATTCAGTGACTTGGCCTCCACAGCACTCTGTGGTAGAGAATTCCACACGTTCACAACCCTCTTGAGTAAAGAAGTTTCTCCTCATCTCAGCCCTAAGTGGCCTACCCCATATCCTGAGACTGTGACCCCTTGTTCTAGGCCCCCCAGCCAGAGGAAATATCATCCCTGCATCCAGTCTGTCCATCATTGTCAGTGTTTTACGTGTTTCAATGAGATCTCCTCTCATTCTTCCAAACTCCAGTGCATACAGGCCTAGTCGGCCCAATCTCTCCTCACACGACAATCCTTCCATCCCAGGAATCAGTCTGGTGAACCTTCACTGCACTTCCTCTATGGCAAGTATATCCTTCCTTGGGTAAGGAGAACAAAATTGCACACAATACTTCAGGTGTGGTCTCACCAAGGCCCTGTACAGCTGCAGTAAGACATCCTTGCTCCTCTACTCAAATCCTCTCACAATGAAGGCCAACATACCATTTGCCTTCTTAACTGCTTGCTGTACCTGCAGGCTTGCTTTCAGTGATTGGTGTACAAGGACACCCAGGCCCCTTTGTACACCAAATTTCCCAATCTATCATCATTTAAGTAATACTCTGCCATTCTGTTTTTCCTACCAGAGTGGATAACTTCACACTTATCCACGTTACACTGCATCTGTCATGTGTTTGTCCACTGCAATATCACAGGATTTGGTCTGTCTTACAATGTCAGATGTAAATCAAAACATTAAGATGTGCTCCAATAAAGCTGTTTTATATACTCCTGCAGACTCATTGAGCATTTTGTATTAGTATAACTATACCAGGAATATAGTAATTGGGTGTGTTCCCCAGTGTCCTGTCCAACATTTACCTCTCAATTAATACCACTAAAACACATTATCTGCTCATTTATCTTATTGTTGTCGATGTGCAAATTGGCTTCCACGTTTGTCTACATTGCAAATTGACATAACTTCAAAAGTATTTCTTTGGCTATTAAGTGCTTTGAGCTCCTGAAAGACACAATATAAGTGAAATGAATGGGAAAGATAAGCCAGAGGAATGTATATTGCCAATCACTGCCAAAGATGAAAGTTACCTCTCATTTGTAGAACTCCTCATAAACTTTTGCCGCAGTCGCCAGGAAGTCAGGCTCACTGATCTCATCGATGCCAATATTTATGCTGTCACATCGACCCATGGGTACATTGAGGTAGTGCTGAGCAATGGGACATAATTGGAATGCACACAAGAAGACATTGCTGTCTCTCTGGATCTGCATCCTGCTGCCAACCCACTTCAATGACTGCAGCAAACAGACATAGCCACTCAGATGCCACTTTCTGAAGTGCTGCTTCAATATATCCAACCTGTGCTCAATAATGATTCGACTAGCTGCATGCGCCTCATTGTCTGCAGCTATTGCAGAGGTATTGTGAGCCAGAGTTTAAGAAGGTAGCCTTGAATTCCTAGGAATTAGTCTTTCCGTTATGGGCTGAAGGAATAGGACATGGTGGATGTTTTAAAATAAATTCATATGAACAAAGAACAAAGAAAAGTACAGCACAGGAACAGGCCCTTCGGCCCTCCAAGCCTGCAACGATCATATAGCTCAACAACTAAAACATTTTGCACTTCCGGGGTCTGTATTCCTCTATTCCCATCCTACTCATGTATTTGTCAAGCTGCCTCTTAAACACCACTATCGTACCTGCTTCCACCACCTCCTCTGGCAGCGAATTCCAGACACTCACTACCCTCTGTGTAAAAAACTTGCCCCACACATCTCCTCTATAGTTTTCTCCTCTCACCTTAAATCTATGTCCCTTAGTAATTGACTCTTCCACCCTGGGAAAAAGCTTCTGACTATCTATTCTGACCATGCCACTCATAATTTAGTAAACTTCTATCAAGTCGCCCCTCAATCTCCATCGCTCTAGTGAGAACAATCTGAGTTTCTCCAACCTCTCCTCATAGCTAATAACCTCCAGACCAGGCAGCATCCTGATAAACCTCCTCTGCACCCTCTCCAATGCCTCCATATCCTTCTGGTAATGTGGCGACCAGAATTGCATGCAATATTCCAAATGTGGCCTAACCAAGGTTCTATACAGCTGCAGCATGACTTCCCAGCTTTTATACTCAATACCCCTGCCAATGATGGCAAGCATGCCATATGCCTTCCTGACTACCTTATCCACCTGCGTTGCCACTTTCAGTGGGCCTGTACACCCAGATCCCTCTGCCTGTCAATGCACTTAAGGGTTCTGCCATTTACTGCATAATTCCTGCCTGTATTAGACCTTCCAAAATGCATTACCTCGCATTTGTCCGGATTAAACTCCATCTGCCATTTCTCCGCCCAAGTCTCTAACCAATCTATATCCCGTTGTATCATTTGACAATCCTCTTCACTATCTGCAACTCCTCCAACCTTAGTGTCATCTGCAAACTTACTAATTAGCCCAGTTACATTTTCCTCCAAATCATTTATGTATACTACAAACAGCAAAGGTCCTAGTACTGATCCCTGTGGAACTCCACTAGTCACAGCTCTCCATTCAGAAAAGCACCCTTCCACTGCTACCCTCTGTCTTCTATGATCAAGCCAATTCTGAATCCATCTTGCCAGCTCACCTCTGATCTCATGCAACTTTACCTTCTGTACCAGTCTGCCATGAGGGACCTTGTCAAAGGCCTTACTGAAATCCATGTAGATAACATCCACTGCCCTTCCATCGTCGATCATCTTTGTCACTTCCTTGAAAAACTCAATCAAGTTGGTGAGACACAACCTCCCCTTCATAAAACCATGCTGCCTCTCACTAATACGCCCATTTGCTTCCAAATGGTAGTAACTCCTGTCACGAAGAATCTTCTCCAATAATTTCCCTACCACTGATGTAAGGCTCACCGGCCTGTAATTTCCTGGATTATCCCTGCTACCCTTCTTAAACAATGGAACAACATTGGCCATTCTCCAATCCTCTGGGACCTCACCCGTAGCCAGTGAGGATACAAAGATTATGGTTTCCCCCGAGACTCAAAAATTGACCTGGATTCTGTATGTTGATGGAGTATTGGGCCTTGCAGTTCATGCATGTTCAGTTATTGTGTGCTGTAGCATGTAGAACCACAATAAGACCCATCAATGGGTCCCTAGTGGAATTCTGCCATTTGGAAAAAGTGCAGTGTCCTTTTATGTTGTTGCTGGGTGACCATGGACAAGTTGCTTGCTCAGGTAAACAAGCATTATCACCTAATGAACACACCTAGTGACTGCAGGTTGACTGATGTTATTGATATTCTCTTTTGCACTTTTGACTGAACCATAAAGGTTGAGTGTTCTTGTTACCTTGACAGTCACTGGTGTTGCCATGTATTTGGTAGAGTTTGGCTGCAAATCGGATCCAGAATGCAATAGATTGCAAAAACAAAATACTCAAGGTGCTGGAAACCTGAAAGAAAAATGGAGAATGCTAGAAATACTCAGCGGGTGGGCAGCATCTGTGTAGAGAGGAGCAAAATTAATGGGCTGGATTTTCCCTGCAGGCTTCTGATCAGGGTAAACATTATCCTGCAGGATGCCTTTGATGATCATTTTGTGCTGTATATTATGCAATCTCATGAATGGGCCTAAGGCCATCACTTTCAGCCCTGAAAAGTGTCCAGTCTACCTCAGATTACCCGGAAGGGCAAGGTATCTCAAAGATTGAGCAACAGCTGAAGCTAACTGTTTCACGCTGCTACTATGCAGTAGCAACACGAGTGGCGTTCACCACTAACAGGACGTTGCCGTCAAGCCAAAAAGATGTTCTGCCTATCACGCAAATGAGTAATGTGGTATATGAATTTCAGTGCCAGTGTGATGCTAGGTATTTGGCCATATGTCCCAAAGACTGGCAGATCGTATCAAACAACACGTCCCAGCCACTGTTCACAACGGGCAGGGTACAGACCATACCCAACCAGTCCGTGCCTGCAAAACTCAAAACACAGTGTCCAGCATTAGATGTGATTCCGCGATTGGACAACGTTTGCTAAATAATCCTCAGTGTGCTAAGAATTACGCTGAAAACCAATATAAGATTGTCAGTCGGGCTCACAATGTGGCGCACTTGCATGAACTGGAAGCTACATATATTAATACACAGAGCCCTGTTCTTTGCAGACAGAAGAAACGTGTACATAAATTGTGCCTGTTTCAGCTAAACAAAATAAGTGACAGCCATTCATTGACTTATTCCTCAGGGCAAAGCCATGACCAATCAGGATCAAGCTGCCGGTTTAAATTTCAAACAATGCTTGGCAGTTAACTGTCAGTCACCATCAGTGGTGCATGCTCTATGGCAATGCCACTTGCCAACCTATCAGCACTCTCTTCACGTACAATATAAATTGTTGTTTTCTCTCTTGCAAGTGTCCTGATGAGTGCAAGACAAAAAGCTTAGACATGCCTTTTTTCAGCAATACTCAAGTTATGTACCAGCAAACAACTAAAACATTTTCAGTTTTTATTTCAGAGCTTCATAACAGTCCATTTGATGAATCACAGTCTATGACGACAAATGTAGGGAAGTTCACCTTTGCCGCTTTATCTAACTTCTAAGGTATTAGCAGAATGGCCAGTCCATTCTGGTCATTGTCTCTTGTCATGCATTCCTATGCTGCTTCTTCTCTACTTTCCTTATCTGGGGGCATTTCCCATTGGAACATCCACGGTCCGAATTTCAATCAGTTGAAAATTGAAAGCTTGGGCACAATCATTTAAAATATAAAAAGTTTTAAAAAAACAGAACTCCACCCTCCACCACCGTTAAAACTACTCTTCTTGCACAAGTTTCAAAAGTACTAACCCAATTTTAATCTTCTTCCTTTTAAACCCTCACTGTTTTTATCTTAGAACTGAGTACCCATGAATGCCCATTTTGGAAATGGGTGATCAACACTGAGCACATTTCTAGCATGAAAACTGTTCAATTGCATGTCCACTCATTACAATTTATTGCCAAGTCAACTGACATATTAAATTGGCATTTCAGTCTGTTTTCAGCAGAGCTTCTTGTATTACAATCTTGCCCAACTGGACACATTATGGACAGAGATTTGGTGACTGTCCTGACTTCAGGTACCAATGCCCCTGAAGTGCATAAATAATTAGAAAAGTAGAAAGTCCAGTGGAAATTGAATGTAAAAATTAAGTGCTGGGAAAAAAAATTGTCTTCTGCAGGGACTTTTCTCTTATGAACATACACACACACACACACATACATGAAGGCTTTCCTAATAGTGTAAAGAACAGAGTACTCAGTCATTCCTGATGAATATTACCTGTTAGCCATACTGTTATTTCTCCAATCATTGCCACCAATGATTCTGGAAGGTGGGAAAGAACATTAGCCTTTTTGGGATTCACACTAAGAGGCAGGAGTAAAATGATGTAGCTTCCTGCTGGTGCATGGATTTGAACATAGGACTTAAGTACACATTAAGAAGTTGTCTCCAAACCAGAACATCACAGTGTAAGGTATTTACCTTCATTCTACCCAATAAAAGACTTTTTCTGTATGAAATGAAATCACTGTGGCTGTGGTGGATGATGTTTGCACGCTACTAACGAGTCAATAAATTATTACCAATAGACAGTCTTTCCTTAATAATGCAAATGATAGGAAAGAGGCCTGGGAGTCACATGTGACACAGAAGAATGGCTGTAAAGTTTATTTCAGGGACTTAAGGGTGACAGGAGTGCCTCATCAGTTACAATCAGTAAGGTGTACTATCCCTTGCCACCACCTTGATTCCTTGCTTTGGATTTCTAGCGTCCTCTGAATCAAGGCCTCCCTGGTCTCCTTGCCTCCCAGAAGGATCCTCAGATCGAGTTCCTGCTCCTCACCCTGGGGCCTCTCTGGCTCTGTCTCAGACTCAGCACTTGAATCGTCCCCTGCGGCCTGTGGAGCTGTCTTCATCCTCCAAAGGGTGACAGAGCTAGATTGTACAGTGCACAGAAAATGACAGCAATGAGGGAAACAGGTTCTGGAGGATATTGAAGTGCTCCCCTTGAGCGGTCCAGCCAGCGATACCTCATCTTGAGTAGGCCTATGGTCCTTTCAATTACTGCCTATGATGAGGCGTGACTGCGATTGTAGTTCTGCTTGGCTGCAAATCTTGGGTGTCTCAGTAGCATCATGAGCCACCTCTTTAGCAGGTAGCATTTGTCCCCCAGTAGCCAACCATCAAAGCAAACTGGAGCCATGAACAGCCTTGGCACCTGAGAGCGGTGGAGAACTTAGGCATCAAGGCAGCTACCTGGATACCTGGCCCAAACTCGCAGTATTGTAGTCACATACAGTCTGGACATTGAGGGAGTGGAAGCCCCTTCTATTGATCAAGGCACCTGGCTCCCCCGCTGATGCCTTTATGGGCACATGTATGCAGTCAATGGCTCCCTGGATGTGGGGAAATCCTGCAATTGCAGTGAGGCCTCTGGCTCCCACAGCCTGGCTGGTCTCATCGGTCCGGTAGTGAATGAAAGTACTGACCCTGGAACAGACCGTCAGTGATCAGCTTGATGCAGCTTTGGGCAGCCAATTGGGTGACACTACATGAATCTCCCACTGACCCCTGGAAAGAACCTGAGGCACAAAAGTTCAGGACAACTGTAACCTTAAGAGCCACTGGCATAGGGTGGCCACCTACACAGTTGGAGGTGATTTCAGGACTGATCATTTCACATATGGAGGTGACAGTCTCCCTGGAGAGGCGGAGCCTTCTCCAGCACTGAACCTTAAACATGTCCAGGTAGCAGGAGCACTGCCTGTGGAATCTGTCTGTTGGACAATGCGCCACTCGTTCCATAGGTCTCACTCTGGGATGCTGGTTGCAGGCAGCTGGCCTCCTCTCCCTCCTGGTCCTCTCCTAGTCCCTCCAGCTGAGTACACAATCCCCATTTTTGTGCAGATTGTTGCACAGGTTTCTGCACTGAAGGGGCATCTTGGCAGAAAGCCCCTGCAAATGTTGAAAAATCAGAGAGCTCTCAAGAACATCAAAAGAATGCCAGAAACTATCTCTAAACCAACTACAAGCAATTCATAGCCAAACGATTCACCTTACCATCAACCTGTGGGCCTTTCATCCCGCCCGGGATATCGAATACATGAAAAACGTGAAGGCCGCGTGGCCGAGTGGTCAGTGTAAAAGCGCACAGGTCACTCAAACTCACAGTCAATTGCCCTTTAAATGGCACTTTAACTGTTGGCTGTTGGTTCTGGCTTCCGCACGCACTCACCAACCGAAATATCATGAGGCAGTGCAATGATGTCAGGGCGCTCAGGAGGAGGTGGTAGCATCAGTGGACTAGTAATCCAGAGGCCCAGGGTAATGCTCTGGGACCTGGGTTCGAATCCCACCACGGCAGATGGTGAAATTTGAAATCAATATAAAGTTGGAATTAAAAGTCTGATGATGACCATGAAGCCATTGTTGATTGTTGTAAAAACCCGTCTGGTTCATTAATCCCCTTTAGGGAAGGAAATCTGCTGTCATTATTTGGTCTGGCCTACATGTGACTGCAGGCCCACAGCAATGTGTTTGACTCTTAAATGCACTCTGAAATGGCCTAGCAAGCCACTCAGTTGTATCAAACTGTTAAAATGTCTAAAAAGAATGGAACAGGATGGACCACCCATCATTGACCTAGGCACTGGATATGACAACAGCAAATTCAGCCCTGTTGACCCTGCAAAGTCCTCCTCCCTAACATCTGGGGGCTAGTGTCAAAATTGGGAGAGCTGTCTCACAGACTAGTCAAGCAACAGCCTGACATAGTCATACTCACAGAATCGTACCTGACAGATAATGTCCCAGACATCACCATCCCTGGTATGTCCTGTTCCACTGGTAGGACAGGCCCAGCAGAGGTGGCAGCACAGCAGTATACTGTCGGGAGGGAGTTGACCTGGGAGTCCTCAACATCGACTCCAGACCCCATGAATTCTCATGGCAGAAGGTTAAACGTGGGCAAGGAAACCTCCTGCTGATTACCACGTACTTCCCCCACCTCCCCCCCACACCCCCTCAGCTAATGAATCAGTACTCCTCCATGTTGAACACCACTTCGAGGAAGTACTGAGGGTGGCAAGGGCACAGAATATACTCTTAAATGCCCATCACCAAGAGTGGCGCGATAGCACCACTACTAACTGAGCTGGCTGAGTCCTAAAGGACATAGCTGCTAGACTGGGTCTGCAGCGTTGAGGGAACCAATCAGAGGAAAAGCATACTTTACCTTATCCTCACCAATCTGCCTGCCCAAGATGCATTGGCTCATGACAGTATCAGTAGGAGTAACCACCACACAGTCCTTGTGGAGATAAAGTCCCATCTTCACAATGAGGATACCCTCCATATGGCTGTGTGGCACTACCATTGTGCTAAATGGGATAGATTTCAAATAGATCTAGCAACTCAGGTCTGGGCAACCATGAGGCACTGTGGGCCATCAGCAGCAGCAGAACTGTACTCAACCACAACCTGTAACCTCATGGCTTAGCATATGCCCACTCTACCATTACTATCCAGCCAGGGGATCAACCCTGGTTCAATGAAAAGTGCAGGAGGTCATGCCAGGAGCAACACCAAGCATACCTAAAAATGAGGTGTCAAGCTGCTGAAGCTATAACACAGGACCACTTGCATGCCAAACAGCATAAACAGCAAGTGATAGACAGGGCTAAGCGATCCCACAACCAACGGATCAGATCTAAGCTCTGCAGTCCTGCCACATCCAGTCATGAATGGTGGTGGACAATTAAACAACTCACTGGAGGAGGAGGCTCCATAAATACCCCCATCCTCAATGATGGGGGAGCCCAGTACATCAGTGCAACAGATAAGGCTGAAGCATTTGCAATAATCTTCAGTCAGAAGTGCCGAGTTAGATGATCCATCTCGGCCTCCTCCAAAGGTCCCCAGCATCACAGATGCCAGTCTTCAGCCAATTTGATTCACACCATGTGATAACAAGAAACAACTGAAGGCACTGGATACTGCAAAGGCTATGGGCCCTGACAATATTCCGGCAATAGTACTGAAGACTTGTGCTCCAGAACTTGCTGCATCCTGTGCCAAGCTGTTCCAGTACAGCCACAACACTGGCATCTACCCTGTAATGTGGAAAATTGCCTGGGTAAGTCCTGTACACAAAAAGTAGGACAAATTCAACCCAGCCAATTACCACCCCTTTAAAATCTATTCTCAATCATCAGTAAAGTGATGGAAGGGGTCATCCACAGTGCAGTCAAGTGGCACTTGCTTAGCAATAACCTGCTCACTGATACTCAGTTTGTGTTCCGCCAGGGTCACTCAGCTCCTGACCTCATTACAAGCTTCGTTCAAACATGAACAAAAGAGCTGAACTCCCGAGGTGAGGTGAGAGTGACTGCCCTTGACGTCAAGGCTGCATTTGAGTGTGGCAACTAGGAGCCTCAGCAAAACTGGGGTCAATGGGAATTTGGGGAAAACTCTCCACTGGTTGGAGTCATACTTAGTGCAAAGGAAGATGGTTGTGGTTGTTGGAGGCTAGTCTTCTCAGTTCTAGCATATCACTGCAGGAGTTCCTCAGGGTAATGTCCTAGGCCCAACCATCTTCAGCTGCTTTATCAATGACCTTCCTTCTATCATAAGGTCAGAAGTGGGGATGTTCGCTGATGATTGCACCATGTTCAGCACCATTCGTGACTCCACAGATACTGTAGCAGTCCATGTCCAAAATGCAACAATACCTGGACAATATCCAGGCTTGGGCTGACAAGCGGCAAATAACATTTGAGATGCACAAGTGCCAGACAATGACCATCTCCAATGAGAAAGAATCTAACCATCATTGATGAAAGCAAAATACTGCAGATGCTGGAAATCAGAAGCAAAGACAAAAAATGCTGGAAAAACTCAGCAGGTCTGGCAGCATCTGTGGAGAGAGAAGCAGAGTTAATGTTTCAAGTCGGTATAATTCCTCATCTGAGCTCTGAAGAAGTGTCATACGGACTTGAAATTTTAACTGCTTCTCTCTCCACAGATGCTGCCAGACCTGCTGAGTTTTTACAGTATTTTTTATTTTTATACCTAACCATCATCTCTTGATGTTCCATTAGTTACCATTGTTGAATCCCCCACTATTAGCATCCTGGGGTTTACCATTGACCAGAAACTGAACTGAAATAGCCATATAAACACTATGGCTACAAGAGCAGGTCAGAGGCTAGGAATTCTGCGACAAGTAACTCATCTCCTGATTTCCCTAAGCCTGTCCACCATCTACTAGGCACGAGTCAGGAGTGTGATGGAATACTCTCCACTTGCCTGAATGAATGCAACTCCAACAACACTCAAGAAGCTTGTCATCATCCAGGACAAAGCAACCCACTTGATTGGCACCCCATCCACAAACATTCACTCCCTCCACCACCGACGCACAGTAGCAGCAGTGTGTACCATCTACAAGATGCACTGCAGGAACTCACCAAGCCTCCTTAGACAGCATCTTCCAAACCCACGACCGCTACTGTCTAGAAGGACAAGGGCAGCAGACAGATGGGAACACCATCATCTGCAAGTTCCCCTCCAAGCCACTCACCATTCTGACTTGGAAATATATCGCTGTTCCTTCACTGATGCTGGGTCAAACTCCTGGAAGTCCCTCCTAAACAGCACTGTGGGTATATCTACACCACTGGGGCTGCAGTGGTTCAAGAAGGCAGCTCACTACCACCTTCTCAAGGGCAATTAGGGATGAGCAATAAATGCTGGTCTAGCATGCAATGCCCACATCCCATGAACTAATTTTTAAAAAGCCCATCACAGGTCAGGGAGGAGCCAGCATTAAGTTTTGCCAGTTCAATGGGTAATCACCCTGCTGGCATTGCATGGTCATTGAAGCAGTGGATTCTACCTGAGCCCCAGGAAGTGTACAGCTGGGAATGGATGCTGCACCCTTAGAAATCGAGGCCTTTAGATAAGGCACAGGAAAGGCAGAGCACCAGGCATCAGGAAGCCAAAGGAGTGGGATGAGGTACATGAAGGAGAAGGAGACACTACCCGCAGCACAGGATCTACAGACAGAGGTAAAGATACCTGGAGTTGACTCAGAACCGGTGCCGAAGGAAACTTCAACTCTCTAGGCAGGAGATCACAGATATAAGTGCCCTCATCGGTGTGAACCTCTGCAGCATCTCACAGGCAGCTAGATGCCAGTACATCACCCAGGTGACAGATGCCCTCTTCACTGAGGCTAGGCAACACATCAGATTCACAAATGACGGGGCATTACAGGTTCAGAGGGCACTGGCCCTACCCCTAGACATATGGTACTCCCCTTCAATGACTTCTTGCAAGAGTCTCAATCATTGTGGTGGTCTGCTGCACTGTCCATAACATGGCCCTCCAGAAAGATGTGGACCTTGAGGATGGTGAGGCCCTTGAAAGAAGAGCTCATCGAGGGGGAAGGAGAAGAGGAGGAATTGGAGGCAGAGGGAAATGATGCTGAACAGAGAGGTGACCTTACTGCACGACGAGGTTGCCTCCTCCTGCCACCGTCACAAAGAGGATCTCCCTCCTTTCAAGGATGCCAACCCTCTGGCTCCCCTGAGATATCTGTCTTCCCTGTGGTGCAGTGTAAGGAATTGGCACAAACTCTCTCCCCCAGGACAGCCAGCAGCTAAAGTGGTGGTTGCTGTGGATGTCTGAAACCAGCCTCCAATCCTGCCCCCACTAGCTTTAATTGGATAAGAAACTTTCTCCATAATAATTAAGGACTCACCCTACGAAAATCTGAACTTCAGTCAGTTTCCCTCTGGAGGCGGGTTTCTGATGCAAATATAGACTTGGCTGCTCCTTCCCACCTCCAGAGCGAAAATTGGGCCCTGGTCTCACCAGGCCTACCTTTCCGACATCAAAGGCGGTGAGGTCCATCAAGCGTTCGGCCTGGATTCTTGAAAAGTTCTGTAAGGGTGAGGTGAGAATCTTTTCTTGCAGATTTCAGAGCACTTGCCTATCGCAAGGACCAGCTCACAAAACAGTCAGCAGCTTTCTGGGACAAATGAACTTGGCACACCCCCTTCCCTCACCCTTCGCCACTCTATCTCGAGCTTCTGCCAGACTTACAGCATATTCAATAGTTTCAGCTGCTTTCGATCACAGAATCACAGAATCATAGAATCACACAGCGCAGAAGAGGCCCTTTGGCCCATCGAGTCTGCACCAACACGTGAGAAACACCTGACCTACCTACCTAATCCTATTTACCAGCACTTGGCCCATAGCCTTGAATGTTATGACGTGCCAAGTGCTCATCCAGGTACATTTTAAAGGATGTGAGGCAATCCGCCTCCACCACCCTCCCAGGCAGCGCATTCCAGACCGTCACCACCCTCTGGGTAAAAACGTTTTTCCTCACATCCCCCCTAAACCTCCTGTCCCTCACCTTGAACTTGTGTCCTCTCGTGACTGACCCTTCAACTAAGGGGAACAGCTGCACCCTATCCACCCTGTCCATGCCCCTCATAATCTTGTACACCTCGATCAGGTCGCCCCTCTGTCTTCTCTGCTCCAAGGTAAAATGCACTCTCAAACTCTCCAAAACCTGATCCTGAAAGCCCCTTAGCATGAAGCTGGGAATTTTGACAGGGTCTGTGACTGAGCTTAGTCACAAATACAACCCCAGTATAACTGCTGGCACTACACCCTGATGAATTATTTCAGTCATGCCGTGTAATACGGTCCACTCCAAGCCGCCGCATGTCGGTCATTTTGACTTTGCCGATGTTATAAAATGGACAATATCAGATTGGCTGTCTGTTTCAGTTTGTAAGGAAAATTTGGTAAGGTGAGGACTGCAGTGGTCAGCCTATCTGATATCACTGATTTCACAGTAACTCCCAATTAATCCCATGTGTTGAGTAATCAACTCTAGATAAACACAGGTTAAGTATACAGTCAACTCCAGATAAAACATTTAGGGTAGAAGCGGGGTAGATATTAGACTAGGTCTGAGGTTGTTGGAAAAACCAGCTCAGGAAGTCTAGCTTGAAAGGTCAAGATTGCCAATTTAGTTTATAAGGGATGCATTGCTCAATCTGCATACACCGATTCCAAGCAAAAATAGGACTCATCATTCACCAAAGCACTCATGCAAAAAGTTGATATTCTAGGCTGTATTCTTTGATTTTGAAGATGAACAATATAAGGGGCCTAACACCTGATTTAGGTGGCCACCAGCGACGCCTGTAAAATGGCCTGAACCAATACCAGGTGGGCATCCTGTGGGTGTGGATAATAAGTTCCTCAAATTGGTCCTTTTTGTACTTGTATTATGTGCACAATGGGCTCTAATATCTACCCCTTGATGTGTATATAGTAATTCCAGATAAATGCATGTCATGTGTTTATATATAGCCCTGTCCAAGTAAATAAATGGTATATATATAGGATACCACAGATATAGTACTACAGATATATATGTTCATAGGAAACTCCTGATAAACATATGCTGATTGTGCAGTCCAGTCCAGATAAACACATGCCAAATATGCAGTTAGCTCCAGATTGCCGTCGGCGGCAGCAGCTATCCATTGATTCGAGGATGCTGTCCACTCAGGGTCTCCAGTTTCTGCCATGGGTCTTCATGTATCTGAACAGGCTGAATCTCAACCCACAGATCTTTGGGCACATGGAGCAGGATGTCACACAAGGTAGTGAAATCCAGAGTGCAGGGCTTGCTTCTTTTTCTTTCCTTTTCTGCCACTGCTCTGCCTCATCATACAAACATATGAATGATCTAGGAACAGGAGTAGGCCACTCAGCCCCTCGAGCCTGCTCGGCCATTCAAAAAGATCATGGCTGATCTGATTGTAACCTTGACTTCACTTTCCCGCCTACCTCCGATAACCTTTCACCCCCTTGCTTATCAAGAATCTATCTACCTCTGTCTTAAAAATATTCAAAGTCTCTGCTTCCACTGCCTTTTGAGGAAGAGTTCAAAGACTCACTATCCTCTAAGAAAAAAATTCTCCTCATCTCTTTCTTAAATGAGATGGGGACCCCTTATTGGTAAACAGTGACCCCTAGCTCTAGATTCTCCCACAAGAGGAAACACCCTCTTCACATCCACCCTGTCAAGACCCCTCAGGATCTTATATGTTTCAATCAAGTCACATCTTACTCTTCTAAACTCCAGTGGACATGAGCCTGACCTGTCCAACCTTTCCTCATATAAAAACCCCTCCATTCCAGGTATTAGTCTCGTAACCCTTGTCTGGACTGCTTCCAACATAATTTACATCCTTCCTTAAATAAGGAGGTCAAAACAGGACCTGGTGGGGGTGAAACATTTCAGCCATCCAGACCAGTGTCCAGTCCATCGAAGTTGATTTGCAGGAGTTTTGCCCGAATTCCTGTGGAGCTGTCTTCAAGAAGGACTCTAGCGTTTGTTTGACAATCCTCCCACTGAATCCAGAGAATTCAGCGGAGGCATTGCTGATGGAATTTCTTTAATGCTCTAATGTGTCGCTGATTTACAGCCCAGGTCTCACTGCAGTACAGGAGTGTCGTGCCTGTTCAGTCACATGCAGGTCCATGGCAGAAACTCACAACCCTTAGAAGGCAGCATCCTCAAGTCAAGGGACATTCACTGCTGATGATCTGGAGTTGACTGCATATTTGGTAAGTGTTTATCCAGACTGGACTGCATACAGAGCATACATTTATCAGGAGTTTCCTATGTACAGGGCATATGAATATCTGTTGTTTATTTACTTGCTGTGTATATACTGCTCTGTACACTGGACTTTTGTTGACTTGTGGAGATCTTTGTTGTCAAACATTCACTGCTGTAGTTTGTAGAAGGTTGAACTGGTGCCGCTGATTCAGTGTTGGATCTCCTCATCAATGATGGCCTTTTGAGAGAGGTGGCTGCCAAGGTATGGGAATTGCTCAACATATTCCAGAGTGTCTCCTTCAACATATATGAGAGGTGCATATTTGGCTGACCAGGTATGGGTTTAGTTTTGGCAACATTCAAGGATAGACCAAGTCTCTTGCATGCAGAATTGAAGAGATTGAGAATGGGTGGCTTGCAAATCTGTTGCAGAGCGGGCAATGACACTACAGTCATCCACAAACTCTAGATCATGTATGTCTATGGTGGTCAGTTTAGTTTTGGCATGGAGGCAACTGAGGTTAGTTTTCCATCTAGGCGGTATTTAATACTGACACCAGAGGACAGCTGACCTTTGATGAGGTGAATAGCCACTGTCTGGTAGACTATAAATAGAATGGGGGCTGTCACACAGGCTTGCCTGAACCCAATCTGGATTTTGAAGGCATCTGTTCCAGATTTCCCACTCAAGACAGTTGCACTCATATCAAATTGGAGCATTTGCAGGATTGTGATGAAGTTTCTTGGACATCCAAATCTCTGGTGCACAATCCACAGAGCCTCGTGATTCACTGAGTCAAAAGCTTTGCTCAAGTCAATGTTTGCAGTGAAGAGTTCCTGGAGTGGCTCTCGACGTTGTTCTTGGATTTGTCTGGCAACAAAGACCATGTCAGAGGTTCCCTGGAAAGCTAGAGCCACACTGTGTCTCTGGGAGGATTTCCTCAGCCACAGGAAGTAGAGGATTCAGGAGTGTGCATGTCAGGATTTTCCATGGTACAGACAAGAGGGAAATATCTCGATGGTTTCCAAAACATGATTTTTCTCCCTCCTTGAAGATAGTTACAATTGTCACATTCCTTAAGTTGGAGGGGAGTCCTTTTTCCTCTCAAATCTATAGGATGAGTGCACGGAGTCTTGATGTGAGCATAAGCTCAACAGCTTTGAAGACCTCAGCTGAAATATCATTGAGGCTGCAGGCTTTGTTGTTTTTCATCCATTTGATTGCTTGTTGCAGCCCTCCATAGCAGTTCACCCATGGATCTCCACAAGGTATTGGTACAGTTGAAGAGTTGTTCAAAATGTTATTTCCAGCATTGACAGATGGCACTGTCTTCCTTAAAAAGAGAAACACCATCCTGTGAGTGAAGGGCATATACATCCAGATACCTGTATGCATCTGCTGTATACAGAGTTAACTTCAGATAAATGCTAATCCAGAAAAATTCTGATCCCGATGTACAATTGTGCTGATATGTTTAATCTCTGCCCAGTCACACTCAGCAATTCAGACCCCTGATGCAAGCAAAACTACTCTCCAATTATGTACCATCATTGCTCAGCAATACTAAATATAGTCATTTCACTAACTGTATTACCCTAGAGATGCTCACATTTTTAGAAATCAAAGTCTTTTTCTGTAAAGTGTATGTTCGTGTTCAGTGTTTTCTGTTATTTCAGTTTCAGTTGAATTACTCAATAAATGGTTTCATGGACTTTGCCACAAAATGGAAAATTGCCCAGGTATGTCCTATCCACAAAAACAGGAAAAATCCAATCCGACCAATTATCAACTCATCAGTCTATTGTCAATCATCAGCAAAGTGAGGGAAAGGTTGTCAACAGTGTTATCAAGCAGCAATTACTTACCAAATACCAGCTCACCAATTCTCAACCTGGGATCCGTCAGGACTACTCAGCTTCAAACCTCATTACAGCCTTGGTCCAAGCATAAATTTCTGAGGTGTGGTGAGGGTGATTGTCCCTGACAAGGCAGCATTTGACTGAGTGCGGCACCTAGGAACCCGAGCAAATAAAGTCAATAAGAATTAGGGGAAACCGTACCACTGGTTGTAGTCACACCAACACAAAGGAAGTTGGCTGTGGTTATTGGAAGCCAATTGTGTCAGTGCAGGAGCTCCTCAGGATAGTATCCTAGGCCAAACCATCTTCAGCTGCTTCATTAATGACCTTCCCTCCATCATAAGATCAGAAGTGGGGACGCTTACTGAGGATTGCATAGTATTCATTTCCATTTGGAACTCCTCAGATAATGAAGGTTTCTGCCCACATACAGCAAGACCTGGACAGCATTCAGGCATAGGTTGATAAGCGGCAAGTAACATTTGTGGACAGAAGCACCAGGCAATGACCATCTCCAACAAAAGAAAGTCTAACCAGCTCCGCTTCCCTACCCTCAACATCATGGTGGTCACCATGACCAGAAACTCAACTGGACCAGACATATAAATACAGTGGCTACAACAGCAGGCTGGAGGCTGGGAATTCTGAGGCGAGTAACTCACCTCTTGATTGCCCAAAGCCTGTTCATCTGCAAGGCACAAGTCAGGAGTGCAATGGAACTTGCCTGGATGAGTGCAGCTCCAATAACACTCAAGTAGCTCAACACCAACCAGGACAAAGCAGCCGGCTTGACTGGTAGCCTGATCACCACCTTAAATATTCATGTACTCCACCAGTGATGCATAATGGCTGCAGTGTGTAACATATATATATATCTGTAGTATCCTATATACACGCTGTTTACTTACTTGGACAAGGCTATAAACTGCTCTGTAGAGTAGGACTTTTGTTGACTTGTGGAAGTCTTTGTTGTCAAACATTCACTGCTGTAGTTTGCAGAAAGTTGAACTGGAGCAGCTGATCCAGTGTTGAACTTCCTCGTCAATGATGGCCTTTTGAGAGAGGTAGCTGCCAAGGTATGGGAAGTGCTCAACATATTCCAGAGTCTCTCCTTCATCATATGTGGGAGGTGGAACATTTGGCTGACCAGGTGTGGGTTGATATATATGAATTTGTTTTAGCAACATTCAATGACAGCCCAAGTCTCTTGTATGCAGAATTGAAGAGATGGAGAGTGGCTTGCAAATCTAGTACAGGGTGGATGACACCACATCCACAAACATTCACTCCCTTCACCAACGACACACAGTGGCAGCAGTGCGTACCATCTACAAGATGCACTGCAGGGATTCACCAAGCCTCTTTAGTCAGCACCTTCCAATCCCATGACTGCTACCATCTAGAAGGAAAAGAGCAGCATGGGAACACCACAAACTGGAAGTTCCTCACCAAGCTACTCACCATCCGGCCTTGGAAATATATCGCCGTTCCTTCACTGTTGTTGGGTCAAAATCCTGGAACTTCATCCCTAACAGCATTGTGGGTGTACCTACATCTCTGCAGCGGTTCAAGAAGGCAGCTCACCTCCACCACCTTTTCCAGGGCAATTAGGGATGGACAATAAATGCAGGCCTAGCCTACATCGCATGAAAGAATAAAAAAAGAAATCTACAAGATGCATTGCAGACTCACCAAGGCTCCTTAACAGCACCATTCAATCCTCTACCACCGAGAAGGACAAAGGCCAAATGCATGGGAACACCACCACCTTCAAGTTCCCCTCCAAGCCGCAAACCATCTTGACTTGGATCTATGGGTGGAATCGTCCCACATTTGCACGAAGTGTGGAAGAGGGTGAGAAAAAGAATGTTTTACTCATGGCCGCAATGGCAGGTTGTCGTGACTTACCGTTCCCTTCCCGGCACATCCCGCCTCATTAATAATGCATTACCGGGAAACGTATGATCGTCGGATCGCTGGCAGGGCGACCTCTGATTCGCCTGCCCCGTCGACACCTCACGCCTTCAGTAGCCCAAGCGCCATATTTAAGCAAGAAATGAACTTGGATCAGAAGATGTAGAATCCATATGGGTGGAGGTAAAAAATAACAAGGGGAAGAGACACTGGTGGCAGGCCCCCTAAAAGTGACTATACTGTAGGACAGAGAATATACCAGGAGATAATGAGGGCATGTAAAATAGGCAGTATATTAATCATTGGTGACTTTAATCTTCATGTAGATTGGGAAAGTCAAATTGGCAGATGTAGCCACGAGCAAGAATTCATAGGCTCTGTTTGGGACAATTTCCTAGAACATTATGTTGTGGATCCAACCAGGGAACCAGGAATCAGGCCATTTTGGATCTGGTAATGTGTAATGAGGCAGGTTTAATAAATGATCTCAGAGTAAAAAATCACCTAGGAAACAGTGATCATAATATGGTTGAATTTAGCATTCAGTTTGAAAGTGAAAAAATTGGGTCAGAAACAACTGTGCCAAACTTAAATAAGGGTAATTACAAAGGAATGAGGGCAGAGTTGGCTGGAGTAGACTGGGAAAGTTTAGCAGAAAAGACGGTTGATGAACAATGGCAGACGTTTAAGAAAATAGTTCATGATTCTCAACGAAACTATAACCCTTTGAGGAGGAAGGATTCTAGAAAGGGGGTAAACCAACTGTGGTTAACCAAGGTAGTTAGGGTAGTATTAAATAGAAAGAAAAAACATAAAATGTGGCAAAGATTAGTGGTAAGCCAGAGGATTGGGAAAGTTTTAAAAAACCAACAAAAGATGACCAAAAAAAAGAGGGACAAACATAACCTTTGAGGGTAAACCAGCAAGTAATATAAAATGGACAGCAAAAGCTTCTTTAAATATATAAAAAGGAAGAGAGAGACCAAAGTGAACATAGGCCCCTTAGAGAATGAGACTGGGGAAATAATAATGGGGAACCAAGAAATGGCAGAGGAGTTGAATAAATACTCTGCATCAGGCTTCACAGTAGAAGACACTAATAGCAGTCCAAAAATACTAATTAATCAAGGGGCAAAAGAGGGGGAGGAAATAAATACAATAACTATCACTGGAGAAGAATTACTAGGGAAATTAATGGGGCAAAAGACTCATAAGTCCCCTGGACCTGATGGGTTGCATCCTAGGACATTAAAGGAAGTAGATACACAGATAGTGGATGCACTGGTAGTAATCTTCCAAGAATCCTTAGATTCTGGATAAGTCCCAGAAGATTGGAAAACTGCCAATGTAACGCCCTTATTCAAAAAGGGAGACAAAAAACAGGTAACTATAGGCCAGTTCGCTTAACATCCATCATTGGGAAAATGTTAGAGTCTACTATAAAGGATGTAATAGTAGAGCATTTAGAAATACATAATATATTCAAGCAGAGTCAGCATGGCTTCATGAAGGGGAAATCATGCCTGACAAATTTATTGGAATTCTTTGAGGAGGTAACAAGCAGAATAGATAAAGAGGGACCAGTAGATGTTATATATCTGGATTTCTAAACGGCATTCGATAAGGTACCGCACATAAAGCTACTTAATAAGATAAGAGCCCATGGTGTTGGGGGTAGTATATTAACATGGATAGAAGATTGGCTAACTAATAGAAGATGGAGTTGAGATAAGGGGTGCATTTTCAGGATGGCAATCTGTAACTAGTGAAGAGCCACAGGGATCAGTGCTGGGGCCACAATTATTTAAAATATATATTAATGACTTAGATGAGGGAAGTGAATGTACTATCGCCAAGTTTGTGGGTGACAGAAAATAGGTGGAAAAGCAAGTGGTGAGGATGGCACAAGGAGTCTACAGAGGGATATAGACAGGTTAAGTGAGTGGGCAAAAACTTGGCAGATGGAATGTAATGTGGGAAAATGTGAGTTTATGCACTTTGGGAGGAAGAACAGAAGAACTGAATATTATTTAAATGGAGAAAGACTGCAGAAAGCTGCAGCACAGAGGGATTTAGGTGTCCTCGTGCATGAATCCCAAAAAGCTAGCATACAAGTTCAGCACGTAATGGGGAAAGCAAATGGAATTTTGGTCTTTATTTCAAAGGGAATTGAGTATAAAAATAGGGAAGTCTTGCTAAAACTATACAAGGCACTAGTTAGACCACACCTAGAATACTGTGAACAGTTTTGGCCCCCTGATCTAAGGAAAGATATACTGGCATTGGAGGCAGTCCAGAAAAGGTTCACTAGGTTGATCCCGGGTATAGAGGGATTTTCTTAAGAGGGGAGGTTGAGTAGGTTGGGCCTGTACTCAATGGAATTTAGAAGAATGAAAGGTGACCTTATTGAAACCTACAAGATTCTTAGGGGGCTTGACAGGGTAGATGCTGAGAGGTTGTTTCCCCTTGTGGAAGAATCTAGGACCAGAGGGCATAATCTCAGAGTAAGGAATCGCCTGTTTGAGACAGAGGTGAGGAGGAATTTCTTCCCCCAGAGGGTAGTGAATCTGTGGAATTCCTTAGGGTGCCTACTGGATGCAGTGGAAGCCCGCCATGAAGCCCTTTCCCCTCGCTCTGGGAAAAGACCAGAAGCAAAGTCACCAATCCAGCAGGGGAGGCGGTGGCAATGGTGTTCAGCACCAATGCCGTGCAAAAGCGGACACCACCCAGTGCCGAAAGAGGATGAACAATCTCTTTTGTTCTGCCAGGATAAGTCACTCTCCCCACCACTCTCAGCTCACGCACTCACAAACCCATCTCACAACCACAGGGCCCTCACTCACTGCCAGTTCAAGGGACATTACCATTTACTCTCTCACACACACCTTCATCTGGCCTGTAGATCATGTCCTCATCCCATCCATGGCACCACTCACCACCCACACATGCCAGGCATTCTTCTCATTTGTAATCCTGGGATCCTTCTCATCTGGTCTGGCAGGCATTCTACTTACACCCTCTCCATCTGTCTTCATGCAGGACAAGGTGGCACACAACAAAAGGGAGAGGTCACAGACTGGTGGCAAAATCAAGGCCCTCACAGACTTTGAAAACAGAATCATCCAGCTGACCAGCTGGACCATTCCTGTGCTGACAGTGAGGTCAGCGCTGCTCAACCAAGTGAGGATCCAGCAGTGCAACATCCATCAGACAACCATGCTGCGAGTGAGTTCCCCTGTTCCACAGCCCCCTGCCCTGCATTAATTATCTCTCCTTGCTTTCGCAGGCACATTTGGGAAGCAGCTGAGGGGGGTCCACGACCCAGGTCCTTGACTCAAGCCCCGAAGGCACTTTGGAAGAAGAATCTGATGACACCCTAATTGAAGACCTGTCACAGCGCTCACCCACCCCCTCCATCAGTGCAGAGACACACACCTCAGTGGGACCTAGTTCTAGAGTAGCCTCAGGGTCACAATCCGGTGAGTGCATCGCACTGTCTGATCCACAGCAGGCGGCGGCAGGGACTTCCTAGGTTTCCAGCACTCAACATTTGCTGGAGGCCAGAAATCTGCTGAGTCTGAGTCAGATGAGGGGTCTCTGGACTGGGCCATACCTCAGTTGCTGGATCTGCAAAGGCCAGCTCGGGAACATCAGGAAGGGATGTCCGTTGCGCTCCTCTGATTGCAAAGCATGATGGAGGAGTCCGTCCATCTTCAGGCCGAGGTGATAGCACCAGCATGCCAATGCACCGAGGTCAACACTGGTAAGATGGCAGCCAAATGGTGACCTTGGTTCAGGACATCAGTCCTGCACTGCTGCGCAGGCTGAACTCCAATCACTGACACCATAGTTGGCCTCCAATAGTGTCAACGCAAGAGAAGTGCCGGGCAGCTCGATCTCACTCCAGTTTCACCTTCTCCTCACGGAGTCAGCCAGGGGCCCTCGGGCACCCATAGGGAGGGGAGGAGGACCAGCAGGTGCACTCCCCAGGACCATCCATCCAGGTGACTCCAGGAGTGTCTGGCCCATCAAATCCCCTCTTCCTGTGACCCCAGCAGCTCCAGCTCCACAGGCCGAGGAGGGTGCCACTACCATACAGCAAGACCCCAAAAGCAGACCGGGGCCCTCGAGATCTCAGCCCTCAATAGGACACCTGCCAAGGTCATCACAGACAGGGCATAGCAATCAGCAGGCTTCCTCCATCTCTGCAATGGACATCGGAGCACCAAGACGTAGTGGCAGGGTTAGGAAGGTTAAGAAGATGTAGTTGCACAGTCTGGGCATGCGTGTTAATCACTTGTATATAATGTTTACTATCATAAATAAATTCCCAAGAATGTCTCTTTGCCTATGGCTCCTTGTTCCGATGAGCAGTGTTTGTGTCATTCAGACGTGAAACCTTGGTTCCTGAACAAGATAAAGGCAGGTGTCTCAGTTCAGAGTCTCTTCCCCATGGAGTGGTGGTCCGGCTTCACACTCAATGGACACATTACTGATGCCTGCACCTCGGCAGTTCTTGTCATTGCTGCCAGAGTGTCGTGGGCAAACGTCACAGAGTTCCGTCATTCTCTCTGTGTGCTCTCAGGGCCTTTGAGGTGGGGTTGGCCCCCCATCTCTTCAGCATCTGTGACCGGTGACGTTGTGCACCTGAAAGGGTCAGGTGCTGAAGGCAGATAAAGGATCAGGTGCAGTTAAAGTTTCATGGCTGCATCTCTATGATATGACCCTGATCACAGAGATCAAGCGAGCTACCCTCAGCCAGACAAGAGTCAGACATTCACAGGGGCAATGTGAAGATCTATGGAGAGTCCTCACTGCTTGTCTTCATCATCCTCTCGGAATCAAGCAACTATTAGGGCCTCCGTTGTGTCTCCATGACATGAGCCTGAGCATTGAGGGTATGTGCGCTGCCATCAGCCACACAGGAGTCAAATATTCACAGTTGCAAGGTGAAGATGTCAGGACTGTCCTCATTGCATCTCGCCATCAAACTCCTCTTGCATCTTTGAGGGCCTCCCAAGACCTCCTGCCTCGTCTGGCCAGTGCAATGGCTTCATCACTGGCATCCTCATCTTTGAGGACCTCATCCTTGTCATCCACTTCAACGCTCTCCTCATCGGAGGAGGCGTGCAACTCCTCCACCTCCACCTGAGCCAGGTCCACCCTCCATTGCAGCACCAGGTTGTGGAGCATGCAGCAAGCAACGATGATGCGCGACAACCTCTTGAGACTGTATTGCAGTGTTCCACTGGACCTGACGAGGCGCTGGAACCTCATTTTCAAAATGCTTATTATTTGCTCCACCAAAGTCTGGGTCGTGCCATAAGCCTCGTTATACCATTGTTCTGCTGTTGTCTAAGGCCGCTGTATGGGTGTCATCAGCCACGTCCTCTGGGGTAGCCCTTATACCCGATGAGCCATCCCTGCAGCCTCTGTGGACTCTGGAAGATGTCAGGGATCTGAGACCTGCAAAGGATGTAGGAGTCATGGACGCTCCCTGAGAATCATGCGCAGACTGATAGGGTGTGTATGTGGTGGTTGCAGACCAGCTGAACATTCAGCAAGTGGAAGCCCTTACGGTTGATGCCATTGACTGCTTGTTGCCATGGAGATCTAAGCGCTATGTGAGTGCAGTCGATGGCACCCTGCACCTGTGGAAAACCTGAGATCTGTGCAAATCCCAGCGCTCTTGCTTCCTGCCTTTCCTAATCCCGGGCAAAATGCACAAAGATCTGTGCCCTCGCAAAGATGGCATCTGTGACCTCTGGATACACTTGTGCATGGAGGCTAGCAAGATCCCACACAGGTTACCTATGGGTCCCTGGAAGGAGCCACTGGCATAAAAATTGAGTGTTGCCATCACTTTCACAGTCACTGGCAGTGGATGCCCTCCCTGTCCCCATGGCAGCAAATCCTGCAGTGGGTGGCATATGTGACCAACCAGTTCCCTAGACATACACAGTCTTTGGTGACACTGGTTCTCAGTCATCTGTAGGAATGACAGGCACCGTCTATAGACCCTGAGTCTAGTGAGGTGCTTACGAGCGCCGGCTCACTGTGGATCTTCAGCTGCATGCACAGCAGGCCCTGCCACCCCTTCAACTTGAGGGAGGTACTCCTCCCTTTGTCAAGCCAGGCACCTCTGCCGCTCTCTTCTTCTTCTTCTCTGGTCTCTGTAAGCCATGAGGCATACCGCTAAATCACCAGGCTCCTGATATTCTCCTCTTGCAGGATCAAAGAGAGAGACACGTGGGTTAGCATGGGTCCACTAAGAACCTCTCTTGGTTAAGTCTGAAGGCCCCTTCACGCATGCAGGAGTGTGCTGGCCACCGCTTGGATGACCAGTGTGTAGCATGCTCATTGGCTGTCCAAAACTCCACCCACTTCCGCCCCACTCCTCTTGGCTGATTGGCGGCAGCTTTGCCCATTGGACTGCTTGCTGCACTCTCAGCTCAGGCACAGGCATTCTCCTAACCCACGCTGCAAGAGTGCGCTGTTAGCTTGAACCATGGTGGATACCGGTCCAAACCTTAATAAAGACATTGCAACATTGCAAGGGGCTTTGAGTGACTCCACCAGTGACTGCTCCATGCCCACCTTTCGCAAAGGGATCCCGCAACTTGCCCAGTCGGCCAGTTGTTCTGCTGCCCCCTAAAGTGCACATTAATTTACAGTCTGTGCCTAAGGGGTGAAAAGTTCTGGATTTGGTGGCACTTTCATGCTTTTGCATTGCTTGAGTGGACAGGAAAGTTTCAGAGGCCCGACTCCAAGCATGTCAATGGAGCTGCTGCTGAACGGTCTCAGCTGCAGAAGAATGGTCACTTTTGACAAGCTTTTCCAAGTTCGTGGCCGCTTCCCTCACCACCCCCGCATCCCCCCACCCTCCCCGCATCCCCCCACCCTCCTAGCATGCGCTTGAGTATCTCCTTCAGTCGGCGTTGCCTTGCCTCCCACGAAGCATCCGCCCCCCAACCCAACGGTCTGACCTGCATTGGAGCCCTTGCCCTGGCGCCGCTGGGAAAAAGTGACTTGCCTGTGCTCCCTGCCCAATGCCTTGATGTCTCTCAGGCGATGCTCATGAGCACTGCGCCAGGTTGTGTGCACTCAACTCCGAGTTCCCCTCAAGATTTTCAGCTTGCCAGGTGTACGCCTTTTAAAGGCAGCCGTGAAGCAGGCCATTCTGAAGTCACGCTAACATGGACGGTAACTTTGACGTGGAGGGATGATTCTGGCAAGCAGGGTTTATAATTAGATGCAAATGTATTAAAATGCCATTCCTGACCTGCAGCAGTGGGAAACGCGGCCCGCCATTGACGAGTGGAGTGGATGATCACAAACTGGTTTCACGACGGTGTAAAACTCATTTTTGGCCTTCTTGCCATATTGTGCCCCTCCACCCACCATGACGCCTGACGCCAATGGGGCCGGAAAACTCCGGCCTATGTCACCATTCCTTCATTGTCACTGGGTCAAAACCTTGAATCTCCTTCCATAACAGCACGGTGGGTGTACCTACACCAGATGGACTCCAGTGTCTTAATAAGGTGGTTCACCACCACCTTCTCAAGGGCAAGTAGGGAGAGACAAGCCAGCAACACCCACATGCTGTGAATGAATTTAAAAAAGGATTCACAAATAGGTTACTTTGGTTTGAAGTTCATAGCAATCTTTGTTTTTGGCCAGTAGTTTTATATGTTTCAAGGTTTGCCTGAAGTAGAGATTATATTTAAGTCTCCTTTTAATGTGAACAACGGTGGATTATTTTTGGATGTATTATGTTATTGCTGCACGTGACAACCTGAGTAATTGTTGGCCCAGAGTCAGCACAGAGGGGAGGAAATAAAGAGGCCTTGCACCACCTAGTGGTGGGGAAAAAAACAAGTAAAATGACTGAATGCTTTTGTCACTCTTCAATCTTAATACCCCCTGTTTTCATTTAGTAATATTCAGTTTATGAAATGGCATTTGGAGGAAAATGCTTTCATAATCATGATAATCATGGGAATACTTTAGAAAATGTTTTTCACCAGGGGTGCTGCTCAGCTCTTTGTCCAAAATGTTGAGGATGTAAACTGTGTATATTGCTGACCTTTAACCCTTAGTAAAGGAGAATTGCAATATGTTAACTGGATATGCGGAAGTGAGGTAAACACTAATCTTAGTACACATAACATCCCCATAAATTAATTCTAAAAATAAATATGAAAGATAAATATTATGTTTAGTATTCTTGGGAGATATACAGGGCTGAATTTAATGGGCACAGTGGTGGCTCCAACCACCATTAAAAAGAACAATCTTGTGGGTACGCCATCACTTTCAAGTTTCCCTCCAAATCCCACACCATTCTGACTTGGACTTGGCCATTCCTTCATCTCTGCGTTAGAATATGTAAGCGTCAAGATTTTATGATGCAATCAGTATCCTGACCTGATTAACTGTCAATCCTGGCAGTCAGGCACTGAGCTAGGGGGAGACAGTGCTGTATTGGCAATGCCAGTGGACTATTAATCCAGAAGCCCAGGCTAATGCTAATGGGATTTAAATTCAATTAATACAATCTAGAATTGAAAGCTAGTCTCAGTAATGAAACTATCATTGATTGTTGTAAAAACCCATCTAGTTCACTAATGCCCTTTAAGGAAACCTGCCATCCTTGTCTCGTCTGGCCTACAAGTGACTCCAGACCCACAGCAATGTGATTGATTCATAACTGTTCTTAAGGGCAATTAGGGATGGGCCACAAATGCTGGCCTTGCTAGTGATGCCCATATCTCATGAAAGAATAAAGAAAAGCTGGACACACCAGTGAAAATTGACAGGAAGCAGATTGGGGGACAGAAGTGTCCCAGGAGGAGCGGGAGTGTGAATGTGAACAGGGACAAGGCTCAAAGCTACATATGGCTTTCAGGGCCTGAAAGGAGGGAGAGATACCACTGCTGTCCTGGGGAACTACCTTCACACCTTCCCTGGTGAGCCCTGAGATCAGTACACCATCTACCATTGAAATATGATGGCTTGCCAAGTCTTGCTGTCCCATCAGGGTAATAAAGGGGCAACCTCGTGTTTCCTACCCCACATAACAGTGAAGGCCGCCCAGTGCATCTTCACTGTTATGTGGGGTAGGAAACACGAGGTTCGAGCAGACATGTGGCAGTAAGCTTCTCCACCCAATTTTCCCTCATTTTCGGCAGTTACCCTGCCCAATTTGGAGTGGGTTGGCAGAGAAAAATCCAAGCCCATTTGTCTTAAAAAATGGCAGTAGGCACGAAAATGTGCATTCCGTTTTTCAATAAGCTGTTCAATTTCAGATTAAATTTATGGATGGAGAATTTAACTTCCTAGTTATCATTTTTGTGTTTCTGATAGAATTCTGCTGATATGAAGGGCCCAGCATGGAAATAGGGATTATTTTTATGACTTATCATTGAACCCATTGACATAATTGCATGCTCCATAGTTTAACCTTCTGAAACTGTTGTCACATATATCAATAAAGTGACAATGTAGCTGCTTGAGAAGTGTTGATGGATCGTTTGGCAAGTGTGCAACCAATGCACAGTTTTCATCTGTTTCCCCCAAATGACGCTGCTTGGCATGAATCCGACCATTGTAAAAATTAGACACGCTTCATAATTACATTTTACAGATTGTACCAACTGATGGAAAAAAGGCCTTCAACTAATTATTGAAAATGAATTGATGGCGGTCAGCAGCAAGGATGGCCCAGAACTTCCGATCTCTGGACAGTCGTATCCGGGAAGTACCCCAGAAGATGCACTGGGGGGACCCCCACTGAAGTCCCCACATAAGAACTACACTGGAAATGCCCGGGAAGTTCAAACTTCCGATGGGCAATTACCCTGCACCTGGAACCACCCGATATTTCGATTTAAATCGGAGACTGTGGATGGTTCCGATTCTCTTGGTAGAATAGTTACCCTGGAAAGTTAGAAGGATTAAAACCACTTCCAAACCCTGGGTAACTATATATTACCCCCCACCACCCCCACCATCCATATGGGACCCCTCTGACTACACCACCCAACCCCCCACTTGATCCCCCTTCCACCCTCCCAACCCCCCTACCCCAAGTAACCCCCATCTCCCCGACTGACCACCGGACCGCCCGACCCAACCTACACCCCTACAACCCATCCTACCCTCTGACCCATCCTACCACACCACCCCCCAACCACACTACCTCGTCACCCACTTACCTTCTCCCTAACTTCTCAAATTGGCTTGGACCTTTAAACTTACTTGCTTCACGGCAGCCAGTGCCATAAAAGAAGGGCGTGGTTTTACATCCCTGATGTTGCTGCCCTGCACTGGAGGGACTTGGGAACCTGTACATTTCTCACCCAGACCGAGTCGGAAGCTTGGGCGAGAAATGTGCAGCTCCCGACTAAGGTAACTAAAAAGGAGCGGATTGGCGATCTGACTGTGATTGCCACACATTCTCGTCTCCGGACCTTGTGGAGGACAGGTTTGGCTGAAAAGCAAGGTGTGTTCTAGCGAGAGAGAGAAATGGGCATTTGGAGTTAAATAATGTGGAAAAGCATAGCTGAAAGTGTAATGATAGCAAATAAACATCAGGAGAAGTTGGCAGCAAGTTATGGTAGAAACTAACCAAGAAGTGGTATTTGCATTAACAACTCTTTGTCACCACCTAGTGCTATCTATCTGCTGCTGACTGAGGTGGAATGTGTGTGTCGCAGTCTGGTGTTTCTCAAGATCACTTTTTATTTCATCAGTGTGTCACTTTGTCTGAAGTGCTGTGGAACCACCATTTACAAAGCAACAATATGCGTCAATACATTTACCTTTGGGCCTGCTGTGGGTACATTAATTAAAATTGATTATAATGTGACAATTCGAAAGGGGTTAGGATTAGAGTTATTTTTATTTATTCGTTCACGGGATGTGGGCGTCACTGGCTAAACCAGTATCTTTTGTCCATCCCTAATTGTCTTTGAGAAGGTGGTGGTGAGCTGCCTTCTTGAACCGCTGTAGTGCATGTGTTATGAGGACACCCACAGTGCTGTTAGGAAGGGAGTTTAGGATTTTGACCCAGGCCAGAATTTTGTGTTTGGCATGCAGGCTTGGCGGGAGCAGTCAGGAAGATGACCGCCGCTCAAGATCGACTCCGCACTGCGATTTTACACAGGCGGGCCAATTAAGGCTAGTCCAGTCTAGGACACGACAGCGGCAACAGCGAGAAGGGGCGAGATGGGGCGGGAGCTCAATGTCCGCCAGGTCCAATGGCGACCCGGCAGCTGATTCAAAAGCAGCCGCGGGAGCCATGCAAAGGCTGCCAGTGACTTGGAGGAACCTCGTATGGAGAACCTCAGTGCAGAACAGGGTGGGCGGGAGGGCAGGTCTGTGGGGCAGTGGGCCCTGCGTTTTTCTGATGAATGTCTTGCTGCCCTCCTGGAGGAGGTGGCAGCCAGGAGAGAGATCCTTGTCCCCAGGGATGGGAGGAGGAGGCCTCTCTACCTCACCAAAAATACCTGGGAGGGGGTGGCATCCAGGGTCAGCTCCCATGATGCGGTGAGGAGCACCTGGGTGCAGTGCCGTAAGCAGTTCAATAATCTCCTGTGATCGGGAAGGGTGAGTATCATGTTGGCATGGGTCACATAGCACAGCAGTTAGGAGCTACCCCCCACCAACCCCCCCACCCCTTCCCCCCACCCCTTGGACCTCAGAGGTCTTAGAGTGTGAGTGGCAAATGTCAATGAGGCAGTAAATGGGCAAGGGGTTGAGCCCTGGCTGCTTGGAGTGAGTGCCCTGTGGCTCCAGGGTCATGAATCGGCTGAGCCCTGCAATGTTTCACTCAGGTGGGGGTGTCAAGGCTGCAATGGCAATGCAGGTACAGGGTGGACTAATCAATGCTCCTCTCTCCTTTCAGGAGAAGACAGCCCACAATAATGCTGAGAGGCTGCGGACTGGTGGTGGAGAGCCCCACCTACTCATCCTAACTCAATATGAGCAGGAAGCCCTGGAGCTGGAGAGGCGCCATGCTACCAGGTCAACCAACCACGGTGAGGTTGGGGTGCCACAGGGAGGTAAGAGTGCAGTGCACTGAGGTCAGAATGTCTGTCATAGCAACCATTCCACTGTTGTCTCTATATTGATGTGAGCCTCGGACATGGAATCCCCATTGACAATGGAAAGACGAGGGCACCCTGACCCGGGTGCCAGGCATACACAGTAACAGTGTAATGACTTCAACTAATGACATGTCCTTGTTCTTCCTTTCAGGCTCACCGGAAGACCATCGGGGTCAGGAGACTGAAGACCTGCCACTGATCCCAGAGGACAGCAACAATCGAAACACACCAGCCTCACACCCTCTCAGCCAGGCAGGCACCAGCACAGATGCCAGCACCTCTGTGGGCATTACATCGGCGGCTAGCAGACACAGTGCACATAGGTAAGGGCACTTCACACTTGATTAAGGTGCAGGCGGAGGCAGAGAGTGCCCAGGGCGCCGGCAGTCGGAGGGCTGCTGGGGACCAGGAATATGCTCAGTCAGTAGTTGATGTTGAGCCTCTGGAGTCATCCCTGAGGCAGCAGATGCTGGAAGTCCAGCAGGGTGTGCGGGAGGATCTGGCGGAGATTCATGAGGGAATGTGTGCCATGGTCTCCATTGTGGAGGAGTCCATGCGGAGCATGAGCAATGCAATGACCCTCATGGCCGAGCGCACTTCCTCCTCCATGGAGAGAGTGGCAACTCTCATGGAGAGGCTTCTCCAGGAGAACAATCAGGGATTCCTGGGGATGCGCTTGGACCTGCAAACCCTCACACCGGCATTGACCTCAGGTGGTCACTGTCACTGTGGGAGATGGATTGGGCACCCAGTATCCCAGCTGGGTGCCCATCCATCAAAGGTGAACAGGGAGGTCCAAAGTGACCTTATGTTGGCACACGAGCTGCTTGTTGTCGCTGCGGGCTCCTCTCAGGGCACTCTGGATGATGGCAGCAGCTCCTCCGCTCCTCCACCAGTGACTGTGGCATCTGATGAGGCTGCGGCAACTGGGGAGATGCCAGCCATGGCACTGGCCGCTCCCTCCCAGGTGGGGCCAGCACAGGCTCCACGGGCCAGAGGACGCCCGCCAAGGTCATCAAGGCCAACAGGACAGCAGAGTCAGCAGCCTGTCTCCAATGCTGGTGCCAGCGAAGGGGGAGCATCTAGATGTAACACCCGCAAATGTGAACTTAAAGCACCTTAAGCACGGCACGGGTTTATCACTGGTGATGTTTTTCCCCATTTTTTATGTTAAATGTTATTTGGTGTGATGGAGAACACCTATCAATTTCATTTGTATTATGTATGCCAGGCATTACAGCATAAAATGTGTTTCTGTTCAACAAGCCTCTGGGTGCTTCATTAATTCTACAGGTGCAGAGTAATCCATGATGTTATGAGTGACTTGTTTATCATTGAGCTTTATTGAAATGGCACATAGTGCATGTTGCTGACCAGGCAAATGTTGCTCTCAGGTATCGAGTATGGAGCCTGCAGCCCTGGCATGGTGGTTCTTATTTGGTAGGTTAGCTGAAGGAGCGTTGGATCAAAGCCTCCCGGGTGTCCCTGCCTCCCTGGAGGTTGTCCAGGTCAGCGTCTATCCCCTCAGAATTCTCCTGAGTGTGCTCGTCCTCAGACTCACTACTGGACTCATCATCTGTTGCCAGAGCAGCTGCGTCAGCATCTTCTTCCTCCACCCTTTCCAGCACCAGATTGTGGAGAGCGCAGCCTCCAACCACTAGACACATGATCTGGGGGTATTGCAGTGCGCCCCCTGAACGGTCCAGGCATTGGAAGCGCATCTTGAGAAGACCGATGATTCTCTCTACCACCGCCCTCGTGGAGGTGTGGCTCCTATTGTACCGCTGCTCAGCGTCTGTTCTTGGATGGCAGAGAGGCGTCATGAGCCACCTTTTGAGGGGATAGCCCTTGTCACACAGCAGCCATCCATCCAGCTGGGCTGGAGCACTGAAGAGCCTCGGCACCTGGGAGTGTCTCAGGATGTAGGCGTCATGGGAGCTGCCAGGGTACCTTGCACAGACTTGTAGAATCAGCATCCTGTGATCACACACCATCTGCACGTTCATGGAGTGGAATCCCTTCCTGTTGACGAAGGCTGCAGGCTGGCGCCTTGATGGCCACATGTGTGCAGTCGATTGCACCCTGGACACGGGGGAACCCAACAATTTCTGCAAATCCCCTGGCTCGCTCAGCCTGGCTGGACTTGCCCATGCGGTAGTGAATGAAAGTCAATGCACGCCTGAACAGAGCATCTGTCACCAGCTTGACACAACTGTGGGCAGCTGATTGGGAGACTCCATAAAGATCCCCCACTGACCTCTGGAAAGAGCCGGAGGCATAAAAGTTGAGGGCTACTGTGACCTTCAGCGCCACTGGCAAGGGGTGTCCACCAACACTGTTGGAGCTGATCTCAGGCCAAACATCTGACAGATGGAGGTCACTGTCTCCCTTGAGAGACGGAGCCTCATTCAGCATTGGACCTCAGACATATTGAAGTAGCTGTGTCGCCGCCTGTAAACTCTGGCAACAGGACAATGACGTCTTCTGCGGCCCCTTCCACTTTGGACTTCCTGGTGGCCCTGAGCCCCCTGTACCTGCGCCTGTCTCCCACAGGTCACTCCCTGGAGGCTGAATAGGGACACCTGGCCTCTTCCCCCTTTGGGCCCTCTCTTCCTTCGCAGAGGAGGTGCCTCCAGCAGAGACCACAAGCCTCATTCCCAGGGTAAGGGAAGGCTGCCTGATACCTGGAAGGCCCCAAGTGTTATGACTCCTCCGGAGTCCTGAACTGAAGCCTGTTATTTCTGTGAAAGCAACTCTGAAGCAAAATGAAGATGTTCTGTTCACACAAGCAAGCAGCAGTAAGTTATAATCTAAAGTACAAACAACTCACATTAGTGAGCCCACTCACCCCTCTTATTCTGCATGTGGATGAGGTTTTTGAAAATGTGGCCTACCCGCCTGCCTGTTGTGCCCGTGTGACACCCTGAAAATCGCACGGGCTGCGTAAAATCAAAGGTAGTTGGTGCCCATTAACTAATGGCGGGCGTGCCTCTGTGTTCATCGTGCACCCACCTAGCGAAATATCGCGAGGGTACGCGGTGATGTCAGAACACACGCCCGACATCAACACGTGTCATATTATGCTCGGGCGTGTTGGGCACGCGCCCACATGCCCAACGTAAAATTCTGGCCCCAGTGATAGTGGAGGAATGATGATATATTTCCAAGTCAGGATAGTGAGTGACTTGGAGGGGAACTTGCAACTGGTGGTGTTCTCGTGCACCTGCTGCCCTTGTCCTTCTAGGTGGTAGAGTTTGCAGGTTTGGAAGGTGCTGTTGAAGGAGCCTTGGTGAATTGCTACTGTGCATCTTGTAGATAGTACACACTGCTGCCACTGTGCGTTGGTGGTGGGAGGAGTGAATATTAAAGGTGGTGGATGGGGTGCCAATCAAGCAGGCTGCTTTGTCCTGGATGGTATTGAGCTTCTTGAGTATTGTTGGAGCTGCACTCATCCAGGCAAGTGCCATCACACGCCTGACTTGTGCCTTATAGATGGTGGACAGGCTTTGGGGAGTAAGGAGGTGAGTTACTCACTGCAGAATTCCCAGCCTGTGACCTGCTCTTGTAGCCACAGTATTTATATAGGTGATCTAGTTCGGTTTCTGGTCAATGGATGTTGATAGTGGAGGATTCAGTGATGGTAATGCCATTGTGTTAGTATTGCCCTAATATGAACAGCATTGATTACTTCCAGTAGGTGTCAGCAATAGTTCTGTGATAGCATGCTGAGTCAGAACGTCCCATTCTGAGACTTGAACACAAAATCCAGGCTGTTACTCCTGTGCTGATAGTTATGGAGTGCTAGCTGTTGGAAATGCTATCTTTCAGATCAGAAGTAATCAAGAGCCAGTCTGCCCTCACGGATGTCTGTAAAAGATTCATTGCATTAGTTTGAAGAGGAATGAGGAGTTTTGCCCAGTGCCCTGGCCAACATTTATCCCTTAACTAACATCACTAAAGAAAAAAAATCTGGTCCTAATCATATTGCTGTTAGTAGGGACTTGGCTGCGCACAATTTGGCTGCTGTATTTCCACATTATATCGCAAGACTGCACTTTACAATTGGCTGTAAAGTACCCTGAGACGTCGTGAGTTTGTGGAAGGCAATATATAAATGCAAATCTTTCTTGGGGATTGAGGATTGGTTAACACACAGAAGGCAGAGTGTCGGGATTAATGGGTCTTTTTCAGGTTGGAAAGACGTAACTAGTGGAGTGCCACAAGGTCAGTCCTCGGGCCTCAATTATTTACTATCTATATTAATGATTTGGAGGAGTAGTAGAGTGTAATCAATCCAAATTTGCTGACGATACAAAAATAGGTGGGAGGGCATGTTGTGATGAGGATATAAGGAATCTGCAAGGGGATATAGATATGTTGAGTGAGTGGCCATAAACTTGGCAGATGGAGTTTAATGTAGGAAAGTTTTTTTTTATTCGTTCACGGGATGTGGGCTTTGCTGGCTGGGCCAGCATTTATTGCCCATCCCTAGTTGCCATTGAGAAAGTGGTGGTGAGCTGCCTTCTTGAACCACTGTAGTCCATGTGGTATAGTTACACCCACAGTGCTGTTAGGAAGGGAGTTCCAGGATTTTGACCCAGTGACAGTGAAGGAACGGCGATATATCCCCAAGTCAGGATGATGAATGACTTGGAGGGGAACTTCCAGGTGGTGGTGTTCCCATTTATCTGCTGCCCTTGTCCTTCTAGATGGTAATGGTCATGGGTTTGGAAGGGTTAGTGTTAGGTCATGCACTTGGTAGGAAGAATCAAAAGGCAGACTATTATTTAAATGGAGAGAGGCTCCAAAAAAATGCAGCACAGAGGGATCTGGGTGTTCTTGTGCATGAAACACAAAAAGTTAGCATGCAGGTGCAGCAAGTAATTAAGAAGGCAAATGGAATTTTGGCCTATATTGCTAGGGGGTTGGAGTTTAAAAATAAGGGAGTCTTGTTACAACTGTACAAGGTGTTGGTGAGGCCGCACCTGGAGTACTGTGTACAGTTTTCGTCCCTGTATTTAAGAAAGGATATAGTGGCATTGGAGGCAATTCAAAAGAGATTCCCTAAGCTGATTCCTGGGATGGAGGGGTTGACTTATCAAGAACGGCTAAACAGGTTAGGCCTTTATTCACTAGAGTTTAGAAGAATGAGGGGTGATCTTATTGAAACATACAAGATTCTGAGGGGGCTTGACAGGGTAGATATTGAGAAGATATTTCCACTAGTGGGGGAATCTCGAACTAGGGGACATAGCTACAGAATAAGAGGACACTCATTTAAAACCGAGATGCAAAGGAATTTCTTCCCTCAGTGGTTAGTGAATGTCTGGAATTCTCTACCTCAGAGAGTTGTGGAGGTTAGATCACTGAAAGTATTTAAAGAGGAGGTAGATAGATTTTTGAAATATCGGGGATTTGAGGCTATGAGGAGCTGGCACGAAAGAGGACTTGAGGCCTGGGGCAGATCAGCCATGATCTTATTGAATGGCAGGGCAGACCTGAGGGGCCGAATGGCCTACTCCTGCTCCTATTTCTTATGTTCTTATATTTCTACTAGGGTCACATTCAGACACCATAGGACATGCATCTCCTTGATGCCTGGTGACCTGGGAACACAATCAATAATATTTCTTGCAAAATTCTGAAGTCATCCCAATGGCTCACATTAAAGTCTCCAGCTCTATACCATATAGGCCAGGTTAGATCCCTCATCTCTATTGAACTCAGCCAGGCTCTGACCTCTTTCCATGAAATAAGGCTCCTGAAACTCTTGCAGCACCTTTAGGTTAGGGAAGGGATCTGACCAGGAGCTTGATCACTAACTTCTCGTGAGAGCTATATATGAGTATTGCTGGGCAGAGATGGACTCAGTCTGGTTTTCTGATGGCTGGATAAGCTACTGGTGGTTACTTTTTTTTATTCATTGGCGTTTTTATTGCCTATCCCCCAATTGCCTTACATTGCTGTGGGTCTGGAGTCACGTGTAGAGCAGCAGATTTCTTTCTGCTGAGGGAGCATTAGTGAGAACCAGATGGGTTTTTACAACAATCTATGGTCATCATTAGGCTTATAATCCCAGATTTTTATTGAATTCAAATTCTACCATCTGGTGTGACAGGATTCAAACCCAGGTCACCAGAACATTACCCTGGGTCTCTAGACTACTAGTCCAGCAACAATACTACTACACTATCACCTCCCCCTGTCAAGGCACACACCAGAACAGTGGTGTCTCGGGAAACTGTGCCAGTGGAAAGGTACCTCCACCAATACCTTCAGGAAATGAAGGTGTGAAAAGAATTAGGGGAGAGAATTGGAGAGAGAAAGAAAAACTGTGGAGAGCTTGACTCTGATATTTACAGGGAAGCAGAGAAGCTGCAGGGGAGCAGAGTGATGCATCTAAAGCCCAGAAAGCTCAGGTATGCAGAGGTCCTGCTGATTAATAGCAGGACCTCATTAACATTTTCTCCGTCTATCCCTTGCCCAGAGGCTGGCCAGATTTCCCGGTGGAAAAACTAATGGCAGGAGGCCACATTCAGAGATCCCTGGAAATCGGGAAATATCAGGGCTTTGGATCAGGGCGCAGTGGGGCGGGGGGGCGGGGGGGTCAGAGCCAGACAGGAGGCTTGGGATCAGAGCCTGCTGGGCAGGCGGGAGGTGTGTACTTCAGGAGAGGCTGCAAGTGGTAGAGGGGAGGTGAAGATCTCCTCAAAGGGCTGGGTGTTTGGGGCACTTCTGCTCCTCCTGGCCCATAAAGAGTGCTTTAAAAAGCACTAACCTGCTGGAGCCAACAGCTCCCAACTCCATTTCACTACTGGTCTCCTGAGCCCTGAGAAACCCCGCTGTTAAATTTAAAGTGGGTTGTCAACTGCGTTGTCAGACATATTGTGATTCTGATGAAACATTACAGACCTGGAACGTTTCTCTCTCCACAGATGCTGCCTGACCTTTTGAGTATTTTCTGTTTTTATTTCAGATTTCCAACATCGACAGTATTTTGCTTTTGTGGGGACCTGATTTAATTATGATGAGATGCCTGACTCTCCAGGATGGAACACACATGCCTCGCAGCCCGCCAGCGTACAAATAGCAGCCAGAGCATACAAAGAACGTACAGGGTTGGGGTGGTTGGGGGGGGGTGCGGCGTTGCTGCACACAGGTTCCTGGTTTTTCATTTTTAGCCTCCATCCACCCCCCCGACCCTACCCCAACCTTCTCTACCCATCATGAAGGGATTAATATCAAGTCCATTGTAGTTGGAAATGCACCAACATGTGGCAGCAGGGGCTAACAGGATGTAAACTGCTCCTTCAGTTGTCCCACCTAGTCACAACTGAGCCACCAGGGGACACTCACGTGCAGAATCTTTGTCAGAAAGATGGGGAAGTCTTGTTTCCACCAAGGATGTCACTCATATGCATTTACTGGATGCCCTAGCAGCTGACTACACTGAGCGTTCTTGGGAGATCCAAGTGAGTAAATTGCTTGCACCACCATTCCCCCTTTCCTCTTAACAAATGAGAAATCGCAATTCCTAGGTGGCATCTTAGCAAATTGGTTGACCTGTTTGATATTAACTTTATTTTGAAAAAGTTAAAATAATTCCCATCAGATCTCCATGCAAACGCATTCATTTCAGCACTGATGTGATACCTGGAGAATGGAAATGTTGAAGTATTTAAAGTACCTTCGAAAGTGAGAAAAACGTGCCATTAGAATCAGTAAAACTTAATAACAAATGTACACATAAACAAGACAGCGGCACAAAATACCATTTGAAGAGAGTAACAGCACCACCCACTGGTCACAGTTTATACTTAGCAAAATTATTTTCTACTGATTTTCCTTCTCAGTTCATTGCAGTATGCAACACATCTTTTTAAAAACCAGGTCTCTTCTAGTGAAACTAGCCACAAATTGGTATGTTGTAGGGGGACCAAGTTGTACTATTAATGCTATAGCTGATCTTTAGACTTCTTGGAAACCTTAAGTTTATTTACGATATACTCAACGGCAACTACACATGTGCTTTCAACTCCAACTCTATCTCTACACTGCCTCTGAGGTAGCCCGTGCTATTCTCCTATTGGTTACTACAGATCATATGATCTCTCCTAACAAGTATTATTCTTAAAGGTACATTACACACTAAATAAAACCATAATTACTACATTCTTTAACTCAGCTATACATATTATATTTACAAGCACATATTTTTCAAAACAACATAATATTTACACAGGGTAAGGAATTTACAAGTTCAGTCTTTCAGGTGGTTTCCTGGTACGTGTGGAATGTCACATCTCCACAACCTCAGATCCTTTGTCAGGAACCTCCTTTTCCGGAGTTGCCTGAACATCATGTGCTTCAGTGGACACTTGCAGTTCTGAATCCTCAACTCTTACAGGAACATCAGGCATGTCAGTCCAGGGTTGGGTATCCTCAACAGGAAACACAGACCCGGTCATGGTCACTTGGTGGAGCCAAATCTTGGCGATTTGTCTCTCTCTTCCTTAAATGGTGCACATGTTTACAGATGATCTAGCCTTCCACGTGATAAAATAAAGGTCCAATCGCTGCACTTATTTCACCCGGTAACTACTTTGGTCCTTCCCGAAATCTTTCACGTTTATCAGCTCTCCCATAGTAAATTTCCTCTTGCGAGTGCGCCAGCTGTGTCTAGCTTTCTGGCTTCCCTGACTCCTTTCCACCTTCCCCTCTAAATTTGGCATTATTCAGCTCAATATTGTCCTGAGACAGCATTTCAACAGTAACGCCGTAGATGTGACACCTGTTGTTGTGTGAGGGGAGTCCTGTAATGAAAAAGAAAGCGTGCTAGTTTGGTTGCCAAGGAATTGCCAGTTAGCTTTTTCATGCCTGCCTTGAACGTTTGAACTGCCTTTTTGGCCAGTCCATTTGAGGAAGGGTGGTACGATGCAGTTTTCACATGAGTGGTACTGTTGAGGCTGATAAACCGTTAAAGCTCAGCACTCGTAAATGTCATGTCATTATCGGAAACGATTACTTCTGATAGTCGGTGAATGGTAGAACTCTGACGTAATTTCTCAATTGTAGCGGCTGACATTGCTGACTTCACTTCATATACATCCAACCATTTTGAATGGGCATCAACAATTAGCAGAAACATTGTCCCCAGGAAAGGTCCAACGTAGTCAATGTGTAACCGCACCCAGGGTCTGTCTGGCCACTGCCATGGGTGTAATGGAGCTGTCACTGGCAACTTTTGCAGTTGCTGACATTGCACACAGTGCTTTACTAAACTCTTTATTTCGCCATCCATCCCAGGCCACCATAGATATCTGCGTGCTATGGTCTTCATTTGGGAAATTCCTGAATGGGAATTTGTAGTTCAATTAAAAGTGGCTCCCTTCCCTTTGGAGGAACTATCATTTGTGCTCCCCACAATAAGATGCCATGCTGGCTGGTTATTTCATGTCTTCTGTTGCAACATGGCAAGTGGGGATGGTGGTATAGTGGTATTGTCACTAACTAGTATTCCAGAGACCCAGGGTAATGCTCTGGGGACCTGGGTTCAAATCCCACCATGGCAGATGGTAAAATTGGATTAAATAAAAATCTGGAGTTAAAAGTCTGATGATAGCCATGGCTGAATGTTGTAAAAACCCATCTGGTTCACTAATGTCCTTTAAGGAAGGAAATCTGCTGTCATTGCCTGACCCACAGCAATCTAAATGCCCCCCTGAGCAAGGGCAATAAATACCCAGTGATGCCCACATCCAATGAATAAAAAAAAGACATGGGCTCCTATGATTAACCATGTAGCATTTGAGACAGGACTGGGTCCTGACTTGAACAAATACTGGCAGGGAATCTAAGAAATTTAACAGTAAAACAAGTTCCTGTACTCCTGCTCATCCTTTTCTTGTGAAGGCAAACGACTAAGGGCATCGGTGTTTGCAATTTGATTGCCAGGCCGATGTATGAAAGTGTATTTGTATGCTGCCAGAATTAAGGCCCATCATTGTATTCTTGCTGAGGCTATGGATGGTATAGCCTTGTCCTCACTAAACAATCCTAGCCATGGTTTGTGTTCTGAAATGATTGTAAAATGGCGGCCCTGTACGTACTGGTGAAATTTCTTGACACCAAAGATGATGGACAGGCCTTCTTTCTTTATCTGCGAGTGTCCCTTTTCTGCTGTGGTGAGTGTTCTTGATTCGTAACCTATTGGCCATTCTGTGCCGTTATCCATCCGATGAGAGAACATTGCTCCCACTCTGTAGGGAGATGCATCACCTGTCAGCACCAGCTCTTTCCTATGGTCATAATGCACTAATAGATTGGATGAGTGCAACAATTGTTTCATCTTTATGAAAGCTTCTTTCTGGGGTGCCACCCATGACCAACATTGGTTCTTTTTGAGTAGAGAATGCAGGGGGGCCAGCACTGTAGACAGATTGGGTAAGAACCGCCCATAATAGTTAGTCATTCCTAGGAATGATTTGAGGTCTGAGGTGTTCTTTAGCGCAGGTGCCTCTCTTATGGCTCTCTCTTTTTCTTCAGCCAGGTGGAGGCCCTATTGGTATCTTTGTATCTTCTTTCTATGTGCCTTCTTCATTCTAGCACAAACTGTAATCTCGGCCTCCTTTTTGACTTCACTACTGGCCAAACTTCTTTCAGATGCAAGCTCAACTTGTCTGAGCTAGAGGCTGAGTCTCCCAAAATTTCATTATCTGTCTGCTTCTCAGGAAATTCTGCGACTTTTGCTTCAAAAGCCTCTTTGCCTTCATTTAACTGATTCTCAAGCTCTTTGCTAGACAGGTAGCTTCACTGAGCTGGCATCGCCTTGGAGTTTATCCAAACTCCTGTCTCCTGACTGTATCCAGCTATACACAACTCCCAGGACTTCCCCTGAGCCCTGTCCAATTACCAGTGCTTCCCCTGAGCCCTCTACGATCACCAGGACTTCCCCTGAGTCCTCTCCGATCACCAGGACTTCCCCTGAACCCTCTCCGATCACCAGGACTTCCCCTGAGCCCTCTCCAATCACCAGGACTTCCGCTGAGCCCTCTCCGATCACCAGGGCTTCCCCTGAGCCCTCTCCGATCACCAGGACTTCCCCTGAGCCCTCTCCAATCACCAGGGCTTCCCCTGAGCCCTCTCCGATCACCAGGACTTCCCCTGAGCCCTTTCCGATCATCAGGACTTCCCCTGAGCCCTTTCCGATCACCAGGACTTCCGCTGAGCCCTCTTCGCGTTTCTTTTGCTGTGCTTCCATTCTACTGTTTGAGACGGCCTTCATTTTTTCATGTCGGTGAATGATCATGCATTCTTTCACCTGTTTAATTTCTTGTTACCGTCCTTCTAAGGTCTTTTGTTGCCTTCTGCAAAGTTGCCCTCTCTCTGGGGTCTCTTCTAATTTTCTCTCCATAGCCATTTTTCTTGCACTTTAAATGTACTGCCACTTTAAGATCAGCCACTGTTTTTTTATTCGGGCTGTCTCTGCAATTGTCGGCTTTTCTCTGCAGTGTTTCCAGTGCTTTGCCAGTTTTGGCGGGATCCCTGCGGTTGTGGTCCTTCTCTTTTAACTTTATAAAACTTCATTCCTGTTCAGAAAAATAAATACAGCAGTGATTTCTTTTCCCTTTTTTGGGTAATTCTGCAGAGTTTTTTCTTTTTTTTTTGTTTTGCTCACCCGTCTTGTGGATTCTCACTTAGCGGTCTTTCAATTTTGGTTTTTTTTAAAAATGTCGGGAGTGCTCCAGGAGATATCTCAGCCATTTGAATCGGAGCCCATTTTGTCTCTAACTTAAAGCGACAGCAAACCTGGATGAGTATATCTTCTTTTCTTTTTAATTATCCTAAACACTCACAATCTCTGGGTGAGGGACAATTTCTTTCTAACTTGATTTCTTCTGTTCAATCCTGTTTTATCCTCATCGCCAGTTTGTTGTAGAGTGGCAGAGTTGCACTATTAATGATAGAGTTGATCTGCAGACACTTGGGTGGAAACTTTAAGTTTATTTACAATATACTCAGCAGCAACTACACATGTGCTTTAAACTTCAGCTCTATCTCTACACTGCCCCTGAGGTAGCCCGCAACTACTCTCCTATTGATTACTACAGATCATGTGATCTCTCCTAACAAGTATTATTCTTAAATGCACAGTACACACTAAATAAAACCATAATTACTACATGGTAGACGAGAGTACTGCTGGTTGACTTAAATTCTTATCTGTCTCATGCCTCCCTTGTTATAGCAAATCCTTGAGTATGGGACATGGAAGAGCACTTTGGAACATTAGAACAGGAGCAGGCCCATAAGCCTCTAGAACCTGTTCCACCGTTCAATTGGATCATGGCTGATCTGTATCTTAATTCCATCTCCTCTGTAACCCTTAATATCCATGCTGAACAAAAATCTATCAGCTACCATTTTGAATTTTTTCAAATTACTCCCAGTCTCAACAGCTTCTTGGGGGAGAGAGTTCCGAATTTCCATGACTCTTTGTGTGAAGAAATATTTCCTGAAGTTACCTCTGAATGACCTGGCTCTAATTTTAAGGTTATGCCCCTTGTTCTGGCCTCCCCTACCAAAGGAAATGACTTATCTCCATTTACCCTAACAAATCCTTTAATCCCCTTAATACCTCAATGAGATCATCCCTTCTATACTCAAGACAATACAAACCTAGTCTATGCAACGAGTCTTCATAATTTTAACCCTTTTAGCCCTGGTATCGTTCTGGTAAAATGGCACTACCTTCTCCAAGCCCAGTATAGCCTTCATGAGTTGCAGCCCCCCCAGAACTGAATGCGGTGTTCTAATGGTGTCTAACCAGAGATTTACATAACTGTAACATGACTTCCACACCTTAATCCAGCTCGCATGAGATAAAGGCCATCATGTATTAATTTTTTAAAATACTTTTTAATACCTGTCTAATAGTTTTTAGATCAGAAATGGGGTATATTGAAGAGCAACCCATATTCCTATTGATGGCACCAATTACTGCACTTCTGCCCATGCGCACTGCAGCCTTGAGTACACTGGAATGTCTTTCTCATGAGCGAAATGTCAGCAGTAAGAGGGAGTGAAAGTTTGTTCTTTGGAACAATTTATGCAGCAAATTAAAAAGTCAAAGTTAACATTTTAAAATGTCAAACTTCATTGAAGTTGTCAGTTTAGACAGTGACTATGGATCATGCTTAGCAGCCTCAGGATCCACACTCACTACATCCAGATAATTTGTTGACATTCTCACTGTTTAGTTTCACAGATGGAAAATGTTAATATAGGTGAATAAAAGTAATCGCAGAATAATGACAAAATCTGGTTAAATCTGTATTCTCATCAAGGTACCTTTTGAAGGTATAGACAAATTTAGCAGTAGAGGGTTGGCCTCCCATTCAGAAGTTTATTTATTGGACTCCCATTTGAATTTCCCAGGACAGTTCCTGTGGTAGAATGTGGGATCCTGCTTAAAGGTTTTACCAACAGTTGGAGTTAGATATTGGACTTTCATTCTGCACACTGCTCATAGAACAGTGGGCCAGTACTTCCTGCGGAAGAACATTGGACTTATTCTAAACTCCTGATAGATGATAATCAAATTCAATCCTCCTCAATGATACATAGAGTCTTAAAGCACAGAAGGAGGTCATTAGGTCCATTCTTCCTGCTTCAGCTCTTTGAAAGAGCTATCCAATTAGCCCCACCCCCTTCTTTTTCCCCGTCATCCTACAATTCTTTTCATATCAAGTGGATATCCAACTGCAATCTGAAAGTTATTATTGAATCAGTTTTGATCACCCTTTCAGGGAATGCATTCCAGAGCATAACACACTATGTTAAAAATATCTCATCTCCCATCTGTTTATTTTGTTAGTCCTAACCTGTGCCCTTAAGTTGTCAGTCCTTCCGTCAGTGTAAATATTTTCTTTTTATTTAATCTATCAAAACCCTTCAATATTTGTTCATTCTCTAAACATCTAAATCTTACTGAATGGTGAGATCTGTACTCATGTGTTGGTATGAGTGTGAGAAACTCTCTTCTTAACATGAGAACTGTACTTGGAATAAAGCAATTTTAATGATTTGCCACCTATCTGGATAAATAATCACTTGGGGGTACAAAATTTGAGTACTGCTGAAACAAAGACACATGTTGTCGAAACTTTTCACCTTGCACTCATCAGGACAATTCGCAAGAGTACCAAGGAAGCACAACTTATACTGCATGAGAAGGCAGTGTTGATTGACTGGTAAGTGGTCTCTGATTGATAGAAACATTGCCATGGAGAATGCACTAGTTAACTGATGCCTGGCAGTTAACTGCCAAGCTTTGTTTAAATTCAAACTAGGCAGATTGACTCTGATTGGTCAAGGCATTGCCCTGGGGAATGAACCAGAGAATGGCTATCACCTGTTTTGTTTAGTTGAAAAAGGTGCAATGTATGTATATGTTCCTTCTGTCTGCAAAGGACAGGGCCTTGTATATCAATATATGTAGCTGCTAGCATGTGTAAGTGAGCCACATTGTGAGCCGGCTGATAATCTTAAATTGGTTGTCTATCTGGAATTGATGCTGCTGTCACTGATTTGAGGCAGGAAGCAGTATAAATGCAGTGTAAATTTTCATGATCTAATTTTCAATGTCACTATACAGAGTGAGCAAAGGAATGAACCCCAAGGACTTGACATAACTTATTTCATGTTAGCATAAAATACACCCATGTCACATTACAACAACAACTTGCATTTATTTAGCACCTTCAAAAGCATCATGAGGCACTTCACAGGAGTATTATCAAACACAGCGCCACATAAGCAGGTATAGGACATATGACCAAAACCTTCATCAAAGAAGTAAGTTTTAAGCAGCGTCTTAAAGGAGGATAGCGAGGCTAAGGTAGAGGGGCCAAGAGACTTAAGGAAGGAATTCAAGAGTCAAGAAACTGAAGGCAGGATGGCCAATGGTGGAGTGATTAAAATAGAAGGTGTGCCAGAGACCAGAATTGGAGGAGTGCAGAGACGTTGGAGGGTTGTGGGGCTGGAGGAGCTTACAGAAATAGGGAGGGGCAAGGCCACAGAGGAATGTGAAACTAAGGCTGAGAAACAATATTGAGGTGTTGCTGGACCAGAAGCCAATGTAGGCCAGTGAACTGATGGGTAAATGGAACTTGGTGTGAGTTAGGATATGGGCAGCAGAGTTTTTGATTAGTTTATGGAGAGTGGAAGATGGAGGGCCCATCTAGAAGTAATGAAGGCAGAGGATTTCAGTAGCAGATGAGCTGAGGCAAGGGCAGAGATAGACAATGTTTCAGAGGTGGAGGTAGGTAGTATTAATGATGGAGCAGATATGTTGCCTGTAGCTCAATTCAGTGTCAAGTAGAATGCTGAGGTGTTGAACGGTATAGTTCAGCCTCAGACAGCGGCCAGAGAGAGGAATGGACTTGGTGGCTAGCGAACAGAGCTTGTGATAGGGACCGATGATGATGGCTTTGATCTTCCCTATATTTATTTGGAGGAAATTTCTGCTTATCCAGGACTGGAAGTCGGACAAGCAATGTGACAGCCAAGTGGTGGTGTGGGAGAGAGGATTCTCACCAGAATACACTTGGAGCCTGATGCTTTAGGAAGATGCCGCCAAGGGGCAGAAGAAATAGAAGGGAGCTAAGGATAGACCCTTGGGGGACACCAGAGATAACGGTGCGGGAGCAGGATGAGAAGATATTGCAGATGATTCTTTGGCAATGACTGGATAGATAAGTTCCAGGTAAGGGCGGTCCCACCCAACTTGATGACGGATGACAGATATTGGAGGGAGATGCCGTGGTCAGTCAGGTCAAACACAAGATGATCAACTCAGTTGTCATAATGTAACAATAAAATGCAATTTACAAAATTACGGAAGCATAAATCAAGCTGTGACTAACTTAACACTTCAGTAATTGAAGTACTATCCTAGCAATTCCTCAATTAATATGAACTTTGCATAATACAACAGAATATCTCTTCATCCTGACCATAAACATGATGTATATCCAATGACCAAATGGAAATCTGATCTTTTCTAGTCTACAGTTTTGGTTACTGTGCTACAGCAAGGAAATGTAGGAACTGGAAACAATAAGGTAATCAACCTGATACTTAGTTCAAGTTGTCTGAGTCTCGAAGAGAGGCTGAAGATCCTGAGATTGTTTACATTTCCAGAAGAGATGGCTCAGGAGAGATATTGTTCAAATATTTGAGCTTCTTAATGCAATAGATAAATTAATCTACAATAATATATTTGAGATGCCACAAACTCTAGGGCCAGGAGAAATGAAGCTGGATTTTCCTTTGACTCTAGGTTGCAGTGGGGTGGGACTTCCGTCTGCTCCTCTGAACCCCCTGCCATTTTCTTAAGTCATGGCTCATTACAAATGCAGGACAGGTATTTTGGTGGGCTCCCTGCCACTAAGGAAGATCCCTTCACTGACTAACAAACCAATACCAGTGGTACAGTCGCTTCACCAGAAGAGGTGCCCAGCAGAAGAGGCCCACAGAGAAGAAGATGAGAAATCTTTTCCAAGCTTCAGCAGAAACTGAGGCTTAAAAAGACCATTGGGCCAGAATGGAGACAAAGGAAGGCTCCACTTGACCCTCTACCCCCATCAGGAGACTTTGAGACCATTACCACCACTACTTTGAGCCTTCTGTCACATTGCACCAGGCAGCATGAAGGAGCAGCCTGAATGGACAGATGGGAGGCAAATCCACCAAAGACTCACCCCTTATCTGCTCATAGCATTTGCAGCAACAGGTGAGGCAGGGCGGCCTGCAGTCATTGGGGCGGGAATTAGGGGAGGGAATTCGAGCTCATGCCAGGGAAATGGCATTGGTACTCATTGTCCCAGTTTTCCAGTTTTCGCCTAGATCCTCCAGAGGGATCGCAAAGGAAAATCCAGCCTCAAAGAAGGGAGGTTTACAAATGGTTTAGATTTAACTACTTTGTACAGATGATGCTGAATGTGTGAAGTGGATGACCAGGGACACAGTGGAGGCATCTAATGTAAGGGGAAATTGACAAAGTATTGAACGAACAATGTGTCCGTACAGCTGGTGCCAGTCGGATGAACTGAAGTGTCTTTTCCTGACCTGCTCTTTATCTACGTTCCTACAATATTGAGGAGCAGTTGATTCATCCTATGGTTTAGTGGCAATTCAAATATCTTTTCTGTCTGCTTGAGGCATCACTATGCTCCTGTCACAACCGCAAAATGCTCATTTCTTCTCTCTTGCCTGTTGTGGCCTCCTTCAGCAAAGGAGAGGTGGGTGGTTTTGACAGAACTTTGGTTGCAATTTCAGATCTCCTTCAAGAAATCATTTCAAAGGAGTTCACATTGTGTCAAAGTGAGCAAATCTCTAAAGAGAGAACTGAACTATAACTCTTCAAGGCAAGCTTTTAAAATAACATTACAGAATTACGGTATGAAAGAAACAAAGTGAACACATCCACGAGGTTCTATAGTCTTAACAGATTCTATGAAGGGGTTATTAACTAAACACTATTAAAATTAAAATCTAAGCAGTAAGTTAGTAAGACCTTTAAGAGTGCTGTTGCATCCCTCTGAGAATTTGTACTACAGTACATAGAATTTTGTGTTTAAGCTGACCGGTGTATAATACGATCCTACTTTCTCAGCCTCAAAATTCATGTTATTGCGTATACTCAGCATATGAGTCTGGACCCCCTTTTCAGCCATAACATCTTATGCTCACATTATAGTCGCCTTCAATTTTTCACCCAACAAATGAATAATTTACTTACTGGTAACTTATAACCGGGTGCAAGGGATCAAGCAGGTGATAAAGGCTGTACTGTGAAGGTGCACGGGAGTTTAAGATATGCCCACACACAACAGGCCTCATGTGGCAAGCAGCAAAGATGGCAGTCACCCACGCCAGCAGTCTTTTATACTCAGCATATAAGTCAACCCCCATTTCTGGAGGGATTTTTGAGGCTTATCAAATAGACTTAACCACCAACATCTATAATATATTTCTGTGATGGTATTTCTGTATTGTTTTGAAAAGTTTGTGTTTTCTTTAATAAGTGTTCTGCAGTTACCATGAAATAATTTGCTTGCTGTGGTTCGACATGACCTGTAAGTGGTGCTAGATTTCCATTTCTGTTTAGGAACAAAAATTAAGGTGAAATGAGATTTATTTTCCTGCACTATATGACGCCTCCAATACGGTACATCTCTAGCATAACTCAAGTTATCAATTGCTGGGGTCCAGTGTTTATACCACACCAGATCTTGGACTTTTAATTTTTTTGTCAACAAATCTATCAATGCCTTCTTGAGAGCAAACAGACTTGTCATAACAATTATCCCTCTTCATATATCAATAGATGTCTGCTACAATAGGTCAAATATTAATAAAACATTAATAAAAATGTATTATATCATTAATATATAATGGGTCAAGAAAACAAGGGTGTAAATGTGTGGCAAAACAAAAACAGAATTACCTGGAAAAACTCAGCAGGCCTGGCAGCATCGGTGGAGAAGAAAGAGCTGACGTTTCGAGTCCAACATGACCCTTCAACAGAACTGAAGTATAGTTAGGAGGGAGGTGAAATATAAGTTGGTTTAAGGTGGGGGGCGGGGGGAGAGAGAAGTTGAGGGTGGGGTGGTTGTGGGGACAAGCAAGCAGTGATAGGAGCAGATAATCAAAAGATGTCGCAGACAAAAGGATCAAAGAGGTGTTGAAGGTGGTGATATTATCTAAGAAAAGTGCTAATTAAGAATGGATGGCAGGATACTCAAGGTACAGCTCTAGTGGGGGTGGGGTGGAAAGACTAACAAGGTATTAGTTGTAGATTTAAAAATAATGGAAATAGGTGGGAAAAGAAGAATCTATATAAATTATTGAAAAAAAAAACAAAAGGGAGGGGGAAGAAACGCGGTGGGGATGGGGGGAGGGGGAGTTTAAGATCTAAAGTTGTTGAATTCAATATTCAGCCCGGAAGGCTGTAAAGTGCCTAGTCGGAAGATGAGGTGCTGTTCCTCCAGTTTGCGTTGGGCTTCACTGGAACAATGCAGCAAGCCAAGGACAGACATGTGGGCAAGAGAGCAGGGTGGTGTGTTAAAATGGCAAGCGACAGGGAGGTTTGGGTCTTTCTTGCGGACAGACCGCAGGTGTTCTGCAAAGCGGTCGCCCAGTTTGCGTTTGGTCTCTCCAATGTAGAGGAGACCGCATTGGGAGCAACGAATGCAGTAGACTAAGTTAGGGGAAATGCAAGTGAAATGCTGCTTCACTTGAAAGGAGTGTTTGGGCCCTTGGACGGTGAGGAGAGAGGAAGTGAAGGGGCAGGTGTTGCATCTTCTGCGTGGGCATGGGGAGGTGCCATAGGTGGGGGTTGAGGAGTAGGGGGTGATGGAGGAGTGGACCAGGGTGTCCCGGAGGGAACGATCCCTATGGAATGCCGCCAGGGGGGGTGAAGGGAAGATGTGTTTGGTGGTGGCATCATGCTGGAGTTGGCGGAAATGGCGGAGGATGATCCTTTGAATGCGGAGGCTGGTGGGGTGATAAGTGAGGACAAGGGGGACCCTATCATGTTTCTGGGAGGGAGGAGAAGGCGTGAGGGTGGATGCGCGGGATATGGGCCGGACACGGTTGAGGGCCCTGTCAACGACCGTGGGTGGAAAACCTCGGTTAAGGAAGAAGGAGGACATGTCAGAGGAGCTGTTTTTGAAGGTAGCGTCATCAGAACAGATGCGACAGAGGCGAAGGAACTGAGAGAATGGGATGGAGTCCTTACAGGAAGCGGGGTGTGAGGAGCTGTAGTCGAGGTAGCTGTGGGAGTCGGTAGGCTTGTAATGGATATTGGTGGACAGTCTATCATCAGAAATTGAGACAGAGAGGTCAAGGAAGGGAAGAGAAGTGTCAGAGATGGACCATGTGAAAATGATGGAGGGGTGGAGATTGGAAGCAAAATTAATAAATTTTTCCAGGTCCAGACGAGAGCATGAAGCAGCACCGAAGTAATCATCGATGTACCGGAGAAAGAGTTGTGGGAGGGGGCCGGAGTAGGACTGGAACAAGGAATGTTCCACATACCCCATAAAGAAACAGGCATAGCTGGGGCCCATGCGGGTACCCATAGCCACACCTTTTATTTGGAGGAAGTGAGAGGAGTTAAAGGAGAAATTGTTCAGTGTGAGAACAAGTTCAGCCAGACGGAGGAGAGTAGTGGTGGATGGGGATTGTTCGGGCTTCTATATAACATCACCACCTTCAACACCTCTTTGATCCTTTTGTCTGTGACATCTTTTGATTATCTGCTCCTATCACTGCTTGCTTGTCCCCACAACTACCCCACCCTCAACTTCTCTCTCCCCCCGCCCCCCACCTTAAACCAGCTTATATTTCACCTCTCTCCTAACTATACTTCAGTTCTGTTGAAGGGTCATGTTGGACTCGAAACGTCAGCTCTTTTCTTCTCCACCGATGCTGCCAGGCCTGCTGAGTTTTTCCAGGTAATTCTGTTTTTGTTTTGGATTTCCAGCATCCGCAGTAGCTTTTTGTTTTTATCTTTGTGTAAATGTGTGGCATTAACTATCTAGCTTTGAGGTGACACCATCAACACTGCTCACCCAAGACCCATATACTAACCACCCTTAGACAAGAGAATACACTTTTTTGCAAATTTTTTTGATTAGGAATAGGAGTAAACTATTCAGGCCCTTGAGCCTGTTCTGTCATTCAATTAGATCACAGCCAATCTGTACCTCAGCTCCATTACCTGTCTTGGTTCCATATACCTTATACCTTAGCTAACAAAATCTATCAAAGTTCTGAATTTTTCTCTTGACCTAGGCTTTTTCGGGGAGAGAGTTCTAGGTTTCCACTACACTTTCTGTGAAGAAGCGTTTCCTGACATCACCCCAGAATGCTCACAGCTCTAATTTTAATGCTATGCCCCTAGTTCTGGACTCCCCCGGCGGACGAAATAGCTTCTCTCCATCTATACGATCAAATCCTTCCTATGCCCCCTCAATTAACTCACTCCTAATCTTCTATACTTAAGGAAATACATGTCTAGTCTAGGCAATTCACCAGTTCATACAGTTCACAAACCAAACTGATTTAGTTTTTATGTAATGGACAACTTCAGCATTTCCACCCTCAACAAGACCTAATGAGCTCTGTCTTCATCCACCCATTCATTTATGCTGGAAATGTATCATGTACATGAAACAGGGAATACTGCCAAATTTTCGTTAAAATTATTGAATGGAGGAACATATATCCCTTTGTCTCAGACAATAGCAGGCTATTGAGTTGGATGATCAGCCATTATGATAATGAATGGTGGAGCAGGCTCGAAGGGCTGAATGGCCTACTCCTGCTCCTAGTTTCTATGTTTCTATGTAAAAGTGTGCTTGGTTATGTTGCTGTTAAAGACAGCAGCATTACAGTCAGCAGAACTAATGTTACCTCGCGATGTACAATATAATGTTTTTTTCACTTTTCCCTCAGTCACAAGGAACGTTGAAAGACTTCTGTGTAACTAGGAAGAAAGGCTGAGTTTAATGTGTATTAATGAATGGTCTTATAGGGGGCAGGGTTTCCGCCCACCCCAAACCAGCCCAGAAGCGTTGGGGGAGTGGTGGGGAGGAATGTGGACTCGCAGATCAGAATTTAATGTTCTCTGCCTGGTGGGCTGGTACTCTGAGAGAAAGCAGACATGCCAGACTGTGGGCAAAAGTGATGTCCACCTTGGAAGCCTGCCATTAGAGGAGATCAAACACAATGGAAAAGAAATTTGGTTTATGCACACAAATGTTTCTGTTAACTGCTGTGTATGTACACCAGGTGAAATGAAACAATTCACTCTCATTTGGCACAGTTCAGCTTGAACATTATATGAATTGGATGATTTGGATTCCCATCACAATAAAAGAATTGATGTTTGATGTTGCCCTTGTGCCAGGTTTACAATCACACATAGCTGGTATTTGGTGAGTGAACAAAAAATACTTTTTTAAATGTTAAATACTTATAAAGGTAAATAAGGAAGATTGGATTAAAGTTGTCATCTGTCACCCTGTCTGTGTCACACTCCACATCCGTTTCACTGTGCTGTAAATGAGATACAAAGTTTGACATTTTCACATTGAAAATAGTCTCTACCTTTCTAATGTGTTGCTGACTTCACGAACACATATCAAAGAGCAACAGATGGCAGTTAGTTTCCTCCCAGACATACCTTAATTATTTGATTGATATCTTGTAACTCAGTGCCCTAAATACTTGACAAAAGAGAGTACCTGGCAGGTCAAAGCAAAGGACTCAATGAAAATGGCGTCGGCAGGAATGGGCCAACAACTGATGCACAGCCATTTTTTGGTCCATGACCAATCTGTTCCCTCTGAGCAGAGGCCATTAAAATTGAATCCAATGGGCTGAATTTTCCCCCCATCGGGGGGGAAGTTGATGGGCGGGCGCGTATGGGTGTGCTTCCGATCGGCGCTCCCCGATCAGAGGTGCGGCGCCATTTTATGTAGGTGGGCCAGTTAAGGCCTGCCCAGCGTGACGTCCGCATGGAAGCGCTATGCGCTCCCTGTGCAGGCGGGGGTGGGGTGGGGATTCCTAAAATCGAGAGTGCGCTTTTTCATTCATGCGCACGAAAGAGCGCACTCATCTCCCTGAGGCTAAGTGCAGCCTCAGGGAGATCGGCCCTAAATGCGAAAAAGCTCAAAATAGAAAAATAAAATTTCCTTTACATGTCCCCTCATGTGACAATGTCACATGAGTTGGGACATGTTCATAATTTCCAAAAAAACTTTATTAAAATTTTTATAACCCTACATGAAACCTCATCCCGCCTGTGGATGAGGTTCCATGCTTTTTCTAGTTCGCGCCAGGGCTCCTGGCCTGACCGCCAACCTTAAGGTTGGACGGATAGGTCCACTAATTACTTTAATTGCTCTGTCAATGGCCTCAATTGGCCATTGACAGGTCGGTGTGCACGCAGCTGATTTTGCTGCACCCCCGCCTTCCTGAAAATTTAAATGGGGCGCGGTGACATCGGGAGTTCCACCCGATATCGCCATGCGTCATTTTACGTGTCAGCGAGCGGGCCCCGCCCCCGCTCACTGACGATAAAATCCAGCCCAATATGTTTGGTGTGTTAAAGAGGGAGAGTAGGTGGGGTTGCACAGAGTGTGTCTTCTTCTCAACTTGTCTTCTTCATGATGTATTTACATATAACCATAAACATTCAGGGGGCTTAATTGCACAGCCCCCCGAAATTGGGCCTGGGGATTGGGATGCCTGATTAATTTGCATCCATTCAAAGTGACACAGGCAGCACACAAACTTTATGTTGGTTGTTAATTATACTGATTGTAGTGGGCAGGCCAGCTGTAAAGGTGCTGTTGAATGACTGCGCGCCACAGGGAGCCCAAGTTGTGTGAGATTAACATCACTTTAAACTAGCCTGCTCTGCTCAAAGCCAGCCTGCACCTCTTAAAGGTGAAGTGCATTTTGACTGCAGCTGAGGCTGGGACTGGTTAAAATTTAACCAGCGTGGAGCTCGAACTGATTTCTGGCAGCTGTGAGGCCCCTTTAAATGCCCATGTATTTTTCTAATGGTGGGCATGGCCTAACCGACTGCTCTCTCAAGCCTAAGATAAAAACAAAATACTGCGGGCGCTGGAAATCAGAAACAAAAACAAAAATAGCTGGAAAAACTCAGCAGGTCTGACAGCATCTGCGGAGAGGAACACAGTTAACGTTTCGAGTCCGTATGACCCTACAACAGAACTAAGGAAATATAGAAATGAGGTGAAATATAAGCTGGTTGAGGGGGGTGGGACAGGTAGAGCTGGATAGAGGGCCAGTGATAGGTGGAGGCAAAGAAGAGATTGCCAAAGATGTCATAGACAAAAGGACAAAGAGGTGTTGACGGTGGTGATATGAGCTAAGGAATGTGCTAATGGTGACATTAAGGGTAGAAAGCAGGACGAGCAAGGTACAGATGGCCCTAGTGGGGGTGGGGTGGGGGGAAGGGATCGAAATAGGCTAAAAGGTGGAGATAAAACAATAGATGGAAATAAAATTTAAAATAGTGGAAATAGGTGGGAAAAGAAAAATATGTTTTAAAAAATTATAAATTATTGGAAAAAGGGGGATCGGAAAGGGGGTGGGGATGGAGGGGAGAGTTCATGATCTGAAATTGTTGAACTCAATGTTAAGTCCGGAAGGCTGTAAAGTGCCTAGTCGGAAGATGAGGTGCTGTTCCTCCAGTTTGTGTTGAGCTTCACTGGAACATTGCAGCAGGCCAAGGATGGACATGTGGGCACGAGAGCAGGGTGGTGTGTTGAAATGGCAAGTGACAGGGAGGTCTGGGTCATGCTTGCGGACAGACCAAAGGTGTTCCGCAAAGCAGTCACCCAGTCTGCGTTTGGTCTCTCCAATGTAGAGGAGACCGCATTGGGGGCAGCGAATGCAGTAGACTAAATTGAGGGAAGTGCAAGTGAAATGCTGCTTCACTTGAAAGGAGTGTTTGGGCCCTTGGACGGTGAGGAGGGGGCAAGTAAAGGGGCAGGTGTTGCACCTTCTGTGGTTGCATGGGAAGGTGCGGTGGGAGGGGGCTGAGGTGTAGGCACTGAAGGAGGACAGGACCAGGGTGTCCTGGAGGGAATGATCCCTGCAGAATGCCGCCGGGGCGGTGAAGGGAAGATGTGTTTGGTGGTGACATCATGCTGGAGTTGGCAGAAATGGCGGAGGATGATCCTTTGAATGCGGAGACTGGTGGGGTGATAAGTGAGGACAAGCGGGACCCTATCATGGTTCTGGGAGGAAGAGGAAGGTGTGAGGGTGGATGCGCGGGAGATGGGCCGGACACGGTTGAGGGCCCTGTCAATCACCGTGGGTGGAAAACGGTTAAGAAAGAAGGAAGACATGTCAGAGGAACTGCTTTGGAAAGTGGCATCATCAGAACAGATGCGACGGAGGTGAAGGAACTGAAAGAATGGGATGGAGTCCTTACAGGAAGTGGGGTGTGAGGAGCTGTAGTCGAGGTACCTGTGGGAGTCGGTAGGCTTGTAATGAATATTGGTGGACAGTCTATCACCAGAAATTGAGTCAGAGAGGTCAAAGAAGGGAAGGGAAGTGTCAGTGATGGACCATGTGAAAATGATGGAGGGGTGGAAATTGGAAGCAAAATTAATACATTTTTTCAGGTCCAGACAAGAGCATGAAGCAGCAACGAAGCAGTCATCGATGTATCGGAGAAAGAGTTGTGGGAGGGGGCCTGAGTAGGACTGGAACAAGGAATGTTCCACATACCCCATAAAGAGAAAGACATAACTGGGGCCCATGCCAGTACCCATAGCCACACCTTTTTTTTGGAGGAAGTGAGACGAGTTTAAGGAGAAATTGTTCAGTGAGAGAACAAGTTCAGCCAAATGGAGGAGAGTAGTGGTGGATGGGAATTGTTCGGGCCTCTGTTCGAGGAAGAAGCGGAGAGCCATCAGACCATCCCGGTGGGGGATGGAGGTGTAGAGGGATGGGACGTCCATGGTGAAGAGGAGGCGGTTTGGGCCAGGGAACTGGAAATTGTTGATATGATGTAGGGCGTGAGAGGAATCACGGATGTAGGTGGGAAGGGACTGGACAAGGGGAAAGAGAATGGAGTCAAGATAGCAAAAAATGTGGGGCAGGAATAGGCTGACACGATCGGTCTGCCGGGACAGTCCTGTTTGTGGATTTTGGGTAGGAGGTAGAAGCTCCGAGGTTGGGAGACTATGAGGTTGGAAGCTGTGGAGGGAAGATCTCCAGAGGAGATGAGGTCAGTGACAGTCCTGGAACAGTGGCTTGATGTTCAGTGGTGGGCTCATGGTCCAGGGGGAGGTAGGAAGAAGTGTCTGCGAGTTGACGCTCAGCCTCTGCGAGGTTGAGGTCAGTGCGCCAGACAACAACAGCACCACCCTTGTCAGCAGGTTTGATGACAAAGTCAGGGTTGGACCTGAGAGAATGGAATGCGGCAAGTTCAGAGAGAGACAGGTTAGAGTGGGTGAAAGGAGCAGAGAAATTGAGACGACTGATGTCACGCCGACAGTTCTCAATGAAAAGATCAAGCAGGTAAGAATCCAGAGGGAGGGGTCCAGGTGGAGGGAGGAGCCTGATTGTTGCGGCAAGCCTGTAAAAAGGTAAATGTTCGTCTTTTTTTGGAGAAGGCCCCAGGAACCGAAGCCTTCCCCGCTCAGTAACTGAAACTTCTCCACCCCCCACCACCCCCCCTCGCCCCAGTCACATTGGGAAAAATTGGGAAGCACTGGCTTTAGAATAGTTGAAGACAAGGAAGAACCTACAAAAGTGATGTAACAAGTCAGAGACCGTGCCCAAACGTTCTGCGATGCCACAATGGAAGCCTGGGTGCAGGAGCTGCAAAGGAAGGGAGCTCCTCTTCCCTCAGGGGGCAGGTACAGAGAAGGCAGTGGGAGCAAGTAGCCGTTCAGATCATGTCCCCAATCTCGCTCCAAGGATCTGGATGCAGTGCTGAAAGAAGTACTCAGCGTCAGTGAATGGATCGTCACATGCCATCTCCTACCAACTGCAACCATTAGCTTACCCATTTCTCCATTCACCACAGCCCCTTCACTCACCTGTCAAAAATCTCTATCACACCAAACCATTACCTCACATTCATGGCCTAACCTCACCTTCACACGTTTAGTGCTGCTGCAAGCCTCAGGTTCACATCTCACATCTTGTACACACTGCCAGCTTTTCAACCAGATACAGTCGATGAGTTTTTTAGAGCACTGCTTGTGGGTCAGGATGAGCAGCACTCCCCTCCCCACAAACACCTCAAACTAATTTTCTGCTGCGATTGGCCAATTCCATCCTCTAAACTCAAGATTCCAATCCTGTCCCTCCTCCCTCCTGATTGTCAATCTGACTACAGCACCCCAACCTCCTTCCCCCCTCTTGTATTCAACACTGCAATGTTTCCCGGCCCTCCCTGCTGATCGCCATTAAGACTCCCCTAGCCCTCAACGGGCTGTTATGTTTCCCAGCTGGGGACTGCCACCAGTGGTCACCTGGCTATGGTCCTCTACCATAGACTTTCTCGCCTGGCCAGCTGTGCCACCCTGACTTTAAACCCAAAATTTCCAGCCTTCCCTGACAAGTTCCTTGGGGCTTTTGCCCATCCCAATCTAGGTCATTAGAAGGTACACAGAGCCCCATTATCAAAATGCGAATGAAGGAAGCTCTTCTTGGCCACAGGACATTCAATGGAGTCAGCATTCGAGGCTTTGATTGGGCTCATCCTGGATGTTAGCTACTGGCCCTGTGGATGTTCAGTCCCTTATTAAAATCCAACTCCTTTGAACAGCCTTTACAGGGGATTTGTAAAGCAACAAGTTCTCTATCTTGTGGCAAGCAACATTACAAGGCTTGAGGTGATCCCCAGAGACCAATCTGTGATTATTCAGCATGCATCATTGTGCACGCATTTATCAGCTTTTTTTAAATTTAATTCAGTTCATCTACAAAATATACCTTGAATATCAAGCCAACCTTCGACAATGTGTCCAGTTCTAATTATCAAAACACACGGGATACATTCAAGCTTTGCAGTATGATCAAGTGCTGCAAGGTGGATCATCAGGCTAAATTTGTGGGCACTCCTAAGCCAGGACAGAGAAGGGGCAGGGCACTAAAAATTCTGACGTAAATTCGCCAGGATGGGGACAGAATCCAGCACTCCTCCCTACAAAAGTCAATTAACACTGTTGAAAAGCTCGTTTAGAGTTTGTCAAGGCTGGAACTTTACATTTTTAAAGGGGTGGGCAGGTTACCCGTGTCTTCAGAAATCATCTGAAGGCAGGTGGGTAAAGAGTGGTCAGCCAGTCATGGCTACACAAGGGCATGGCCTCAGGCCCATAAAAGAGTCAATGGGGCAAAGGGGGGCAGGGGAATTGGTAAGGGAGTGCCCTTGATGCTGCACAGGTGGCAGGGAGGGTGAGCACTCAGCACCCACCTTTGAACAGAGTTGGCATCCTTGGCATTATGGAGTCAGAAAAGTAGGGGACTAGGCTGCCAAGCACAGTTGGGGGGGCACCTTCCCAGGAGGAAGGTTCTATCTGGCAATGGGGGCACAACCATCAGATTTTAGGGGGCAACAAACCCCAGGAAGGGCAGAAATCACGGAGACCAAACCCTCAATACAGGATTCTTCGCCAAAGAAGAAGCTATGTGGAGATGACAGAATGTGTGCAAGAGACTGCGGCTTTCCAGGCAGATAGTCACTGGCATCTGTGCCCTTGTCATCAAAGACCTTGCACTTCACAGCACTGCTCACCATGCATGCCAAAGGCCATCAAAGTCATTGGGTCCATGAACTTCTTTATTTATGGCTCCTTCCAAGGATCAGCTGTGGACCTTAGTGGCATCTTAAAAACATCTGCACACCACTGCATCTAGCTGGTCACTGCTGCCCTCTTTGTCAGGACTAGACAGCATATTCACTTAACGATGGACGTGGCCTTGCAGGGACAGAGGGTATTGGGTTTCATCTCCATTGCTGGACTCCCCCAAGTGCAGGGCTTCATCAATTTATTCCGTGTGGCCTTCAAGGGTCCCAGTGACCGACTAGTGAGATCTAGCAACAAAACGAGCTTCCGCTCTTTCAACATCCAATTGGTCTGAGACCACAACAAGAGCCTCCTCCATGTTTGCATGTAACCTAGCAGATCTTCACTCCAATCACTAAAGTGTGTGGCTGGATCCTCAGGGACAAGGGATGTCACTTGAAGAGATAACCACTCACCTCTCTATGAAAGCCCCAGAAAAGGTACAGAGGTGATACAATCAATGACACTTGCTCAGTAGGACAATCATTGGGCTTCTGAAGATGCCTGTTCAAGTGCCTGGCCTGGTTGGATGTTGCCCTCCAATACACTCCTGCAAGGTTGGATGCAACTAATTGCTTTGTCTGCTGTATTCTCCATAACAAGGGCCACCAAAGAGGAGTGGGCTTTGAGGAAGGTGGGGCCCTGGAAGGAGACTATTCTTTTGGGAAGGAGTTGAAGCAGGAGGTAAGAGAGGAGGAGGAATTGGAGGCAGGGGGAGATGATGCTAAGCTGAGAATTGTCCCTGCTGCATAAGGCACCGATTCCACTCACTTGTGATGTGTCAGCTGTGGCTCAGTTGGTAACACACTTGCTCCTGATTCAGAAAGACTGGATTCAAATCCCACTCCAAGGCTTGAGCACAAAAATCTAGGCTAACATTCCAGTACCATACTGAGGGAATGCTGCACAGTTGGAGGTGCTATCGTATATTAAAATAAGGCTCCATCTGCTCTCTTAGGTGGATGTGAAAGATTCCATAACACTATCTCAAAAGAAGAGCAGAACTCCTGGTGGCCTAGACAACATTTGTCCCTCAATCGACATCACAGAAGCCAAATTATTTGGTCATTGTTTTTTGAGGGAACCGGCTGTGTGTAAATTGGCTGTCGTGTTTCTGACATTACAACAGTGACTACACTTCATTGGCTGTACATCACTTTGGGGTGTCCCGAGATTTTGAAAGGCATTATAGAAATGCAAGTCCTTCTTTCCTTTTCTTTTTTATGTCTGCCTTGAGGTGGCTGTCTAATTAGTGTGTAATATTAAGAATCAGGTCTTGTCTTCAAAATTCACAGTGCAGTATTTTGTTAAAATTATTTTTCATTTTGGCTTACAAAATGTTACTGTCTTCTATCATGATACAACAAAAGCAGTTCTCCAATAAAGGCATACAGGTGCAGTAGTGTACAGGCCTGCGAATGTGCAGACATATGTGACAAATTGGGCACAGTGACATTTTGTGAGAGCACTCTTCTCGCATAAAATCAGTGTCAAATTGCTTACATGTAATGTCTGCATATCCACAGGTGTATATGTATATACAATATGACACAAATATAGCTTGCATATCAAATAACTCAACCGTTTATGAATTAGACTTTATACACAAAGGAAATGTAATAGAAGTCTTTCTGGTTGGGTGTGTGCTTGCCTGGTTGTATACAATAGCTGCCAAGGCCCTTCACAATGAAAGAAGAGGCCAACTGGGAATGAGGGGATTTGAAGTCTTCCAGTATAAGGATATTTATTTCCTCATGTCTCACACAGGTTAGGTTTCGTTATTAATCTTCTAGTAATTGATTCATCTGTAGAACTGATTGTTTGCCACAAGATTGACTCCTTGAATGGGAATGATTTTCATTCTCTCCAAAACAGATTCATCTGAAAAATATCATACACAGATGACATGAGGTAGAACACATTCTTCAGTTACATAATGTCAGTCTGCTCGGGTGCAGAAGAGCATTTAACAAAAGGTTAATCTTAGGAGCTCAGAGTTAATGAACAAATCATCAGACAATAAATACTACAGGTAGAAAAGGCTTTACTGTCCCTTCCCCCAGCTCATTCTTTGAATAATTAATTTTGCAATATGATTTTCTTTTTCTTTTTGATTTTATAGATACCAAGAGGAACCATATGAGCGTACAGAACCACGTTGTCATAGCAGCAATGCTTCATGGTGGCTAAGAGAACTAATAAAGAAAAATTTAAAAAAATAAATTGCCCTGAAATTAGCATTGTCAATGCTACAGTCACAAGCACATGAATTGGGACAATATAACGATTATATCTAAGTGGCAGGTAGTAAATAGAGGAGGAAACTGGTTTGAGACTAATGAAGGTTATCGCCCCAAAATATGAATCTGTCTTTGTCATTCAGATGTCAACCTACTGTAATGTCTTTCCTTTACAGAGTTACATTAACAAGGAATCTACACAGAAGCACCAAGGTATGGAGATTGCCTCTTTTGCCCAATGCTTCCCATTCCCTATGAAGCTGTTTTTAACCTCGTTTTATTTTTCTGCTTATGTATTTAAACAAGCCCTGTGGATTATGCATGCACAATTAAACATAATTCAATTCATAACCCCAGAGCATCACAATGATTCTCTGCACTTTTCTACAATACTCTGTAATTGCAATATTTTTTTAATCTCTGGGTTGAAACTAATACAAGCCATCTCACCCCAGAGCTGCTGTCAACAGAAAGGAAAGCTTGAGGTATTGATGTATGTGCAAATGCACTGTACAGTCAGGACATTTTGGACATCCATCCTTCTTCAGGATAACTGCCTACAAGCAGTTTCTGTGTCTCCTGATTAATTGCCCACCTCTCTTGACACACAGCTGTAAGCCAGCAGCCCGAGCTTTTGAAGCTTGTCTATCTTATAATTAAAATGTTATCCGTGGAGAAGTCATTCTTAACTGTCCTTCGAGCTTCAAGAGATTGAATTCCATTACAGCTCTCAGTCTCACAGTTATTTCAGCTGTGGTACAATAACAAAACTGCCATCCACATTATCTTCAAGGTTACTAGCTGTGTTGCTGGAGCATTCTCATGAACTCATTTGTCACAAAGTGCCATTGTGATCAAACATGTGTTACCATTCACCTTGGTTCTGTACATTTGCTGAACAGATGCAATATTTCAGACTTGGGAGCAATGCTACTTCTGGGAGGAATGGAGTTAACGGTCTATTGTACCTCCTAACAAATTTACAATGTAAATTTGGAACATTCAGTGGAACTTATTTTGCAATGCAAAATTAATTCTGCATCTTAAAATCGTTGCTAACCGATTCCAACTAATTTGATTTCAGGCCTGTAACTGTTTTTTCATGTGTCGCTGCCCTCAATAGAAAATTTAGTCTGACTCGAAAATAATTGGTTTTCATTTCAAATCCTGTTACTTCATTGCTGAATCTGATGTCTCAGATTTCATAGGTTTCAGTATTTGGTCATGAGTTCATAAACAATTTACCTTTTTGTGCAAATTATGTCAGAGTGATTCGATCTTTCTGTCTGGAATTATTTGGAGGGACAGGAACAGTTGAAAATGGAATCTAGAATATTTAGTAGATTAAAGACAGGTTTCCCTAATGCTCTATTTTGAGTTTGATTTACTGCTGAACAGAAATTAGACTTTCAGAGAATCTTACACCATTTCCGTCAATTTGTTCTGAGCAAGAGGCCATCGGAGAAACCAAACAAGTTCAGTTCAAAAGCAAAATACTGCAGATGCTAAAAATCTGAAATAAAAACAGGGGACGCTGGAAATACTCAGCCTGTCTGGCAGCATCTGCAGAGAGAGAAACCGAGTTAGCATTTTAGGTCGATGACGTTTCACCAGAATTGGAAAATGTTGGAGGCAGGAGAAGGCGGGTGGAGGGGAAAAAAAAGAGTAGAAGGTAGGAGGGATTAATTTACAAAAGCGATCATGGTGCAAGGAAACGTGGAGTGGTAATGTGACAAGAAACAAAAGATGTGCCTAGAGGAGGTGTTAATGGGAAATGCAAAATCATTACCAACAGCTGCTATCCAAAAAACAAACAAACAAAAGAGGAGAGCAAAGGCCTGAGATTGTTAAAGTCAGTTTTGAGTGCACAATGCTGTAAAGTACCTAATCAAAAAATGAGGGGCTGTACCTCCTGTTGAGCTTTGTTTCAACAGTGCAGGAAGCCATGGACAGAGAGGTCAGAGTGGGACTGGAGCAGAGAATTAAAATGACCGGCATCTGGAAGCTCGGGGTCATGCTTGAGGACTGAATGGAGGTGTTTCACAAAGCTGTCACCAAGTGTGTTTTGTCTCGCTACTATTGGGACCAGTGAATACAGCATGCTAAATTGAAAGAAGTACAAGTAAACTGCTGTTTGACCTGGAAGGAGTGTTTGGGCCCTTGGATGGTAGGGAGGGAGGAGGTAAAAATGCAGGTGTAGTATCCCCTGCATTTGCATGGAAAGGTGACATAGGAAGGGGAGGAAATGTTGGAAGTGGTTGAAGAGTGGACCCGGGTCACATGGAGAGAACGATCTCTTTGGAACGCAGAAAGGAGAGATAGATATGTTCACTGGTAGCATCACTTTGGAGGTGGTGGAAATGGTGGAAAATGATCTGTTGAATAGTGGTGGGGTGGAAGCTGAGGTCAAGGGGAACTCTATAGTGATTCTGAGAGGGGAAAGGCGTGAGAAAGTGCAGGAAATGGTGCTGACATGATCAAGGGCCCTGTCACCAATGATGGGAGGGAAAAGAAAGGCATATTGTAAGCATTGGTAGGGACGGTTTTCAGAACAGATGCAACAGCGATAGAGAAATTGGGAGAATGGAATCGTCTTTACAGGAAGTGGGGTGTCAGGGAATGTAGTCGAGGTATGGGAGTCAGTGGTTTATAGTGGATAATATCTATCTCCAGAATTGGAAACAGAAAAGTCAAAGAAGGATAGAGAAGAGTCAGAAGTGGATCATGTGAGGGTGAGGGAAGGCTGAAAATTGGACCAGTTGCTTCCTTTTTATTCTCAATGGGCTATAGATTGGCAATTAAGTGACATTCATGCCACACACCTGGAGTATTGTGTAGTTTTGGACTCCTTATCTAAGGGAGGATATACTCATCATAGAGGGAGTGCAATGGAGGTTCACCAGACTAATCCCTGGGATGTCAGGATTGTCTTATGAGGAGGAATTGAGGAAACTGGGCTTGTATATTCTACAGATTCAAAGAATGAAAGGTGATCTCCTCAAAACTTACAAACTTATTACAAAGCGTGACAGGGTAGATGTGGATAGGATGTTTCCCCTGTTGGTGAGTCTAGAACCAGGGGATACACGGTCTCAGAATAAGGAGCAGGTCATTTAAGATTGAGATGAGGAGGAATTTCCCTCATTCAGAGGGTGGAATTCTCTACTCTTGAGGGCTGTGGAAGCTCACCACTTAGCATGCTCAAGATAGAAATTGACAGATTTATGGGTCCTAGTGACACCAAGATATATGGGAATAGTGAGGAAAAATTGTGTAGAGGTAGATGATCAGCCATGATCTGTATGAATGGCAGATGCAGGCTTGATGGGAGAAATGCCCATTCCTGGCTCCTATGTTCTTATGCAAGTGACAGGTAATAACCATCTCCAACAAAAGAAAATAAATGCATCTCCCCTTGACATTCAATGGCATTACCATTACTGAATCCCCCACTATCAACATCCTGGCCATTATAATTAACAAGAAACTGTCCTGGACCAGTCATATAAATATAATGTCCCTGAAACCTGTCCACCATCTACAAGCCACAAGTCAGGAGTGTGATGGAATACTTTCCACTGCCTGGATGAGTGCAGCTCCAACAACACTCAAGAAGTTCAGCACCATCCAGGGAAAAGCAGCCCACTTGACCAGCACCCCATCCACCAACCTAAATATCCACTCCCTCCACAACCAATACAGTGGTGCAGAATGGCAAGGACAGCAGACATATGAGAAAACCACTACTCTCTACCACTACTACTGCACTGGCTCTCTGAAAGAGCATTTTACCTAATCCCACTCCCCTGCCTTATCCCCGTAACCTTGCACATTCTCTCTTTTCAAATAGAAATCCAATTCCCTTTTGAATACCTTGATCAAACTTGCCTCCACCACCCTTTCAGGAAATTCGTTCCAGACTCCAACCACCCTCTGGGTAAAAAAAAATTTCCTTACATCACTTCCACTCCATTTGCCCATTATTTTGAATCTGTGCCCTCTAGTTCTTGATGTACTCTTGAGTGGGAACAATTTCTCACTATTTACCCTGTCCATACACCTCAGGGTCTTGAATACCTCTGTCAAGCCTCCTCTCAGCCTTCTTTTCTCCAAGGAAAACAGACCCCAACTTCTCCAATCTATCCTCATAGCTACAGTTGTTTATCCCTGGAATCATTCTTGTGAATCTCCTCTGTACTCCAAGCCTTCACATCCTTCCTCAAGAAATGTCAGCAATGCAACTCCTATTATTATCCGTTCAATGCATGACATTATCCAGTGAACTGGCTCACATAAAGAGGGCAGTAAAATCATTTGGCAATTTACCCTGTACACATTCATTATCTTTTACATATGAAATTAAAAATCAACTACTGATAGCTTGTCAGAATCTAACCAACAAGAGGATAACATTTGTCCCTCTTTAACAATAGGAAAGTTCCTAATTTTAAATCAGGTTCAGTTGTTCTATATTGCTTTTAATTTGGCACAAATTAGCATTGCATTGGGAATGCCATTCAGTGATCCCACAAGATTAACTGGTATTTGAAATAAAAATGTCACACTGGCACATTGGGCACCTTTAATGTTAATGTTAAGGTGTAATAGTTGGCAAAGCAAAAAAGAGTTCTACCCTGTGTCTGACCCATGTCACACCTGACACAGTTATGCTGGATATGCAGCTAATGAATAGTTTGACATTCTGTGGCAGTAAAATCATTAGGAAGAGCACACAATGCATCAAATGTCAGTAATTAAAAAAAAACTCAAAGGATACATGACTAACTTGGGCTTCAAAACACAGTGTTCTTCTAAATTTGTTGAAACGTTCATATTTTTTCCTAGATATTAATCGAATAGATGTAAAAATGATTTAGTCATCCTAGGCAAGTCTGCCACATTGAATAAAACCATCAACCCTCAACCATTCTAAATCCCTTTCATGCCCAATGAAAAACATGCTGTCTGACTTTGTTACCTAGGCAACAGCATCAACACAGCAGATCGATTATTGTGTTTGATGTCAAACCTTGCTCCTGGGCTGCAGTAGGTGACAGTGGGAAATAAATAATGACTTGGGTATCCATTTTTAAAATTGCAAGTTTTTGGAAATTATGTTCAGGTGATTCGCCAACAAGTTGTACCATTTGTGTCATGTGAGCGAGACGAGAAGAACTGGATGAAACAGCAGGGCTGTTTCTCACCCAGGTCTGTAGAAAATAGCGTTTTGTCACCAAGTTTTACAGAATGCTGTCACATGTTTCATGGAACATCCTCATTAATTCATCAAGAATTTTCAGTTATTCTGTCAGTGATACTTCTTGGGTTTTCACCCAAGGGGAGGATTTTTCCCTTGTCGGGCGGGCTTGGTGGGCTCGACGGGGGCAGGCGGGGGCAGGCAGGGGCGGCCGCGACGCTCGCCTGACGTCATCGCAGGTCATTTTACACTCGGTCGGGTCGGGTGTGCACCCACCCGAAGAGCATTATATTCTGGCCACTGAATTAATTGAACAACATTTGAAGACAAGTCTGTGTTGAAAGTGCATTCAGCCAGTTTGGGAAATGGCAGTCTTAAAAGATGCCTACTGTAGCTCCAGAAGCATGTTTTGATGCAATATGGAGGCGTGTTTACAGTCAAGGTGGATTGTCCATTCTCGTCTTTACTCAACTACCTATAATACAGGTCAAGGTTCAGCTCCCTAGGCACACCTCATGAGATTTATCTTCAGAAGAAAGTTGTGGGATTATGTCATATCTTTGAGACGGACCTTAAACCAAGTTCCACAGGAATGCTTCTGTCAGTACTTGTCTAGGTAACCACTGCCTTGAATTGTTATGCTTCTGGTTCTTTTCAAGCAACTGCAGAGGATACAAAGCTCAATTGCTTAACCAGTGGTGCACCGATGCAAAAAGTAGGTGGAAAAAGACTTCATCATCACTTTCCCCAAAAAAATCAGGAAGTAGCTTAAGAGAGCACTGACATGCAGATTTCCTCAAAGGGCAGGAGGTTATTGATTTCATGCAGATAATCAATTAGCCCCTACCCCAATACCATGACTTTTATAATAGAAGTTAAGTATGTTTTATCTTTTATCAAGTTTCATATATGACCATAGACATAAAAGTGCATATGTAATACACATGTATATATGTGAATGTGCTAGCAGTCATAGTGCTTTCGTGTTGTCAAGTCATGTGTGATCATTATCTGAAGTGCTTGAAATATTGAACAGGCAACATGTTCATGAACATCTTGTGATAACCATGAACAATTTCCTGACTAGTGGCACATGTGACCATCAGGGTCATTGTGGAACATTCCATGGGAATATGGAAACAAAGCTTCAGATACTTTAGGTGACCAAAGGCAGTGGGGGGAATTCTAATCCCCAAAAATGGGCAGGCTTGGGTCAGATGGTTTGTTAAAATGTTAAAAATAGGAATCCTATTCCCGACCATCCACTTTACCAATTCACCCACTTTAACGCAGGCAGGGGAGGAGGCAGGCAACCAACCCGCTCCTAGGAGGCAGGTTGGTAATTTAAATATTATAATGAGGTTGCATGTTTTATTTGACTGACATTTTAAATTTAACCCTGGCTGGCCAAGTTATCCAGGCCTTGGAAAATCCATTGGCTAAAGGGAGGCAAGGACTGCCGGATCCACGAGACAAGTGCCTATCTGATCCCAGTCTCCCTCCTCCCTGTTTCCTGGCTCTGGGGCCTGATACTGAAGGTCTGTTCATCAGACAGCTACTCTGGCAGCCCGGAAATGGAGGTAAAAAATTGCTAACCAGGTCCTGCCATTAAATTCAGCAGGAACTGCACACAACCCATTCTTCTGGAATTCCAAGCTACATAGTAACGCACCCCCTCCCTCCCCACTTCTCAGTTAATATCCAGCCCGATGTTCTTATATAGCCTTGCCAGGGTCTCAAATATTATTATACTTTGTTGTACATTTAAAAAAACTAATATCACCCAGTTCAATTTTCGAGTTAGTGGCAGGAACTTTATTAAACTTTTGAAATCAAAATCCGATCTAGTTGTAGGCCCCCTGCAGAATTTTTAGGTACAAATGGTAGGACTGTGTATTACACATGCTCCATGTATTAGCACAAGACATAAAGCTGCCTAAACAGTGGCCCTTCAACAGCATGATCACCAAAAATTGCTAGGAGTCCTTCAGTTCAACTTCCCTCTAAGTGCAGGCCACAGCCTTTAAGAACTTCTGGCTCATTTGATATCCTATCCAAGCAAGCAGTGTGCTCCCCGCATTGACACATAGCATGCAGGGACTGCAGAACTAGCCATATTAATTTTGCATACATTTAGAACAGCAGTAACAGAGTGATACAGTTCTGCAACCTCTCTGAATGACATTCCCAAGTTCAGTACAGCAGCAACAGGAAACAAAGAGATAACAGATACATTTAGTACAGCAGCAACAGGAAGCAGAGATGACAGGTACATTCAGTACAGCAGACTGATGTCACCTGTGGTTCAGCTAGTAGCACTCACGCCTCTGACTCAGCAGGTTGTGGGATAGCATCATGCATAATACAGGAGTTGGTCACTTTTTTTTCCCTCTCGGGTGAAATATCCCATGTGTTAGGAAGATATAATAATTTTCATAATGTTATTGGAATTTATTGTAAAGTAGAGTAATAGTGGAGTCTGTGTGTGTGAGTGTGTGTGTGTGATGGTGGGACTTAATTGAATTAAAGGTAGCTGGTCTGTAGGCTTTGCTGTATCAGAAGATAAGCTAGGATTGAAATGTTAAGTAGGTAAACACGGGGTAAGTTTTAGAATGTGAAGTGTAAAAGTAACACTTGTGTTTTTAAATAAACCAGACTAGCTTGAATACAAAAGAGGGGATGAAATGTTTCACCTAGCCAGAAGAAGTTAAGAAACAGTGGCCAGAATTTTACCTCAGTGTGCAGGCACGCACCCGACATGCCAGAATGTGAAATGATGTGCAAAGACATCGGGCCTGCGTCTTGATGTCACCGCGCACCGTCGTGATATTTCGTTCGGCGGGTGCGCAGCTGATAATTGAAAGGCCCATTAACAAGGTAATTGATTTGAAGTTTACACTGCTCATCCAACCTAATGGTTGGCGGGCAGGCAAAAAGGCCAAGTGGCCTTTACATTCTTTAGTAAATCTCATCCATGAGCAGGACGAGGTTTCCTAAAGCTATTACAAATTAAATAAAACCTTTCTTTTGAAATTAAAAACATGTCCCATCTCATGTGACACAGTCACATGAGGGGACATGTTTCATTGAATTTTTATTGCATTTATTAATTTTTTCAGAAAGCGCTTCAATCGCCCTGAGGCAACTCCGTGCCTCAAGGAGATTGAAGAGCTCTTTTGCGCACATCCTTGAGCTGCATGCCAGGCCCACTCTCCTTCCTCCCCCCACCTGCAAAGGTGCACTATGCTCGCGATCCACGCACGGTGGGTCTTAACTGGCCCGCCCGCATGGAATCGCAGTACGGAGCCCATCGCAGGCGGCGGTTGGCTTCCCAACGCCCCCCCCCAACCCCCTCCCACCGAGCCCGCTCGATGCAGGAATAATTCAGGCCAGTGTGTTTATTTTCCCCAAAGATTACTGGTAAAATTGGTACTATGATAGATTTTTATTATTAGACTGGTAAAGTCAAAAGACACAGTGAAACAATGGGAATTTGCATTCAAAAGGGAAGATATTAATAAAGGAGAGAAGACCGTGTGTAATGGAAGGCATTTTAAGATCTAATACAAGTGTGAAAAGCTTCCAGCATCTAAGCCTCAAGCTGCTGTCTACAAGGAGCCAATGCTGAGATAAACTCATTTTGGATTCGACTGTCCAGGGTGTGTGCTTTGCCCGGGTCTGTTTAAACCTATGTGTTTTACTTTTGGCTTAACAAAGGTATAACTGAGGGTTTGATTAATTAGGGGATTTAGAAGTTATCTTAGTAGTAATTGGTAGATCTATGTATGTGCTTAAAATCATTTCTTCTATTAAGATAGGTTTAATTTAGTTTTGTAAGAAACCGATATGACTAGGCGGTCTTATTACTACTGAATTCAAGGCACGCATCTCGAAATATATACAAATTGCAAAACAGTTGTGGCAGTTGTTTCAAATTTCCCTTTGGGATTTGAGCAGCTCAGCATTTACCATCGGCTGTGCCATAACACATGGCACTATTTCAGAGGTGGGCAGGGCAAAAAGTCAGGACGTACTTTCATTATAGTACTAACAGGAGGTAGGTGGACTTCAGTTATATTCAGTACAGCAGTTCATTAATGCCCAGTTGCCTAAAATGGTAAACGCCAATAGCTTTATTATAAGCCTATAGAAAACTAAAGTCGTATATAAGGTCAGAGTAGGGAAGAATGGTAAAAAGGCAGAATTAAAGGCTCTTTATCTAAATGCACACAGCATTCAAGATGGAAGAATTGAGAGCTTACATAGTAACAAATGAATATGATATGATAGCCGTTAAAGAGACGTAGTTGCAAGGTGACCAAGATGAGAGCTGAATATTCAAGGATATTTGACATTTCGGAAGGACAGGAAGAAAGGAAAAGGAGGTAGGGTAGCTCTGTTAATAAAGAATAAGATCAGTACAATGGTGAGAAATGATCTTAGCTAGGAAAGTCAGATGTAGAATCAGTTTGGGTAGAGATAATAAATAGCAAAAAAAAAGTCTCTGGTGGGAGTACTTTATAGGTGCCCTAACCATAGAATGATAGAACTCTCACAGCACAGAAGGAGGCCATTAGGCCCATTGTGCACATGCCGGCCATCTGAGAGAGCAAATCAGCTAGTTCCAGTCCCCCGCCTTTTCCCCTTAGCCATGCAGTACCTACACTGGAGTACAAAGCACATGAATCTATGGCCCCACAAATATCCCTGTCCTCAATGATGGGAGACCCCAGCACATCAGTGCAAAAGGCAAGGCTGTAGCTTTTGCAACCATCTACAGTGATAAGTGCCAAATGGATGATCCATCTTGGCTTCCTTCTCAGGCCCCGAGAGTCACAGATGCCAGTCTTCAGCCAATTTGATTCACTCCACATGATATCAAGAAATAGCTGAAGCCACGAGAGATAACAATGCCCTGACAATCGTCTTAGCAACAGTTCTGAAGATGTGTTGCAAAACTGGTCAAGGCCCTAACCAAGCTGTTCCAGTGCACCTACAACATTAGCATCTACCCAGCAAGAGTAAAATTGTCCAGTTAAGTGGTGTTCACCAGAAGCAGAACAAATCCAATTTGGCCAATTACCACCTCATCAGCCTCCTCCTGATCATCAGCAACGTGTTGAAAGTTGTCGACAGTGCTATCGAACGGCATTTACACAGGCTACCCTTGACATCAAGGCAGCATTTGACCGAGTGTGGCATCAAGGTGCCCTAGGAAAACTGAAGTCAATGGGAATCAGGGGGAAAACTCTCCACTGGTTGGACTCATACCTAGCACAAAGGAAGATGGTTGTGGTTGTTGGAAGTCAGTCATCTCAGCTCTGGGACATCACTGCAGGAGTTCCTCAGGGTAGTGTCCTCGACCCAACCACCTTCAGTTACTTCATCAATGACCTTCCTTCCATCATGAGATCAAAAGCGGGCATGTTCACTGATGATTGCATTATGTTCAGCACCATTCGCGACTCCTCAGATACTGAAGCAGTCCATGTCCAAATGCAGCAAGACCTGGACAATATCCAGGCTTAGGCTGACAAGTGGTGATTAACATTCACACCACACAAGTGTCAGGCAATGACCATCTCCAACAAATAAGAATCCAACCATCACCCCTTGATGTTCAATGGCATTACCATCACTGAATCCCCCACTATCAACATCCTGGGAGTTACCATTGACCAGAAACTGAACTGAACTAGCCATACAAATACTGTGGCTACAAGAGCAGGTCAGAGGCTAGGAATCATGCGACAAGTAACTCACCTCCTGTCTCCCCAGAGCTTGTCCGCCATCTACAAGGCACAAGTCAGGAGTGTAATGGAATACTCTCCACTTGCCTGGATGAGTGCAGCTCCCACAACACTCAAGAAGCTTGACATTATCCAGGACAAAGCAGCCCGCTTGATTAGCACCAATCCACAAACATCCACTCCCTCCATCACCAATGCACTGTAGCAGCAGTGTGTACCATTTACAAGATGCACTGCAGGAATTCATCAAGGCTCCTTCAACAGCACCTACCAAACACAAGACCACTACCACCTAGAAGGGCAAGGCAGCAGATAGAAGTTCCCCTCCAAGTCACTCACCGTCCTGACTTGGAAATATATCGCCATTCCTTCACTGTCACTGGGTCAAAATCCTGGAATTCCCTTCCTAACAGCACTGTGGGTGTACCTACACCACATGGACTGCAGCTCACCACCACCTTCTCAAGGGCAACTAGGGATGGGCAATAAATGATGGCCCAGCAAGTGAAGTCCACACCCCGTGAATGAATTTTTTAAAAAGCACTAATGTGCTCACTGACACTATGTTTGGATTCTGCAAGGGCCATTCGGCTCCTGACCTCATTTTAACCTTGGTCCAAACATGAACAAAAGAGCTGAACTCCAGAGGTGAGGTGAGATGACTGCCCTTGACATCAAGGCTGCATTTGACCGAGTGTGGCAACAAGGACCCTGGCAAAATTGAAGTCAATGGGAATTGGGAGAAAATTCTCCACTGGCTGGAGTCATACCCAAAACAGGGAAGATGGTTGTGGTTGTTGGAGGTCAATCATCTCAGTTCCATGACATTGCTGCAGGAATTCTCAGAGTAGTGTACTAGGCCCAACTGTCTTCAGCTGCTTCATCAATGACCTTCCTTCCATCATAAGGTCAGAAGTGGAGATGTTCACTAATGATTGCACAATGTTCAGCACCATTCGTAACTCTTCAAATGAAGCAGTCCATGTCCAAATGCAGCAAGACCTGGACAACAGTCAGGCTTGTGCTGATAAGTGGCAAGTAACATTCATGCCCCGCAAGTGACAGGCAATGACTATCTCCAACAAGAGAGAATCCAACCATCTCCCCTTGACATTTAATGGCATTATCATCGCTGAACCCCCACTATCAACATTTTGGGGGGAGAAGGCGGGGGGCAGTTACCATTGACCAGAAACTGAAGTAGACCAGTCATATAAATACTGTGGCTACAAGAACAGTTCATGTGCTGACTCCTCAAAGCCTGACCAATATCTACAAGGCACATGTGATGGAATACTCTCCATTTGCCTGGATGAGTGCAGCTCCAACGGCACTCAGGTAGCTCGGCACCATCCAGGACAAAGACTTGTTCGGCACCCCATCCACCAACTTATACATTTACTCCCTCTACTACCTACACACAGTGGCAGCAGTGTGTACGGTATACAAGATGCACTGCAGCAAATTACCAAGGTTCCTTTGACAGCACTTTCCAAACCCGTGACTTGTACCACCTAGAAGGACAAGGGCAGCAGATGCAGGGGAACATCACCAAGTTCCCCTCCAAGCCACATACCATCCAGATTTGGAACTAATTTGCTGTTCCTTAACTGTCGCTGTATCAAAACCCTGAAACTCCCCCCTAACAGCACTGTGGGTGTACCTACACCACATGGACTGCAGCTCACCACCACCTTCTCAAGGGCAATTAGGGATGGGCAATAAATGCTGGCTTAGCCAGTGATGCCCACATCTCATGAATGAATAAAAATAAACTGACTCCACTTCAGTTCAATAAGCCTCAAATCAGTCAGCATTCCTCTGATCTCTTTCCCCGTATTCAGTAAGTGCAGAGCTATAGATAGTATTGCACAGATGATCCCACGTTGACACTGCACTCAGACCTTGGGCATTGTTTTCCAGAAACAGCCTGATAAAGGATGTTGAGGAATTCCTGGGTCCTTTCTGGGTGAGTGGTATGGCAAATGTTGATCCAAAGAATCACTTTTCTTCTTGGAGTGGTATAGCTTCCTTGGCTGAAGCCTGATCTTGCTAAACACCAGAGACTGGTCAGTGCCACAGGCAGCATTGTGATAGCTATGAGTGATGAGAACACTGTTGAGAGTGGTACATCTGGTGATGATGAGATCGAGCTGGTGCCAGTGGTGTGACCTTAGACAAATTGTGGCACGGCTTGAAAGTAGCTGTTCACCATAGAGTTCGTGGTAACAGCATAACCCCGGAAACCTCCTCATTTTTGTTCATCTTGCCAATTCCCTGATGCACTATGCACATTGGACAAGCTGTGTAGTCGATACCCACCCTTGCATTGAAGCTCCCTAAAAGGTACAGTTCCTTGGTGCTGGGAATTCAGCTGATAGGAGCATCAAGTGACACAGAGAATTGGCCCTTGGCATCTGGGGTGGAGTTGAGTGTTGGGCCTAGATGAACATGAGGTTAACAGAGCCCACGCTTGTTGACAAGCAAAGAGTAAGAAGTTTATCTGAGCCTTCTGTGGGGGTTCAATCGTCACGAGTGGAGTGTTTTTTTACTGCAAAACCCATTCCATGCTCATGTGTTTCCTCTTGGGTTTTCCCCTGCCAGACAAACATAGAAACATAGAAACTAGGAGCAGGAGTAGACCATTTGGCCCTTCGAGCCTATTCCGCCATTCATTATGATCATGGCTAATCATCTAACTCAATAGCCTGCTCCCACTTTCTCTCCATACCCTTAGATCCCTTTCGCCACAAGAACTATATCTAACTCTTTCTTGAAAACATACAATGTTTTGGTCTCAACTACTTTCTGTGGTAACGAATTCCACAGGCTCACCACTCTCTGGGTGAAGAAATTTCTCCTTATCTCAGTCCTAAATGGTCTACCCCATATCCTCAGACTGTGACCCCTGGTTCTGGACTCCCCCACCATCGGGAACATCCTTCCTGCATCTACCCTGTCTAGTCCTGTTAGAAATTTATAGGTTTCTATGAGATCCTCCCCTCAATCTTCTGAACTCCAGTGAATATAATCCTAATTGACTCAATCTCTCCTCATATGTCAGTCCCTCCATCCCAGGAATCAGTCTGGTAAACCTTCGCTGCACTCCCTCTGTAGCAAGTACATCTTTCCTCAGATAAGGAGACCAAAACTGCATGTAATATTCCAGGTGTGGCCCTGTATAATTGCAGCAAAACATCCCTGTTCCTGTACTCGAATCCTCTGGCTATGAAGGCCAACATACTATTTGCCTTCTTTATCACCTGCTGCACCTGCATGCTTACCTTCAGCGACTGGTGTACAAGGACACCCAGGTCTCGTTGCACATTCCCCTCTCTCAATTTATAGCCATTCAGATAATAATCTGCCTTACTGTTTTTGCTACCAAAATGGATAACCTCACATTTATCCACATTATACTGCATCTGCCATGCATTTGCCCACTCACTCAGCTTGTCCAAATCACTGAAGCATATCTGCATCCTCCTCACAGCTCACCCTCCCACCCAGCTTTGTGCCATCTGCAAATTTGGAGATATTACATTTAACTCCCTCATCTAAATCATTAATATATATTGTAAATAGCTGGGGTCCCAGCACTGATCCCTGCGGTACCCCACTAGTCACTGCCTGCCATTCAGAAAAAGACCCATTTTTTCCTACTCTTTGTTTCCTGTCTGCCAACCAGTTTTCTATCCATCTCAATACACTAGCCCCAATCCCATGCGCTTTAATTTTACATGCCAATCTCTTATGTGGGACTTTGTCAAAAGCCTTCTGAAAGTCCAAATAAACCACATCCACTGGCTCCCCTTCATCAACTCTACTAGTTACATCCTCGAAAAATTCCAGTAGATTTGTCAAGCATAATTTCCCTTTCATAAATCCATGCTGACTCTGTCCGATTCTGCCACTGTTTTCCACGTGCTCAGCTACTAAATCTTTTATAATGGACTCTAGAATTTTCCCCACTACCGACGTCAGGCTGACTGGTCTATAATTCCCTGTTTTCTCTCTGCCTCCCTTTTTAAATAGTGGGGTTACATTAGCTACCTTCCAATCTGTAGGAACTGTTCCAGAGTCTATAGAATCTCGGAAGATGACCACCAATACATCCACTATTTCTAGGGTCACTTCCTTAAGTACTCTGGGATGTAGATTATCAGGCCCTAGGGATTTATCGGCCTTCAATCCCATCAATTTTCCCAACACCATTTCCATACCAATACTGATTCCTACAGTTCCTCCCTCTCATTAAACCCTGTGTTCCCCAGCATTTCTGGTATGTTATTTGTGTCCTTCTTTGTGAAGACAGAACCAAAGTATGTATTTAGTTGGTCAGCCATTTCTTTGTCCCTCATTATAAATTCCCCTGTTTCTGACTGTAAGGGACCTACATTTGTCTTCACCAATCTTTTTCTCTTCACATACCTATAGAAACTTTTACAGTCAGTTTTTATGTTCCCTGCAAGCTTACTCTTGTACTCTATTTTTCCCTTCTTAATCAATCCCTTGGTCCTCCTTTTCTGAATTCTAAACTGCTCCCAATCCTCAGGTCTGTTGTTTTCAGGTAATCATGTATCTGTTCAAGGGGTCCACTTTGAGCGAGCCTAGTTTCTTAGCACTGCAATGTCCAAATTAAGCCTTGTAAGATCTTTGTTGATCACAGGTGTCTTGTGTGCATTATCAATCTGCAGAAGGTCTCCGGTAAGGCCAGGTCACATGGTCTTTATGTTCCAACTTGCAATGCAAAATACTGGTGCCTTCTTTGTTCAGTTTGCCTTGCTTGGTGTATAGATTAGCGACCAGCCTTTCGAGGGATAACTCTCTGAGCTCCAAGCACCCATGGCGGGACAGCACCTAACTGACTGGGGGCTGGCCAGCTTGAGGTGGGCAGTAACTATCTGGTGAGTTGCAATAATCTCTTCTACCATCAGACGTAACTCCTGGCACTCATGCTCTATGCCAATCGGGCGAGAGCCTATAATTGGTTTTCATGTTGTGCCAATGTGGACCTCAAAACTGCAGTGCCCTACCCAGGATGCAAGCCTTGACAAATAGTATGGAGACCCTGAGTTACACAAGCATCAGGACCCCCCACCCCCACCCCACCCCCCCGCCCTTGGCATTGGTACCAGCTCGGCTGCAGGAGGTGCTGGAAAAGCTGCCTGAGAGATGATAGATTACTGCCTTCAGGACTCCATTCTGGATTTTCTGTCAGGGTCTACTCCTTCTTCTCCTCCAATGCACCCAAGGCAGTGGGGCTATTTACCCATAGCTGGGGGTCTGCTTAGTGGGCACCAGCCTGTAACTACAGGCCAGTGGGCCTGTATGCCACATGTCTGGGGGTCAGACCTCCTCTGAGTCCCCTGTAGTTTAGCCTATGTCCACAAGGTAACCTGTTTATGTTTGTTGCCACAGGGAGGCACTACATGGGGCTTGCTGATGAAGAGGTTACATACTGATGGGACAGACTTACACATTCAGCTGTCTTTTTTCAATAGCTGTACTGCTAGTCAGTAGTAAGAGCTGACAGCAAGACAAGCACCAACCGCTACGCTAACGCACTTGATGCATCAGATCAACCGGAGACAATTCCGCCTCCACCATAGAATAAAATTACCAACTGCCAAATGATTGAGCATAACAAGGCAACCATCATCCAGACCATGCTGATAGAGTGCCGCTGCATCGGTCAAGATATTTCATCCACATTGAAGATTTCAAGACCGCAAAACAGATCCTTTGAAGTGGACATGAACAAGCCGACCAAATGCAGAGTGGGCAACAAATGTTGTACAAAAATATGCTCAAGTACAATTTCAACTACGTACCATCAATACTTACAGTCAATCGCACCAGGTGACAGCAGCACCAATGTATTGATTCCGCAGTAAAAATCAGCAATACCGGAAACATGAACAGCAACAGCTTGTTGACCTCAGATGGTCTATTTAGGCCTGCAAAATCTTCAGGCACCTTTCCCTGTCATACTGGTGTCAGGGACAGAGGAGGAGAGATAAACTGAAAACCCAAATTCCCTTCCCTTCCGGTGGTAATCAGTGCGGTTTTTTTCCCTGAAAAGGTAGATTTATTTTTATTCATTCACAGGATGTTGACATCACTGGCTGGGACAGCGTTTATTGCCCATCCCTAATTGCCCTTGAGAAAATGAAGGTGAGCCATGTTCTTGAACTGCTGCAGTCCATATGGTGTAGGTACACCAACAGTGCTGTTAGGGAGGGAGTTCCAGGATTTTGACCCAGTGACAGTGAAAGAACACAATATAGTTCCAAGCCAGGATGGTGTGTGGCATGGGGGTAAACTTGAAGATGGTTGGGTTCCTGGTGCAGGTGTGTGTGTCTAAACCCATGTTAGCATGTGGTCAATTTAAAAGTAACAGCAGCAGATGTTTGTGGGTTTGAACAATGTGGATTACTTATTCGCACACCAAAGATGTAAATGCTATGTTAGGCATACACCACACACTTCAGAAAGATACAATTAAAGAAAATAGTGCACTTCCTGAAGGTTTAAACCAAACGAATATATAACGGTTCACGTGTCTTTGAGAGTTCAGTCAAAAGAAAGCTTTTCCCACTTTTCAATTGTAATTTAGAGAAGTTTAGATAGCTTGGGTCAGATATCAGGATTGTTGCAGAGTGTATTCGAAGAGAAGACTGTTCACCAGGTCATGACATCAGGCTTGTTGTATCAGGAAGTCCAATTTCTTTACAGGTGAACTCAGAGCTTTCAAATCAAGCTGGAAGACTTCTTAAAAGAATTTTAAGCCTCTTGGTTCTTCAAAGGCAAAGGTGACACAGCCTTTCTCCACTGCTGTTGTCTTTCCACTGTTATTCTGCAGACTGCTGCCAGGTCTCTTCTGAGTTTTGGGATAAAAGGATTTCAGTATCAGAGAACCAGATTAAGTCACACAGTCAATGGCCATCGATATAGAATAAAAGATGGTCTTTCAGTATCAGAGAACCAATTTCAGCCACGTGGTCAACAGCCATTGATATACAATAGATGGTGGTCTTTCACATTTATCTTGTGGATAACTGGTCTTGTCAGATTTCGTTTGTTACATTGCAAACCTGTTGACAATCTAGGAGTCCATTGACCCTATGTTTTGGAGTAAGATTCAAACAATGGCAAGGATGAATTCCAAAAAGGAGTACTGTCTCGGCATGTCTATCCACCCATTATGATTCAAATCTGAACTTCCTGGAAGCTTGAGGGTCTGTGTTAAAATTGCATAGGTCACCTGAACCAATGGCAGCCATCTTAACAGTTAATCAGTGTCCATTTTTAAATAAATTAAGTCAGTTCCAGAAGCTTGCATGCAAGCACAGTCCATGTTTAAAGTTATGAATATGACATGCCTTTTACTGGGCATAACACTGGTCTCACTAGTCATGGAGATTGATCCTCTTTACAATAAGGTATATCATTTTGAGAAAGAGGAATGGTAAGAAGCAGAGATGAGAGACACACATTGAGTACAACATGCAAAACAGATACAGGGAGCAGAGAGGCAATGTAATCAACGTTTTTAAAAATACTTTTACAATCAAATTTATTCAAAATTATCCCTGTGAGGAATTTCCCCCTTTGATTTGCACAGTCATATTGGACATCTAAATTCATTCAGATCATTAAATTTTAGCCAATTTCAGCTCTTAATATACAAAAGTCGAGCACCAGATGTTAACAAAATATTGCATTGATCCAGACTGTGTAGTAAATATAGGACTTGACTATGAGATATCATAAGATAAGTTGTGCCAAATGAGAAGCAATTGTCAATGTTTTGTTAACGTGCACTCCTCAGAGCCTTGATTGTAAGATAGGAAATCAATTCCAGCAAGAAGCTGGTCAATTGCTCAATACTCACTTGTCATAATGTATTTTTAAGAGCCAGTAAAGCTGACAGGATATAGTTATTACAGTGCCTGGTTCTTGCATATGTTTATTACAGCTGTAGTTTGCATGTGCGTATGTATATCAGTCTGCCTCCTGTGCATGCTCAGCTCTTCCTCTCTTTTCCCAGCTTACTTTGTCTTTCCCATCCTAACCCCACAGCCACTGTGGATCTCATCCATTTAACAATTGGATTGATGTGCATTCCATGCAGAATACCAGTTTGGTTGAAGTATGTTACATTGTTAACAACAGCTGGATTAGTATGCACTGCAAAAACGTAACTGTACTAAGGGAAGAAGGAAGGGGAAGGAGGCGGAGTTTGTATTTACGATCTCAAGGGTCGGCTTGACTCAGTTTGATGCAGCCTGAATTCTTTGGTAAGAAGGTTAGGATTTTGAGCTGCCTAATAGGATTTGAACTCATAGGCCAGAACTTTCTCGTAGGCGTGCGAGGGTGGGCCCCGCTTGCCGACACATAAAATGACGCGTGGTGACGTCGGATGAGCGTCCTAACATCACCGCACGTCATTGCGATAGTTAGGTAGGGGGGACGCGTGATGTTCTCCAATGCGCGTCCGCCATTAATTAATCACCCAGTTAAGGCCCTTGAGGCAGCAATTGTCTGCTATTTTTCGGGGCCCGTGCGATCTTCAGGATTCTGCACGGGCGCAAAGGGCAGGCGGGTAGGAGACATTTGTACAAAGCTCATCCATGGGCGGGATAAGAGGGGTCAGTGGGGTCGCGAGTGGTATCTGTTAGATTCTTAATTGTGAAAGTCATTGACACTTGCCTGTGTGAGCAGGAATACTTCAAAACTCTTCACAGCTGCTTGGACAGGAGTAACAGCCTTCAGGTCAGGACTCTAAAGGAAAGATCATTTTTGGGGCCTGTATGTTTCAGGAAGCCTTCCCTTAGTCTGGTAATGGAAATTGTGCTATCCACTGGAGGCACCTCCTCCAAGGAGGAAGGAAGGGCCAGGAGAGGGTGGAGGCCAGGAGTCCATATTCAGCCTCCAGGGGAGCCACCTTTGGGAGGAGAGGCGCAGGCAGAAGGGGCTCAGGGCCAACAGGAAGTCCAAGGTGGAGGGGCCGCAGAAGATGTCAATATCCTGCTGCCAGGGTTTACAGGCGGTGAAGCAGCTACCTCAATATGTCTGAGGTGCAGTACCGAAGGAGGCACCATTTCTCAAGGGAGACAGTGTCCTCTATCTGTCAAATGGTCAGCCCTGAGATCTGCTCCAACTGTGTGCGTGGACACCTTATGCCAGTGGCGCTGAAGGTCACGGCTGCCCTCAACTTCTATGCCTCCGGCTCTTTCCAGGGGTCGGTGGGTGATCTCTGCGGAGTTTCCCAATCAGCAGTCCACACTTGCGTCAAGCAGGTGACAGATGCTCTGTTCAGGCGTGCATTGACTTTCATCCACTACAGCTGGGACCAGGCCAGCCAGACAGAGTGAGCCAGAGGCTTCGCAGCCATTGCTGGCTTCCCCCACGTCCAGGGTGCTATAGACTGTACACATGTGGCCATCAAGGCGCCAGCAGATGAGCCTGGTGCCTTCGTCAACAGGAAGGGCTTCCACTCCATGAACGTGCAGATAGTGTGTGACCACAAGATGCTGATTCTACAAGTCTGTGCAAGGTACCCAGGCAGCTCCCATGACGCTTACATCCTGAGACACTCCCAGAATTTATGCTCTTCAGTGCTCCAGCCCGGCTGGATGGATGGCTGCTGGGTAACAAGGGCTATCTCCTCAAAAGGAAGCTCATGAAGACTCTCCACCATCCAAGAACAGAGGCTGAGCAGCGGTACAATAGGAGCCGGCGGTGGTAGAGAGAATCATCAGTCTTCTCAAAATGCGCTTCTGATGTCTGGACTGCTCATGGGGCACACTCCAAAACCCCCAGATCGTGTGTCACTGATAGTGGGAGCATACTGCGTTCTATACAATCTTGCGCTGGAAAGGGGTGACGCAGTGGACAAAGAAGATGTAGACGCAGTTGCTCCAGCTGCACACGATGAGTCCAGCAGTGAGTCCGAGGATGAGCACACACAGGAGAATGCTGAGGGGATAAACGCTGACCCGGGCATACTCCAGGGAGGCAGAGACACCCAGGAGGCTTTAATCCAACAAACCTTCTGCTAGCCCATCACAGATGGACCTTCAACACACGCCAGGGCTGCAGGCTCCGTACTCAATACCTGAGTGCAAAATCTGCCTCGATAGGAACATTAACTAAAGGCCTTGTCAATAAAGCTCAATGTCACACAACTCACTAATAACAACATGGGTTCCCGTCCATCTGCAGAAGAAAGGAGTCACCCTGAGCCACGCTTACATATCAAAATGTAATGATTTAACAAAATGAAGTTCAGAAAAAAAAAACAAATGTGTTGCACATCACACCAAGTGGTCATGAACTAATTGTGGGGCAACATAAAAGCACCAGTGAGAAACCCGTGGTGTGCCAAAGGCACCTTAAATTTATGCTTGCAAGTGCTAGGTCTAGGTGCTGTCCCCTTGCTGGCACTGGCATCTGAGACAGCCTGCTCACTGTGCTGTCCTGTTGGCCTCAATTACCTTGGCGGTTGTGCTCAGGCCCGTGGAGCCTTTGATGGCCCCGCCTGGGAGGGAGTTCCACAGATAGCATCTCTCCAGTTGCCGCAGCCTCATTGGATGCCATGGTCACTGGCAGAGGGGCGGAGGAGCTGCTGCCCTCATCCGGAGCGCCCTGAGAGGAGCCCGCAGGGACAACAGGCAACTGCTGCGCCGACATGAGGTTGCTTCGGACCTCCCTGTTCACTGTAGATGGATGGGCACCGGGCTGGGATATTTGGTGCCCAAACAATCTCCCACACTGGCACTGACCAGCTGAGGTCAATGCCACTGTGAGGGCTTGCAGGTCCGAGCGCATCACCAGGAGGCCCTGATTGGTCTTCTGGAGGAGCCTCTCCACGAGAGTCGCCACTCTCTCCAAGGAGGAAGCATGGCACTCGGCCACAGGGCTTATTGCTTCGGTGATGCTCCGCTGGACTCCTCCAGCACAGGCACCATGCCTCGCATTGCCTCATGTATCTCCACCAGATCCTCCCGCACACCCTGCTGCACTTTCAGCATTCACTGCCTCATAGACAACTCCAGAGGTACATCATCAGCCACCAACCGAGCATGTGCCTGGTCTCCAGCAGTTCTCCGACTGCCGGCGCCATGGGCACTCTCTGTCTCCACCTACACCTCAAATGAGTGTGAAGTGCCCTCACCGCTGTGCCCTGGGACACTAGCTGACGATCTAATTCCCACCGTGGTGCTAGTATCTGCACTGATGACTGCCTGGCAGAGATGGTATGATGTTGGTGAGTCAAAATGTTCAGGGCCCTCAGGTGTGAGAGGTGGCCCCTCTGCCTCCTCCTCCTGACCCTGGTCTGGTGATGCTGAAAGGAAGAACAAGGACATTTGATTAGTTAAAGTGGAGACAATGTCAATGTGCATGTCTGTCCCCCGGATCATTACGCGCTCATCCTTCCATAATGGTCAACCCATGTTGCTAACTTCAATCACTGAGCACTCAGCAGTGCCATGGCTGCTGGGACACACATGGTGACCTCAGTGCTCAGCAAACATACCTCCCCATGGCACCCCAGCCTCACCGCCACCTATTGGATCTGGGTGCATGGTGATCCAGATCCATGGCCTACTGCTCAAATGGCCTCCGCCAGTCCGCATCTGCTTGGCGGGAATTGTGTGCAGTCTTCTCCTGAAAAGGAGAGAGGAGTATTGATTAGTCCACCCTGTACCTGGATTCCCATCGCATCCCTGCCACCCCAACCAGAGTGGGATATTCCAGGACTCTAGTGCTCCGTCACCCCACAGCTGCCGCCCACTCACCCAAACAAGCCAGGGCTGACCCCCATCCCCCCATTGCCCACATGCTGCCTCCATCACATTTGGCACCACACAGTCTAACCTTGCAAAGCAAGGAGGCACATGCACGGGGAATGCAAAGGCCAGCAGATGGATTGGTGCCCTGCTACCTGGAATCTCCCCTCCCAGCCTGTTAGCACCCTGGCTTTGACATGCTTCACAGTTCCAGCAATATGTCTAGGTGCAGATCCTTGAGTTTGCCCCCGAATCTATACTCTGGATGTCAGTGTCACACGTGCTGCGGGTGCAGAACCCATCTCAGCACTACCCTCTCAGGGTGAACTAGGCATGGGCTTTCCCATCTAGTGAGGGAAACATGCCGTGAAGGATTCAATGCTGTAACTGCACTCAGTGTTGTTGTGCAGGTGTGGTTGCGGGTTGGGGGGTGGGGGGTGGGGGGTTGCGGGCTGGGGGCTTGCGCCTTGGGGAGAAAGGCTGACGGCTGCATTAAGTGACCTCTGCCAACGTGGTACTCACCCTTCCCGAGCGCAGGAGGTCATTGAATCTCTTGGGGCACTGGGCCCACATGCATCGCACCACATCATGGGAGCTCACTGTCTCTGCCACCTCATCCGAGGCACGTTTGGTCAGGTGGGGGGGGCCTCCGCCTCCCGCCCCTCAGAACGAGGATCCCCCGCCATGCTGCCACCTCCTCCAGGAGGGCAGCTAGGCACTCATCCGAAAACTGACGGGCACTCTGCCCCGCTGCCCTACCCTCCAGCCTGGCCTGCCCTGCTGCCCTACTCTCCGGCCTGGCCTGGCCCTCTGGTGAGCCCTTCTACTTGCCATTGTGGGCAGCCTTGCCAAGGCTGCCAGCGCTTCATTTAAACAGGCTGCCAGGTCGCCATTGGACTCGGCGATCATTGCGCTCCCGCCACCGCCCGCCCTCTCCCGCTATCCTCGGGAGTCACACATTATTGTGGATGGGCCTTAATTGGCCCGCCCGCGCAAAATGGCGGCGCAGACCTGATCGGGTCCGCCTCTGCAACTGCTCCCACTCGGCCCGCTCGACATGGGGAAAACTCTCCCCATAATTTAGGCACAACATCCAGTGCAGTACAGAGGGAATTTTGCACAATTGATGTGCTATTTTCTGGTAATGTGGGTGTTAATATACATGGAACAATTTGAAGATGCATAGAGAGTTTTCAATGTCCTGGCCACAACCAATGGCACTATCAACTAGCATTCATCTTGTAGATGTTAGCAGAACGTTTATGACAGGGAACTGGTGCGATGCTTGTCTGTACATCAACAATAACTGCACTTTATAAGGAGTGCATTGAGGCTTTTTGACTTTGTAATCTAAATTATAAATGTAAATATTAGTATTTTTAATGTCAATGTGCTAAGGTTGTGCTAATGTACATGACTCACTCAATCAATTGTATTTTCGAACACTGCTCCTATGTTCCTCATATTAGCAGCATTGGATGTCTATCTTTTATACCATTACTTAAAACTATTAAATGGCTTTAATATAATTAACTGCAAGCAGGCGAGTGCTTTTGGCATGAATACATAACCCCTTTGGAAAATTAGATGGCACATTAAATAGGCAGAAATCTGGTGTGATGAGTTTCTGTCCACCTCATGCTCATTACTCAGGTGTGAGCTATTGGAAATCTACCCTAATCTGTGTTTGATGGCAGCAGGATTCATATTTTATGCATCTGTTGGAAATAGAATCATTCTTAATTGGTCAAGGTAAATGTCCTTCTATTATCTTCCTAAGTGAAGGACCAAAATCTATTGGAATACCTATCAATGTCTGGCAGCATTTTTCCTGGACTATGAAGGAAATTCATCCTGCAGAACTGTTTTTTTTCCCAAGATTTAACATTTTTTCTTGTTTTCATAGTTCCAATTTGGTTTACACCCACCATTAACCAAAGCACTGATTTCCTTAACTCATGGAGAGACAGGGCAAAAATGAAATGATGCGTTGTGAGGAGAGTCAGTGTTATTACAGGTTCTTCACTGCAAAGTTAGAATTGATGGAATCCTGTGAACAGGTCACCTGCTTTTTTTCTTTAAACTGGAAAGGATGCATCAACTGGAAAAACACAAAAAATGGGGGAGAAAATAATTTGGAAAAAAGGAAACCATCAGATAAAAAAATGAATGCAAACTTTGCCTGGAACAAATGAAGAATGAATGGTATGAAGAAACCCAATGATCTGTTTTCGAAACTGGAACTTTTGCGTTCTGGTGTCCTGGAAAGACATGAACTTTAATCATTTTTTTTATTTCTTTCACTTCAGACAGTTGCATGATATGTAAAATTACAGAAATCTATCCTATTCCTGTTTGAATGGTTTCCGGCAATCAATAAGGAGGCATAAGTACTTACTGTGAGGAATTCTAAAACTATTTGAATATCTAGAAAGCTCATAGCCTAGCATTTTTAATTAGATCTACCTAATCAGAAGATTGGCACCACATTCACAAACATTCACTCCCTGAACCACAGTAACAACAATGTGTACCATCTACAAGATCCACTGCAGGAATTCACCAAGGCTCCTTAGACAGCAACTTCCAAACCCACAACCACTACTATCTAGAGGGACAAGGGCAGCCGATAAATGGGAACACTACCATCTAGAAGCTCCCCTCTAAGTCACTAACCATCTCGACTTGGAAATATATCACCAGTCCTTCACTGTCGCTGGGTCGAAATCCTGGAACTCCCTTCCTAACAGCACTGTGGGTGTACCTACACCACATGTACTACAGCGGTTAAAGAAGGCAGCTCAACACCCACCTTCTCAAGGGCAACAAGGGATGGGCAATAAATGCTGGCCCAGCCAGCGAAGTTCACATCCCATGAATGAATTAAAAAATCAGAAGAATTGCTCGAGATTCATTACAATAGGGGCAGAATTTTGCCCTTGGTGGGCGGGCTCAGCAGGGGTGGTTGAGAAGCCGACCACCACCTGCGATCGGGACTGGACCACTGTCATGAAGCTATTAATGTATATTATTGGAAATTATTTTTCTTTTAAAATGGAGGTTTAATTGGATTAAAGCCAGCTAGTCAGGGTGCTTTGATGTATACTAGTTTTGAGATGTAAGAAAGGTAGAGTACATTTGCATTTTGCTGAATAGAGCATTCAAGAAGAGGAGTGAAATCTGGCACCTAGCTAGCAGAGACCAAGCAATGTTTATATTACTAATAAAATTGGTACTATGAAAGGGGTTTTATTGTTAGAAGAGGTGGAGTTCAAAGGGGCTGCTGATACAATGAGAATTTACATTCAATGAGGTATGCTGGGTATAACCAATAGCAATTTTGTGTGTGCAGGGCAGAGGTAATGTAAGATCAATGCCTGTAAGCCTACCACTGTGTCTGCAATGGAACCAAAGTGAAAGTAACCTCATTTTGAATTTGTACGGTGAAAATGCTTTGCCTGGTGTCTGCTTAAATTTTATGGGTTGCTGTTGCCTTAGTGGAGACTAGTTTGGGAATTTGTTAAATGTTATGATAGTAGTAATTTGTAGCCATGTGTATATATTTAACTTATGTAAATTAATAAATGGCTTGTGTAGTTTGACATAAAAACCTCTCGAGAACTAACGGTCTGATTCCTGAATTTAGAGTTGCATCTCAAACATACCACTTAAAACATTGGTCATGACAGTTATTTAAAGTCTCCCCCTGGGATTTTTAAACAACTCAGCTTTACCAACTGCTGTGTCATAACAATTGTGGGCTCTAGTGGGATAAAAATATTTCTAACTCCTTGATTGGTTTGCAATTGGTGAATCTTAAGGTTACGGGTATGAGAAGCACTTTGAAGTCAGGAGTTGGTGACATATTTTAGAAGTGGTGAGACTGCAAAATGTTTTGGCAGTTGCTAAGATTTGTCTGAGAATAAAGGATGTAACTGATTGTGTTGGAAAAAATAACCAAGAGTAAGTTAACAGAGTTGGCAAATAAGCTAAAATTGGGGTTACCTGAGGGTGCTAGGAAATCAGACATAATTAAAAATGTAGCACAGCATCTACAGTTGGAAGTGAAACCTGACACTAGTGAGTCACAGCTGGAGGTAGTGAGACTTCAGTTACAAATGAAGATGCTTGAATTTGAACAAGCAAAGGAACTGAAAAAGCTTGAATTAGAAGCAAAGGACAGAGAAATGGCTTTTAAAAGGGGATTAGAAATTATGAAGATAGAGAAGGAGGAAAGAAAAAAAGAAAGAGAATTCCAACTGAAAATGTTGGCTGTTAAAAAAGAGACGTCAGTAGGTGAGGAAGGACTTATCTCCAGAGTAAAACACAGTGAGGAGATGTTTAAATTTGTACAAGCTTTTCGAAAGTTTGAGGAAAAAGATAGTGAAGCATTCTTTATTTCATTTGAGAAGCTAGCTAAACAATGGCCCCAGGAAAACTGGATGCTATTATTACATCTAAGTTGTTATGTAGGGTGCATGAGGTATATGCTTTATTATCAGAAGAAATGTTGGCGAATTATGATGCAGTGAAAAAAGCTATTTTGAGTGCATATGAGTTGGTTCCTGAAGTATACAGGCAGAAATTTAATATGGGAAAACAGCCTGGACAAACTTATATTGAGTTTGAAAGAGTAAAACAAAGTAATTTTGACCAGTGGATATGGGTGTTAAAAATAGAGACAACCTATGCAGCTCTTAGGGAAGATATTCTTTCGGAAGAATTCAAAGATTCAATCCCTTCAGTCGTGAAAACTCATGTGGAGGAACAGAGGGCTGATTCTGTAACATAAGCAGCAGAGATAGCTGATGATTATAAGTTAGTTCTTAGAGCTAAACCTTTTTATAGTCACCATTTCAAATTGGAAAAGGATAACAAGTGGGAAGGTGAAAGGAAGATATAGATAGTCAGGGAAGAGAAAGAGTAGCTGGAAGTTCCCAGGAAGTTTTTTCTCAGAATAAAAAGGAAGGTGCTAAAAGTAGAAGTGACATTCGAAAATTGAGGTGTTTTCATTATAACAAAGTGGGGCACATGAAGTCAGTGTGTTGGAGATTGCAGGAAAATTCTGTTGGAATTATTGGTGTTCAGAAATGCTATAGAAATAAAAATACTGTGGGTTCTGAGGTTCAGGCACAGGAGAAACCAATGGTTTGTTTACTGGTGAAACAGGAAGAATCAATGATAGGTGAAGAAGTGGGAATGTGTTCACAGTTTACACAAGAGAATTCTGAGGAGCAGGTTGCAGAAATGTTTAAAAATTTGTGTTTGAAGGGAAAGTCTTTCCATGTGCACAGGGTGAAGTAGGTAAAGATGTTAAAAATTTAAGAGACACAAGGGCTAGTCAATCCTTGATGTTATGGGATAGTGATATTTGTTGTTCAGAGGGAGTGTTGCAGGAGAAGGCAATAATAAGTGGGGTTCACTAAATCTATTCCATTGTGGAAAGTAAATTTAAAGAGCAAATGGAAGACAGGTGAAGTTATAGTTGGAGTGGTGGAAAAATTGCCCACTGGAGTGGTTCAATTTATTCTGGGTAATGATACAGCTGGATTGCAAATGTGGGTGATGCCTATGGTAGTTGAGCAACCTGTAGAAGTGTTTTCAACAGCGGTATTACAGAAGGAACATCCTGGATTGTTTCCTGATTGTGTTGTAACACGATCAAAGGCTCATAGGAAAGAACAAGAAAAACAATACAGACAGGCAGTTCAAAGGCAAGAAGAAGGTGTTGAAATCCAATTAGATGGCACTGTGCTTGATAATATTGTTCAGGAGGAAGGAATACAGGATAGTTTAGCTGAAATGTTTAACTCAAAGAGGTTAGTGGAGTTACAGAAAAATGATTTGCAATTAAAACAGTTATATCAGAAAACTTATTCAGAAACAAAAGCAAAATGTATTCCAATATGTTATTATCTTTGAGGAGATATTTTGATGAGAAAGTGGTGGTCGGATCATGTCTCAGCAAATGAATGCTGGGGGGAGGTGCATCAGATAGTTATCCCAATAGGGTATAGAAATGAGATTCTGAGGATTGCTCATGAAATTCCAAATGGGGGTACATTTAGGAATTAGGAGAACACAGGAAAAGATACATAAGTTTTTTTTGGCAGGATTGCACAGGGATGTAGTCAAATTCTGTTGAACCTCTTATACCTGTCAAACAACAGGAAAACCACAACCAGTGATTAAGCCGGTAACTTTAATCCCAATACAAGCATTTGAAGAACCTTTTACCAGGGTCATGATTGATTGTGTAGGGCCCCTCTCTAAGACTAAAAGTGGAAATCAGTACTTACTGACAATAATGGATGTGTCTACCGGGTTTCTTGAAACGATACTTTAAGAAATATTACAGCTAAGAAAGTTGTGGAGGAGTTAATTAGATTTTTTACAAGATATGGTTTACCTAAAGAAATACAATCAGATCAGGGTTCACATTTGATGTTGCAGCTGTTTAAGGAAGTAATGAACAGTTTGGGGATAAAACAGTTTAAATCAACAGCTTATCATCCAGAGTCACAGGGAGCCTTGGAAAGATGGCATCAAACTTTAAAAACTATGATGAGATCGTACTGTCAGGATTATCCATAGGATTGGGATACAGGAATTCCATGTTTGTTATTTGCTATTAGAGACGCTCCTAATGCTTAGACTGGTTTTAGCCCTTTTGAACTAGTTTATGGTCATGAGGGGTAACTAAAAATGATTCATGAGAAGTTGGTGGGTCAGAATTCAGAAACTATTCTCCTGGATTACATATCAAATTTCAGGGAAAGATTGAACAGAGCAAGTGAGTTGGTTATGGGACATTTAAAGATATCACAGCAAGTGGTGAAAGTGAAAGCAGATAAGAAAGCTAAAACTCGCAGTTTTGTTTCTGGAGAGAAAGTACTAGTTTTGTTACCAGTACTAGGTAATTCATTACAAGCAAGATTTATTGGGGCTTACAGGATTGAAAAAAAATTGAGTGAAGTAAATTATTTAGTAAATACCCCAGATACAAGAAAGAAGCAGAGGATGTGCCATGTAAATATGCTTAAAAAGTACTTTGACAGGGAAGAGGAATATAAGAGGTTTAGTGATGGTGGATGATGAGAAAGAGGTAGAAGTGCAGGACTCTGAAATTGAATTTTCTCTAAACAAATTGGATAATGAGGGGGTGCTTGAAATTTTAAATGAAATATTGAGTTACCTTCCAAGCAAGTGTCAAAGTGATTTTGAAAAGCTATTGCAGTCACACAAACATATTTGTGGAAATAAGTTGGGAAAGACACATTTAGCTATACATGGTGTTTGTATAGAAACATCATCTTCAATAAGGCAACATCCTTATAGATTAAATCCGGCAAAGTTATCACAAGTACAAAAAGCAATTGATTTCATGCTTCAAAATGATATCATTGAGTCTAGTTGCAGTAACTGGAGTTCGCCTATTGTACTGGTACCGAAACCGGATGGAACACAAAGCCTGTGTGTGGACTATTGAAAGGTGAATGCGATGGCAAAAGCAGATACATATCCCATACCTTGGTTGGAAGATTGCATTGAGAAAGTGGGACAATCGAAATTTATCACAAAGATTGACTTGCTAAAAGGATATTGGCAGGTACCATTGGCAGAAAGAACAAAGGAGATATCAGCTTTTGTAACGCCGAGTAGACTATATCAGTTTAAAGTTGTGCCATTTGGTATGAAGAATGCACCTGCAACATTTCAAAGACTGACAAACAAAATAATTACAAGTCTAAGCAATTGTGCTCTTTATATTGATGATCCAATAGTTTTCAGTCAGACGTGGGAGGAGCATTTACAGCATCTGGAAGAATTATTCACTCGACTACAAGAAGCTAATTTGGTGATGAACTTGGCTTGAAGTGAATTTGCAAAAGAGCTAGTTACGTGTCTAGGCCATACCATTGGACATGGTAAGGTGGCTCTGAGAGATGCGAAAGTTAAGGCTATCGTGGATGCCCCAGTGCCAACAACAAAACGAGAAGTTTTAAGATTTCTGGGCATGAGTGGGTTTTAACGGAAATTTGTACCAAATTTTAGCCAAGTGGTTGCTCCACTGACTGAACTATTAAAAATGAACAAGAAGTTTCAATGGACACTGGAGAGTCAGAAGTCATTTGATAGTTTGAAAACTGTGTTAACTACGACACCAGTTTTGGCAGTACCCAATTATGCCAATTCAAGTTGGCCATTGATGGAAGCGATATAGGCATTGTGGCTGTACCCGTACAAGGGCCAGAATCTTCGGGTCAGTGAGCGGGGGCAGACCTCGCTCGCTGATGCGTAAAATGATGCGCGGTGACATCAGGCATGCGTCCCGACGTCACCGTGCATCATTCCAATTTTCAGTTTGGCGCGCCCGTTGAATTGTCAAAGACCTTTTAAAGCCATTTAAATATCAATTGAAATACTTAACGGAGCTGCCCAACTAACCTTAAGGTTGGTGGGCAGGCGAAGAGCCCAGGCGGCCTTCACATTTATCATGAAACTTCATCCACAGGTGGGATGAGGCTTCATGAAGTGTTTATAAATTGAATGAAAGTTTTTATTAAAGTCCCAGCTCATGTGACACTGTCACATTAGGTGACATGTCTTAAAAAATTTTTTTTTCTTTATTAAAATTTTTAAAAATCAAACTAATCTCCTTGAGGCAGCTCTGTGCCTCAAGGAGGTTTTTTGTGCTCTTTTGCACGCATGCGCATGAAAGAGCACAGGCCCCAACACAGCCTACTCCCCTCACCCGCACAGGGACCACTCACCGCTTCCAGGTGCGCGTCACACTGGTCAGGCCTTAATTGGCCCGCCCACGAAAAATGGTGGCACGCAGCCAATCGCTGGCGGAAATTGACTGCGCGCCTGCCCGCGCCCCCTCCCGCCCAACCCCACCCCAACGGGGAGAAAATTCTCCCCAAGAAGACGACACTGGAATTGAAAAACCGATAGGGTATTTTTCACGGAAGCTGAATGTACAACAGAGAAGATATTCAACGATTGAAAAAGAGACTTCAGGTTTGATGTAGCATTGCAGCATTTTGAAATGTTTGTTGCAAATAATTCATCAGAAACAATTGTTTATACAGGCCATAATCCTTTGAAGTTTTTGGACAAATTTCGAGACTAAAGTGCAAGGCTTTTCAGATGGAGTCTATTGTTACAATCATTTAATCTATGGATTATACATATTGTTGGAAGAGAAAATCTGTTATCAAGAGTTTGAAGCTTAAAGGAAAATTGGACATTTTTAAAAACCTGGACACTGAGCTGGAGTGATTTCTGTTGATACCAAGTACTTGTGTAAATATATTGTTATGTTAAAGCATGCATCTGATAATGTAGTAGTGTAATAAGTATAGGAGATAGTGTGAGATGGGTTATTAAAGTGAAGCCATCTTTTAGAATTATGACGGTTCATTTCTTGATAGAGAGGAGGATGTCATGAAACCATTAATGCATATTATTGGAAATTATTTTTCTTTTAAAATAGAGGTTTAGTCTGTGGCTGCGTCTTAATTGGATTAAAGACAGCTAGTTTGGGTGCTTCGATGTATACTAGTTTTGAGATGTAAGAGAGGTAGAGTGCATTTGCATTTTGTCGAATAGAGCATTCAAGAAGGGGAGTGAAATCTGGCACTTAGCTAGCAGAGACCAAGGGAAAGATTTTCCCACCATTGGGGGGGAAGTGTGGGAGCGGGCGCGGGTGGGCGCGCCTCTGATTGGCGCCCCCGACTGGGGGCCGCCATTTTACATGGGTGGGCCAATTAAGCGTGAAATGCGAGCAGCAGCGCTAAGCGCTGCCTGTGCAGGGAGGCGGAGGAGGGCGAGGGGGCTGAGCGCAAACTTCACACATGCACACGAGTGAGCACTTGAAAATCTCCCTGAGGCACTGAGCTGCCTCAGGGAGATGAAGCATTGTTAAAAAACAGAAAATAAAAATGTAATAAAACATGTCCCCTCATGTGAATTTTTATTAATTAAATTTTAAAACTTTTATTTTAGTTTTAATTGCTTTTGGAAATCTCACCCTGTCCGTGGATGAGGTTTCCAAAAAATGCAAAGGCCACTTGGCCTTTTCGCCTGCCCGCCAACCGTTAGTTGGATATGCAGTGAAAAAAATTTAAGTTAATTAATCCTTTAATGGCCTTAATAGGCCTTTTAATTGTCGGTGGGTGCGCTGCTAACTCCAGCGTACGCACCCCAGCCAAACTATTGCGCGACTGCACGTTGATGTCGGCACACTTGGCCGCGTCAACGCATGTCATTTCATGCTCGAGCGGGTCGGGCGTGTGCCCGCCTGCCGAGTGAAAAATTCTGCCCTAGATTTCTGCCCGTATTGAGCATCATATGAATATCCAGGGACACAGCAAACATGTTGAGAAATTACTTAGGTGGAAAAGACAGAAACTTCATTCAAATATGAAGTAGGAAGACAATGTCCTCCAACATTATGGCACACAAGACATCAATTTTTAATCAATCCATCGTGAATGGGGTGTCCACAGTTGCAAAGTAATATAAAGTATCAAAAGTTCAGTTAAAAGACAGTAACGTTGAAGTAATTGTGTTTTAACTTTTTCTTGGTTGTTTTCATTTATGTTTTAGTTCCATCTTAGACGGCACCTATGATCCTTTATGGCAAAAGGTCTAATTTTTTTCTCGCTCCCAACATCTTTACCCTCACCAATGGATTTACTACTGGGAATTCCTCTATCTGATAGGTTGGAATAAGGAGAAGACCAAAAGGGGAAGGCCAGGCAGATGATGTCACATGACATAGAATCACAGAATGGTTATAGCGTAGGAGACCATCTGACCCGTCGTGTCCATGCCAGCTCTCTGCAGCAGCAAATCAACTAGTCCCATTCCCCTTCCTTTTCCGCATAACCCTGCGTTTTTTTTTTCTCTTCAGGTGCTTATCCAACTCCCTTTTTAAAGTCCTGATTGTAACTGCCTCCACTATATTCTCATGGAGTGCAATCCAGATCCTAACTACTCACTGCGTAAAAGGTTAGTTTTCTTCATGCCGCTATTTGTTCTTTTGCCAGTCACCTTAAAGCCATGTCGTCTTGTTCTCAAACCTGTACTGAAGGGAACAGTTTTTCTCTATCAACTCTGTCTTGAGCCCTCTTGATTTTGAACACCTCTATCAAGTCTCCTCTCAATCTCAACCTTCTCTTTTCTAAAGAGAACACCAGTTTCTCCAATCTATCCACATTACTGAACTCCTTCATACCTAGAATTACTCTCTTAAATCTTTTCTGTGCTTGCTTAAAAGCCTTCACATCCTTCCTAAAGTGTGGTCCCCAGAATTGGACACAATATTCCAGTTGAGGCCAAACCAGGGATTTAGAAAGGTTCTTCATGATCTCCTTGTCTTTGTACTGGGTTCCTCTATTTACAAAGCCCAGGATCCCTTATGCCTTTTAAACCACTTTCTCAACCTGCCCTGCCACTTTCAACGATTTGTTCACATACACCCCCAGATCTCTGTGCTCCTGCATCCCCTTTATGACTGTATCATTTAGTTTATATTGCCTCTCCTCATTCCTCCTCTAAAATGTATCACTTCACACTTCTAGAGACATATGAGGCAGACAAAGCAAATGCTGTTTTCCTCAAACAGGTCACTAGCCTGAGGCTGTACTGAGGGGCACCATTCCACATCAAGCATGGCTGACCAGGAGCCTCTCCCACTCATATCGCCTGCCATAGGCATGCTGGAAGGATTTGCAGGTTGATAATCAACCTGTTTGGCCATATCATGAACTTACCTTCCATGACCATCAAGTCCTGGTGTGGGACTCAAACCCAGAGCTTTTGGCTCAGAGGTAGGGATGCTACCCACTGCGCCACAAGACCTCAAGTGCTTTGATTGCTTTTGGGTCTTCTTATAACATGACCCAGAGAAATTTGCTGCATTTTGGACAACCTGGCAATGTAAAGAGGATTGGAGTTCAAAGAGAAATCAGGTGAAATTGATAGAGAACCAACAACAAGAGCACATTGCAGCTAGAAAGACCAGGGGAGAATTGATAGAGCAGCACTTCTAGTGACCTCCTTAATCCCTTATTTAGTCACAAAAATCACTTCAACATTAACAGCAACTTGCATTTATAGAACACATACCACATGGTAAAACATCAAAAGTGTTATCAACCAAAATTTGATAATGTGGCACATAAGGAAATAGAAGGAAAGTTGACCAAGAGCTTGGTCAAAGAAGTAAGTTTTAAAGAGAGCCTTAAGGGTGTCAAGAGTGGTAGAGAGGTGGAGAGGTTAATACAGGGTTTTCCAAAGCTTATGTCCTAGGCAACCAAGGCATGGTTACCAATTTAAGTGAAGGAAATTGTCAATGCATAAGAGGCCTGAGTTGGAAGAATGCAGAATTCCTGAAGGTTTATAGGTCTGAAGGGGGTTAAGGAGATAGGAAAGGGTAAAGACATGGAAGGAATTGAACACAACAATAAGAAATTTAACATAGAGGCATTGCTGGACAATGAGCAAAAGTAGCCAGAAAGCAAAGGGGTAATAGGTGACCAAGACTTGATGCAATACAGGATATGGGCAGCAGAGGTTTGGATGAGTTGAAGTTTATGGAGGGTGGAAGATGGGAGGCCAGCCAAGAGACTGTTCTTTTACCCTTTCAACTCTCCCTCCGTTCTATATTGGAGAATATTGAAGTCATTAAACGTTCCGCTGTATCAATGACATTCAGACAATGCAGACTATGAAGCTGAAATCAAAAGGAATTAAAGACCAAAGTTGCAAATATTATAAAGGTGTTGATTTCAATTCCAGACACAATATTGCAGTGAAACCTCTTTTTGCGTAACTGCTCCCCAATTGTTTCAGCATAATTGCCGGAAGAGCTACTGTTGCACATATGAAGACCCTTGAGATGCTCATAGCTGGCGATTTCTTGGAGCTCGAGCCTCTCAGGGGTCAGCTGCAGACTGCAGAACATTAGTTGCTGCCAAGGCAGTATGGCTCAGCTGACCTTCTGACACTGAAGTGGCTATTGTTTGAGAGGGTGGTCAGAGAGCAGACATGCTGGCCACCTGTTAGAGGACAATACATGCCACTTCCCCCTCAGCACTGCCACTCATCTGCAGGAGTAGATATAACAGAAGAGGCAAAGCCTTGGGACACCTTGTCTGTTAGCCCCATCATTCTGTCCAAGGTGGACCTCTGTATGAGCATGGGGTTAAAAGCCTCTGTCCCTGATCCAGGGCCCAGGTTCTGCCCCTTGAATTAACTCAATTGGGCTGGGGCAGCAGTAGAAGTTCTACAGTTGACCAGAGAACTCTTACATTAGGGTAAATAAAATCAACTATTCTTGCCTACCCAATCACTATATTCACCCCTCCCCCATCCAATGGAAAATGTACAAATATGGGTGCCAAGGAAGAATATGATTAGGTCCTCAGATAGGATATCCTCCATAGCATAGGCATGCTGCCTGTCAAAACCTGCACAAAATAGGAGCCACCTGGGTAATTACTGAAGGATAACTTGTAGCCCTGCGACTGTACTCCAGTGAGACAGTTAATGCCTTCAGGAGAAGAGGGAAAGAGAAAATCAGGAGAGAACATTAAAATGCAAGTAAACATGGCACAGGCCTTATCAGACCCACAGATGCTAGCTTCAAAGATTATGGTTTTTTATTAAAGCTGCCAATAACTCTAATCAAACAGCCTTTCTCATTAAATTAACCATTAACAACCTTTTACATCTGTACAAATTAAAGAACAAATTTACAAGTGATTAGCTCAATGCTGATTTTTGAGCCTGGTAATTATTCTGACAAAAAAACTCAGTTTTATGTGCTATTTGCAAGGCCACCAAGGTTGTTGACAGTTGCTAAAATTTTGTCAGTAAACTAGCTGATTATTAATATGTTGATAGAAAAAATATTTTGGGCAGAATTTTATGATCCTCCGCCTGTGGGTTTACAAGTGTGGGGACTCGTAAGATTCCCCAGCTGGCCTTCCCACTACATTGCCAAGAGTAAGATACCCAACATCTTCTAAGATAACCCCAACAACAATAGATGGTGGCAGCAGTGACCAGGCCCACAGAAATGCAGTGTAAAACAGCAGGAAACAGCCTGAGCAGAAGCCCAACACTGCAGAGAGCAACGGGTGAAGGACTTTGAGGCCTATCTGATAATCATTTCAGAGAGAGAAACCACAATGACAGTGCACCAACTAACGTAGAAAGCAGCTTGGGAAACAGGAATCTCGACCCAGGGTGATCAATGTATTCTACCCTACCTCTCGCAGAATCATTCCAGAATGTAGAGGGCCCCAGACAAGCAGTGCAATGACAAAACAGTAGAAAGAATTTTCACTTGTTATCAAAATGCTTCAGGCCTCGTGAGTAAGACTAACAAGGACCAGGTTAGTATCTTGTTCTATGCCATCGGTAGCATCGCGGATGCTGTGCTTGCCAGGCAGGGGGAGATAAAGGAAACAGCCTGCTATGAGGAAGTCATTGGAGCCTTTGACTCATATTTTAGCCTTCATGAAACATCATCATGAAGCCAGTAAAATTCAACCATTGAAATCAAAGACCAGGTGAGGGAATTGATTCATTTAGAAATGATCTCTATCATTTGGTTGACAGCTTTGAGCATGGAATGTTAAAAGATGATTTAATAAGAGATACAATAGTTGTCGGTGTTTTGGAAGAAATCCTGGGTAGAATCGTCTGTGCCTGCTGGCATTGGGTGTGTTCAGTGGCCTGAGCGGACAATTTGACGAGAAGGCCAGAAATCGGTTTCATGACATCGTGAAACCAGTTTGTGATTGTCTGCTCAGCACATCGATGGTGGGCCGCATTTCCTACACCAGATGTCGGGAAGCTCACTGTAATACATCAGCATATCATTTTTAAGGCTAGCCCTCCGGATTCATCCCCCCTGCTGAATCATCTGCCCACGTTGGCGAGATTGCACGCCAATGTGTTTCGCAAATGCATATAAAGGGTGTGTACTTGGCAGGCTGCACTTTGAGGGGAACTTGGAGGTGAGTGCACAGTAACATTGTGGAGCGCTCATGAGGGACGCCTGTTGGACTTCAAGGTTGGGGCGTGGGCAAAGGCTGCCCTACAGTTGAACGCAACTTTGGTGTGGGGGGGAGGGGGGGGAGGTGGAAGGATGCCCTGCGATTGAACGTACAAGCATGTGTGGGGTGGGCGAGGGAATCGGCCACACATTAGGGACACCTTGTATGAAGTGACCATTCCTCTGCAGCTGAGGCAGTTCAGAAGCTGCCACATTAATATGATTGGAGTTGGGCCTCTAGCTTCTCTGCCCACTCAAGCAATGCAGAGGCATCGAAGTTCCATGAAGTGCTCTAGAGCTTTTGCCCCTCGGGCACAGATTGCAAAGCAATGAGCTTTTTAGTGGAATGTAGAACACTTGGACGACTGGGCATGTTGTACAATCTCCTTGCTAAAGCTGGCCATGGAGCAGTCACTGGTGGGGGCGCTCACAGACCCTTGCAATATCATCATCCCTGTTTGGACCAGTCTCTCCCATAGTTCAAGCTAACAGCTCAGCCTTGCAGTGTGGGTTAGGAGAATGACTGCGCCTGAGCTGAGAGCACAGCATGCAGTCCAATGGGCAAAGCTGCTGCTAATTGGTCAGGTGGAGTGGGGCGGAGGTGGGTGGGGTTTCAGGCAGCCATGCAGCGCACTAAGTGGTGGCCAGCACTCTCTGGGGTGCGTTAAGGGGCCTTCAGACGTAACCAAAAGAGATTCTTAGTTCACCCAGGCTAACCCATGCGTCTCTCTCCTTCATCCTGCAGGACGAGTACATCAGGATCATGGAGCCTGGTGAACTAGCTGTATGCCTCATGGCATACAGAGAGTGAAGATGACAGAGAAGAGGGCGACTGAGGCTCCTGGCTGCGCAGGGGCAGGCGCAGCACCCTCTGGAAGAAGTGGCAGCAGGGGCTCCCGCACACGCCGCTGTAGAGCCACAGCGAGCTGTCACTGGTCAGCGCCTAGCTAGACCCAGAGTCTATAGGCACCGCCTTTCATTCCTGTAGATGACCGAGAACCAGTATCTCCAAAGACTGTGCATTTCTAGGGAATTGGTCGATCACATCTGCCAGCTACTGCAGGATTTGGCACCATGTGGACATGGAGGGCATCCGCTGCCAGGGGCCGTGAAAGTGATCGCAGCCTCAATTTCTACGCCAGTGGCTCCTTTCCGGGCTCCTCTGTGGGATATCACAAGCCTCCACCCACAAATGCATCCATGAGGTAATGGGATGCTATCTTCGCGAGGGCACACAACTTCGTGCATTTTGTCCAGGACCAGGACAGCCAGGGTGCAAGAGCGATTGGATTTGCCCAGATCTCAGGTTTCCCACAAGTGCAGGGTGCCATCGACTGCACTTACGTGGCGCTCAGATCTGTGTCACAACACGCGGTCAACTATGTCAATCACAAGGGATTCCATTCCTTGAACGTGCAGCTGGTGAGCGACCACCAAACACATCCTGCAGGTCTGCGCACAGTTTCCAGGAAGTGTGCACGATTCCTACATCTTCAGTCAGTCACAGATCCCTGATGTCTTCCAGGGTCCACAGAGGCTGCAGGGATGGCTCCTCAGGGACAAGGGCTACCCACAGAGGACGTGGCTGATGACACCTGTGCAGCAGCATCAGACTGCAACACAGCGAAGGTATAATGAGGATCATGCTGCAACTCGCAACATGGTGGTGCTGAAAATGAGGTTCCACTGCCTGGACCGGTCTTGTGGAGCCCTGCTATATAGCCCACAGAGGGTGTCATGCATCGTCGTTGTCTGCTACGCTATTTACAACCTGACACTGCAACGGGGAGAGGAGTTGGCTGAAGAGGAGATGGAATAGCTGGGGGTGTCGTCCAAGGATGAGGACATCGATGGTGATGAGGGTGAGGAGGTCCTCGAAGGCGACGATGATGGCGATGAAGCCCTGGGACTGGCCAGGCGAGACAGGTGCACTCGGGAGGCCCTCATAGCTGCTAGATTTGTGGAGGGTGATGACGGCATTCAGTGAGGCAACACCATAGATCCTCACATTGCACCTATTAACGTTTGACTCCAGTCTGGCTTATGGCAGCGTACATACCCTTTGTGATAATGCTCCTGTCATGGAGACGCATTGGAGGCCCTAATAGTCACTCAATTATGGGAGGATGATGACGACATGCAGTGAGGACACTCCATAGATCTTCACATAGCCTCTGAGAATGTCTGACTCCCGTCTGGCCAAGGGTAACTCGCTTGTGCTCTGTGATCAAGGTCATATCATAGAGACGCAGGCATGAAACTTTAGAAGCATCTGATCCTTTGTCCGCCTTCAGCACCTGACCCCTTCAGGAGCACAGTATCACTGGTCACAGATGCTGAAGAGATGGGGGCCAGCCCCACATTAAAGGTGCTGAGAGCACACAGAGAGAATGACAGAACTCCGTGATGCCTGCCCACGTCATTCTGGCAGCAATGACAAGTACCACCAAGCTGCATTCATCAGTAATGTGTCCAGGAAGTGTGAAGCTGGACCATCACTTTGGTCTGAAGGCTGCACAAAGCACAGGGAAGAAGCCCTGTACTGAAACATCTGCCTTTATCTTGTGCAGAAAAGTTTCACATCTGTGTGACATGAACACTGCTCATCAGAACAAGAAGCCATAGGCAGGGAGGCATTCTTGGGAGTTTATTGACAATAGTGAACATTATGTACAAGTGATTAACACCCGTGCCCAGGCTGTATAACTATATCTTCTTACCTTCCTAACCCTGCCACTTTGTCTTGGTGCTCCCCAGACATCCACAGTGGGGGTTGTTAGGAAATAGAGGTAGTTTAAGTAAGTTATATTTGTATTTTGTGGGTGTTAGGAATGAGTTTTAGCTTTCAAGTTTAAGTTTGATTTGTATTTCTGTATTTGTGTATTAAGAAAGGTCAAATTGAGTTTTAGTTTCACTTTAAAAGGTGCTTGCATTTCTAATGAAAGTTTTATGATTGTAAACTAGGTTAGACAAACAAGAGTAGAAGGTTTGGGCTTGTGCCTAGCAACAGGGGCCCAGATAGACACACACACAGAAAAGCTACAAACAGCAGTTTGTTTGGGAAGCTGTTGGAGTTCAGCTGGTTTTGAAGATAGCTGCCAAAGAAACAGCCTAGAAGGGAACAGATAACCAGTCCCAAGCTAAAGAAAAGACCCCAAAATCCAGGGGAGTGTAACAGGGAAAGTCCCAAGCAGACCTTCTAGTCAAAGGAAGGACAGGAACCTGGAAAAGCTCCTGTTAAGTGAAGTTAAGAGTGAGCGGCAGAGAAAGGCTCCAAGCTTCAAGTTTAAAGTTTCAAGCTTAAAGAGATAAAGGCCTGAGGAGAGGCAAGAAGGTCCAAAGAGACAACTGAAGGTCTGTAGCTCTTTGGTATGAGCATTGGATGCAGTGGTGTACTGTTGATGGCTGAGTTGGTGAGAGAGAGTGAGTGGAAGACAGTTTGAATGCATGTGGTGACCCAGGGAAGAGGAACATTATTAAAAGTTCATCAGCTGACTCCTGTGACACTGTTCAGTAACTACTCTCCACATTTCTAAACAAACAAATAAAAGTTAGGATCTATCAAGCTGGGTTCCACTCTGGGATCAGGCTTGTCCAGGCCTGTAACCTCAGCTGGGATCATAGCAGGGTGTAATGGAGAGGTTGCAACAACTAAGATCATATCTTGTCCAGACAGTTTCATCTGAAGAAATAGGAGTGCCTTGATTTCGATGTACCGGAGCCATGGGCTGGATGGGCTGCATACCCTGATCCTCAGGAGGAAACCATGACTACAGAACCAACAACGATGGAAACAAGAAATGACGACCCTCAGGGAATGCGTTTGGAGTGAACAGATCCTCAACAACCTCAAAAGAACTCCGTACAGATTCAGGGAGATTGGCGAAACTACCACAAAGGTTATCCCTGTAAAAACAGAGACTTTGTGAGGAACTGTAGGGGGATATGTACTTAGCATGTAGAGATAAAGATTTTGGGGAAGCTGTGGTGCAAAGAGTTACTCTAACCTGACTCTAATAATAGCTACTGAACATGTGTGTAAGGAGTTATATAATGAGGATGTTACACAGAAGAAAATGTGGAGAATCTGAGAGATGAGCAGTGACTCTGTCCTAGTCCTTCGTAATCCTGTACATAGTTGACTATGCAAACAAAGGATGCTCTGAAAAAGAATCTTTGCCTCCAGCCAGATTACTTGCTAAGAGTAAGACACCCAACATTTTGCCAGATGACCCCAATAACAACAGAGGAGTCTCCATCAAGACCTCCATCCCCCTTTCCCCATCCGCCCATCCCCCCCGCCCTGCCAGGCCTCACCTCCCTTCCCTGCTGTAAGACCTCCCACACTTACCTGGCCCTGGACTCTAGGACTTGGAATCTGGAGACTACTTATAGTCCCAGTCCTGGCCACTGCTGCCATTGGCACTGCTGGGACTACACAGCTGAGACTCCAGAGCTTCTACCTGAGTGGGGGGGGCGGGGGGGGTTAAATGGCTGTGGAACTGTTATGATCAATGGGGATCAACCTGCAGAATTTTCACCACCCGAAAAATCCTGCCCTTCATTTATGATATTTTCATACCTATAGCTAGTTGACAAATAAAATTAGATTAATTATGTTGCCAATATTGTCCATTAAGTTTTCTGTCTTCATGTTTATACTAGAATTCTATATTTGTGAGACATGACAGGAAAAACTGGCTGTTCTAACCTCGTTCTCAGTGCGTTGAGGCAACTGTCCCTAGTTTTGGCTCATTTGAATAATTGGCAAAAGCTGACAGCAAAAAAGCTGTTCTTGTGGTGGCAGCTGGCCTAATGGGGGATGGCCCACAGCTCAAATTTAAAATAATGTGCCCACTTAAAAGGCCAATGATTTCAAATGCATTCAGCCTTTATAAACTTGAGAATGAATTTTAAATAACCTTTATGCAGACCACGGAGTATGTTTAAGGCATTTCAAAGCGACCATGCTGCTGTTTGTAATGGATGTGAGAAGAGTTACTTACCCGGCATTTCAGGGAACCTTCCCAGAAGACAGCAGCACACATTGTTTATCAAAAGATGGCACCAGACCCAATGGCTTGTATGGTCCATGAGTGCCATCTGTTATGCATTGGGAACTCTAGCATTTGAGAAACATTCTGTGTCCCACCAAGCTGATACATAGAAACGTAGAAAATAGGAGCAGGAGTAGGCCATTCGGCCCTTCATTATGATCATGGCTGATCATCCAACTCAATAGCCTGCTCCCACTTTCTCCCCATATCCTTTGATCCCTTTCACCCCAAGAGCTACATCTAACTCCTCCTTGAAAACATACAATGTTTTGGCCTCAACTACTTTCTGTGGTAGCGAATTCCACAGGCTCACCACTCTCTGGGTGAAGAAATTTCTCCTCATCTCAGCCCTAAATGGTCTACCCCCTATCATCAGACTGTGACCCCTGGTTCTGGATTCCCCCGCCATCGGGAACATCCTTCCTGCATCTACCCTGCCTAGCCCTGTCAGAATTTTGTAGGTTTCTATGAGATCCCCTCATTCTTCTGAACTCCAGCAAATATAATCCTAACCAACTCAATCTCTCCTCATATGTCAGTCCCGCCATCCCAGGAATCAGTCAGGTAAACCTTCGCTGCACTCCCCCTATTGCAAGAACATCCTTCCTCAGATAAGGAGACCAAAACTGCACACAATATTCCAGATGTGGTCTCACCAAGGCCCTGTACAATTGCAGCAAGACATTCCTGCTCCTGTACTCTAATCCTCTCGCTACGAAGGCCAACATACCATTTGCCTTCTTTACCGCCTGCTGCACCTGCATGCTTACCTTCAACGACTGGTGTACGAGGACACCCAGGTCTTGTTGCACATTCCCCTCTCTCAATTTATAGCCATTCAGAAAATAATCTGCCTTCCTGTTTTTGCTACCAAAGTGGATAGCCTCACATTTATCCACATTATGCTGCATCTGCCATGCATTTGTCCACTCACTCAGCTTGTCCAAATCACCCTGAAGCATCTCTGCATCCTCCTCACAGCTCACCCTCCCACCAGCGTTGTGTCATCAGCAAATTTGGAGATATTACATTTAGTTCCCTCATCTAAATCATTAATATATATTGCAAATAGCTGGGGTCCCAGCACCGATCCCTGCAGTACCCCACTAGTCACTGCCTACCATTCAGAAAAAGACCCGTTTATTCCTACTCTTTGTTTCTTGTCTACTAACCTGTTTTCTATCCATCTCAATACACTACCCCCAATCCCATGCGCTTTAATTTTACACGCTAATCTCTTATGTGAGACTTTGTCGAAAGCCTTCTGAAAGTCCAAATAAACCACATCCACTGACTCCTCCTCATCAAGTTACTAGTTACATCCGCAAAACATTCCAGTAGATTTGTCAAGCATGATTTCCCTTTCGTAAATCCATGCTGACTCTGTCCGATTCTGCCACTGTTTTCCAAGTGCTCAGTTATTAAATCTTTTATAATGGACTCTAGAATTTTCCCCACTACTGACATCAGGCTGTCTATAATTCCCTGTTTTCTCTCTACCTCCCTTTTTAAATAGTGGGGTTACATTAGCTACCCTCCAATCTGTAGGAACTGTTCCAGAGTCAATAGAATCTCCCTAACACGGGGAATGTGGTGAACCTTTTGTGCAGCCCATAAAAATAGAGTCGTAATTTTCCAAGTATGTGCCAACAGTGAGGTGCTTTTTCCACTATCAGAGCACATTGGACAGTCACATTCAAAGCAGCTACAGTTTTTCTGAAAGGTGCTGGTGCTGGCATGTACTCGAAAAGTTTACATTAAGGGCTTGATCATTTGCTTGATGCATTTGTGGACAACTGACTGAATGATTGACAAATGGGACTTGGAATGATCCGGTGAAGTAACTGTTTAATACATGTTCATAGGAAGAACCATTCAAGTGGTACAAATTGCCTGCAAATCAGTTTGTAAGAGATTGCGTTACTATGTAGTAACGCTTTTATTGAAGTAATTGTGTCAAAGAAGAACTTCTGTGTCAATAAATACAATCCTGGGGTTATGATGGATGAGTACATAATGGATACATTTACCTTTCTGCCCTCAAGCACTGCTCTGCTTCCTTCAAATCTAGGAGAGCCATTTAAGTCTTGTGACTCAGTGGGTAGTGTCCCCGTCTCTGAAAAAGAAGCTTGGACCTCAAGTCCCACTCTTGTTGGCCATAGAAACAGTGACCATGTCCAGAATTTTACATTCAGCGTGCGGGTGCACGCCCGACATGCACGAGTGCAATATGATGCGCGATGACGTCGGCACGCGTCCCAATGGTAATCGTGCACTCGTGCGATGTTTCGTTCGGTGGGCATGCACCAGAGTCAGCTGCGTGCCCGCCGATAATTGAAAGGCCTATTTAGGCCATCAATGAGCTAATTAACTTGAAATTTACGCTGCCCGCCCAACCCAATGGTTTGCAGGCAGGCGAAAAGGCCAAGCGGCCTTTACATTTTTTAGGAAACCTCATCCACGAGCGAGATTTCCTTAAGCCAACACAATTAAATTTAAAAATTTATTTAAAATTAAAAACATGTCCCATCTCAAGTGACACAGTCACATGAGGGGACATGTTTCATTAAATTTTTATTGTCTTTATTAATTTTTTTAAAGAGCGCTTCAATCTTCCTGAGGCACGGAGCTGCCTCAGGGAGATTGATGCACTCTTCTGCACACATGCGCGAACTGTGCGCGAGGCCCGGCTCTCCGTCCTCCCCCAGTCCGCACAGGTAGCGCTTAGTGCTGCCGCTCGCGATCCACACAGGGCGGGCCTTAATTGACCCGTCAGCTTCCCGACCGCTCCCGCTCCCGCTCACTCCCGCCAAGCCCACCTGACGAGGGAGAAATTCTGGCTCATGATGTGGTTCAACAGATTGATAACCAACCTACTAATCCTCCCAACAATTTGCCGCTATTTCCCAAAGGGAAAAAAGCATGTATGAAAATACAAAACAAACAAATTGTATCTTCAAAGAAATCCCAACCCTGTCTATTTTGCTGCAAGTAATATAACAGAAATATGACAGATTTGGAAGTCAAGATCTTGCAATATAAAAATGTCAGAAATAAACAGTAGCAAGCATTAATTAGACAGTAAAAGTTCAGGTAAATCAATATAATGATGGCATCATCAATTCCGAGGACTAAAAGTATAAAGCTGTACTCACCTTTGAGAAGTCTATTTCTGAAAGTCAGGTCATCCAAAAACTGCTTTCAAAGATGTGAGCAGTGTTGCAAGCCAGAGTGTGAGGAAAAGACCTGTTGCAGATCCAAGGAAAGATTAAATGCTGCAAGTTTGGAAGGTGAGGAGAGGCAGACAACTGAGACAATTAAATGCTGTACCACTTTTAGAATGGCTTCCAAAAACATCTATCCTGAGAGGACAGGAATATTTCTAGTTGAATCAAATTCATCATAATTAATACCAAACTGGTTGACAAACCAGGATCTGAGTGTAAAACAGGCCACCACTACAATAATGATTTGAATCATCTTTTGTTAATTTGACTCAAATTACCTCACATAGCAACTGACATTATCAAGTTTCTATTAATAATTTCAGTGCTCTAACATGAAGTTTCCTGTTCTACTTTCTATTTATTTTCCATTGTGTAGGCTAGACTGATGCAAGTGCTGAAAAGGTTGAGGTGCGTAGTCATACAATTATCAATGAATTGAAACATTGGCGCAGTACTAGAAAACACCAATTTATCAGGTCAACATTATTGGTTGTCATTAAAAAGCAATAGATGCTTTGCGCAGCAATTCTACATACAATAATGTATATTTTTCAAATGCCAAAATGCTTTTGTGGCAAAAGTAACTAAAATGTGCAAAGTATTGCACTATATCCATTGCGTTGGCCCCTTTGAAACCAGACTCACTGAACATGAATGCAGTGGGTTTGGGTTAGACACTGTTTAAATCGCAGTCCAAAAATATCTATTCCTGAGTTGGCACCTGAACACGTGGCGGCGGAGCTTGCTCCGAACAAAGAAAAAAAATTAATTAAAAATTAATCGTAACTGAGTAGGCAGCTTAAAAAAACCCAGCAAAAGCCAGGATTTGAGTCTTCCAATACCCGAGATACATTGCGCCAGAGTGAGGAAGCCTCTAACCAATTGATCCAGGCAACCATTGTTGAAAAAATTTAGATGCTGAGATTCCCCAAAACTGGCAAGCACTGGAAAACCCTTTGCGCAGAAGCGTCATCGTGGACTTTCGGAAACCTCTTAAAGCTGAACCTGCAATTAAAAAATTTTAACCGTGGATCAGAAATGAACTCTTCCAGGTCAGTTTGGACTTATCCAAGGACCAGATCAATCACAAAATTAGGAACTTTGGAGAAAGATTCCTTAGATACATGATTGCTTCAGGTCTGGATAAAAAGGCAGAAGCTGAACAAGTTAACACACTGCTTTGTTCAATAGGCCCGATAGCCGACAATATAATAGCTAGACAAGGAATCAAATAATCATCTGCAAAGTTTGATGTAGTTTTGAAATTATTTGACGCTTATTTTAGACTCAGAAGAACAAAATCCTTGAAAGGGCTAAATTTAATAAACGTGTCCAGCCAACAGGAGAATCTGTCGACTCCCTCATTAATGTGCTGTACAGAATGGCTGAAGGCTGTGATTTTGAAATCTGAGCTAATCAGGGATAGGATAATTGTAGGGGTGGAAGATGATGCACTCTCAGACATGATTCAAGTGAATGAAGATCTAACCCTTGAGAAATCCAGCCAGATTGTCAGGCAATCTGAAATCCATTTGCAGCACCGGTCCATATTAAGGGGAGAAAGCAAATTGTGATACAAAGTAAACCCCACAGTCCAGTTAGTGGAACAGCACAGAAACAGGGACACTCTAACAGACCTGTAGTGTGACCATGTCAGTGCTATGGAGCAAAGCGCCCCGACAGGCGTGATCATTGTTGGCAGTTTCAGCCCATGTAACCGAATAGGACACTTCGGGAAGCTGTGCAAAGCCGAAACATCAAAATGCACAGAAGATCCCAGGAGGATTCACAAGGTCGAGACAGCACGCCAAGAGAACATGCAACCATGCTTCTTGGGTGAGGTGAAAGATCTGGGATTTTTGTTCTGGAATGTGGACATCTTGGCTAATGGCCATCTCACAAACTTTGAGTTTGACACGGGAGTCAGTGTTACGGTCCTATCGGACAAAGAACCGTGGCTGAGACCTCTGGCTTCGAACAAAAGACACACACCTTTCTGGCCCCGAGGAACCTGACTTCCAGTCATAGGCATGATTTTGGAACCATTAAGGTATGGTGGCAAACAAATCTTTGAGCTGACATATGTCGTCCTTAACCAGTCATTTTCTCTTTTGGGCAGAGGAGTCTGTGTAGCTCTGAATCCCCTCAATATGGAAGAAGATGTCAAGACAACCACTGTCAGTAATCATACAGAACTGCAAGGTCCCGAGAGCTCTGACAAGAAACATTCTCTCGACTGGGGCTTCAGGTCTGAATTGTCTTCTCTCTTTGCAGAGCCGGCTTGACCTCTTTCACTACAGGCGCCAGAAGCCACTCATTAGTCAGACCAACCAACAATTCAGATGGTTACCATGACATCTCGAATAGATGACAGCCAAGGGAGAAATCAGCAACGAGAAGAGTCTCAATCTCTGGCTTCAACCTCAGTTGAAGAGATAAACCCTGAGATCATAGAGCAGATGCTGCAATACCCAGCCAGCAGGACAGTGCCACAAACATTGCTGGAACCCAGCAGCAGCCACCCATTGATGACAGCACACCACAGCCAAACACAAAGGTGAGCATACCACCAAGTCACACCCTCATAACAGGAAGAGCCATCTTCCACCACAGCATGCATCATGGCGAGCCACATGAAGGAAGAAGAGGAAAAAACATGATTGAGATGAGCTCAGAGTTTGTCCGCCCTGTAAAGAGCAGGATAAACCAACTGTCATCCATCAGTACAACTGGGGAATTGACAAATGGGAAAAGAGGATGAAAAGACACCCAGATGCCATAACAACCTCCAATTCAATAAAGTTTACCTGCAGGGATAGAGCCTACCACTCCTCCAACAGTAGAGAGAACAAGATATGGAAAGATCTTAAGGCCTCCACACCGCCTGAACCTATGAACTCAGAGATTTGAGGGAGCAGGGAGATGGGCTAGTAGTAATGATGTAATACATGGGGTAAACTGGGATAACTTGTAAATACATTGGATAAAGACTTCAGGGGAGGTGTAGTATAAGGATCCAGGGCATAAAGATTTAACGTGAGACTAAGTATAGTACCGTCCACACAGCGATGTAAGAGAACATATGACCTGCACCTAGGGGTCAGTGTAGTGTTGGACAGAGCCATGTGTAGAAGCAAGCATGGAGACAGCTCCCAGTTTGGAACTTTACTGTACTTGTGTATATAGTTTCTAGTAGTGAATAAATACTTACTATTGAACTACCTAAGACTACAAAAATCTTAATAAGACCTACCAACTGTGCCCAACATCTTACAACAACAACTTCTGTCTTCACAGGTCAACGGTGGTATGATGTAATCTCACCAAAAATGTGCCATTTTCTCAACAAAACCTATAGCTGAAGGAAATGTATTTCTGTAGAAAGCACAATGAAAGTGGTATCGCAATAGAATAGTCTCATTTATGTCCTATCTTCCCATTCCTGTCCTGCTTTTGTGCCTTCAAATCTTCACCAGCTTTTTCCCTCTCACATTTTTTAATCTTTATCTTCTACTTGCATTTATTTTCTTTCATGGTGTTTGTACCAATAACACAGATAGGAAGAGGGATGAGGTCCTGAAAGCAGATTTTAGGGAGCTAGGAAAGAAATTAAAAAGCAGGACCTCAAGAGCAGTAATCTCATGATTACTCTCAGTGCCATGTGCTAGTGAGCATAGGAATAGAAGGATTGAGCGATTGAACATGTGGCTGGGGAATTGGTGTAGGAGGGAGGGCATTAGATTTCTGAGGCATTGGGGCCAGTTCTGAGGCAGGTGGGACCTGTGCAAACTGGATGGATTACACCTTAACAGGACCGCAACTAAAATCCTTACAGGGAGATTTGCTAGTGCTGTTGGGGATGGTTTAAACTAGCTTGTCAGGGGGGTGGGAACCTGATGCATAGCTCAAATTGTGAGGAAATAAAGTTGGTAATAGGAAGTAGAAAAATAGCAAGTGACATTAGAAGGCAGGCAAAACAAAAGCTAGCATCAGCTAAACCTAGAATACGGAATAATGTCAAAAAAACAAAGCTAAGGGTTAATGCACGCTGCATTCACAACAAGGTAGATGTTATAAAGGCACAAGCAGAGGTAAATGGGTATGATATAATTGACATTATGGAAATGTGGCTGCAGGGTGATCAAGGCTGGAAACTGAATATTCAGGGATATTCGACATTTTGGAAGGACACACAAAAAGCGAAAGGAGGTTGTGTTGCATTGATAATAGGGATTGGATCAGTACATTAGTAAGGGAGGATCTTAGATCGGAAGAACAAAATGTGGAACCTGTTTGGGTGGAATTAAGAAACAGAAAAGGGTAGCAAGCATTGGTAGGAATTGTTTATAGGCCACCAAACAGTAGTTATAGTGTGGGACATGGTATTAATCAGAAGATTAGAAAAGAATGTAGCATGGGTAATGTAATCATCATGGGTGACTTCAATCTGCATATAGACTGGATAAACCTAATCCTGTGGGGGACAAGTTTCTGGAGTGTGTTAGGGATGGATTTCTAGAGCAGGATGTTGAGCAACCAACTTGAAAACAGGCTATTTTAGACCTAGTATTATGTAATGTGAAAGGGCTAATTAATAATCATGTTGTAAAAGAACATTTAGGGATGAGAGACTATAATATGATAGATACATTATGTTTTAAAGGGAGGTAGTTCAATCTGAAGCCAGGGTGTTAAATTTGAACAAAGGGAATTATGAAGATATATGAGGAAAATTGGCTGAGGTGGATTGGGCAAATACATTAAAAGGTGTGTCTATACATATGCAATCGATTGTCTTTAAAGAATTATTACACAGTTTACAACAATTATACACTCCTTTAAGTAACAAAAACCCAAAAAGAAAAGCCAGTCAACCATGGCTAACAAAGGAAGTTAAGGATTGCATATGATTGAAAGAAAAGGCTTATAAAGTTGCCAGAAATAGTGGTAAACCTGAGGGTTGGGAGGTTTTTAGAATACAGCAAAGGAGGACCAAGAAACTGAAAAAGAAAGGGAGAATAGAATATGAACGTAAACTAGCAAAAAACATAAAAACAGAGTGTAAAAGCTTCTATAGGTATGTAAAAAGGAAACATTTGGCTAAGACAAATTACAGAGTCAGGAGAATTTATAATGGGAAATAGAGAAATGACAGAGAAGCTAAGTGTTGACTTTGGGTCTGTCTTCACTGAGAAGGATACAAGAAATCTCCCAGAATTAGGGATCCTAAGGAACTAAGGAGCATGAAGAATTGAAATAAATTTGTATTAGTAAGAAGGTTGTATTGGAGAAATTAATGGGACTGAATGTTGATGAGTCCCCAAAACCTGATGACCTACATCCCAGAGTGTTGAAATACATGGTTATGGAGGTAGTGGATGCATTGGTGATCATCTTCCAAAATTCATTAGATTCTGGAATGGTTCCTGTAGATTGGAAGGTAGCAAATGTCACTCCACTATTGAAAAAGGGAGGGAGAGAGAAAACAGGGAATTGCAGACCTGTTAGCCTTACATCGATAGTAGGGAAAATGCTAGAATCTATTATAAAGGGTGTGATAAATGGACACTTGGATAATAATGATCTGATTGGGCATAGTCAACATGGGTTTATGGATGGGTAATCATGTTTGACGAACTTGTTGGAGTTTTCTGAGGATGTTACTAATAGAATTGATAAAGGGGAGTTGGTTGACGTAGTATACTTGAATTTTCAGAAGGCTTTCAATAAAGTCCCCCACAGGAGGTTAGTTAACAAAATTAAAGCACATGGGATAGGAGGCAATATACTGGCATGGATTAAGCGTTGATTAACAGGCAGATAACAGAGAGTAGAAATAAACGGGTCATTCTTATGTTAGCAGGCTGCGACTAGTGGGGTACCACAGGGATCAGTCCTCAGGCCCCAGCTGTTCATAATATATGTCAATGATTTGGATGTGAGGACCAAATGTAATATTTCCAAGTGCATGGATGATACAAAGCCAAGTGGGAATGTGTGTTGTGAGGAAGATGTAAAGCAGCTTCAAGAGGATTTGGACAGACTTAGTGAGTGGGCAAGAACATGGCAGATGGGATATAATGTGGAAAAATATGAGGTTATCCACTTTGATAGAAGGAACAGATGTGCAGAGTATTTCCTTAATGGTAAGAGATTAGAAAGTGTAAATGTACGAAGGGACCTGGGTGTCCTTGTCCATAAGTCACTGAAGACTAACATGCAGGTGCAGCAGGCCATTAGAAATGCTAATTGTATATTGTCCTTTATCGTAAGAGGGTTTGAGTAAAGGAGTAGTGAAGTCTTATTTCAATTGTATAGAAGCTTGGTTGGATCTCACCTGGAGTACCGTGTGCAGTTTTGGTCCCCTTACCTTAGGAAGGATATTATTACCATAAAGGGAGTGCAACAAAGGTGCACCAGACTTGTTCCCAGGATGGCAGGACTGTCCGATGAAGAAAGATTGGGCAAGCCCGGCTTTTATTGTCCAGAGTTTCGAAGAATGAGAGGTGATCTCATTGAAACCTAAATAGATGCAAGTCAGATGTTTCCCCTGGTTGGGAGCCTAGAATCAGGGGACACAATTTCAAAATAAGCGGGAAGCCACTTAAGACCAAGATGAGGAGAATTTGTTTTTTACTCAGAGGGTTGTGACTCTTTGGAATTCTCTACCCCAGAGGGCTGTGGAAGCTCAGCCAATGAGTGTGTTTAATGTAGAGATTGACAGATCTCTAAAAGCCACTGATGGAAAGGGATATGGCGATTGTGCGGGGAAAAGACATTGAAGTGGGTGATCAGCCATGATCATATTTAATGGCAGAGCAGGCTCGATTGGCTGAATGGCCTACTCTTGCTCCTATGTTCCTATGTGTATTTTATCCATGTAATTTTCCATTCCATTCTTTGGAAATTCTCTTTAAATTTAGTTTGTGATTCCCCATTTTCTGTGCTAGACCTCTTTTGCAGTGAAAACTGGGCACAGGGAACAAGGAACAAGTCCTGCACCAAAGAAGTAGACCAGAGGTCCAACCGAAATTGAACTGCTGGCCTCACCTACATTAGACAGGCAAGCAGCAGATGACTGGGGAAAGACTGGCAAAACAGACCTTGATTTCAGGCTGATGCAATGTTGGAATCGGTCCTCAGGTCCTCCCTGTGGGGAGAAATCGGGAGGGAACTGAGTGAGGGCCAGCAGCGTTCCTCAGAACTACACTCCTTTTCTTCCTAACTTCCCATTCAGTTAAGTATTTTTGATAAAACTTATCTTTCCAGTAATATCATGATCAGGCTCTGGGAGTCTTTGACAGAGGAAAGCTGGAAACCAGACTGTTGAAAACCACTGAACATTTATTAATGATTGACACTATTTACAGAGACAGACTTTAGCAGGTGTCCATTAGAACCTACTTTTCTCAGGTTCCAGTTACATGTGACCTGACATCATCTGACATCACTGATGATGAACTCTAGCTATTAGCATGATAGCTATTAACCCTTTATATGACAATGGCCTTAAGTGGTCCCTTCAATAACCATTAGTTAGGGGTGTGTGAGCTTGGTCATGTTGAATGTAGCTGGACTTTCACTGGCTTCTGGATGGGGTTTTAACACATGTGTTAGGCTCCTGTGTCTATCTGCATAGAGTTTAGTGGTTGTTGAAGACACAGGCCCTGGATGATTATATGTTTATCTTTATTGATAGATTGCGCAGCGTGCTTCCAATGCAGAATGTGCACTAGCTGCTGACTGCCATGTAGGATGCTCAGGCATCCATTTTATAATGCAAAATGTGCAGAGCCACAGAATGCCTGGACTATAAATGTCAGGCTTAACACTTGGGTGCAACACTTAGCTTTTCAATCGGAGCTAGAGTGACTGGATGAAAATCTTCCCCCTTTACAATTATAATAGTCCTAAGTAAAAGCAGATAAAGTAGCAGTACAGTCTAACTGCAATTCAACTCTAATTTTTAATCTGACTCCAAGACTACAAGAATGTCCGGTGCGGGAAAATCCAAATCTTAGACTAGGGCTGTTGGGTTTTAATGCTGGCGTTATAATACAACTTAGAGTAAAAAAGGCTTTATCCCATATCTGATCTTTACTCCACACCTGTGCTTGATTTTAATACGGAGTATTAAACATAGAAAAATGTTCCACTTATTAATATTGGCATTCCTTACTTCAAAAAACATGTGATTACCTCAAAAAATCCTTAAGCCTGGTGTTACATGTTGTAGCATGTGTTTACCCAGAACCGGCATCTCAGTTAACTGGGAAACCAACCGTATTATGCACAGACAAACAATAAAATGGATATAATACTTTTCAATCTCTAGTCAGCAAATATTTGCTAAATAGGAATAAATCCTATTTGTACATAGCTTATAGCAGGTGTATTGTGGATGCTGTGAGATGCCTGCCTACAATTTGAAATTGAATCTGTGACATAAATGAAACTTTCAGTAGCTTGACATTTGGGCTGCTGTTGCTTAGCAACTCTAGTTGTCAGGGCCATAGTTTAATTTGTTTGTTATCTTTTACTTAATCCAGTGGGAATAGCTGATTCGTAACTTATGGACTTGCAGATGCTCCTCATTAAAGCCTGTCACCAAATGTACAGGAAGCACTGAGGATAGAGCAAAACCCAAACATAAAAATGTTTCAAGTGAGACAGGAAACCATACCATCCGTTTTAAATACCGTGGACTGTATTAGTGAAAGAGCATCTGTGAGATATTTTAGTATGATTTATATGAGGTGCAAATGGCTATCTAAAGATTTATCATTCAAGATTCTCTTGCTTGCATCATTTATTCAAGCATGGAGAGAGGAACTAATATTCACTCCCCGTTAACTCTCAGAATTGCCTCAGTTAATGCTTAGCGAACAATATGCTATAATAATGTGCCTCAGTGCCCATCTCTGCGACACAATGTTGCTGTAACGATAAACCTATTTTAAAATCCTCAGGTTGGATGGAACCTAAATGAAGAGTACTTTCCCAAAGTTGGTAGTCAGCAAAGCATCTTACTGTTATCTTCTGTATCCTTCTGTTATGTTCCTTCTATCGGGTAGCCCGCGCTACACAGAAATTGGGTAATACAATCATGTGGTCAATCTGCTTACATTCTCTTAAAGGTGTATTGCACCTCAGATCATCACATCCCGCCCCCTTTACTCGAAGTTCCAAATTACAATCTTTACAATGTATCAACGATTCACACAAATAAACTATTTACAAATTCAGTCTCTCTGGAGGCTTCTTCAAATATGTCAAATGTCATAGTTCTACGACTTTGGATGGTTTATCCGATGCTTCCCCCTCAGATGTCATCTGTCCACTAGGCTCTCCAGTAGGAACCTGTAAGTTTGTTTCTTCAACCCTGTCAGGCTCAATGGATCCTAAAGGTTCTTCCAAACCAAGGGGAGTTCCTTCCCCATGTGGCGTAGACTCTTTTAGGCCCAATCGCATGCACTCCTGCTGCCCCTCCCCTCCAAGTTCAACAATATGAAGATCAACTGTCAGGCAGATTCTGAGAATCAGGATGTTGGGCAAGGCTAAATTCAACACAGAATGATCAGCTTTGCGTTGTGTAAAAAAAATTTTGGGGCCTTGTTAGTAATTCCGCTTTTTCTTCCTACATGTCTTCTTTTGATGGATTTTGTTCTTGGCAGCGCTGACTTGAATCGTGGCTTTCTTTTCAATTTCCCTATTGGCCAGACTAGGCTCAGGTATGAGCTCAACTTGAGTGAACTGAGCGGCTGCGTCTTCCAGCATTTCCTCAACTGTCAGCTGCTTCGAAAACTCAGGGGTCTCAACTTTTAAAGCTTCTTGGCTTTCATGTAGTTGATTCTTCAGCTCTTCCATTTCTTTTTTATATTTGTTGGTATTTTCCTGGAGAATTAAGCATTGTTCTGTTTTCTCGGCTAATTTATTCTTCATCTCGGTCAGAGATATGCTGAATTCTTTCTGTTCTTCCTCATAGGTTTTTAGTGGTACAAGTTGGGTTCTGAGGGAATCTTGCGATATGCGAAAGTCCTTCAGCAGGTTTTGTTTATCGTTTTGGAGTTTACTGACTTCAATTCGAACTCTGACCTGAAGTATCACCTCTACGAGCTCCTTTCGTTGAGTCTTCACATAATCCTTTTTCCAAACAGCAGCATTTCCTGCTTCTAATTGAGATCTCAGTAATCTTTAGCTTAGCATCTGAATTTTCCAGATTTAATGGGTGTTCTCCTCCATTTAGATATTTGAAAGTATGTTCCCCTATAACTGTATCCACCTCCATTCGGATGGGTTTCTTATTGACATTCACTGTCACATAGATTGTCTCTGTTTCACCCATTTTTAAGTTGTATAGTGAGTAAATATCTGACTCTGTTCTTTTTGGTTCCTCCATTATGTGATTTCACGATTTCTACCTTTTTGCTTAAAGTTTTGTCTTAATCTGTCTTTACAATGTCGCACAATGTGTCCATTATGATAGCAGAAGAAACATTCAATTCTTTTAAATTGTCGTCATCTGCAGGCTGTCTCCATTTCTGTCATTATTATTGTATGTTTTCTCTATTAAACCATTGCTTTTTGCTGGTTTGTTAATGGTGGCTGTTTCCCGCCTTTCCCCAGAGCCCTGTGCTATTGCGCCATTTCTAACCAATGCTTCCCTCCCGACTTGAAGGTTGGCACCATTTTGTGCTCCCTTGATCGCTTCTGAATCCCTGACTGTGTTTTCCATTGCGAGCACCAACTCCAGCGCCTTGCTGAGGTTTAAATTCGTTTCTGACAACAACCATTTTTGAATGGCATCTTCATTAATCCCACATACTAATCAGCTTCTTAACATGTCTTTAATCAACGTCCCAAACTTAAAATGCTCTGTCAATTGTTTTAAGTCTGCTACATAGCAAGCGACTGTCTCTCCAGGGACGCGACATCTCAAATTAAATTTACAACGCTGTGTTGTTACCGAGGGTTTCGGCTGAAAGTGACTTTTCACAAGATTTATCAACCCACCAAAGCTCATGGAATCTGGGGCATTGGGTGCAGTTAGATTAAGAATTAAGCCGTATGTTTTACTGCCACACATCGATAAGAGGATCGCTCGCCTCTTCTCCTCCCCCGATATGTCGTTGGCCAAAAAGAAGAACACAAGGCATTCAATGTTCTGTGACCAGTCATTGGTGGTCTGATCAAACGGTTCGATATGGCCAAACTGTGGCACACCGGAGGGAGATAGCTCCGACGGCTATGATGAAGGCTGTACTTACAATCACCTGCAAGGTACAACTGATTTGCTTCTATTTAATTCCTGCAGCTTTCCTTGGTGTTGTCGACTGGTCGCGCTTTGCCTCATCGCCAGTTATGTTCCTTCTATCAGGTCGCTTGTTCAGCGAACTCAACTGCTATCTACTGATAAGTGAGTTGGTAATCAAAATAATGTAGACAAAGGGATCATTGTAAAATGAAGTGCATGCTGTTTATTCACATAAGTAACAGAGCACTAACACTTGTGTGCTTCTCAAACCAAAACCCATTCTATGCGCTACATGGCAATTGGGTAATACAATCACGTGGTCAATCTGCTTACATTCTCTTAAAGGTGTTTTGCACTTCAGATTACCACACCCTCTAATGCTTAAGAGTTCTAAGGATCTGTGAGATAGAAATTTAAACTAGCTTCATCTCAGATTATTAATTAAGAGCATTGTGCACATGTGCCTGTTGCGTGGACCACAATTGGAAGTGGAGAACTGTGGGAACACCAGGAAGAGAAGTACAGAGGCCATGGACTGAAGCCCAGCAAGAAGCTGGGTATTAGTGCACCATGGAGGAGAGCACATAGAAGCTGGCTGGGGAGTAGAGCAGAGTTGGGGAGCGAGGCCATGAAGCATGATGGGACTAGTGATTTGATCACAATATAATTGCAGCAATGTGCAAAAGGTGGGGAGTAGCATAGGCCAGTGGAATGGGGAATGGGTTCAGAAGGGCAGTGAGTAGAGCACTGCCCAAGTAGTGTAGAGACCAGGGTGCAGAATTTTAAAATGAAAAGCCATGGATTTCAACTGAAGTAAGAGCATACCTGTTTATTTGAGCTAGGAATGCAGTAAATTGTGTATACTACTGCTAGAGAGATACTTTTGTCCCTGAATCTGATTTCCAGTTGAAATGCAGCATCTGAAAGAAAAATACTCAGAAAATCAAGATGTATCTTTAAGCAGAAGGGTGTTTTGTGTGATTGACAGGAAGACTTTCTGTTCACAGAGCACCCCATGACTTCCTGTTTGTCCACCACTCTCTCCCTATCCAGTACTGAACTCAACAGAAGATGGCAAGTTTAAGCATATGTGGACAATGCCATGCACAGCAGCGCACAAATACACTGAGATATTGAGTCCAGCAGTGTGGAAAGCAGGAACAGTCGAGCATGCCACTGCTCGGCTGAACCCCTTCATTCAGGAAAGACCCCAATACATATTGGAATTTGGAGAATGCAAAGAAATCCAATTCCAGGCTCCAGAGGAAAGAGCAGGCCTGTGCATGGGGCAATTGTTGAAGGCATTTCTGTTTGTTATTGTTTATTTGTAAATTTAGTGGGTTTTTTCCAGAATTTAGTTTTTTATAAATGTTATTTTAATATGTATATATTCAGCTGGATCAGAGGAGTTTAACTTACCTTAGATGGGATAAAAGAGGGATTAGTAAATGTGCAGCAGTGAGAAAAAGAAGCAAAGTAATGAAGAAGCAAAAATTACAAATGGCAAAAAGCAAAAAGGAATGAAGCAAATGTCGACTAAGGTGAACTTATAAGAGTCAGAATTGAGAAATTTGAAAGAATAATTGAAGTAGAAATTATGGTATTGCTTGAACTGAAGCTTGACTTCAGTAAGGGCATGACGAGGAACTGTCAACCAAGGGTTTAACATTTTTAGGAGATTTAGGAAAAAGCAACAAAATAAGGAAGGAGAGTATTACTAATTGAAGAAAAGATTCATTGTAAGATTGAGTCAATGTTTGGGACTTTTAGTTCCGACTAGTCACTGACCATTCCAGGTACAAGGCACTTAGTACAAGCAGGAGTTTATTAAGCAGAATCACAAGTAGTGCAACAAAATGGTACTTAACAAGGCAGTAATCACAATCAACACAAGCTCTGGACTCTCCGGTTGATTGGAGTGCTGTCTCTTGCTCTGTTCTTATTGTTGACTGAAGTCTATTTTCTCTTCTCTTGGTTGTGTGCCAAGGGTCTCAAGACTCCTCTTCTTATACCCTTTTTGGGTCTATCCTTGTGCCGTATTAGGCAAATGGTTAGTTTGCCCATGAGCAGGGTGAAATCTAATTTTAGCCAAACTGATTAGTTTATTATTACTTCATTATTGATCTGATTAGTTTACCTTTATTTCGTTATTGTCCATTGTATTGTTGCCTTGCATGTCCCTCATGCATGACATTTTGTTTATTAAGCAGGAAACCTTTAGTTAACATGATTAACATAGCACAGCTCCTTATCGTTGCTATTGTCTAATTATATAGGTCGGCAGACAAAAATGCTTATACAAGCTTCCAGTCGGTCAAAGGTCAGAATATTTCCTGACACAAGTTCTTACAACAGTTTGACATTTTCTTTCCACTATCCCTCATACATTGGAATCTTACATTACTTAAAAATCATGTCTCACTTCTTGACATTTTCTGAAATCATAATTCCATATTAATCTACATATTCCCCACCTTGAGGGTGAAGTGAAGCTGATCCTTCAAAATTACTATATATAATGATGGTACACTCGATAAATATAATTACATTACTATTCTGCTACCACCTGTAACAAATATATTTTGCAAATCTATGCTTTAAGCTGCAATGTTCGGACTTCTAGTTTCATCTTCCAATGATAGATATGTAACATACACACAGAAAAACAGAATATACTTTCATGCTTCAGTCAGGTTCTGTCAAACATGCAATATCAACTATTGTGGCTTGGGCCCTATAGTTGCATACAATATCATTAGAAATATTGCAAGTAATAATGGCCAGATAAAAGACTAGAATTCAAATTCAAAGGATCATCCTCCGCCATTTCTGCCAACTCCAGCATGATGCCACCACCAAACACATCTTCCCTTCACCCCCCCCGGCGGCTTTCCATAGGGATCGTTCCCTCTGTGACACCTTGGTCCACTCCTCCATCACCCCCTACTCCTCAACCCCCACCTACGGCACCTCCCCATGCAAACGCAAAATATGCAACACCTGCCCCTTCACTTCCTCTCTCCCCACCATCCAAGGGCCCAAACACTCCTTTCAAGTGAAGGAGCATTTCACTTGCATTTACCCCAACTTAGTCTACTGCATTCGTTGCTCCCAATGCGGTTTCCTCTACATTGGGGAGACCAAACACAGACTGGGCGACCGCTTTGCAGAATACCTTCAGTCTGTCCGCAAGAATGACCCAGACCTCCCAGTCGCTTGCCATTTTAACACTCCACCCTGCTCTCTTGCCCACATGTCTATCCTTGGCTTGCTGCATTGTTCCAGTGAAGCTCAACACAAACTGGAGGAACAGCACCTCATCTTCCGACTAGGCACTTTACAGCCTTCCGGACTGAATATTGAGTTCAACAACTTTAGATCTTGAACTCCCTCCCCCAACCCCACCCCCTTTCCGTTTCTTCCCCCTCCCTTTTGTTTTTTCCAATAATTTATATAGATTTTTCTTTTCCCACCTATTTCCATTATTTTTAAATGTATTCCACCCATGGTTTATTTCACCCCACCCCCACTAGAGCTACCTTGCTCGTCCTGCTCTCCAATCTTAATTAGCACATTCTTTTAGATAATATCACCACCTTCAACACCTCTTTGTTCTTTTGTCTGTGACATATTTTGGTTATCTCCTCCTATCACTGCTTGCTTGTCCCAACAACCCCCCCCCCCTCCACCCCCCACCCCCCCAACTTAAACCAGCTTATATTTCACCCCTTTCCTATTTCTACTTAGTTCTGTTGAAGGGTCATGAGGACTCGAAACGTTAACTTTGTTCTTCTCCGCCGATGCTGCCAGACCTGCTGAGTTTTTCCAGGTATTTCTGTTTTTGTTAAAGACTAGAATTTGCTCTGCCCTTTCACCAGTGCTCTCACGGTGCTGGGGCAGGCAACAGCAGAAAATGAGCCGGGAAGGATTGTCCTGGATCCTCGTCCACTATTGTGCTTGTTGGATGTTCTGCTACAAAGGATAGCAGATGTGGAAGCATCCAGGCACTGTTGTGTGGGTGTATAACAATGGTGGGATAATGATTGGATGTCTTTGTCATTAACATTGCCCATCATTATCATCCTAGCAACCTGGATTCTGGGAATGCCAGATTATTACAGGCTTTGAGCGTTACCTTCTAGAAAGCCAGATGGTGAAGGATAGAATTGGAGCCAATCTTTAGACTCTTTTATAAGCATTTATTCACAGAGATTGGACCATACAAGCATGCACCTCCTAACTGCGCAACCACAGTTTGTCTGTTCCTATTTAGAGGAGCACAATTGAATTCCCAATTAATGCCCACCATAATTGTATACAATTATCATTGGGCATTGTTAAATGAGGCACAGCACATCAAGTAGTCTCAATGTTCAATGCTGGAGTTGAACCAGTAGAGGGTCTGTTGAAGCAGATCGGTAGAATTTGACCAATTTCTCCAAACTGATGCATGTTTTGAGCACCTCCCTGCCACCCCACCACCCCTAGACAGCTTGCCCCTTTAAGCTGCTGTGAGAGCCCTGCCACAACAGCAGCAGCCATTTCCTATCCCTTTGATCTATGATAAGCACCCAGGTACACCAGATACACTGTTAACTGCACATGGAAAAGAAAATTAAATTAAAAAATAAAATTTGTCAGCATTAACACTAGGTAGTTGGGCAGATGTGAGGTTTTTTTATTCATTCATGGGGTGTGGGCATCGCTGGCTAGGCCAGCATTTTATTGCCCACCCCTAATTGCCCTTGTTTAGAGGGCATTTAAGAGTCAACCACATTGCTGTGAGTCTGGAGCCACATGTAGGCCAGACCAGGTGAGGACAGCAGATTTCCTTCCCTAAAGGACATTAGTGAACCAGATGGGTTTTTATGACAATCGACAATGGTCCCATGGTCATCATTAGACTTTCAATTCCAGATTTTCTTTTCAATGAATTCAAATTCCACCATCTGCCATGGCAGGATTCAAACGCAGGCCCCCAGAGCATTACCCTGGGTCTCTGGATTACCAGTCCAGCGACAATACCACTATGCCATTGCCTCTCCCTGAATCTCACCTTGGCATTGCCACCAGAGATGAAAATAAGAAGATTATCAGGACAAATGGCCAAAAGATTGATCAAAGAGGTAGGTTTTAAGGAGTGTCTTTAAAGAGGAAAGTGAAATAGAGAGGTGTAGCGGTTTGAGGAGGGAATTTCAGAGTTTAAGGCCCAGGTAGCTGAAGGTCTGGATGCCAATGGGGCAGTAATTAAAATTGAGATGTTCAAGAGATCAGAATTAGAGGAGTGTCGCTACCCCAGTGGTTTGTGAGGCTGGAGGAGATTACAGAGTTAGGGTGTGATTTGTCAACAAGGATGTGAATTTTAAAATCAAAGCATTACTTAACTTGGAACCACTGTAGGTCAGTGATCACAGGGGTGATGGGTGTACAGAATTTGGTGCAAGTTAGGACATGGTCAGCAGAATTTTGGGTGAGCTCAAGTTGATGTGGGTAGAAAATGGGAAGCCAACCAGGAATGCATGAGAATAGTCAAGCCTAGAGGTATTAAATGCATGGATGAAGCTTTCAGCAACAAATGGGCTGTGGCAGGGATGGTGTGGGGGTATATTAGGCAGATGGAGATAGCCGGTCTTAGTGACATCATAGCTAGGTGGTTGGAAGTTTGACTGCGATCAAATATGACTGCAAGGTTGCTAACAATCTCAGATAGTTGACATGCAGAGTAGTGGAGTTGGTGGCTAGGGAGCAGAATTTATGGCGGGACAGAAGACAATGGCTTCAGCCTTCCATTATTTAGTTGGTGGAAATTTCTGCTCATCCAGTTCTGGATGTCAGACAAGCAGGCCTAGGCAATAAAAACAGAAAATGCTGGAAAGACTCAACAGGCCTGGCAGCATTTGTGCAGAGAGAAGTAGAATTAACATTTCAAGTCCATATGACTCTTCTTCAGAGTTGGGAGAATTCCCAGCTCCATGAACCTGACCCTTAAAAATGGCTGCCCAAACATCTGATTTTTGGCCAGGATGGGTGCTGGGGGAAGGGAAGAGGGGTGGGTGGGGGGAATGGCTAGAATAGCTGACCCCAGGAGAATTGAGGAGGCTATCAGGTGCAGAGGTAGGCTGGGCAGAAGGCATGCCTCAGGGCTCTGGCACTGCATCCAAAAATAAAAAATAATGATTAAAACAGAAAACACCCCTCCAGCCCTCACCCCTCAAACACCCTCAACTCCCACACACTCCTCATCCCCATCCATGCCAACGAATGCCCCTCATGCCCTGTACCCATCCTCCATGGTCCCTCATATCCTTCATGATGACCTAGACCTTTGTACCCACTCCTAACAGCCCTTTATAGCCTCTATGTCAACTTAAGACCGTGCACCCCCATTTCTCTTTACAGCCTCCATGCCGACCTATGCCCCTGTACCCACCTCCAGTACCATGCCAACCCACCTTGTATCTTCACCTATGGGCAGGGCTCAGGACCTAATGGGCAGGGCTCAGGACCCATGCAGAGATGAGATAAAATGAAGCCCTAAAGCAGGGATTTTCCAGCCTTGTCATGGCGGGACCCACCACAGGAGATTTGGCGGACCAGCCAAAAGTCCATTGACTTTCAGCAGGACCGGATGATTCCAATGCCGCCAGGGTGGTAAATCCTGCCCAAAGTGTCTATAGCAGACTTCACTATATTGAAAAAGAACACTTATTTAAATAAAAACCATTTACTACATTTGAATTCCTTCAACTAAATAAAGCGTTATTAACAACAAATATTTCATTCAAGTACACAATTTCTTCCACCAAAAGCATTGGAATTCATAGCCCCACTTCAAAGAGTCTGTAACCACTTGTAGCTATCAATTAAACTGTGAAAGAGCAGGCACCCTACTGTGATAATGGATGGTTATAAAATCAGTCATGCAGCACTAATCCAATGATGGAAACCCTCAAGCTTATGTCAACAGACAGAGTGAAAAAGCAAGTAATCATTTTTTTAACACTCCAGACATTTTTTTTGAAGATTTAAAGAGCTGGACTTTTAAATGCCTTGAGCTCCCTTTGACAGATTCCTTTGACAGGTTCTTCTGACAGTATTGACAGTTGTTTTTGACAGGTTTGTTGACATTCCAATGAGCTTGACAGTAATGAATTTATGCACTTTTTTCACTTTTAAAAATCCCAAAGGGCATCTTACCTGCCCCAAAGGTGTCCCAGGACCAGAGTCAAATGGGTACCTTACCCCTCCAAAGGGATAGCCTGGCTATCCAAACAATCCACCAAGTTCAGACTTGTTTTTACCTGGACTAATCTGCACACTTTTGGAGTTTCACACTCCTAACCTACCAAAATCCCACACCAGTAGAGGCAGCTGTTGATTTAAATGGCCAGCATAAACCACGCATGTACAAAGCATGCCCAGCCTCATTCCCGACCCCGCAAAAATAGGCAATGCTGTATTCAAGGTTTGGGCTTCTGACCTTTGGGCATTTCTGCTATTTTTGTCCATCATGGCAAAAATCTGGGCTGCAGTTTGATCATTTAGAGACAGTGGAGGGGTTGAGAGAAGTGGTGGTGGTTTAGATACATGTAGAACCTAACGTGTTTTTGAATGATATCATCTAGGGGCAGCATGGAGGTGAGGAATTAAAGGGAGCCAAGAATTGGTCCTTGGGAGATTCCAAAGATGACAGTATGGAAATGGGAAGAGAAGCCATTGTAGGTGATTCTCTGGCTACGATTAAATAAGTAAGAATGGAAGAGTCCCAGCTAGTTGGATGATAGAGGAAAAGACCGCAGGAACAAATTTCATTTTTTTATCATTGCAGTGTTATGATTAATCCAAATTAAAGCTGTTTGTGAGAATGCACAATAGTATAGCATAAAGTTATCATATACCTTTGTCACTGAGTAAGAAGGTAATAATTCTTGTTCATTTTCTCTTTCATCTCTTTCTATCAAGTCCCTTTCTCACTTCCTCTAGTATTTTGCCTCTTTTTGTTTATTTGTCATATGAAGGCACTTAAAGATCTCAGTTTCCTAGTCCAGACATTTGAAAAGATTTGGAAAGATTTAGAGCCTCGATGGGCATTAGACAACATCTTTTATCTGGGACCGTGATTAGATAAAATCACCAATGAATGATTTTTCAAAATGTGTGCCTCAAATCCTGTTTGTTGCTACAGTAACCAATTTACTAATACACTATTTCCTTCCATCATAAAACACTGGTGATGATCTATGTCCTTTGATGCTACCAATATCCTTGATGGCTCCCCAAATAAAATATCACTCTTCAGTGATCTTATTGTTTTATATTTTGCATTGCCTGAATCTAGTTGAATAGCCCCTTATGAGGAAAGCTTACTGTGACTGATTGTTCCTATGCCCCTTCCAAGTAAATAATATATTACTAGTATACCACAGGCCTGATTTTAACTCTGTGCAAGCAGGTGGATTTTAAATGAATTAAAATCTCATCCCATAATCCAAGGTAATAACAGTACAAAAGGAAGAGAGTCATCAACGAATGCCTAAAACCTATCCTTAGATTCCTAATCCATTCTATCAGGGAAATATACTCATACTCAGATAAACCCTTACTCCCTAATCTAATCCATCAGGGAAAAAGATAGCTCATAACATCCCAGCCCAGACTAAGCTGTCAGAGAAATGAGTGTCTCAGATTGATATTACTTTCACCCTTAAACACAATCAAAGTGGGTGACTTAGACTCATAAATCCTGCATCCTACATGCAAGGAATGTCTGCTTCTGACTCTGCCAAACTTTTGTGGCCAAGAGAAGATTTCCTAATCAACGTAGCATTAGCATATGATCATGTCACTTTAAGTACATTTTTTTTATTCTTTCACAGGATGTGGATGTTGCTGGCTAGGCCAATATTTATTGCCCATCCCTAATTGCCATTGCAAAGGTGGGGAGCCGCTTTCTTAAACCACTTCAATCCATGTGGTGTAAGTACACCCACAGTGCTGTTAGGGAGGGAGTTCCAGGATTTTGAACCAGTGACAGTGAATGAATGGCAATATATTTCCAAGTCAGGATGGTGTGTTGCTTGGAGGGGAACTTGCAGGTGGTGGTGTTCCCATGCATCTGATGCCCTTGTCCTTCCAGGTGATACAGGTCATGGGTTTGGAAGGTACCGTCGAAGGAGCCTTGGTGAGTTGCTGCAGTGCATCTTATGGATGGTACACACTGCTGCCACTGTGTGTCGGTGGTGGAGGAAGTTGATTTGAAGGTGGTGGATGGGGGGGCCAATCATGCAGGCTGCTTTGTCCTGGATGTTGAAGATTCTTGGGTGTTGAAGCTGCACTCATCCAGGCAAGTGGGGAGTATTCCATCACACTCCTGACTTGTGCCTTGTAAATGGTGGACAGGCTTTGGGGAGCCAGGAGGTGAGTTTCTCTCTGCAGAACTCCCTGACCTGCTTTTGTAGCCACATCTCAGCTGTTTATCAGAGCAAAGGGGAAGGGAAGACATTGTAGAAGCCAGTTGCTCAAGCAGCCTTTAGCAACCATCTCTCAGATTAAAAATTTCAAAGAGACTATCAGCTTCCTTGAGAAAGGGCCAAACAGGCCTGTAAGCAAATGATAGTCTTTGAGAGTTTCAGCCAGGCAAATTTTGCAGGGCCAGTGGCAGTGGTTGCCAGTGAGCACATTAGGGCACTTGCACAGGGATGATGGGTCCATGAGCTTCTGGCTCCATCTGGTTCAATCAATTTTTCCATGTAACTTGCATATATCTCAATTTGCAGAAACTAAGAAACCATGATATTCTGATATGGAATTGATGTACTAATGATGCACGAGTAGTAAGTAGAGTCCTTCCCAAATCTTCAGGCCTGTAAAATCAAAAGATGGTATAGTTGCATTTCAGCTGGGATTGTTCATTTGGGCACCTTCCAATTTAAACTCAATTAAACAGGGTTGTCAACTGCCCCCAGTCCCATTACACTTCCAACCCTTACCAATTGTGTGGGAATCAACTAACTTGAACTTTTTCAGCTGGATCTTGGTAGGATTTCCACCTCTGGTCGAATTCCTATTGGACTTGTGGAGGGGCAGGGCAGTGGTTGAGGGGCTATTTAGGGTAGAGAAATGGCTGCAGTAGGATTCTGGTGCCTACTGAAACGTAGCATGCCCCAAAGGCACTTTTTAAAGAAGTTTCAGAAATTCCACCATGACCAGCATAGTCAATCCCCTATGATTGATTACATTAAACAAAGTGGCGCTTTTAAATTTAAATCTCCCTCCACTCCCAAAGGAATTCTAGGTGTCAGGAACACAATAATATTTCTAGTGTCAGTGTTGATATGGTACAACTGGCCAGAAAGATGTTATATGGTATATTAACTGTGTATCATTTAAATATGTTCACCCATATTAGATTTGATATATTCTACACACATTCACATTCATTTCTGCCTGATCTGCTTTCACTGACTGAACTTACAGTGGAGATCTTCCAGAAGAATATCCCAGCTGACAAGTTTTGGCATCAGTTGCCAGAAGCTTTGAACTCATGTTAAACTTCTACGTGTCAACCTACTGTAAAGAACTGAATCTCAAGCAAAGTGAAGTGAGACTCTTGTGTTCAACGAGTCTTGCTGTCATTCACTCCAGTTTCAAGACAGAACTTGACACTATTAACGCTAGATTTATTCTGTAACTGCTAAATCATTGCCTGTGAAGCACGGGCATTAGGTTCATTGTGAGTACACCTAGAAAAACCTGTCACATTTAATCATGTTTTCACCCTCCCCTCTTCCCCTTTCCCTTCTAATTGGCATCTGCCTCCATTTCTGATTTTGCAATAAAGATATTGCAACTAATCCTCTCTTATCTAAATAAGTCACAACATTCTCTATTGATCATTATATCTATCAAGTGAACTCCATATTGTCTAGTAATTAAGAGCAAACATTAAACTTTACTTTGTAAGCCAACGCATTATTTACCTTTTTAATGTACAATCACTTTTTAACTATGTAATTGTTTCTTTATTTATTTTATGTTAATGAATGTAGACCAGTTGTGGTGTAACCCTTTGTGTGAAGTCTGTCTCATGGTGGTAACATGGAACATCGAGGTTTATGAAGAACTCAGACCAAAGATGAACTGCACTTTGGGCTCAAAACGCAAAGCATGATGGTCAATTTAGTCAAGTCAAAGCCTTGCTAGAATTATCAAGGTCGGCAAAATTACTTAAGCTGTGCAGGAGAACTGGCCTCGAACCGTGAGAAAGATAGACCCCTTTTGTGCTTGTTAGAGGTAGTAAAGATGACAGTCTGTATCAGCCTGGGGATTGATAACAGTGTAAGAGATAACAAAATGGAGTGAGGCTGGTCCTATTCCTTCAGCATGGCCGGCCTTGTGAGAGGAGGCCCAGGGCATAAGAACAAGGGAAAAGACACTGATGTAATTGAAAATCAATTTAATGGACCAAAAGCAGGCTTTACTTTATGTAGTACAGGGCCATAGCAAAGAAAGTTAGAAAGAAAGAGTCCACAGAACCATCTCTACTGCAGTGGTTAGAGCGATTTGGTCAGTTGCTCAGAAGACACCCATGGAGGATTCGCCATTGGATTGACCACTGAGACGGACTCCAGCTCACAGGGAAGCTAAACAACTGTATTATCGTGAGAATGTACTATTGCTTAATGGCTTAGGGGAGAATTTTCCCCCCATCGGGGGGGGTGTGCGGGGGCGGGCGCGGGCAGGTGTGGGTTAGCGTGGACCTGATTGCTGCTCCCGATCGGGTCCGTGCCGCCATTTTACGTGGGTGGGCTGTGCGCTCCCTGTGCGGGTGGTGGGAGTGCGCTGTTTCGCACATGCACGCGAAAGAGCTCAGAAATCTTCCTGAGGCACAGAGGTGCCTCAGGGATATAAGTTTTAAGTTTTAAAAATTTTAATAAAGAAGAAAAAAAAAATTAAGATGTCTCCTCATGTGACAGTGTCACATGAGCTGGGACATGTCAATGAACTTGAATAAAAAAATTTATTTAATTTATAATCCCTTCATGAAACCTCATCCCGCCCGTGGATGAGGTCCCATGAAAAATGCGAAGGCCGTCTTGGCTCTTCGCCTGCCCCCCAACCTTAAGGTTGGACAGGCAGCTTTCTCAATAGGCTTAATTAGTTAATTAATGGCCTTAACAGGCCTTTGACAGTTCAGCAGGCGTGCAGCTGAGTCGGCTGCGCACCCGCCGAACTGAAAATCTAAATGACACACGGTGACGTCGGGGTATACACCCGACCTTCACCCCGCATCATTTTACGCCTCAGTGAGCAGGCCCCGCCCCCACTCACCAAGCCAAAAATTCTCCCTTTAATAAAGGTGAGAACCTTTATTAGAACCATAGAAACATTTCAGCACAGAACGAGGCCATTCAGCCCATTGTGTCTGTGCCGGCCTCACATTTGGTGAAGCTTCATCCAAGTTGTTGTGTGCTGTTGCTATCCAAGAAAAGGACCTTTAGATCAGGGAGAGGGTCTTACAGCTTCTAAAGAATAAATTAAGTCTTTTATCAAGTTACATAACAAGTAACTATCAACTAGAATCAGGAATTCTGTTTAACATCTAACCTGTAGAAAGTACAATAGAGATGCTACTATTGTAGCTATTGAAACAGCTGCCCCACAGAGTGATAAAATGTGGTTTTGCTTCTTTTCATGCTGCACAGATTATGTTCCCTAGAGAAGAAATGACATCAGGAAAAGAGAACTTGTGATGTAAATTTCCAGGGAAAGAGATAGCAGAAATCTAGGAGAATTCCACTGGTTCACTGTCTTAGTCATCCATTGACTTATGATCTGGTAGGACCTGAAGAAGAGGAATGGAAAATATTTTTACAATACAAAGATAATCATCCAGGTACACTGAAAATTTGTCCTTGACAAATTAGAAAGGAAATGTGATACAACATGAAACCATAAAAATACACAGCACAGGAATAGGCTGTTTGGTGCATTAATCAATTCCGATTTCCCTGCACCTTCTGCTTCGAGTATTTGTCCATTTTCCCTTAAAAAATGACATTGGCCGGGATTTTCCACACCTGATCATAAAGGGTGTGTTCGGTGGCGAGATTGGAGAATCTCATGAGAAGGCCCTGGCCATGTCTCCTGAGCGACAGTATAAGGGGGGAAGGGAACTTTGGGCTAAGGGCAGTGCAAGGTGGGATCATGGCAGTACAGACTGAAGTTCGAACACAAGCTCATGCCAGGGCGGGGTGAGGAAAGCAGCCGGGCAAGTGCCAAAACATGACAAATGTGAGCACTTTTCCGCAGCTGAGATCTTTTAGCTTGAGCTCAATTGACATGTTTGGAGTCAGGCTATTCAAGCAACTGTGACCACTCAAGCAGCGCTAATTCCTGACAGAGCCAATGATTGCTCCTCTACTGTTAACCCCTCATGCGCACACTTCAAACTCGAATGAGTGCTGTGGTACTGTGGAACCATTGGGCAACTGGGCAGGCCTGAGGATCCTGATCCTGAGGGAAAGGTAGCCATCGAGCGCTGACAGAGGGGTGTGCTTCTAGTCCCTTACATTATGCTTAAGTTGACATTGAAAAGTCACCCTCATGGTTCAAGCAAACCTCAAAGCCTTGGAGTCCAGGTTAGGACAATGCCTGCACCAGGATGCAGTCAAGTTGCTGAAGCAGCTGCCACGTGGTCATGTGGTGTGGGGCGGTGCTGGGTGTGGGCATGGTGAACCCTCATGCACACTGAACACTAGGCATCCATATGGTGACCTGGACTCTCCGACATGCATTAAGGGACCTTGAGAGGTAGCCACAGGTGATGACTTGACCAGGAGTGGTCCTTAGGAGAAAATTGCTGACCCTTGCATCTCTCTCTTTGATACTGCAGTGAGGAGACCATCAGGAACATGGAGGCGGGTGATCTTACTGTCTGCGTCACTGTTTATAGGCAAGAGGGAAAATGGAGAAGAATGTGACGGAAGTACCTGGCTCACCAAAGGGAGGAGCAGAACCCTGAAGGCCAAGGGGCAGCACAGCCTCCTCTGCACGCAGAGGATGAACCCCACAGAGTCGTCATTCGTAGATGCATCACTAGATCCAGGGTCTACAGATGACGTACGTACTACCTGCAGATGAGCGAGAACCAGTGTCGCCAACACCTGCGCATGTCAAGGGAACTGGTCACACACATATGCCACCTTCTGCAGGATTTGGAACCACGGGGACTCAGAGGGCATCCACTGCCAGGCACTTAAAATTACTGCCGTGCTCAATTTCTACAGCAGTGGCTCCTTCCAGGGCTCCACTAGGGACCTTTGTGGGATCTCGTAAGCCTCCACCCACAAATGTACACAACTTCGTCAATTTCAACAGGGATCAGGCAAGCCAGGAAGTAAGAGCACTGGGATATGCTCAGATTTCCGGATTCCCACCAGGTGCAGGGTGCCATCGACTGCACTCACGTGGCTCTTAAATCTCCATGGCAACAAGCAGTCCAGTGTGAGAACCACAAAGGCTTCCACTCTCTCAATGTTCAGCTGGTCTGTGGCCATAACATCTGATCATGCAGGTGTGTGCAAGATACCCCAGAAGTGTCCACGACTCGCACATCCTCAGCAGGTCTCAGATACATGACATCTTCCAGGGACCACACAGGATGCAGGGTTGGCTCCTCAGGGACAAGGGCTATCCGCAAAGAATGTAGCTGATGACGCCCTTGTGGCAGCCTCAGACCACTGCTGAGAGAAGGTACAACGAGGCTCATGTCACAACCTGGAGTTTGGTTGAGCATTCCATTGGCATTCTGAAAATGAGGTTCCGGTGCGTAGATAGATCTAGAGGAGCACTGCAGTACACTCCCCGGAGGATGTCATGAATCACAGTGACTTGCTACACAACCTGGTGATGCGAAGTGGGGAGGACCTAGATGATGAGGAGATGCAAGAGCTGCATCTCTTCTCCGATGAGGAGGAAATCGAAGGGAATGAGGGTGATGAGGTCCTGGAAGGCGAGGGTGCAGGCAATGAGGCCAGTGCGCTGGCCAGATGAGGCAGGCGTACTTGTGAGGCCCTCATTGACACAAAATTCTGGGAGGATGATGACGAGATGCAGTGAGGACACTCCTGAGATCTTCACATTGCATCTGGGAACGTCTGACACCTGTCTGGCTGAGGGCAGCGCACGTACGCTCTGTGAAGAGGCTTATATCATCGAGACGCTGCAGCCACATGGACTTTAAGACAACTTGATCCTTTGGCAGTCTTCATCACCTGTTCCCTTCAGCATCACACCTTCACCAATCAGGAATGGTGATGAGATGGGGGGGCAACCCTGCCTCAAAGGTGCTGAGAGCACAGAGTACATCACAGAACCCAGTCACACTTGGGTATGAGATTCTTGCAGCAAACAAAAGCTACATGGAGGTGCGCGCGTCACTGATCTGGAGAGTGACTGAAGTCGGACAATCACTGTTTTCAAAAGGTTACACTCTGCCCTGGACTGTGAAGTAGCCTTTGCTTTGTGCAGGAAGCAAGGTTTCATGTCTGATTGACACGAACGCTGCTCATCATAACAAGGAGCCATTGACAAGGACACATTCTTGGGAGCATATTTACAATGGTCAACATAAAGTATGTGATTAACACCCAGGCCCATGCCCACGTTATGCAACTACAACTTCTTGACCTTTCTAACCCTGCCGCTACATCTTGGTGGACACCTGACATTCACAGCAGAGGTGGAGGTGGTCTGCTGACTGCTATGCCCTGTTGGCGGGTGTTCTCAGGAAGCCCCCGGTCTGCTTTCAGGGTCCTGCTGTGTGGCAGTGGCCTCTTCAGCCTGTGGAACTAGAGCTGCTGGGGTCACAAGAAGAAGGGATTTGGATGGGCCGGATACTCCCAGGGTGTCCCCGGGATGTGCACCTGCTGTTCCTCCTCCCTGTGGGTGCCCAAGGGCCTCTGGCTGACTCCTTGAGAGGAAGGAGCAGCTGGAGGGAGCTCAAGATGCCCCGTTGAGCTTGGTGTGTTGTCATGCCAGCGCCATCACCTCAGACTGAAGGCTGACAGACTCCTCCATCATACCTTGCAATCTCAGGACTGCAGCAGACATCCCTTCCTGATGTTCCCAAGCGTGCTTTTGCAGCTCCAGCAACTGAGGATCATCTGACTCGGACTCAGCAGATTCCTGGCCTCCAGCAGTCCTCCAAGTGCTGGCAGCCTGGGAATTCCCTCCCTCCACCCCTAGAACCAAGTCCTCCCAGGTGTGTGTCTCTGCGCTGGTGGAAGTTATGGGTGAGCGCTGTGACGGGACTCCAATTTCGGTGTCTGCGGATTCCTCTTCCGTGGTGTCCTTGGGGCTGGAGTCGAGGACCTGGTTCGTGGACTTCCTTGGCTGCTTCCCAGATGTGCCTGCAAAAGCAAGGAGAAATGTTTAATGCATGGCGGTGACTGCGGAGCAGGGAACTCACTCAGAGCATGGTTGTCTGATGGATGTTGCACTGCTGAATTCTCACTGGCTTGAACGCCGCCAACTTCACCATCAGGGCAGGAATGATCCAGATCCTCGCCAGCCAGTTGGATGTCTCTATTTTAAAAGTCTGTGAGGACCTTGATGTTGGCAAGTTCTCCACCAGTTTGTGACCTCTCCCATTTGCTGTGTGCCAGCTTGTCCTGTATGAATACAGATGGAGAAAGTATAAGCTGAACACCTGCCAGGCCAGATGAGAAGGATGCCTGGCATGTGTGGGTGGTGAGTGGTGCCATGGACAGGATGAGGACACGACCCACAAGCTAAATGAAGGTGTGTGTGAGAGAGTGAGTTCCTTGAGCTGGCAGTGAGTGAGATCCCTGTGGATGTGTGATGGGTTTGTGACTGTGTCAGTTCAGAGTGATGAGAAGATTGACTTACCCTGGCGGACCGGAGATCATTCATCCTCTTTCGGCACTGCGTGGCTGCCCTTTTTTGGAGGACGTCGGCGCTGACCACCGCTGCCACCACTTCCCGTGCTGGATTTGTCACCTTGAATGAGGTTCTTCGCCAAGAGTGGGAGTAGAAGACATTGCGGCGTGCCTCCACTGCGTCTAGCAGGCGCTTGAGGGAGGCGTTGCTAAATTTGGGTGCAGCATATTTCTCCCCTTTGGCAGCCATCAGTTCCCAGCAGTTTCCTACCCTTTGAAGAGTGCTAGCTCTGTGCAGGGGCGGCCTTTAAATATGGCGCCTGATGTACTGAAGGCCTGAGGTGACAGCTGGGCGAGCGAATCAGAGGCCGCCCCACCATCGATCTGATGTAAAACCAGTGCCTCTCAATCTTGTAAATAAAGTGGCACATGATGCGGCAGAAAAAGCTGCTATTGCCGTCGGCGGGTCACATGCCGATTTCTCTGTCTGATATTGGACTTTGCCAATTTCTGGGACAATTCCGCCCATAGTCTCTGCCACAACCAATCCCTGCAGCAAAGCTTTCTAACAGCTATCTATAAAGAGGTTTCTCTGAACTTCTCACATCACACTGCATTTTCTTCTGCTGGAAAGTTTAATAATGCTTTGAAGGATGATTCAATGTGAGACATCACATTGAACAGAAACTGGTGGTTCATTGCAGCTTCAGAAAGTTCTAAAGGGTGATGGGTAACACAGGCAAATTTAAAACCCAAACACTAAAGGAATACAGGAATTAATACATGAGGAAGCTTAAAGGTGAAACATAATGCCATTATAAATTATAATAATGACAGTAAGCATTCTATGCATTACTTACCAATACAGAAGTAATTGCAGAGAACCAGCTGTGCACAAAACATTTCATATTCAGTACTGTCCAAATCCCATACAAACCATGTACAATACCACTTCAAAAATTGATACAGGACATGTCTCATGTGAATCACATACATGTCGTTGTATAAGAGTTGAATCCTGGTGGAACCAAGATTACATCATTTGTTCAGCCATCTGAATGTTAAACAAACACTGGTTCCTCCACTACCCACACCATTTTTCCTGTGCCCAATTATTGTTTCCTTCTTTGCAATTAGTTTACAGAGTACATGAACAAGAGTTGCACAAAGACCCAGGAGCATGTGGTTCCAGGTGGAAGTGAGTTGTTCCTATTTACCCAGTAAGTACTGTAAATTATTTCAAAAGGCTGCAATGCAAGCTTAGGTTAGAAATAGGGTTATAATGTAGTTGACCTAAAGCCTTACAAAATTACCCCTTATACATGAACATGGACATACAAAAGCTGTACATATTTGAACCCATTCATTACAAATCCTTTTCCTTGGACAGGATTGGAATTCACCCGCTGCTGGAAAACTCATCTGATGAAAAACAAACTCGATACTTTAGAATTAGTTTATAAACTGATCAAGCATAATGTGAGATTTCTCCATGGTAGAGTTTGGTTATCTCGATTTATTGCTTTTTGTTTTATTTCTCTTCATATAGATTGGCAAGTTGCAGCATACAGAGGTTGGTTGACATTTTGAAAGTCATAGCCATTTCAATAACATAAATAGCATTCAGTGAAGTGTATCATTGATCCATTTGTGCCTTTACAGAAGTTAGCGCTATGTCAAAAAGAATTTTTATGGCAAATCATTTATCATTTTACTGTCTGTTTTTTCTCCTTTTATGCTTATAGCGTGAAGGCTGTAAATCCTGCAATAATAAATTAACCCCAACCTTAGAAAGGCATCTCCTGCTAAGTTGGTATGTTAATATTTTTGCACAGGCACCATACATTTCTGTAACTATTTTACAAAGAATGAGAAAAATATTTTTTCTGCATTTTGATGGTCTAATGCAATGACTCATGCCCACTGGGAACAAAATAGAGAATGCCAGAGTTGGAGATCATATAACTATTTATGAGAGGGGCTATCAACCCATCAGTCTTAGTTATATTCAAAATTCAGGTCTGGGGTTGAAGGACCAATATTCAAACGCACTGTACAATCCAGTCTAGCAGCAGGAAGGGAGAGACCTTTATTACTGTTCCATATGTTCTGAACTTTGAAAGCCATTACAAGGGTGAAAACTAACTAAACTACTCAGTCACACTTCTGTCTTATGTCTTGTTTGCAAACAGAAATTCCAGGAGCATTTCTTTTCATCAAGACTTCTTTGAATATAAATAATAATAACATATCGATCTGCTTTCCACTGTGGAGTGCAGTCTGCCTGACTTATTCTTATGAAATCCTCTTAGGGATTAATTAACCTTCTGATGAATCACAGACACATGAAAGACAAATTGGAATAAATTTGCTTAAAACTTTTATCACAAAATATATTGGAAGTACAATATCAATGTGAAAATACTGGAGTCAAACAATGTGATTACTGGAGCCAAATGCTAACACTTCGTCCAGTGGTTAAAAAATGCTTCTGATGATGAAACAGGAGGAGTGATTAAATGCCACATGGCTGTCAGAGAAAAGTATTATTACCTCACCCTTCCTGCAGGGATAATGAATAATGATGGAATATAATTAAATCCCTTCAGTTTTATTGAAGGCAAAGACAGTGAAGGTAACGTTAAGTTTTGTTGCTGGGCAGCCTGTTCTACAGTTTGCCCAATTTGGTTTTCCATTGAAGCCAACTGCTGGCTGATGCAGTATCCTTTGTTTGTCAGATGAGGATAAAAATTAAAATTATCCACAGTTAATATGAAGCACCTTATCATTGGTAATTTTCTGTCACGGTGAATAACTTCATCAAACAATAACTTTAATCACTCTCTTAAAAATGTTTTGAATATATTGAGGATAAAATTCAACCTTGACAGGTGTGCAAAATGTACCGTGCCAAATTGAATATCTGTTGTACACCCAACTTGATATTCCTTTCCATGAAATCAAGTGGGAAATTGAAGTGCAGTTGAATAGGAGGTAGGCGAAGGAAGAGTGCCAACCTTAATGGGAGTGGAAAAAGAGTACCAGCTTGAACAGCATTAGAGGAAGAGAACCAGATTAAACTGAGGGGCCGAGGGATTCTCATGTTAATGGGTGGAAGGACAGGCTGTTTTGAGGGATAGTAGGGGAGAAGGAGCAGATTGCCAGTATGAATATGAGAAGGTTAGAGGGACTAGAGGAAGAGAAGGTGTAACAATGATAAGGTGGGGATTTGAATGGGTGCCGTCTCTCAGTGAATTGAGTGAATGGATTGGGGAAGTGACTATTATCTCTTGGTGCAATAATGGTCTGGTTGATCTGTTGAAAACCCAACTGGTACTTTGCTTTTCCTTTTCCTAAGACTAAGTTCTGGATTTTCCCTCACCCACCCACCCCAAATCAGGAAAAAAAAAATGGGAAAATGTACATTGAGGCTTGTCATAGAACCACAGAATGATGCAGCAACAATGGAGGCCATTTGGCCCATTGTGCATGTGCTGGTTATTTAGTAGATCTATCCAGTTAATCCTATTTCCCTGCTCTTTCCCCAAAGCCCAGAAAATTATTTCCCTCACTACCGTTCCCCATCCCAACGTTGATTTTCCTCTCCACACTCCTATTGAGGCAGCTACTGGTCATCCTTTTGCGTCCTGACACATTTAAAGTACAGTTTGGAGCTGACATCCCCGGCAAACTACTCCACTTCTCTGCCTTCTTCCCATGCCATCTCTGCTCCCAGGCAATTCATGAGGTTGTGACAGAAGGCTCCATTATTTTCTTTCTGAAGAGAGGCTCTGTCCCAGTAGGTCATGGAACTATCTTTATTTGACCTTGGCTCAACACAAGGTCCAACTTTATTATATAATCCAAATGGTGGGACAGGCAGAAGCAGTTCAATTTCGATTTATTTTTACACCTTTTTGCGCTTTAAATGTGCAGCATGAGTCATATCAATGCTTCTTCGTTACAGAGCTGCCTGTACATTCTGCTGTAATAACTATTTGGATGCATTAGCATGAACTGCTTATGGAATCAGAAGAGCCTTTTCGGACTTTGAAGCAACATCTTAATTTTACAAATTAACTTTAATGGTTGCATTGTACAGTTTTCAGAATAAATATTACAGAAATGTTCAATGTATTAGCTTTAAAAGGTAAACAAAGGAACATAGGAACAGGAGTCAGCCATTCAGCTTGAGCCTGCAGCACTATTCAATTAGGTCATAGCTGATACAAAATAAAAACAGAATTACCTGGAAAAACTCAGCAAGTCTGGCAGCATCGGCGGAGAAGAAATCAGTCAACGTTTCGAGCCCTCATGGCCCTTCAGCAGAACTGATAGCTGATGTCCATATGTCCATTTACCCATCTTAGCTCCATACCCCATGATACCCTTAACTAACAAATATCCATGTCTTAAAGCTCCAATTATTCCATCATCCACAACCTTTTGTGGGAGAAAATTCCAAATCTTCTAAAACACTGTGTGATAAAATGCTCCCTGATTTCCGTCATAAATGGACGAGCTTTATTTTAGGATTATTCCCTCTTGTTGTTTCTCTCCACCAAAGAAATAGTTTCTCTGCATCTATCTAGAGCAGCACCAGGTATACCTAAAAATGAGATGTCAACCTAGTGAAGCTACAACACAGGACTACTTGCATGCCAAACAGCATAAACAGCAAGTGATAGAGAGAAATAACTGATCCCACAAGCAACGGATCAGATCTGAGCTCTGCAGTCTTGCCCCATTCAGTCGCAAATGGCGGTGGACAATTAAACAACTCGCTGGAGGAGGAGGTTCCACAAATATCCCCATCCTCAATGATGGAGGAGCCCAGCACATCAGTGCAAAAGATAAGGCTGAAGCAGTCACCACAATCTTCAGCCAGAAGTGCCGAGTGGATAATCCATCTCGGCCTTTTCCAAAGGTCCCCAGCAACACAGATGATATCAAGAAATGGCTGAAGGCGCTGGATGCTGCAAAAGCTATAGGCCCTGACAACATTCCAGCAATAGTATTGAAGGCTTGTGCTCCAGAACTTGCCACGCCCCTAGCCAAGCTGTTCCAGCACAGCTACAACACTGGCATCTACCCAGCAAAGTAGAAAATTGCCCAGGTATGTCCTGGACACAAAAAGAAGGCCAAATCTAACCCGGCCAGTTACCACCCCATCAGTCTACTCTCCATCATCAGTAAAGTGATGGAAGAGGTCATCAACACTGCTATTAGGCAGCACGTGCATAGAAATAACCTGCTCACTGACGCTCAGTTTGGTTTCTGCCAGGGCCACTCAGTTCCTGACCTCATTACAGCCTTGGTTCAAACATGGACAAAAGAGCTGAATTCCAGAGGTGAGGTGACAGTGACTGCTATTGACATCAAGGCAGCATTTGACCGAGTGTGGCATCAAGGAGCCCTACCAAAACCAGAGTCAATGGGAATCAGGGGGAAAACTCTCCACTGGTTGGAGTCATACCTAGCACAAAGGAAGATGGTTGTGGTTGTTGGAGGTCAATTATCTCAGTTCCAGGACATCACTGCAGGAGTTCCTCAGGTTAATGTCCTTGGTCCAACCATCTTCAGCTGCTTCATCAATGACCTTCCTTCCACATAAGGTCAGAAGTGGGAATGTTCGCTGATGATTGCACAATGTTCAGCACAATTCGCAACTCCTCAGACACTGTTGTAGTCCATGTCCAAATGCAGCAAGACCTGGACAATATCCAGGTTTGGGATTACAAGTGGCAAGTAACAGTCGCGTAACACAAGTGCCAGACAATGACCATCTCCAACAAGAGAGAATCTAACCATTTCCCCATGCCATTCAATGGCATTACCATTGCTGAATGCCTCTCTATCAACATCCTGGAGGTTTTCATTGACCAGAAACTCAACTGGACTAGCCATATAAACACTGTAGCTAGAAGAGCAGGTCAGAGGCTAGGAATTGTGACAAGTAACTCACCTCCCAACTCCCCAAAGCCTGTCCACCATCTACAAAGCACAAGTCAGAGGAGTGTGATAGAATACGCTCCACTTGCCTGCATGAATGCAGCTCCAACAACACTCAAGAAGCTTGACACCATCCAGGACAATGCAGCCTGCTTGATTGGCACCCCATCCACAAACATACACTCCTTCCACCACTGATGTACAGTGGCAGCAGTCTGTACCATCTACAAGATGCATTGCAGGAACTCACCAAGCATTCTTAGACAGCATCTTCCAAACCCACAACCACTATCGTGTAGAAGGACAAGGGCAGCAGATACATGGGAACACCATCACCTGGAAGTTCCCCTCCAAGCCACTCATCATTCTGACTTGGCAATATATTGCCATTCCTTCACTGTCGCTGGGTCAAAATCTTGGAACGCCCTCCCTAACAGCATTGTGGGTGTACCCACACTGCATGGACTGCAGCGGTTCAAGGAGGCAGCTCACCACCACCTTCTCAAGGGCAATTAGGGATGGGCAATAAATGCTGGCCCGGCCAGTGACACTGACATCCCATAAATGAATTTTAAAAAACCTTATTGAAACATCTTCTTAACATTTTAAACACTTCAAAAAGATTACCTTTCAATCTTCTAATCAAAATTCCATTGATATCATATAAAGAAAATTTTGGCGGTTAATGTAAATGAACATCTTTGTTAAACAACCACAATCATGTGTTGAAGTCATACTTTGAAAAGAAGTATCACTGCAAGGATCTTTTACAGTGGACTGGCCTATGTGTGAATATAGCTGATATTGGTTTACATACTTTGCTGTGAAAGAAATTGGTCCCATTACCTGGATATCGAATCAGGCCACAGATTTCCTCAAAATCCTTTAGGAGAAGGCGGGTGGGACTTCAGCCCATCAGTAAGGCATCATACTGACCCTGTTAGAATTTGTAGCATCATCTAATGTATATAATATCAATCGGGCCAGAAAGATAACTCTCCGTATTCTCCCATTGCCAGTCAGACAGGTAGCTAATTGTGTTAGAAATAGTGTGAGTCCTGACTGTTTAAATTATCCTGACCTTTGGATATTGGACAGGGTCAGGGACCTTAACACTGAGCAGGCTGAAGTTCCAATCCATCCCAGGTCTATTCCTGCTCACCCCCACACCTTCAATCCCAATTCCCCTCACCCAGAAGGCCTCCCAGGAATTTTGAAGTCATTGTTTCTCTGATAGAATCAATCAAGGTTGTCATGAAACAAACGTATTTTTTCATTATATTATTGTGGTTTATTGTAAAGTAGGTTTATGGGTGTGAGTGTAGGTGGTCCTGTCTGTGTGATTTAATTCAATTAGAGTCAGATAGACTGCAAGCTTGAACTTATCAAAAGAAGTTAGGGGTAAAAGGCACTTGAAATGTTAATGAGTAAACATGGATGAGGGCTTAGCTTTTAAGGTATGAAGGAAATTTGCATTTTAGATAATGAAGAGTTGTTTGGGTTTCAAAGGGATGATAGGATGTTTACAACTAACAAGATAAGCAAGGCCAAGCAGTGTGTTTATTTTTCCCAAAGGTACTGACCATATTGGCAACAAGAAAGTAAATTTCCAAAGACATATAGAACAATGGAATTTACACATTAAAGAGAGAGAAACATATTTAAAGAGAATGGAAGGCTATGTTGTGGGGCCTTTTATGATCTAAGGGGACCATGTAAAACAGCCTTGGGGAAGCCTTCAACCTCTTTAGTAGAAGTTTGTTGTCCAGTAACCAAAGATGGAAGAAAGCCTTTGGAATTCCACTGACAAGTGCGTGTTGTGGTAAACTTGCTGGTTTGATTATTTAAATTTAAAGCCTATTTTGGACTGTTGCCTTAAAGAGGATGTATAGTTGGGAGTCAGTTTAATTGGGAATTTTGGGATTTGTTATAGTATTAAGTAACCATAGTCTTATGCATGTGCTTGGAATCTTTTCTTTCGTTAATTTAGTTTTTAAAATCTCTAAAGGTGTCAGTGGACTCATTACTTTTGAATTCAGTGCACAAATCTTCTCGTAATAAATACAAATTGCAAAACCTTTCAGCAAAGCATAAATGTGGGTTTGGTCTGCCTGGCACACAACACCTGCCACATCATAATAATGTCTTGAGTATTGCTGAAAAAAGAGACCTTTTTTGTTGAAACCTTTCGTCTTGCATTCATCAGGATAATTCACAAGAAAATGCCAATGTCAGGGGAAAAACAAATTTATACTGTATGTGCTTTCCTGAAAACATGGCATAATTGAGAACTGCCATTGAAAAATAACAAAATGTACACTCATTTAAACGAATACTGGCCATTTTTGAAGCCACACACTTTCTTTCCCATTATTTTTATGAAATTATATAACACATCCTGATTTTAAGACATCAAAGTGTATCAGAGAATGTATTTTATAAAGAATAGTAATGTACAGTGGACATGTTACAAGCAGTGTCACTGCACTTCCATACTCCTCTTGTTAGTTGAAGTGTCTGAGTGAATTTTTCGACAAATTGTAGGAGAGACTTTCACTTGCATATACCTGAGACACTCACTTTCACTCAAAGATAAATGCAGCAAAAAGCATCTGACACAAAGGTTGGCTGAATGACAAACGTTCACAGTCTGTGCTCTTCCTGCAGTGCAATGGCTGAATTGAAATATCTTGATCTTTTCTATCTCCTTCAATAACAACTACTTGCATTTATATAACACCACAATTTAAGTGCTGTCAGGCACTTAACTGGCCAGTGTCATGTCTCCCATGGGATTTAGAACCCTGGGGGGTGGTGGGATGGGGGCAGATGTCCTGCTCCCTGAGAACTGCCAGCCAATCAGAGGCTGGTGACTCTCCATTGCCGGCAGTGCCAGTGGGACTGATGGCTGCTGTCGATAATGCTCGAAGGCCCAGCCCAAGCATCTCCACTGGATCCCAAGACACAGGTGAGTTGGGTGGGATGGGGGTCATAGGGGGTGGGGTGGGTAGGAGGGCCAGAGGCAAGGGCCAGGAATGGCTTTCAGCACCCTCTCTCCTGCCTGATGCCACATTCCTCAATTGGGCACTTAATGGCCGACAATGAGGGTGCCCCCCCCCCCCCCCCATGAGGCCACAGGTAAACTAGATCCGTGTGGGCTCAAGGATAATTGGTGTCATGTGGCTTGTTAATGAGCCTAATTGACATCCTGCTGCCAGCTGGCAGGATTCCCATATCTGGCCCTTTCTGCTCCCAACTTAATTGAGGATAGAGTTCCCAACACCGGGATTCCAGTGCAGGTATTCCCTCCCGATGCTCCTGGCCTGCCCACTATCATGCCCTCTCTGTTGCATTCAATTAAATACTGCCTGTAGTATGGGGCAATGAAATTCTTGGAGCTGAAATTCCTCAAGATGCAATCCCAGTAATTAAAGTGGGATTGTGGCTGCCAGTCTCCTCCAGTGCTGACCCTACTGAGGTTTTTGGAGTCAGTGGAGGGATATCTCAGTTATACAAGAGAACCCTTGTGGAAATTATTAGTGCTGAACCAGATATAAGGGAAAGCCTATCTATGCCTTGTCTATGTCTCTGTCACCCGTAGCCTCCACCATCTCTCAGTCATAAACTTTATTGTTTTCATTTTTTCAATATTATGATTGATGTGCTGTTGTTCCTTGTGAATTCCAAGTACTCTGTCCAACATTCTCCTCTGTCTCAACATCCCTACTGTGTTAAAATCAATGTTGATTAGATCATCTCCTAATCTAATTCCTTATTATGATCTCAAACCTGTGGAGCCTGTTTCTCCCCAGATTACTTACTTTTTCCTGTAATCTTCAGTTTATTAAAATTTAATCTAATCACCACTCTATCTAATTTTCACTCTTCTAGTTAGCTACTAGCTAACTACTAGCTTAGTAGTGTCCTGTACTACATGCCTTGATTCTTCTCTTGGTCTCTCAACTATTACAATATTAAAATTAATATTTACATTTTTGCTGAAAAAAGAGACATGTCTAAGCTTTTTGTCTTGCACTCATCAGGACACTTGCGAGAATACCAATATAAGGGGGAAAACAACAATTTATATTGTATGTGAAGAGAGTGCTGATTGGTTGGCAAGTAGCTTTGCCATGGAGAATGCACTACCAATGATGACTGACAGTTAACTGCCAAGCATTGTTTGAAATTTAAACCAGGCAGCTTGAGCCTGATTGGTCAAGGCATTGCCCTGAGGAATAAGTCAGCAAATGGCTGTCACTTATTTTGTTTAGCTGAAACAGGTGCAATGTATGTACATGTTCTTTCTGTCTGCAAAGGAAGGGGCCCTGTGTATTAATATATGTAGCTTCCAGTACACACAATTATGCCACATTGCGAGCCCGACTGACAATATTAAATTGGTTGTCAGCATAATTCTTAGCACATTGAGTATTATTTAGCAAATGTTGTCCAATCACAGAATCGCATCTAATGTTGGACACTATGGCCAGAAATTTCCCCCTGTCAGGGGGTTGTGCAGGGGCGGGCGCGAACCCAATCGGCGCCCCCGATCGGGGCCATGCCGCCATTTTACATGGGTGGGCCAATTAAGGCCCGCCCATCGTGACGCGTGCCCGGAAGTGCCAAGCAGGCGGGAGGGGGGAGATTCCCTGAGTAGTTCCCTGCGCTCTTTTGCGCATGCGTGCGAATGAGCACAGAGATCTCCCTGAGGCACAGAGGATTTGTTTCAGTCTTAAACTTTAAAATAAAGGATTTTTAAACTTTTAAAACATGTCCCCTCACATGAGCTGGGACATGTCAAAGAATAAATGTATACATTTTTATTAGATTTTAAAGCAGTTCATGAAACCTCATTCTGCCCGTGGATGAGGTTTCATGAAAAATGCGAAGGCCGCCCGGGCTCTTCGCCTGCCCCGTCAACCTTAAGGTTGGATGGGCAGCTCATTAAATTGAGTTAATTAGTTTTTAACAGGCCTTAATAGACCTTTGACAGTTCGGCGGGCGTGTAGCCGAGCCGGCTATGCGCCCACCGAGCTGACAATCTAAATGATGCGCGGTGATGTCGGAAAACACGCCCGCCGTCACCGCGCGTCATTTTACACATCGGCGAGTGGGCTCCGCCCCTGTTCGCCGACGGGAAAATGCTGCCCTCTGTTTTGAGTTTTGCAAGGATGGGCTGGTTGGGTATGGTCTGTACCCATACACATCAGTAAGCCTGACAAAGGGACAGGAATAGTCATCCTTAACAAGCGTGACTATATCAACAAAATACATTCCATTCTTAATAACAGGTCCAAATCCATATCCATTGGACTTGCCGCTCCACATGACCAAAAAGCCTTGCTTCAAAGTAAGCTAAAAAAAATGCTTGCTGGACTTGTGTAAGAGCAAGAGCTATCGCATGATGTATACGACAGGGTTCAGCTTCATGGTTCGCTATGTCCGCGTATGCATGGGCTGCCCAAGACACACAAAAGTGATGTCCCTCTATGCCCCATCTTACCTATGACCAGCTCTGCATGAATTGGTCAAATGGTTGGACAAATTGTTACAACCAGTTTTAACTAAGTTTTCCACATACACAGTGAAGGACTCCTCCACATCCATAAAGGCCATACAGGACTTACATATCAATAGCAATGCTGTGTCCATGTGCTCATTTGACATTGCTAGCCTATTCACCAATGTTCCACTCAAAGAAGCCATAGATATTTGCACTGCAACACTATATCATGGCAATCTAGACCTGCCACCATTGTGGGAATCAGTATTCATTGAACTTATGAACTTGGCAACTTGCGCAGTCGAGTTCAGTTTTAATGACACCACGTGTGCCCATATAGATGGTGTTGCCATAAGCCCAACTCTCACAAACATCTTTGTTGGGTTCCATGAGAAACATGTCTTCGATGGAATGACACCTAATCTCCTCCTCTTCCAATATGTTTATTTCTGATGCATGGATGCTACATTTGTTATATTTAAGTCCACAACTGCATGCAACTATTTCCTTACATGTCTTAATGGGCTTCATCCTGCGCTCAAATTCACCTATGAAATGGAACAGTCAAATGAACCCCTTCCTTGACAGGCTAGTTGAGAAATCTGCCAGGGGATTCTCTACCATTGTCTACCGCAAGCCTGCCTTCACTGGTCAATATACATGTTAGCATTCTTACGTTCCACACGCTATAAGATTGGTCTTATCTGAAACCTTGTAAATAGTGCCCCAGCCATTTGCTCACCATGCAAGCTTGATGATGAAATAGGGCTCATCAAAGATATCCTGCAGGATAATGGCCACCCTGATCAGATCATTTCACGCTGTATATCACGCAAAATCATGAACTCATAAGGCCGTCACTCTCGGCCCTAAAAAGTGCCCAGTCTATCCAGATTATCCTGGAAGGGCAAGGAATCACAAAAAATTTGAGCAGCAGGTGAAGCTAGCTATTTCATGCTGTTACTGTGTAGTAGCAACAAGTGTGGTATTCACCACTGACAGGATGCTGACAGCAAGCCAAAAAGACATTCTGCCTATCACACAAATGAGTAATGTGGTATATGAATTTCAGTGCCAGTGTGATGCTAGGCCATAAGTCCCAAAGACAGCTGGATCGCATCAAACAGCTGTCCCAGCTGCTGTTTGCAATGGGCAAGGTACCCAGCCAGCCTGTGCTTGCAAAACTCAAAACACAGTGTACAACATTAGATGTGATTCTGTGATTGGACAACATTTGCTAAATAGCTCTCAATGCGTTAAGAATTACACTGACAACCAATTTAAGATTGTCAATCAGGCTCACAATGTGGCGCATTTGCATGTACTGGAAGCTACATATGTTAATACACAGGTCCCTTTCCTTTGCAGTCAGAAAGAACATGTACACTCATTGTGCCTGTTTCAGCTAAACAAAATAAGTGACAGCCATTCGCTGATTCATTCCTCAGGGCAATGCCTCAACCAATCCGGGTCAAGCTGCCTGGTTTAAATTTCAAACAATGCTTGGCAGTTAACTGTCAGTCACCATCGGTGATGCATTCTTCATGGCAACGCCATTTGCTAACCAATCAGCACTCTCTTCACAGACAGTATAAATTGTTGTTTCCCCCCTTATATTGGTAATCTTGCAAGTATCCTGATGAGTGCAAGACAAAAACCTTAGGCATGTCACTTTTTCAGCAATGCTCAAGTTCTTGTCAGGAAGATGTAATAATTCTCATAATATTATTGGAATTTATTGTAAAATAGTGGTATCTGTGTCTGTATGTGTGTGTTGTGCATGAGACTTAATTGGACTAAAGGCAGCTGGCTTGAAGGCTTTGATGTGGTAAAAGATGGGCTAGGTTTGAATTGTTAAGTAGGTAAACGTAGGTGTCAAGGGAACATTTGCATTTTTAAATAAACCTGACTAGATTGTTTCCAAAGGAGAGGTAAAATGTGTCACCTAGCCAGGTGAAGTTTAGAAACAGTGTGTTTATTTTTCCCAAAGATTACTGGAAAAATAGGTACTATGCTAAATTTTTATGATCAGAAAGGTAAAGTCCAAAGGCATAGTGAAATAATGGGTATTTGCATTCATAGAGGAAAACATGTGTAAAGGAGCAAAGCGTGTGTGTAAGTGTAGGCATTTTAAGATCTAACAAGTGTGAAAAGCCTTCAGCATCTATGCCTCAGGCTGCTGTCTTCAAAGAACTGAAGTTAAGAAAACTTCCTTTGAATTCGACTTCAGGACATTTTGTGTCACCTTGCCTGGGTCTTTTAAAATCTATGTGTCTTACTGTTGCCTTAACGAAAGTGTAACTGGAAGTCAGATTAATTAGAAGATTTAGAAGTTATTATAGTAGTAATTTGTAGGCATATGTATGTGCTTAAAATCATTTCTCTTATTAATAAATGTTTAATCTAGTTTTGTAAAAACCTATAGGACTTGGTAGTCTTATTACTATTGAATTCAAGGCATGCATCTCGAAATTTATACAAATTGCAAAACAAGTTGTGGCAGTTGTTTCAAGTTTCCCTTTGGGATTTGAACAACTCAGCATTTACCATCAGCTGTGCCATAAGATTCTGTACTACCAAACAAGTATTTACATCTTTATTTTGCCTTTCTTTGTTATTTTTAATATTCCTCAGACAAGAAATCACAATCTCCTACATGAGACTTTTAGCAACCATGGATTGTACACTCTTTGACTGCCCCTCACACTCACATTGCTAGTAGAGGTTTGCATGTGTTATATTGTTCAATGGGCTGTGCCTCACAATCTAGCAAGACCGGTTTCTTCAACTATGCCCCAGTATCTTTGAGTTTCTGATGCTCCCATTGTTGATGAATGAACTCTAAGCAGTAGCACTGACTTCTTGGACTCCCACTCTTTGTTGAGATGAGCCCACAATATGACTAGCCTTTGGATTTTTCCATTATTAACATATTCTTTTCAAAGTAGTACTGTTACTTACCATAATTCAGCAAATGTAAATAATAGATTTTAATAGGGTCCTTCCACTCAGCCCATCTTTTACACAAATAATGTATGTCTAGATGTACTTTACAGATACAATAAAACATTTATTTGAAATTGTTTCTGTGTTGATGAATACAATGGATCGATATGTCTTATACAATGACAAGATTGGAAAGATTGCCTACAGGAGTAGTTAACTAAACAAAACAAAACTTCCCAGCACTTTCACCACCACCCCAATCCCTTCAATAATAAATACATAATTAATAATTAGCAATTAAAAGCTGATTGGCAATGGCTGATGCCTCATACTTCTCTTTCTCTTCCTTTCCAATTATTTTGAAGCATTGCTTATATCACAGTATTACTGTGGACAATCAAAGACATGGGACAGTTCTCATTCTCTCAGGATTCCTCCTTTAACGAATTGACTTCTTTTATTATGCCAATGAAGCTAATAAGGTGGAGAAATGAATGAAGCAAATGTATTGTCACATTGCTCCTGCCCTTCACATTTGCTTCCTTGCTCCAATGGTTTAATCACTTCAGCGCCATGGGAGCATGTATGCAGTGCATAAACCAATGAAGGGGATCAAATGAGTACTGAGGCTTACAAGGGGAAGTGGGTTTTGCCAAAATATGTATCTCTGTCTACAAAGTTAATCCCACAATTTTTTTTCAATGAGTCATATCTGACTTAAAATAAACTGTTCCAGTACTGGTCCCAAATTATTTCTTTGGGGGGTAGGAATAGAAAAATGCACATCCGGTACCAAAAATTTGTACTTTTGGCATACATAGTTTATGGTACATATATTCCTCAAGCAATCAATTAGACCTTTTCACCAGATCACTTGTAATTTGCAAAGATGCTCCCGACAGTCTCATGATTTGGGACTTGGTGAAGTTACAGTCAGATGGTGCTTTTGTTTTCATTTTCAAATTTCAAAAGTTCTGCTCAATAACAAACATTTTTACTGAATCGTTTCTTGTTTGTGTGCATATCACTCTCAGAAAACAGCAGGAGACTAAAAATGTCACTGTTCAAATAAAATAAGTTGTAAAAATGAAGATGATTGTAGTTCGATACGGTCTGCAGCGTAGGTTGTTCAAACTTAAACACCAGTTTCTGCTGGTGGAAGATTCAAGGGACTTAGCCATGACATCGTACAGCAAGGGTAGTTTTGCACTCAGAGCTCAGGCCAGTTCTATGACGATGACCCCAAGTCCCGGGGTAGGTTCAATTGTATCGCCTCAGCGCCAGCTGTATACTTGGCTCCAGGGTTGTTGCCGTCCATTGTAAAGAGTTTGCATGTCTTTGAGTTTTCATGGACTGGTGTGGATTTCTTAGAAGACACTGAGTTTGTGGGGCTGAGCTGGACCGCAGTCGTGTCTTGCACTGTGTGCTCACTAGTCTCAATCTCAAATGTGGCATGACCTGGTTTGATGATGCCAATATTGGAGCCAGGTTTGGACTTCCTTTGGCCGTGGGCTGGCGGTCTCCGACTGCAGATGCAGCAGGCTGCAAAGAAGGTGAAGGCAACCACCAGCAAGATGGGCCCAATAATGATGGGGGGATTGTCCACTGGCAAGAAGGTACCGAATGCAAAGGCTCCCACGAGGGTAATGTTGATCCCTGCCAACATGATACAGAGGCCACAAGCACAACAAAGAGCTGGAGATGGAAGACCCTGAGGCCTTGTCTTCTTCTGCCCGGGCTTCTGAGGTACAGCAGTGCTAGTTTTCTCAGTGAACATCATACTTTCGATCAGGGAGATGTGCTAAAACATTCCCACTTAAAGTCACACGTTAGAATGGCATTTAATTGCCTTAGCTGTGAAAACAGGAAGCATATGCATCAGCTAATTAACAAATTCAGGCACATTTGAATGAAGAACTGTTCAATTTACAATCGTTGCATGCAGGGTACAAGTTGTTCACCCATGTTTATTAAGAGTTCCATAAAAAGCTAAAATATGATCAAAAATAAAGTTCTATGATGCAGAAGGAGAAGGAGAAAGGCAAGATAAATTTTTTAAAAAGTAATTGAGGGATGCTGGCAGAAAGATGAATAGACCAGATATTTACTTAAGGTATTTGTGATGAAAGACGACATTCCCAAATCATGCATTCAAACCAGATGTGCAAGCACAAAATTTGAAAGACAGACTGTACATACAGAATTGTATAATCAGCAAATTTTACAAATCAGTAAAATTGTGTATGTATACTGACAGATCTCCAGAGGCATTGCTCAAACTGATTAAGAAGATTTTCTTCTGTTCTGGATTAACGTGGCTGTTGATGTATGGGGACTAAATAAGGTCAAGTTGCATTTCTACTGCAAAGAATTCTGAAAGTATTAACACAACTTTTGGGTTTGAATTATATAATATCTATATTTATTTGGAAATCCCGAATCAGTGATCAGGCTAATTACATTGGCCCCAAAATTCCACAGGGAGGTTGTGGGGGGTGGGCAGGGTAGGGGTAGGCTGTCCACTGGTCTCCCTTCGAAGATCCCCTGGGGAAACAGGAGAGATCCAGTTACATTGAGGGAGCCCTACAACTTCCATCTCCATCATTGAGGCCGAGGCTTGGCCAAGGTGCCTGGACCATTAAGGAGTACAATTTAAAAAATAATTCTCCTGTATCAGCCCCCTGTTCAAGCAGGGTTCCAGGGGGAAGGGGCTGCAGAGCCTGTCCCCATCAGATGCAAGTAGTTACCCAGGTTTCCATGAACAGCATCAGGCAAATGCCAAAGAGACACCTCCAGTGACACTTGCCTGCCCTGCATCAAATGAAGTTCCATCCATTGACCCTTGCAAAATCTAACAAGAGCAGTGCTGGAGAGCATTAGCTGGCATTATCTTATCCACTCAACACATAGGATGTTCAGGCAGCTCTTTTCAGCCTGATACAGTAAAATCTTGATGAGTTGAATCCCAAGGGAGCCGCTTCCAAATTTGTGAATTGCGGAGCTTCATAATAGTTAGGGAGGCCCCATTCCCACATGAATGCATGCCTATGTAATCCCATATTACTACAAATGTAGTCTATGTCAAAAACAACAGATTCAAATTCCAAATTAAAACACAGTAAATGTTGAAAAAGTCTTTATTTAATATGTTCACACCTTACAATGACCCGACCTTGTAAAAGGCCAGGGCTTTGCATTGAAATAGTTAGCTCTGGAGAAACTCCGTCATCTTTTTCTGCTTAATGTGCTGTTTTCAGATGTGCACAATACAGAGATGAGGAGAAACTTCTTCAGCCAGATAGTGGTGAGTCGATGGAATTCATTGCCACAGAAGGCTGTGGAGGCCAGGTCATTGAGTGTATTTAACCGAGATAGATAGGTTCTTGATTGGTAAGGGGATCAAAGGTTACGGGGAGAAGGTGGGAGAATGGGGTTGAGAAAATTATCAGCCATGATTGAATGGCAGAGCAGATTCAATGGGCTGAATGGCCTAATTTCTACTCCTATGTCTTATGGTCTTATGGTCTAATCAGTCATGTCTTCAATGCAGCCAAATGGTTTTCGGTATTTTCGTGCTGCAGTGCAAATTCCTGGAGAATCTCTACACCTTTGCGGCATCGGTTAATGAAACAAGTGGGCGAGCAACTGAGCCTTCATCGGGTAGGTAAACAGGTGGCGGGGGAGGCGCTTAGGTAAACAGGTGGGCGAGCAAGCGGCTAGGTAAGCAGGTGGACGATCAGGCGGCTAGGGAAACAGGTGGGTGAGCAGACAGCTGGGGAAACAGGTGAGTGAGCAGGCAGCTAGGGAAACAGGTGGGTGAGCGGGCGGCCAGGGAAACAGGTGGGTGAGCAGGCAGCTAGGGAAACAGGTGGACAATCAGGCAGCTAGGGAAACAGGTGGGTGAGCGGGCGGCTAGAGAAACAGGTGGGTGAGCGGGCGGCCAGGGAAACAGGTGGGTGAGCAGGCAGCTAGGGAAACAGGTGGGTGAGCGGGCGGCCAGGGAAACAGGTGGAGGATCAGGCAGCTAGGGAAACAGGTGGACAATCAGGCAGCTAGGGAAACAGGTGGGTGAGCGGACGGCCAGGGAAACAGGTGGAGGATCAGGTAGCTAGGGAAACAGGTAGACAATCAGGCAGCTAGGGAAACAGGTGGGTGAGCGGGCAGCCAGGGAAACAGGTGGAGGATCAGGCGGCTAGGGAAACATGTGGGCGAGCAGGCGACTAGGAAAACAGGTGGCCGACCAGGCGGCTAGGAAAACAGGTGGCCGAACAGGCGGCTAGGGAAACAGGTGGGCGAGCAGGCGGCTAGGGAAACAGGTGGGCGATCAGGCAGCTAGGGAAACAGGTGGGTGAGCAGGCGGCTAGGGAAACAGGTGGGCGAGCAGGCGGATAGGGAAACAGGTGGGCGATCAGGCAGCTAGGGAAACAGGTGAGCGAGCAGGTGGCTAGAGAAACAGATGGGTGAGCAGTCGGCTAGGGAAACAGGAGGATGAGCAGGCGGCTAGGGAAACAGGTGGGTGAGCAGGCGGCTAGGGAAACAGGTGGGCTAGCAGGTGGCCAGAGAAATCGGTGGGTGAGCAGTCGGCTAGGGAAACAGGTGGGCGAACAAGTGGCCAGAGAAACCGGTGGGTGAGCAGGCAGCTAAGGAAACGGGTGGGCGAGTAGCTGGCCAGAGAAACAGGTGGGTGAGCAGGTGGCTAGAGAAACAGATGGGTGAGCAGTCGGCTAGGGAAACAGGTGGGTGAGCAGGTGGCTAAGGAAACGGGAGGGCGAGCAGGCTGATAGGGAAACAGGTGGGTGAGCAGGCAGCTAGGGAAACAGGTGGGTGAGCGGGCGGCCAGGGAAACAGGTGGAGGATCAGGCAGCTAGGGAAACAGGTGGACAATCAGGCAGCTAGGGAAACAGGTGGGTGAGCGGGCGGCCAGGGAAACAGGTGGGTGAGCAGGCAGCTAGGGAAACAGGTGGACAATCAGGCAGCTAGGGAAACAGGTGGGTGAGCAGACGGCTAGGGAAACAGGTGGGCGAGCGGGCGGCCAGGGAAACAGGTGGGTGAGCAGGCAGCTAGGGAAACAGGTGGGTGAGCGGGCGGCCAGGGAAACAGGTGGAGGATCAGGCAGCTAGGGAAACAGGTGGACAATCAGGCAGCTAGGGAAACAGGTGGGTGAGCGGACGGCCAGGGAAACAGGTGGAGGATCAGGTAGCTAGGGAAACAGGTAGACAATCAGGCAGCTAGGGAAACAGGTGGGTGAGCGGGCAGCCAGGGAAACAGGTGGAGGATCAGGCGGCTAGGGAAACATGTGGGCGAGCAGGCGACTAGGAAAACAGGTGGCCGACCAGGCGGCTAGGAAAACAGGTGGCCGAACAGGCGGCTAGGGAAACAGGTGGGCGAGCAGGCGGCTAGGGAAACAGGTGGGTGAGCAGGCGGATAGGGAAACAGGTGGGCGATCAGGCAGCTAGGGAAACAGGTGGGCGAGCAGGCGGATAGGGAAACAGGTGGGCGATCAGGCAGCTAGGGAAACAGGTGAGCGAGCAGGTGGCTAGAGAAACAGATGGGTGAGCAGTTGGCTAGGGAAACAGGAGGATGAGCAGGCGGCTAGGGAAACAGGTGGGTGAGCAGGCGGCTAGGGAAACAGGTGGGCGAGCAGGTGGCCAGAGAAATCGGTGGGTGAGCAGTCGGCTAGGGAAACAGGTGGGCGAACAAGTGGCCAGAGAAACCGGTGGGTGAGCAGGCAGCTAAGGAAACGGGTGGGCGAGTAGCTGGCCAGAGAAACAGGTGGGTGAGCAGGTGGCTAGAGAAACAGATGGGTGAGCAGTCGGCTAGGGAAACAGATGGGTGAGCAGTCGGCTAGGGAAACAGGTGGGTGAGCAGGTGGCTAAGGAAACAGGTGGGCGAGCAGGCTGATAGGGAAACAGGTGGGTGAGCAGGCGGCTAGGGAAACAGGTGGGCGAGCAGGCTGATAGGGAAACAGGTGGGCGAGCAGGTGGCTAAGGAAACAGGTGGGCGAGCAGGCGGCTAGGGAAACAGATGGGTGAGCAGGCGGCTAGGGAAACAGGTGGGTGAGCAGGCAGCTAGGGAAACAGGTGGGTGAGCAGGCGGCTAGGGAAACAGGTGGGTGAGCGGGCGGCCAGGGAAACAGGTGGAGGATCAGGCAGCTAGGGAAACAGGTGGACAATCAGGCAGCTAGGGAAACAGGTGGGTGAGCGGGCGGCCAGGGAAACAGGTGGGTGAGCAGGCAGCTAGGGAAACAGGTGGACAATCAGGCAGCTAGGGAAACAGGTGGGTGAGCGGGCGGCTAGAGAAACAGGTGGGTGAGCGGGCGGCCAGGGAAACAGGTGGGTGAGCAGGAAGCTAGGGAAACAGGTGGGTGAGCGGACGGCCAGGGAAACAGGTGGAGGATCAGGTAGCTAGGGAAACAGGTAGACAATCAGGCAGCTAGGGAAACAGGTGGGTGAGCGGGCAGCCAGGGAAACAGGTGGAGGATCAGGCGGCTAGGGAAACATGTGGGCGAGCAGGCGACTAGGAAAACAGGTGGCTGACCAGGCGGCTAGGAAAACAGGTGGCCGAACAGGCGGCTAGGGAAACAGGTGGGCGAGCAGGCGACTAGGGAAACAGGTGGGTGAGCAGGCGGATAGGGAAACAGGTGGGCGATCAGGCAGCTAGGGAAACAGGTGGGTGAGCAGGCGGCTAGGGAAACAGGTGGGCGAGCAGGCGGATAGGGAAACAGGTGGGCGATCAGGCAGCTAGGGAAACAGGTGAGCGAGCAGGTGGCTAGAGAAACAGATGGGTGAGCAGTCGGCTAGGGAAACAGGAGGATGAGCAGGCGGCTAGGGAAACAGGTGGGTGAGCAGGTGGCTAGGGAAACAGGTGGGCGAGCAGGTGGCCAGAGAAATCGGTGGGTGAGCAGTCGGCTAGGGAAACAGGTGGGCGAACAAGTGGCCAGAGAAACCGGTGGGTGAGCAGGCAGCTAAGGAAACGGGTGGGCGAGTAGCTGGCCAGAGAAACAGGTGGGTGAGCAGGTGGCTAGAGAAACAGATGGGTGAGCAGTCGGCTAGGGAAACAGATGGGTGAGCAGTCGGCTAGGGAAACAGGTGGGTGAGCAGGCGGCTAGGGAAACAGGTGGGCGAGCAGGCTGATAGGGAAACAGGTGGGCGAGCAGGTGGCTAAGGAAACAGGTGGGCGAGCAGGCGGCTAGGGAAACAGATGGGTGAGCAGGCGGCTAGGGAAACAGGTGGGTGAGCAGGCGGCTAGGGAAACAGGTGGGTGAGCAGGCGGCTAGGGAAACAGGTGGGTGAGCGGGCGGCCAGGGAAACAGGTGGAGGATCAGGCAGCTAGGGAAACAGGTGGACAATCAGGCAGCTAGGGAAACAGGTGGGTGAGCGGACGGCCAGGGAAACAGGTGGAGGATCAGGTAGCTAGGGAAACAGGTAGACAATCAGGCAGCTAGGGAAACAGGTGGGTGAGCGGGCAGCCAGGGAAACAGGTGGAGGATCAGGCGGCTAGGGAAACATGTGGGCGAGCAGGCGACTAGGAAAACAGGTGGCCGACCAGGCGGCTAGGAAAACAGGTGGCCGAACAGGCGGCTAGGGAAACAGGTGGGCGAGCAGGCGGCTAGGGAAACAGGTGGGTGAGCAGGCGGATAGGGAAACAGGTGGGCGATCAGGCAGCTAGGGAAACAGGTGGGTGAGCAGGCGGCTAGGGAAACAGGTGGGCGAGCAGGCGGATAGGGAAACAGGTGGGCGATCAGGCAGCTAGGGAAACAGGTGAGCGAGCAAGTGGCTAGAGAAACAGATGGGTGAGCAGTCGGCTAGGGAAACAGGAGGATGAGCAGGCGGCTAGGGAAACAGGTGGGTGAGCAGGCGGCTAGGGAAACAGGTGGGCGAGCAGGTGGCCAGAGAAATCGGTGGGTGAGCAGTCGGCTAGGGAAACAGGTGGGCGAACAAGTGGCCAGAGAAACCGGTGGGTGAGCAGGCAGCTAAGGAAACGGGTGGGCGAGTAGCTGGCCAGAGAAACAGGTGGGTGAGCAGGTGGCTAGAGAAACAGATGGGTGAGCAGTCGGCTAGGGAAACAGATGGGTGAGCAGTCGGCTAGGGAAACAGGTGGGTGAGCAGGTGGCTAAGGAAACGGGAGGGCGAGCAGGCTGATAGGGAAACAGGTGGGTGAGCAGGCGGCTAGGGAAACAGGTGGTTGAGCAGGCTGATAGGGAAACAGGTGAGTGAGCAGGCAGCTAGGGAAACAGGTGGGTGAGCGGGCGGCCAGGGAAACAGGTGGGTGAGCAGGCAGCTAGGGAAACAGGTGGACAATCAGGCAGCTAGGGAAACAGGTGGGTGAGCGGGCGGCTAGAGAAACAGGTGGGCGAGCGGGCGGCCAGGGAAACAGGTGGGTGAGCAGGCAGCTAGGGAAACAGGTGGGTGAGCGGGCGGCCAGGGAAACAGGTGGAGGATCAGGCAGCTAGGGAAACAGGTGGACAATCAGGCAGCTAGGGAAACAGGTGGGTGAGCGGACGGCCAGGGAAACAGGTGGAGGATCAGGTAGCTAGGGAAACAGGTAGACAATCAGGCAGCTAGGGAAACAGGTGGGTGAGCGGGCAGCCAGGGAAACAGGTGGAGGATCAGGCGGCTAGGGAAACATGTGGGCGAGCAGGCGACTAGGAAAACAGGTGGCCGACCAGGCGGCTAGGAAAACAGGTGGCCGAACAGGCGGCTAGGGAAACAGGTGGGCGAGCAGGCGGCTAGGGAAACAGGTGGGCGATCAGGCAGCTAGGGAAACAGGTGGGTGAGCAGGCGGCTAGGGAAACAGGTGGGCGAGCAGGCGGATAGGGAAACAGGTGGGCGATCAGGCAGCTAGGGAAACAGGTGAGCGAGCAGGTGGCTAGAGAAACAGGTGGGTGAGCAGTCGGCTAGGGAAACAGGAGGATGAGCAGGCGGCTAGGGAAACAGGTGGGTGAGCAGGCGGCTAGGGAAACAGGTGGGCTAGCAGGTGGCCAGAGAAATCGGTGGGTGAGCAGTCGGCTAGGGAAACAGGTGGGCGAACAAGTGGCCAGAGAAACCGGTGGGTGAGCAGGCAGCTAAGGAAACGGGTGGGCGAGTAGCTGGCCAGAGAAACAGGTGGGTGAGCAGGTGGCTAGAGAAACAGATGGGTGAGCAGTCGGCTAGGGAAACAGGTGGGTGAGCAGGTGGCTAAGGAAACGGGAGGGCGAGCAGGCTGATAGGGAAACAGGTGGGTGAGCAGGCAGCTAGGGAAACAGGTGGGTGAGCGGGCGGCCAGGGAAACAGGTGGGTGAGCAGGCAGCTAGGGAAACAGGTGGACAATCAGGCAGCTAGGGAAACAGGTGGGTGAGCAGACGGCTAGGGAAACAGGTGGGCGAGCGGGCGGCCAGGGAAACAGGTGGGTGAGCAGGCAGCTAGGGAAACAGGTGGGTGAGCGGGCGGCCAGGGAAACAAGTGGAGGATCAGGCAGCTAGGGAAACAGGTGGACAATCAGGCAGCTAGGGAAACAGGTGGGTGAGCGGACGGCCAGGGAAACAGGTGGAGGATCAGGTAGCTAGGGAAACAGGTAGACAATCAGGCAGCTAGGGAAACAGGTGGGTGAGCGGGCAGCCAGGGAAACAGGTGGAGGATCAGGCGGCTAGGGAAACATGTGGGCGAGCAGGCGACTAGGAAAACAGGTGGCCGACCAGGCGGCTAGGAAAACAGGTGGCCGAACAGGCGGCTAGGGAAACAGGTGGGCGAGCAGGCGGCTAGGGAAACAGGTGGGTGAGCAGGCGGATAGGGAAACAGGTGGGCGATCAGGCAGCTAGGGAAACAGGTGGGTGAGCAGGCGGCTAGGGAAACAGGTGGGCGAGCAGGCGGATAGGGAAACAGGTGGGCGATCAGGCAGCTAGGGAAACAGGTGAGCGAGCAGGTGGCTAGAGAAACAGATGGGTGAGCAGTTGGCTAGGGAAACAGGAGGATGAGCAGGCGGCTAGGGAAACAGGTGGGTGAGCAGGCGGCTAGGGAAACAGGTGGGCGAGCAGGTGGCCAGAGAAATCGGTGGGTGAGCAGTCGGCTAGGGAAACAGGTGGGCGAACAAGTGGCCAGAGAAACCGGTGGGTGAGCAGGCAGCTAAGGAAACGGGTGGGCGAGTAGCTGGCCAGAGAAACAGGTGGGTGAGCAGGTGGCTAGAGAAACAGATGGGTGAGCAGTCGGCTAGGGAAACAGATGGGTGAGCAGTCGGCTAGGGAAACAGGTGGGTGAGCAGGTGGCTAAGGAAACAGGTGGGCGAGCAGGCTGATAGGGAAACAGGTGGGTGAGCAGGCGGCTAGGGAAACAGGTGGGCGAGCAGGCTGATAGGGAAACAGGTGGGCGAGCAGGTGGCTAAGGAAACAGGTGGGCGAGCAGGCGGCTAGGGAAACAGATGGGTGAGCAGGCGGCTAGGGAAACAGGTGGGTGAGCAGGCAGCTAGGGAAACAGGTGGGTGAGCAGGCGGCTAGGGAAACAGGTGGGTGAGCGGGCGGCCAGGGAAACAGGTGGAGGATCAGGCAGCTAGGGAAACAGGTGGACAATCAGGCAGCTAGGGAAACAGGTGGGTGAGCGGGCGGCCAGGGAAACAGGTGGGTGAGCAGGCAGCTAGGGAAACAGGTGGACAATCAGGCAGCTAGGGAAACAGGTGGGTGAGCGGGCGGCTAGAGAAACAGGTGGGTGAGCGGGCGGCCAGGGAAACAGGTGGGTGAGCAGGAAGCTAGGGAAACAGGTGGGTGAGCGGACGGCCAGGGAAACAGGTGGAGGATCAGGTAGCTAGGGAAACAGGTAGACAATCAGGCAGCTAGGGAAACAGGTGGGTGAGCGGGCAGCCAGGGAAACAGGTGGAGGATCAGGCGGCTAGGGAAACATGTGGGCGAGCAGGCGACTAGGAAAACAGGTGGCCGACCAGGCGGCTAGGAAAACAGGTGGCCGAACAGGCGGCTAGGGAAACAGGTGGGCGAGCAGGCGACTAGGGAAACAGGTGGGTGAGCAGGCGGATAGGGAAACAGGTGGGCGATCAGGCAGCTAGGGAAACAGGTGGGTGAGCAGGCGGCTAGGGAAACAGGTGGGCGAGCAGGCGGATAGGGAAACAGGTGGGCGATCAGGCAGCTAGGGAAACAGGTGAGCGAGCAGGTGGCTAGAGAAACAGATGGGTGAGCAGTCGGCTAGGGAAACAGGAGGATGAGCAGGCGGCTAGGGAAACAGGTGGGTGAGCAGGTGGCTAGGGAAACAGGTGGGCGAGCAGGTGGCCAGAGAAATCGGTGGGTGAGCAGTCGGCTAGGGAAACAGGTGGGCGAACAAGTGGCCAGAGAAACCGGTGGGTGAGCAGGCAGCTAAGGAAACGGGTGGGCGAGTAGCTGGCCAGAGAAACAGGTGGGTGAGCAGGTGGCTAGAGAAACAGATGGGTGAGCAGTCGGCTAGGGAAACAGATGGGTGAGCAGTCGGCTAGGGAAACAGGTGGGTGAGCAGGCGGCTAGGGAAACAGGTGGGCGAGCAGGCTGATAGGGAAACAGGTGGGCGAGCAGGTGGCTAAGGAAACAGGTGGGCGAGCAGGCGGCTAGGGAAACAGATGGGTGAGCAGGCGGCTAGGGAAACAGGTGGGTGAGCAGGCGGCTAGGGAAACAGGTGGGTGAGCAGGCGGCTAGGGAAACAGGTGGGTGAGCGGGCGGCCAGGGAAACAGGTGGAGGATCAGGCAGCTAGGGAAACAGGTGGACAATCAGGCAGCTAGGGAAACAGGTGGGTGAGCGGACGGCCAGGGAAACAGGTGGAGGATCAGGTAGCTAGGGAAACAGGTAGACAATCAGGCAGCTAGGGAAACAGGTGGGTGAGCGGGCAGCCAGGGAAACAGGTGGAGGATCAGGCGGCTAGGGAAACATGTGGGCGAGCAGGCGACTAGGAAAACAGGTGGCCGACCAGGCGGCTAGGAAAACAGGTGGCCGAACAGGCGGCTAGGGAAACAGGTGGGCGAGCAGGCGGCTAGGGAAACAGGTGGGTGAGCAGGCGGATAGGGAAACAGGTGGGCGATCAGGCAGCTAGGGAAACAGGTGGGTGAGCAGGCGGCTAGGGAAACAGGTGGGCGAGCAGGCGGATAGGGAAACAGGTGGGCGATCAGGCAGCTAGGGAAACAGGTGAGCGAGCAAGTGGCTAGAGAAACAGATGGGTGAGCAGTCGGCTAGGGAAACAGGAGGATGAGCAGGCGGCTAGGGAAACAGGTGGGTGAGCAGGCGGCTAGGGAAACAGGTGGGCGAGCAGGTGGCCAGAGAAATCGGTGGGTGAGCAGTCGGCTAGGGAAACAGGTGGGCGAACAAGTGGCCAGAGAAACCGGTGGGTGAGCAGGCAGCTAAGGAAACGGGTGGGCGAGTAGCTGGCCAGAGAAACAGGTGGGTGAGCAGGTGGCTAGAGAAACAGATGGGTGAGCAGTCGGCTAGGGAAACAGATGGGTGAGCAGTCGGCTAGGGAAACAGGTGGGTGAGCAGGTGGCTAAGGAAACGGGAGGGCGAGCAGGCTGATAGGGAAACAGGTGGGTGAGCAGGCGGCTAGGGAAACAGGTGGTTGAGCAGGCTGATAGGGAAACAGGTGGGCGAGCAGGTGGCTAAGGAAACAGGTGGGCGAGCAGGCGGCTAGGGAAACAGATGGGTGAGCAGGCGGCTAGGGAAATAGGTGGGTGAGTAGGCGGCTAGGGAAACAGGTGGGTGAGCAGGCGGCTAGGGAAACAGGTGGGTGAGCAGGCGGCTAGAGAAACAGGTGGGCGAGCAGGCTGATAGGGAAACAGGTGGGTGAGCAGGCGGCTAGGGAAACAGGTGGGCGAGCAGGCGGCTAGGGAAACAGGTGGGCGAGCAGGCAGCTAGAGAAACAGGTGGGTGAGCAGGTGGCTAGAGAACCAGGTAGATGAACAGGTGGCTAGGGAAACAGGTGAATGAACAGGTGGCTAGGGAAACAGGTGGGCAAGCAGGTGGCTAGGGAACCAGGTGGATGAGCAGGCGGCTAGCGAAACAGGTAGATGAACAGGTGGCTAGGGAAACAGGTGAATGAACAGGTGGCTAGAGAAACAGGTAGATGAACAGGTGGCTAGGGAAACAGGTGGGTGGGCAGACCGCTAGGGAAACAGGTGGGCGAGGAGGCCGCTAGGGAAAGAGGTGGGTGAGCAGATGGCTAGGGAAATAGGTTGGTGAGCGGGCAGCTAGGGAAACAGTTTGATGAGCTGGCGGTTATGGAACAGGTGGATGAGCAGGCGGTTATGGAACAGGTGGATGAGCAGGCGGCTAGGGAAACAGCTGGATGAGCAGGCGGTTATGGAACATGTGGCTGAGCAGGCTGCTAGGGAAACAGGTGGGTGAGCAGGCAGCTAGGGAAACAGGTGGGTGAACAGGCGGCCTGGGAAATAGGTGGATGAGCAGGCGGTTATGGAACAGGTGGGTGAGCAGGCGGCTAGAGAAACAGGTAGATGAACAGGTGGCTAGGGAAACAGGTGAGCGAGCAGACGCTAGGGAAACAGGTGGGCGTGCAGGCTGCTAGGGAAACAGGTGGGCGAGCAGACAGCTAGGGAAAAAGGTGCATGAGCAGGCGGCTAGAGAAACAGGTAGATGAACAGGTGGCTAGGGAAACAGGTGGATGAACAGGTGGCTAGGGAAACAGGTGGGTGGGCAGACCGCTAGGGAAACAGGTGGGTGAGCAGGCGGCTAGGGAAACAGGTGGGTGAGCAGGCCTCTCGGGAAACAGGTGGGTGAGCAAGCAGCTAGGGAAACAGATGGATGAGCTGGCGGTTATGGACCAGGTGGGTGAGGAGGCGGCTAGGGAAACAGTTGGGTGAGCAGGCGGCTAGGGAAACAGGTGGATGAGCAGGCGGCTAGGGAAACAGGTGGGTGAGGAGGCGGCTAGGGAAACAGGTGGGTGAGCAGGCGGCTGGGGAAACAGGTGAATGAGCAGGCGGCTAGGGAAACAGGTGGGTGAGCAGGCAGCTAGGGAAACAGGTGGGTGAGCAGGCGGCCTGCGAAACAGATGGGTGAGCAGGCAGCTAGGGAAACAGGTGGGTGAGCAGGCGGCCTGGGAAACAGGTGGGTGAGCAGGCGGCTAGGGAAACAGGTGGGTGAGCAGGCGGCTAGGGAAACAGGTGGGTGAGCAGGCGGTCTGGGAACAGGTGGGCGAGCAGGTGGCTAAGGAAACAGGTGGGCGAGCAGGCGGCTAGGGAAACAGGTGGGTGAGCAGGCGGCTAGGGAAACAGGTGGGTGAGCAGGCGGATAGGGAAACAGGTGGGCGAGCAGGTGGCTAAGGAAACAGGTGGGCGAGCAGGCGGCTAGGGAAACAGGTGGGTGAGCTGGAGGCTAGGGAAACAGGTGGGCGAGCAGGCGGCTAGGGAAACAGGTGGATGAGCAGGCGGCTAGAGAAACAAGCAGATGAACATGTGGCTAGGGAAACAGGTGGGTGAGCAGGCGTCTAGAGAAACAGGTAGGCGAGCAGGCGGTTATGGAACAGGTGGCTAGGGAAACAGGTGGACGATCATGGCAGCTAGGAAAACAGGTGGGTGAGCAGGCGGATCGTGAAACAGGTGGGCGAGCAGGCGGCTAGGAAAACAGGTGTATGAGCAGGCGGCTAGGGAAACAGATGGGTGAGCAGGTGGCCAGAGAAACAGGTGGGTGAGCAGGCAGCTAGAGATACAGGTGAGCAAGCAGGTGGCTAGAGAAACAGATGGGTGAGCAGTCGGCTAGGGAAACAGGTGGGTGAACAGGCAGCTAGGGAAACAGATGGGTGAGCAGCTGGCCAGAGAAACAGGTGGGTGAGCAGGCGGCTAGGGAAACAGACGGGTGAGCAGTCGGCTAGAGTAACAAGTAGATAAACATGTGGCTAGGGAAACAGGTGGATGAGCAGGCGGCTAGAGAAACAAGTAGATGAACAGGTGGCTAGGGAAACAGGTGGACGATCAGGCAGCTAGAGAAACAGGTGGGTGAGCAGGCAGCTAGGGACAAGGTGGGTGAGCAGGTGGCTAGGGAAACAGGTGAGTGAGCAGGTGGCCAAAGAAACAGGTGGGCGATCAGGCAGCTAGAGATACAGGTGAGTGAGCAGGTGGCCAGAGAAACAAGTGGGCGATCAGGCAGCTAGGGAAACAGGTGAGTGAGCAGGTGGATCATGAAACAGGTGGGTGAGCAGGTGGCCAGAGAAACAAGTAGATGAACATGTGGCTAGGGAAACAGGTAGATGAACAGGGGGCTAGAGAAACAGGTAGATGAACAGGTGGCTAGGGAAACAGGTGAGTGAGCAGGCGGATCATGAAACAGGTGGGCGAGCAGGTGGCTAGAGAGACAGATGGGTGAGCAGTCAGCTAGGGAAACAGGAGGATGAGCAGGCGGCTAGGGAAACAGGTTGTCGAGCAGGAAGCTCGGGAAACAGATGGGTGAGCAGCTGGCCAGAGAAACAGGTGGGTGAGCAGGCGGCTAGGGAAACAGGTGGGTGAGCAGGTGGCTAGGGAAACAGGTGGGCGAGCTGGCGGCTAGGGAAACAGGTGGGTGAGCAGGTGGCTACGGAAACAGGTGGGCGAGTAGGTGGCTAGAGAAACAGGTGGGCGAGCAGGTGGCTAGAGAAACAGATGGGTGAGCAGGCGGCTAGAGAAACAAGTAGATGAACATGTGGCTAGGGAAACAGGTGGATGAACAGGCGGCTAGAGAAACAGGTAGATGAACAGGTGGCTAGGGAAACAGGTGGGTGAGCAGTCGGCCTGGGAAACAAGTGGGTGAGCAGGCGGATATGGAACAGGTGGATGAGCACGCGGCTAGGGAAACAGGTGGGCGAGCAGGCAGCTAGGGAAACAGGTGGGCGAGCAGGCGGCTAGGGAAACAGGTGGGTGAGCAGGTGGCTAGGGAAACAGGTGGGTGAGCAGGTGGCTAGGGAAACAGTTGGGCGAGCAGGCGGCTAGGGAAACAGGTGGGCGAGCAGGCGGCTAGGGAAACAGGTGGGCGAGCAGGCAGCTAGGGAAACAGGTGGGCGAGCAGGCGGCTAGGGAAACAGGTGGGTGAGCAGGTGGCTAGGGAAACAGGTGCATGAGCAGGCGGCTAGAGAAACAGGTAGATGAACAGGTGGCTAGGGAAACAGGTGGATGAACAGGCGGCTAGAGAAACAGGTAGATGAACAGGTGGCTAGCGAAACAGGTGGGTGAGCAGGCAGCTAGAGAAACAGGTAGATGAACAGGTGGCTAGGGAAACAGGTGGGCGATCAGGCAGCTAGGGAAACAGGTGGGTGAACAGGCGGCTAGAGAAACAGGTAAATGAACAGGTGGCTAGCGAAACAGGTGGGTGAGCAGGCAGCTAGAGAAACAGGTAGATGAACAGGTGGCTAGGGAAACAGGTGGATGAACAGGCGGCTAGAGAAACAGGTAGATGAACAGGTGGCTAGCGAAACAGGTGGGTGAGCAGGCAGCTAGAGAAACAGGTAGATGAACAGCTGGCTAGGGAAACAGGTGGATGAACAGGCGGCTAGAGAAACAGGTAGATGAACAGGTGGCTAGGGAAACAGGTGGGTGAGCGGGCCGCTAGGGAAACAGGTGGATGAGCAGGCGGTTATGGAACAGGTGGGTGAGCAGGCGGCTAGAGAGACAGGTGGGCGATCAGGCAGCTAGGGAAACAGGTGGGTGAGCACGTGGCTAGGAAAACAGGTGGACGATCAGGCAGCTAGGGAAACAAGTGGATGAGCTGGCGGTTATAGAACAGGTGGGTGAGCAGGTGGCTAAGGAAACAGGTGGGTGAGCTGGCGGTTATGGAACAGGTGGGCGAGCAGGCCGCTAGGGACAAGGTGGGTGAGCAGGCGGCCAGGGAAACTCATGGCTGAGCAGGCAGCTATGGAAACAGGTGGGCGAGCAGGCGGCTCGGTAAACAGGTGGCTGAGCAGGCGGCTAGGGAAACAGGTGGGCGAGCAGGCAGTTTGGGAACAGGTGAGTGAGCAGGTGGTTAGGGAAACAGGCAGCGAGCAGGCAGCTAGGGACACAGATGGGTGAGCAGGCAAAGCTTCCTCAGACTCTTCAGGGTCATTGCCCTCTTCAAGCTTCTTGGTTGAAGAATGTATTGCATCTACGATGGCATCATCTGTCAGTTGCATTGTGCATCTAGCACATTTGGATTGAGCTCCTGCTTCTTTTCGATGGCATTGAGATAGAGGATCAGCCACGATCATATTAAATAGTGAAGCTGGCTCGAGGGACCGAATGACCTACTCCTGCTCCTATTTTCTATGTTTCTACGTTGTTATCATCCACCTCTACATAAGTTTGCATGGTTCTCTCTGCTGGAGTTTCCATGTCAGCCTCCTGCAGCTGAATGAAAAGTACCTCCCCCTGCTCCTCTTCATTCTCAATGTCTTCTGCAGCATGATGGAAGCAGCTGCCAATTGTGGTTTCAGTCACCATCTTCCACCTTTTTCAACTTTTTCACACCCTTTTCATCATGAACATGGCTTCCAGTACAGTTGGATTGCGCTCCTGCCTCTTATCAATTGCCTCGATAACCTGAGAGCTGTCATCGGCAGTGGGTTTTCAGGTTCCTAATCATCCCCGACCCATTGGCTGGAGCTTGGCTGTGGCATTGGGAGGCAAGTACTACAATTTCACACTCTTCAGGCCAGCAAAGTCAGGGTGCGTGGGGCAGTTGTCTGTAATTAGATGCTTTGCCCAATTTTCCTGATCGACACGTCAAAAGTGCTGGCGGTTTTGTTATGTGTTACTATCACAAGAAGCGGCAGCTTTTCAGTGCCATCCATGTTGGTGCAGATCATAGCAGTGACACATTCCTTACTCCACTTTCCACCATTGCATGTTTCACCTTTAAACATCAAAGAGCGGTCTGACAAAAGATGGTAAAACAGTCCAGTTTGAGCTGCGTTAAAAATGTCTCTTGGTGCATAATCATTTAAGATGTGAGCAGGACTCTTTTGGAGCCAATTATCTGTCATTGCTGCTGTAACCGCCTTCCCGGATCACGGAAGACCATGCCGTGCCTTGTCTTGAATCAGTCCAGTCAAAACGTCGCAGCAGGTAAACTCTATGTGGCCCAGCTTCTTTGTGCCAGACTCCCCTTTCCTGCAGGATTGGACCAGAGATGGGAACATTCTTTGCTTGGGTTGCCTTGAACCACATTAGCAGAGCTTCTTCAATGTCGGGATAGGCAGCTGATCTCATCTACTTCCTTGCTGGAGAGAATGTCTGTTTGTCAAACTGTTCCAAGATCTTTGCCTTGTGTTTCAGAATGGTGGACAAACTTCATGGCGGAATCTCCCACTCACTTGCGATGTCCACTTTCCACTTGGTGCCACAGTTTTTCACTTGCTGTATTAATTTTAACTTCTCTCTGGTCAACAACACTTTTAACTTCCCCACAGATTTATATTTATTTATTTTGATTCATTCACGGGATGTGGGCTTTGTTGGCTGGGCCAGCATTTATCGCCCATCCCTAGCTGCCCTTGAGAAGCTGGTGGCTGGTAGCCATACTCGCAGGTGCATTCTTTCATAGGGAGATCTCGATGTCAAATGTTGGCTTACCCAGCACTCCATGATCTAACTCTGTTTGATTGGTCAGCGAGGTCATATGACAAATTCGACAAGTTCAACTAATCTGAAGTTATCTGTGTGGCATTTTGGCTTATCACGGGCATTGCTCTATGGGGTGTGCTATTCTGCCGGCGGGAAGGGTTGATGACTTCAACATAATCGGAATTTCATGTCATCTGAGTTTGACTCATCATGTTTTCACTGTATGCAGGAGGAGCAAAATCAAATTTCTTGGTCATTATGTATGCCACATTCACCTACATGACAACAATAACTACATTTGTGAGTAATTCATTGAATGTGAGGTGTTCACAACACTTGAATGATGCTACATGCTAGTCATTTCTTTACGTTAGTTATTTTCTGAACAATCCTTCACCCACCTTTGTAAAAGTATGGAACCAGACTAAAATTCTGAATCTGATTGTTTGTGAGTCTCTTTCCATAATTATGCTGTCAAACTCAACATATGCTTTTTAATGTTAGTTTCAACTTTAACTTGATTTGTTATATTTAACCGTATCTTACTGATCTGTATACTAGTCATAACAGTTTTATCTTATCAGTCTATATCTTGCCAGAGAAAGTTATTCATGCCTTTCCTTTTGCTTTGCTCTTCTTTTGTTAAAGCCAAACTTTTAAAATAGACATGGAAGGGTATTTAGTAGCCGCAGCAGCAGAGAACAGATAATTCATTGTGTGTCTTTCCCAGTGATTGGTGTTAAGCTCCATACCCTGCTTTTCAAATCTCTTATGCCTCATCCTACCCTACAGGGGAAAGCTTTTCCAGCCAAAAATTCCACCCTACACCCTCAGTTCTTATTACTCCAGAGGGTCTTCTTTTCCCACACTTCCTTCACTCTGCCATCAGAAGCTAATCTTTCATTATGCTCTTACCCTCTGGAATCCTCCTCCAAAACCGTTTCCCTTTGATGCCTTTATTCCTGCCTTCAAGTGTCTCCTGAAAGCCTATTTCTTTGAAAATTAATCACTGGAAAGCCAGAAATGCCGTAAATCCTTTTCCACCCTTCAAAACCCCTTAACATTCTATTTAACAACCACCTGGATAAAGTGTTTTGAAAGTGTTTTCTTATTGAAAAAATATTTCAATTAGATACATTAGTGAAGACCAGAGTTCCAGCCTATCAGTTAAACAAGAAGATAACTAGGTCAGATGTCAGAAAGTCTTTTTTTTCCTAAGAGGATCGTGAACTTGGGAAGTGAGTTGTTAGTTCGTGCAGTAAAGTTGGATTTGCTGCAAGTCTTCAAAACAGAGTTTGGCTAATTCCTGGCTGGGGCTGAAATCAGAGCACACAAATAGGTCAATCATGGTCATTGTGGTCACTTACACTCGTTCTGGATCAGGGAGATTTCCACGTATTTTCCCCTTAAATTAGCCTTGATTTTTAGATGTGTTTTTCTCTACCCTGGGAGACCACATACATGCTAGTGAGAAGGGGGCTATTGTAAATTATGAAGGCTTGGCAAACTAGTAGGTATTTCCCTGTACATCATTTTCATATGTGAAAAAGCTATTCATCTGCCAAATATTATCTTCTAACCCAGCTTGTGAACTCAATGTCCTTACAATCTGCCTGCTCTCTTTGACAGCTTCTATCTCTTGAGACAATGGTTTGCACTTTGATGGTCAACTGTTTTAAACATCGTCTGATGTGGCTCAGGAGCCCCACTCTGGCATTGCAGGCTCTGCCACATTTACTGCAGACGAAGACAGTGGCTGAGAAGGTGCACAATTCATTGGTCACTGTTTACTCTAGACCTTCTTCTCAGCCAGCTGAGCTTTCTGTTTCACCTCATATCCAAACAGACAGCCTCCAGAGGTCAGGGCTGTTAGTGACTGTCTCCCAGTTGTCTGTGTTGATGTCTGCAAACATCATATCTCACTTGCAGGTGTCCTTGTAGTGGAAGTATGGATGTCCAGCAGGTCATGACCCAGTGGCCACTTCACCATATGGAAGGTCTTTGAGTATACAGCCATTATCCATCCGATTAATGTGGCCGAGTCAGTGCAGACATGATTGGCTTAGTAATGAATGTATGCTAATTGAATTAACCCACTCCTGGACATCTAAGCTGGTAACCTTGTCCTGCCAAGTGATGCCAAAGATACATCTGAGGCAGCCAAAGTGGAAACAGTTCAGCCTTTTCCCCTGCCTAGCATATGTTGTCCAGGTCTCACCACTGTAGAGGAATATGCTGAGGACACGGGCTTGGTAGACTTGCAGTTTGGTGTTCTCAGTCAGGTAGCTGTTGATCTACACTCTCTTGCTCAGCTGCAGCTTTTGCAATGTGCGTGTTGATTTCAGCATCAAGTGACAGATTGCTGGTGATTGTGGAGCCTAGATATGTGAAGCTATCAACAACCTCCAGCTTCACATTGTCAATGCTGATGGATGTAGGTATGGCAACATCCTGGACCATAACATTTGTCTTCCTGATGCTGATAGTCAAACTAAACTCTTTACAGGTGTGAGAGAGTCTGTCCATTTTCACTCTTTGTGTATCCGGAGATGCTTTGGAGCACAGTGGCACAGATCTTGTGGTAGTAAAGATAGCAAAATTATCAGTATTTGCCACCATTACTGTGTAAAACTGACAGCAACTTCTGGAGTCCATGTTTGCACAGTTAAACATGAAAATCCCGAATCATTGTCAGTGATTCTACACCTCTCCAGAGGGCACTCTGTTTAAGCCTCCCCCCGCCAAAAACAGCAATCAGTTGGTAACCACTAAACTGATGGAAACTTTCACTTTTATGTTATTAGTCTCATTTTAAAAAGTTAAGCCTTTATGAATGAGGCATATCTGGTTATCGTCCAGATGCCAGGAATGGCTGCGCATGCACACTTGGCTCACCCTGCGTTCGCTGGTGTATTCGTGGTTTCTCCACCACTGATATCATGGGATGAATGATGGTCCACTGCCTCCCCCTCCCTCAACCCGCTCCGTGCTGGCCTGTCTCACAGCCATAACACACTGCAGGCAGGCTCAGCAAGGCCAGTGTGGGACTTTGCACCTCACTGGGGAGGAAGTCCTGCCCTCTGGTGCAACTGTCCAATGCAATTCTGGAAGCGCCAAGACCGTGTTAGTGGCTGCTGCCCAGACTGCAAGAAGAGGAGTTAGAAGGCCCAAGGATCCACAGAACCAGTAAGTCCAGGGTCTTGGACAGTGAGAGTTTTGAATGGTCAGGGAGGAGGGGCGGGGGTGAGGTGGGGGGGATTAGTTTTAAGACTAAGGGTGGTTAGGAAGAAGGGGAGTGTTCAGTCTTAGGAGGGTCCACCTCCCAATCCACAAAGGGCAGCCCCGAAGAGTGAACATTCCCGTCCTTCCTGCCCTTTGAAGAAGGCAGGTAAAAATATCAGGCTGCTCATGCCAAACGTTTTATGGCATGGGCAGCATATTATCAGAGTCAATTGGCTTGGTACCAAGCCTAATTGCCCCTTGACTACTTATTTGGATATGGCGGGTGGGCTGCAGAGTTTGACACCTTCCCACCCCCTGTATTATGGGGGTGTGCTCAGGGGTGGGTGGGAAGGTGGTGAGGTGGACACCTGGCCCCAGCAGATCTGTTTCTGGCAGGGGGCGGCCACATAAAATCCAGCCCCATTAATGTGCACGTATCAGCCAAAGCCAGTACTGGTTGTGCCTGCATGAATGATGACGTAGCTCGCTCAGTCATTCTCTCTGGCATGTCTTATCCAACGTTGGTCTTGTCTCTCCATTTCCCCGAGCCCTTGCCGCCTGTCCATATTGGCCTGCTCCCTCCACTGCCCCGAGCACTTGCTAACTGTCCACATTGGCCTGCTCCCTCCACTGCACCCCACCCAAGCTCTCGCTGACCTTCTCTTGAACCCTTGTCTTCTGTTGCCGCTGGTCCACTCCCTACTCCACCCAAAGACCTCACCGGCCCTGTCCACTGTCTTCACTGGTCCTCTCCCGAGCTCTTGAAGCTCTCTTCCGAGCTCTTGCCTCAATGGCAGTCTCCCAAACTCTTGCCACACTGTGCTCCCTTGTGCAGCCATTGAGAGCCACAGTCTATCTGGCAATGGTGATAATCAGTTATTTCAGGGTGCTAAAATAACACTGTATCTCACTATATGCACAGCAATCTCGATATCTTTCAAACCACAATCAGATTTTACAAATACTAATACTAATATAGAGTAAGCACATGTGAACATGTTTGTGGTCTGGGAAATAATGTACAGCAAAGTGTAGCCTTGTAAGCAGAGTTTGCTGACTGCCATTTGGGCTGTTTATACTGAGACTAGAATGGCACTCTATTCCAGAGAGAATTTCACAAATCTGCTTCAGCTTTTCTATAGATCTGTTGTATTTTAATAATCAGTACTCTTCAGTCACTGAATTTGACATCACAGGCAGTGGAACTACATGAGCGCCCTCTGCTGTTGCAGCATCACCAAACTCAGCCTTTTAACAGCAAACTAAGTTCATAGTTACTGCTGAAAAAACCTCTCTGGCCCTGAAAAACTAATTTTATATTTGTGAAATGTCCAATTTATTAATTATGACAAAAAAACAATTTAAAATGTTTAAAACATTTTTTAAGACTATATTTTTAAAAACAAGTCAGTTTATGATATTTCAACTTCTAGCATGCCCCAATCATTTATTTCGCCATCTGTGAAATTTAAGTTAAAAGTGAATGATTCCCTGAGTTTCAGTCTGTGGGAATATTTCAATGTGATTGGCTATTTACCCTGCTTGATGACATCATTGCTGATGAACACCTGGAGATTCCCTTGGCTTGGCACCAGATTTAAATTGACATGGGGAAGAGGGAACTTCATGCCACAGAGATCGCTAGGTCTTTGTGGGCAGCTTTCTTTGAGGTCAGTAGAGAGCACTGACACTTTGCTGCTGACCTTGAAATCCAACACATAGTATTCAGCCTCACACCTGTGATACCACATGGTGAATTCCCCATTTCAGCTATGCTATAAAGGAGAAAGAAGAAATATTTCTCTATGAGAGAGGAGGTAGCAAAAGTCAAACCAGGCCTCTCATCAAATAGAATTGGCACATGTTGGGAACACATGGCTTGCTCTCTCTCCTTCCTGGCCAGAAATATTATGAAAGCAAAGTGATAAAGGACAAATGATAATTGATTTTTAAACAGGTATACATGATGAAATTCTGTTTTTTAAATTAAACATTGATCTACAGGATTAAATTCTAATTGATATAAACTAGATTACTTCAAAGAGCTATGTCACATTATTATAATTTGGCTGAGACAAAATCATAATCCAAAATAGTGGTAGAAAAGTATCTTAGCTTTACTTCAGTTATGACCTTCAATCAAATTAGCTTGTTCAAATCCAGTTTCCTGGCACGCTCAAATCCACAATACAAAACTATCCACTGTTACATATTTTGTTTCTTGTTTAGTTGCTTCTTGTTGGAGATTAAAGAGCAAATTTTGCAAGGCTCCAATCTTCATTTGATAGGAATGTGGAACGGAGGATTGGACATATTGGGCCTCTAGGCCTCCTGGAGTGCTATCTCCCCTCATCGTCTGCTGGCGAGAGGCCACCTCCAAGCAGTTGGACTGGCTCCTGCAGCCTTCAGGAACCTGGGGGTCAACTGGAAAACCCCTGTTGGCCTCCTTTGAGTGACCATTAACTAGTTTAATCAGCTACTCATCCCACCTCTTTGAAAATGGCCAAGGGGCAGGATAGATCTAGGGAACAATCGCACAGGCTGGCGGTGCTATTTTTAGCACCTATCTGCCTCTAATTCCAGCCTCAATGGGACCTAAAAATCAATCTTTATGTTTTTATGAACTTGCATTTATATTGTGTCTTTTAACATAAAAGTGTTCCAAAGATAGATTTGAGGAAAAACCGATGCTGAACAATGAAGGAAGAGGTTAGCTGTGGGCTTTGAGGAGATTTTTAATGGACAAACGGATGATGATAAAGGGAATTAGAGAGGTAATTCCAGAGAGTCAGATCCAGGCTGTTGAAGGTGGTGCCATGAATGGTGGGATGAAGGACGGAGTGGATGTGAAAAAAGCAGAGGAAGGGAATGTTTGGAGAGATTGCAAAGATAGGTTGAGTAGAGTCCATGGAGGGATTTAAAGATGAGATGAGGATTTAAAATTTAATATATGGGAGAGGATGGGGGAGCTAGGAAATCAGTGGCGGCTATCAAAGATATAGGTGAAGAGTGAATGGGGCTTAATTTGGTACACGATGTGTATGGCAGTATTGGACAAGTTGAAGTTTATGAAGGCTAAATGGTTGAATGACCTCAAAGAGAATACTGAAGCGTTCAAATCAGGAGGTGCGATGAAAACATGTATGAGAGTTTCAGTGAAGGGCTGAAATAGGGCAAAAGCAGGCACTGTTGCTGAGGTAGAAGTAAGTGGTCTTTATTATGGAAAGGGTCTGAAATTGTAGTCAGGGTCAAATAGAATGTCAAAGTTAAAAGTTCGATCAGGAAGGAAAGGGGCAAGGGAGTTGAGTTTGTGGTCTGGGCCAAAGCTGATGGCTTCAGTCTTCTTAACACTGAGGTGGGGGAAATTGTGCTTTACCCAGGGATCAGAACTCATTCTGGAATAATCCCAAGTATTGTGAGCTTCTGTTATCCTGCCCAATTCAAGATACATTTTTTCTTCACACACTCTGGACTCTGGTTTAGCCTACATCATTCACACATTTTATCAGTGCATACAAATGTATGTTCTAGAGTCTATTCACACTGATTATAAATCTGGTGTCTGTAGATTCTGACTAAGTTCTTGCCTCAATGACATGCCAGCATTTCTCCTATCATTCAGCAGTAGATGTTCAGGGCCAGGGATCAGTCCTGTTGGTTTGATCCTAACACCAGAAATGAATTATGACTTTTTTTTCAGGTTTTTAGTTTATAACAACAATAACATGTACTTATATAGTGCCTTTAACATAGTAAAACATCCCAAGGCACATACAGGAGCATAATCATCAAAAAATTGACACTGAGCAAAGAAGGAGCCATTAGCTCAGGTGACCAAAAGCTTGGTCAAAGAGGTAGGTATTAAGCAACATGTTAAAGGAGACGAGAGAAATTGATAGGGTTAAAGAGGGAATTCCAGAGTTTAGAACCTAAAAATGATCTTTAGCCTCACACATCTGATAATTGCAAAATGGTTGCTTTATATCTCTTTTCCTCAAACTTGCAACCAATAAATTACAATGAATTCTGTCTGAGAATCATTGCATTAATTTTCATGTGCACTGTAATGTGTGCTTAAAAAGTTATAGAAAATATTTGGGGGAGAAATTCATTCACATAGCATTGCTACCCAGACTTACCCTCATTGCCCAGACATGGCAGTGCCATGGGCTGCTACCTTCACGGCTCACATGGCTTTCTTCAATGCTCCCCTTTGGGGAATCAAAGTGAACCTGTGTAGTAGAAGCGGGCTCTATGCGAACAAATTTATCTCCCTTTATGAGTGATACCTTTTCCTGTAAGTCATAAGAATGTAATACATAGAATGAAAAAAGACTGCTTAACTCACCCACCCTATTCCTTTCAAGAGTTTCATATCTTTCAAACTGTTGCGTGCTTGTCCTGCTACTCCAAATGACATTTTGTAATGAGTGAAAACCCTTGCTAAACAGGAGCATGGATCAGAAAATCAGGCATGACAAAATTCCTTATCTACCTTCCATTGCAGGCCGCTGCTCCTTTCGAGTTGGAAGACCTGTGAGTGGCTCTCCAGCTTTGAAAGCCTGCCTGCCTTTAATTGGACAGAAAGCCTGCCCCTTGGCCATTAATTGGCAGCCCCAAGGAAAACCACAATGAGTGATTGTTTCCTACAGACTGCAGACTTCTGATTCACGTTTCAGCCTGATGTTGTGGTTCAGAAGCCTGCCAGGAAAATCCTGCCCTTAAATTCATAAAATGATAAAGTACTTAAGGAGGCCATTCAGCCTATTGTGTCAGGGCTGGCTCTTTGGTAGATCTATCCAATTAATCCCACTCTGACGCTCTTCCCCATAACTCTCTAAAACAATAAGGTGTTGTTTATTTGCTGCTGAGGTTCCTTAAGGCTAACAATGTGGTATTACCACAACAAGTACACCAATCATAGGGTTATCTTTGTTGCGTGTAAAGTTGTGAACTGGAGAGTTTAGACTCAGTCAATGATGTATGATCCACTACTAAAGCTAGATACTAAAAAGCTGGATTCCAGTGAGACTCCTTTTGTCACGAATCCAGTACTGTGTACAAGCTATCAAAATGGGGAAAATCCAAGCAATATAAGGTTCTGCCACCAGATACGTCTACCTTAACAAGAACTAGAGTGAATATAAAATATACTAAAAATGCAACTGATATTTTTGACAGAACATCAATACTATGTTTTGAATTTCTATCATATTGACACCTTGTCCAACAGATCTTTTTGTTTGGAGTCCAATTAGAAGTTAGGCATATCGTTCAATTTGGCACTAAACTAAAGTCTGAGGGCACACCATTATCAACTCATTTGCACACAAATGAAGTGACGCAATGGAGGTGAAATTCATCTGGGACAGGAAACTAGATCTTGTATCTGCTAGCCATTACATGCCCTTGTATTCAATTCTATTGAAATCACTTGTCTTCCTCTGTCCTTCATTCATTGCTCTGGTTTATTTCTGATGTCTTTTTAGTTTACTTTTCTTATGTCCATCTTTATCGCTTAAGGTCTGCTTTGAGTGTCAGCCATAACTCAGCTGGTAGCACTCTCACCTCTGAGTCTCCAGGTTCGAGTCCCGCTCCAGGGCGTGAGCTCAAAAATCAAGGCTGATACTCCAGTGCAGTACTGAAGGAGTACTGCACTGTTGGAGGTGCCGTCTTTCAGGTGAGTTGTTAAACTGAGGCCCCAATTACCTGATCAAGTGGATGTAAAAGATCCCATGGCAATATTTTGAAGAAAAGCAGGAGAGTTATCCCTGGTGTCCTGGCCAATATCTAACCCTCAATCAACATCATAAAAACAGATTATCTGGTCATTATCACATTGCTGTTTGTAAGAATTTGCTGTACACAAATTGGTGTTTGTGAGATTACAAGTGTCTACACTTCAAAATTACCTCACTGGCTGTAAAGTGCTTTGAGACATTCAGTGGTCATGAAAGTGCTATATAAATGGAAGCCTTTCTTTCTTTTATTTCTTTTCTCATCTTCCTTCATTTCTCATTCTCCAATCCCTTGTTATCTGTGTTTCATACTATATTGTGTTACTTCTAGTTCATACTGAAAACAGCAAAGCCCTAAGCAGCACCAAATCACGAGGCTTCAAAAACCCGAGAGAACCCAAAGATATCCAAAACCTCCTCTGGTGCAAAGTTCTGTCCAATTACATAAGTTTGGCAACAGTTTACTGTCAAGCCATGGAAAAGATACAATTTCCAGCACTGTACTTCTCTATAAGTTATACACTCAATATGACCTCTGCAGATACTATTCATGTTAGTAAAAATTATGGTAATTTTAAATGGCTATTTCTCCACTAAGATGAGTTGTTATCTATACAGCTATCTATAAATATTTTATTTTTATTATCTCTATATCTTCTTCAGAATCCACTGCGTATATTACCCCCTGCATACTTTATTTTATATACTAGCGAATGGTGAGTTGGAGGGTGTGCAACTTATAACAATTGTGTGCAATAAGGAATACACTGTATATAAGCTATCTGAAACTTGTGGTAAGATTGCAGCCAATATTCCTTTGCATAAATCACCTGAACTCATCAATTTGATTGCCAGGGATGGAGGACTTCAGTTACGTAGATAGAAAATAAAATTTTGCAGGGCTACAGGGAAGAGGCAGCGGAGTGTGACTAGCTGGGTAGCTCCTTCAGAAAGCCAGCACAGACATGATGGGCTGAATGGCCTCCTTCTGTGCTGTAACTATTCTATGATTTGTCACTAGTTACCCATTATGATCCATTTCACACATTTTAAGATTTTTTTTTCTTAACTGTGTATAAATCCTTTATAAATGATTAATGAAGCTGCGCTGTAGTTATCTCTGTAACCAAGTAACATCAGTGATTTTCACTGCAGTAGTGTTAAAAAAGTCCTGTCAGTATTGCTTTTGGCTTCTAACATTTGGAATCAGACAATGGTACAGGTACCATATATTATTAAGCTGGAAATGCTTTAATAGGTAATGTTCATGCATCCAGAAAGCACAATGATAGATAGATTTTTTTTTCACAGGGACTGCCTGTGGCTCTGCTTTGGCATCTCAAGATCCAGGGTATCACTAGAGAACCAGCCACCCAACAAAAATCTGGCTGACAGAAAAGCAAAATACACTGTGGATGAAATAAAAACGGAAAATGCTGGAAATACTCACAGGCCAGAAGGATCTGTGGAGAGAGAAACAGATTTAACATTTCAGATGGATGGCCGATTGTCAGAACCGGTTGAATTTGAGTTAAAAGATATTATAAATGACTAGAAAGCCGAATGGCCTCCTTCTGTTCTGTAACCATTCTGTGATTCTGTGAAGATCTCCTGTGGCTTTGTTCAGGGTGAATCAGACTATACCATGTTTTATACCAACAGGGGTTGATGTCACGTAGGGGATAACATTAGAGAATGACAATGACTAAATAAATCTAATTCTATTTTTGTTAGATGGTATCCCAGGATTTTTATCGGTGCTTTACAGATTGAATTCCAAGACTGTCCATTATTTAGTGAAAACCATACAGTTTATTTTGATTATGCTATATTATTTTCTTCACATATGCATTTAATTAATTTAAATATGCAAAGAAGGTTAATGAGCCTGTTTTCGGACCTTTCTGCAAAATATGGGGATACAATGGGTACTGTATGCTGGCTGCACTGTAAACATCTTATTCATTTTTAACAACACCTTGTACTTATATAGCACCTTTAACATTCCAACATTCCATATAGCACCTTTAACATTCCAACATTCCAAGGTGCTTCACACAAGCATTATCAAACAAAAAATGACACCGATCCACATCAGGAAATATAAGGTCAGGTGACGAAAAGCTTGGTTAAAGACTGTTTTAAAGGAAGAAAGGGAGGCAGAGAGATAGACAGATTTATAGAAGGAATTCCATGACCTTAGCAGCCGAAGGTCACCAATGGTGGGGTGATTAAAATTGGGATGCTCAAGAGGACAGAATTAAATTAAATCAGGCTCTTTCTTTTAACATCTTATTATGGTTCATAATTTGATTTTGTAGAGTTTCTTAATAAAACAAAATTGCGGTGCTTCATTAATGATGTGAGCTTCATCTCACCTAGATGTGGTTTATCATTTTCTAAATCAGCTGTTTCCCTTTGACCATTCTTTTGCCATTTGACACACCGGCAATCTCATAACCTCTTTACCTCAACACTTACCTGCAAACACCAAGAATCAATATGTGCTGAGTGTCCCCAGTGTTGCAAAGGGTGGGTCTGGCCATGTTGCCGTGGAATGCTCCAAGCAATTGGACTTTGCCATACCACCTATCCCTCATGGAAAGGTTTATGCAGAAAAAATTATGCACCTTTGACCACAGATCCATCAGTCTGCATGTAACGTCCTAGAGGCCCTGTGGGTAAAGGTCCTGTCGGATGGTCCTTGAACAGACTGTCAAAGTCATTTAGCAGAATGCCTCATGCCGGAGCTTTCAAACAAGGAGCAAGACGTAACTTGGCTGGTGGTGAGAAAGGCCCTCCTCATCGGATCCTTTTCACACACCCAGAGTCTCACCCCTCTGCAAATTGCCCTTGAGGTGGCTGTGGTGGGGAAGAGACTGTTGTCCACCTCCTAGTGAAATGTGCCTTTGCAAAGAAAGTCTGGAGAGAGAGGTGCAGTGATTTTTGTCGAGGTTCATCCTGAGCAGCTCCATGATGCAGGACTCTGTGCTCTACGGGCTGTTTCCACGGGCGCACAACAAGATAAACATCAACTGCAGCTGGAGGACCATCAATTGAGTGAAAGACATTCTTTGCTCTTCCAAAAACTTGCTGGTCTTCCGGTACAAAGAGTTGTCCTCGACCGAGTGTTGTTGGCACATTCCAAAGTCCAGGAATACATGCTGAGGGATGTACTAAATCTTCGGCAGCCTTAGTACACTCGGCTGTATTCCTGGCATGGAATATATTGTGAACATCAAGAATATTGAAATTGTATTGAGGCATCTCAGAATGCAACATGCTGTATGGAGAAGAGTTGAATTTTATTGCACTTTCTGTAAAATCCAATTTGAAATATTTTGTAATGTGCTTTTACAAATTTCATGAAGAAAGTATATTTTTGGGGGAAAAAATTACCTCAACACTCACCCAATCTTATGTAAATGTTTTACCTAAACAGTCCTCAAGTCTCTACTTCAAAAATATAATACTTTTTGTAAAGATACTCATGGCTCCTGGCCTAATCGCTAGCTTGGTGAGCTGTTATATACTAATTGACCTTAATTGATATTTGCTCTTAGCAGGTATAGTTTATGTTGACATACTGTGAGCAGGATAAAATGACTAGATTAAAGAGTGTGTTGGGACACCGTGATGAATGAATGTGTTCAGATGGTGTCTAAATGTTCCTTTGGATGCTCGAATACTTGGGCTTGATGCAGAGGTGATTTCTATTGCTTTCAAAGCTCTTATGTTTTGCTGTGACATTGCCAGTAATGGTTCATTAAAAAAAAACGTTTTATTTGAGAGGTGAATTCTCACCATCAATACTCCCACACAGTCAAGCAGTTGAATCAGTATCAGAAAAAAATACAGTTCTTAGACATAGGTACTCCAGAAATCACGTAGTTTAAATCAATTCAAATGATTAGATAATGCAGAAATACATCAGTATTAAAAAAAACTTGCTTCAAACATTTTTTCAATATAGGTAGAGACATTGAATTCAATGCAAGGGAGAAAAAATATTATTCAAATCATGATTTTAAGAGTAAAAAAAAGTTCCACTCAACATTGGTGAGTCAAGGCATTGTTAATATAAAAGAAGTCCAAGCTAACAGGTTGAATGCCTTTTTTCTAAAGACTGTAAATACCTTAAGTAAAATGAGTTAAATGCAGTCTTGAACCAGTTATTCATTGCGCATAACTTAGCATAAAATTGTCTATTTCGCCCAGGCGGGTGTCAAGGATAATTTGCGGAGAACTTAAAATTCCACATTTGATTATTAAATACATTTGTGTTACCCGTGGCTCAGTTGGTAGCAGTTTTGCTTCTGAGTCAGAGGTTGTGGCTCAAGCCCCACTCCAGAAACTCAAGCACAAAAATCAAGTACTGCACTGTAAAGGGTGAAATCTTTTGGATGAGAAGTTAAACTGCAGGCCAGCTACTCTCTCAGGTGGATGTATTAGATTTGGTGATGCTATTCTGGAAAAAAGCCAGAGATTTCTCCCTGGGGTCCCGGCCAATATTTATCTCTCAATTAACATCACTGAAAACAAATTATCTGGTCATGAACCATCTTGCTGTTGGGGAAGCCCTGTTGTGCGCAAATTGGCTGCTCCATTTCTGACATGCCGACAGTGACTGCACTTCACTGGCTTCAGAGCACCGTGGAATATCCAAAAGTTGATGAGGCTCAAACCACAACATACGAAGGTTTGTAGCCTTGGGAGCAGTATGATACTACTCTTAGAACAGAATATTTTTTTAGTAGAAGATGCACCATATGACCATATGCTACATTTCTACAAAACAATTAATGCAAATTTTGCCAAATTTCCCTATGGGACCAAAATAGTACACCGATTGAGAAACACCAAAATCAACTTAACTAGGTTACTGCATCCTATAAGTCCTCCAAAACAATAAAGATGAATTAAAAGCCATTCCTTCACGATCACAAATTCATCAAGGCTCCTTAGACAGCACATTCCAAACCTATAACCACTACCATCTAGAAGGACAAGGGCAGCAGATAGATGGGAACACCACCACCTTGAAGTTCCCCTCCAAGTCACTCACCATCCTGACTTAGAAATATATCTCCGTTTCTTCACTGTAGCTGGGTCAAAATCCTGGAACTCCCTTCCTAACAGCAATGTGGGTGTACCTACATGGACTGCAGTGGTTCAAGAAGGCAGCTCACCACCACCTTCTCAAGGGCAACTAGGGATGGGCAATAAATGCTGGCCCAGCCAACAAAGCCCACATGCCGTGAATGAAAAAAAAAATCATTTTCACCTACAATGTCAAAAAATACGCGCATCACTACACCCATTCCTCCACGATGGTGTGTATTAAGAGATAGACCATCGATTTCTTTTACTCTATTACCCTGATAATACAGAGAACTGGCTGACTGGGACCATCTTAACAGAGTCCTTGTAAAACCTATCACCACAAGGGGAATTCATCACTTTGGTGGAAGGAATGGCCAGAAATTAAAATTAAAATCATTGCAAGATAGGCGCAAAGGCTGATCAATTTCGGGCGGTTGAATACGGTAGTTTCCACTTCTAAATCAGCATGCACATCATCTGGAGGGACAGTGGTCAAGGTGAAGAGATGGAGGAGCATTCTTGCTTCTTTCCTGGGACCCACTCCGCTCCCTGACTACATTTCATACTCCCAGAAAATCAAGCATCAACTCCATTTCCATGTCATCAACCCAAGGGATTGCTGTCACTCTAAGGCCGCTTCAATGGCTGATAGGAAGGTGGCAGAAGAAACGATAAGGAACTGAAGATAAGAAATGAATCAAAACGGAAGAAATAAACAGGTCGGGGCAATGGAGATGACAAAAGGATCAGAGAGGACGAGAAAAAGATTGAAAAAAATGCAATATGCTAAGCTCAGGGAATATAAAAATGAGGACAGAAAACAGGTGGGTTATCGGCAGAGGTTTGAGTGAAAAGTGGGCTGGGGGGGAGAACATCTAAGGATGAAAGGAGATGCGTTCGGGACAGCGTGCTGGATAAACACGTTATCCCGGCAGCAGTCTGCTTAAGCACTGATTTAGAAAGATGCTGAGGCTTTTTACAAGAAAACGGCGGCAGACTACTGCCCTTCCCAAAAAGCTCAAGACTTCCAGGACCTTTCAAAGCTCTGGCCAGAGCTTCAAAAGACCAAGTGTGAGCAGAACATGTAAACAACGTAACGATGGGATGCAGTGATATCGAGAGTCGCAGTTTACACAATGCTTACTTTCCGTCCGAATCTAGCGAAGTAGATGAGGTGCTCGCTCTACTCGAAAGGAGCTTTGGACCCAGGTTCCTTCATCCGGTGACCACCTCGAGTCAACATTCATTCCCTTAACAGCACAAGATAAAACACCGCGGCGTTATTATCCTCCTCTGATTCTGTGAACTACAATAAAAATTGCTTTGCTCTTTCTCGTCTTGTTTCGCCCCTTTTGCTTCAACGTGCTCTGGCTGACAGGGGGGCCCTGCACTGTACAAGTAGCCGGGAGGGTGGGATTATCAGAGAAGGGTACTGCTGTGTTGCCTGCTGTCTGGAGTACTGATGAGACAAAGTCTCCATTTAACAGAAGGTTCGGATTTGGTCCCCCTGCTATAAATGGTCACAGTGAAACAGTGAATGCATGCAATAAATTCCCTTTGCTTTGATGATAAAGTCATTCCTCACCTTGTTATCGAGGATCGTCCTTATCGCCCTGAGATCACACACCGCAATGGGGGCAGTTCACTCCAAGCCCCCCCACTCACACACTCAACCGCCCCTCCTCTGCCTACACCAGGGCTTCCGTTCCCATCATAATCCCCATCCCTCATCCCACACCGACACCACCGAGACTAGTGGTTAATCCAATTAAATCCGATTCTACAGGAATGGGATTCACTCCCTGCTCCGTGGCTGGAACCCCCAAGAGGAATGGGAAGCAGTCTCGCTGTGGGTCTCGCTTTGCCGAGAAGTTACCCAACACTCTTTTAAACCATTGAAGTGAACCGATAAAGCGCAAGTGCCCGTGTGAAAATCCAGGCAGTTCACAAAGATGTCAGCTCCAAATATCAAGGTCTTATCAAGGTTCAGCAGACTCTACGCCCTCCCCACCAAGTGTATGTGTGCCCTGCACTGAAGCTCGTGTCAAAAATATATATATATATATGCGTTTTGCCTTCCGGTAACAGGTTCAACAAGATCTTCATTGGACAAATCTAAAGGTTTACTTCCTCTCAGCCAGGGGAGTATTTGCTGGTCCTACAGTTGAGTTTACATCCCAGAATGTGCTTTGTTCACCCCCCTCACCCCCACCCTTCCCTCCCTCTCCAAACCCCCCCCCCCCAAAAAAAAGTCACCCCCTCTCCCCACCCAGCCCTCCGAGGCTGGTGAGCGCCGGGGGGGCTGTGGGTCCTCCCTGAGACCCCCCTCTGCTGGCCGCTGCTCCGTGTGGTAGCGCAGACGGCGGACGTGAGGCGAATTTTACTGCTGCAGCTCCTCAGTGTGTGTGTACCGACCCTGCAGCCGCTGCGACCCCAGGGGGAGGGGGGCATCATTACACTAACACGGTGATGGTGTTGTGTGTACAAGCTGCTCCCCGCCCCTCTGGGCAGGTGGATGGGTCAGAGGAAAGTTCGGCGATGCCTTATTTTCCCATCCACGCAGCTGGCCCCCCTCCCCCAGTGGTCCCGGGGACGCAGGCTGAGATTCCGTGGCTCTGTTGCGCTACAATACCTGTTGGAAAGGCACCGGGAGTGGTTTGAGGATGGCAATAATCCTGACTGGGACACGTTCTCAACCTCCGAGCATGTTACACCCGAACAACCCGATTTATACCGACTAGACTTAATACAAATGTGTGAGTAGATCTCCTCAATAGTTTTGTAACTGGGACTATCTCCAGAGAATTGCTCTTTTCTACAAATCACTTCATCTGCTCCACTTTCATGTCCGCGATCTTTTCAAACAAGATGTGTGTCCGCCCATCTGTGAAACATCTGCTTCGATCCATTTTCCAGCCATAGTCAATATTGAACTGCCTGTCGCATCTGGATAAGCTCTCCCCGGAATCTGACATTATTCCGCTTCGTCCATTCCTCCCGCCTCTTAAATAAGTGTGTACACACTGACTCTCCGAGATTACAGGGTCGGCTGTGTCTACACATAGATAATGGATGGGATGGATGTTACAGAAAAGGATAAATTGACATGACAGACATGACCTTTCCTCAGAATCTCCTTCTCTCCACAGATGCTGCCTGATTATTTCCAGCATTTTCTCTTTTTTTTCAGGTTTTCACCACCTGCAGTGTGTTTCTTTTTCAGGTATTTTGTTCTCCATTTTGCGAGCTGCTTCAGTGGTCCCTTTAAGGATTCACCGCCAGTTACAACTAGGCGAAGCATGTATGTGTGGTGCACACTCCATCCATCTTGTGCCTCAAAACAGTGCTTCTTAGGACCCCATTTTGCATGATTTAGTGAGGCTCCAACCCGATTAAGACAGGCGCCTGAGATGCTCTTGTGAGGGCCCTGGTCAAAATGGCAACAGGCAGTGCTGTATCAGAGTGGAAACAGAGCGCTGAATGCAGACTACCACCACTCAGCTTCTGCCTGCTTGCTCAAATTTAAAAATCGGCCTTGATGCATTTAACGTGAAACATTCCCACTCGGTCATCACTATAATTTGTTGTCATTATTGCTGTCCTGCTGATGAAGTGTTACAGTCTTGTCACTTGTGATTATTAATCTGAGAGCTGTAGCTGAAATTCATTCTAGTAATGTTGTGAAAAATGTGAGTAACAGCTGATAACAGATCTGCCTCCAGTGAGGCCACTATAAGTAGAACTAGTGCCTCACACAACTGCTCCACTTCCTACTAACCTCTTGTTTCATCACTACCCCACCTCTTCCATTTTGAAATGTTGGCTCCAGCTCTGTAACCTCAACTTCCCCTCCTCCCCTCTGCTGTAGCTGACTTCACGCTTTGTCCTCCATCCATTGCTTTATCATTCCCATTCATTGCTCCAGAGGTGGGTAACAAGTGGCCTTTATTTTCATCAACCTCAATGTGTTGCCTCTACCCCTCCTTCCACCCCCAATTCCTCGCCATTTCCTCATAATAGCTTTGTTTGCTTTCAAAATTCAACCTATTGCTATTTTTTAAATCAAATTAGAATAAGGAAATACATTGTGCAGCAGGTTATCTTCGCCACTTGGACAATAATCTTGCAGCTTGGATTGCCCATCCTGCACAATTTTCATTCCATTAATTTCAATTTAAGCAGCAAAGATGAAAAGTTACCCCTTCTGTCTGCCTCTTATATGTCTTACTTTGTATCACTTTCTCTCTACCTCATAGGTACTAACAGCTAGAGATCCAATGCAGTATTGTCAGAGTGCTGCACTGTCGAAGATGCCATTTTTTGGATGGGATGCTAAACCGAGGCCCGTTTGCCCCAGTGTCTGGCGTAAAAGATCCAATGGTACTATTTCAAAGAAGAGCAGGGGAGTTATCCTCTGGTCAATATTTATCCCTCAATCAACATCACAAAAACAGATTATCTGGTAATTATCACATTGCTGTTTGTGAGAATTCACTGTGCAAAAATTGGCCACATTTTCTACATTATAACAATGACTACGCATCAAGGTATTTAATTGAGTGTAAAGTGCTTTGGGATGTCATGAGATTGTGAAAGGTGCTATATAAATGCACATCTTTCTTTTCTTTCTTAACCTTAGTCAACAGATGTAAGCATACTTGAATGTGTAACAAGTCCCTTTAATATGATGAAGCAGTACATCTCCAAATTCTGCCTGGAAGCAGAGCTGCTGCAGCAACTCTTTGAAGAGTGCTAGCAGAATAATCCTTGCCCCACTTCACTGACAGCAATCCCTAATCTCTCCCCCAGTCCTTCCATCCTCAAATAAAGTCCATCTGTTTGAAAATGCACATTGTTATTTATCTCAACTAACACTGCAGAACCACCAGTTACTAAAGAACACTCTCAACACACAACAATTTTAATAAGGTTTTAATTTCACTTTCTTACATAAATAACTACCATAACACATATCATAGAAACATAGAAAATAGATGCAGGAGTAGGCCATTTGGCCCTTCGCGCCTGCTCTGCCATTCATTATGAACATGGCTGATCATCCAACTCAATAGCCTGCTCCCGCGTTCTCCCCATACCCTTTGATCCCTTTCGCCACAAGAGCTATATCTAACCCCTTCTTGAAAACATACAATATTTTGGCCTCAACTACTTTCTGTGGTAGCGAATTCCACAGGCTCACCACACTATGGGTGAAGAAATTTCTCCTTGTCTCAGTCCTAAATGGTCTACCCCATATCCTCAGACTGTGACCCCTGGTTCTGGACTCCCCCACCATCGGGGACATCCTTCCTGCATCTACCCTCTCTAGTCCTGTTAGAATTTTATAGGTGTCTATGAGATCCCCCCTCATTCTTCTGAATTCCAGCGAATATAATCCTAAACGACTCAACCTTTCCTCATATGTCAGTCCCACCATCCCAGGAATCAGCCTGGTAAGCCTTTGCTGCACTCGCTCTGTAACAAGAACATCCTTCCTCAGATAAGGAGAGATATCACCCTGGTGTGAGCCCAAAGTGTCACTTTTATAGTCCAAACAATTCAGCAGCTGCTTGGGACAGTAAGGTCCAGTTTGACTTCTGGCACCAGAGTTGGCATTTGTTCGGGTGAGGCAAGAGAAAGAGAAACCCAATCCATTCCCATTGCACAATTTCACTGCTATTGGGATGTGGCTCAGCAATTCCACTGATCTGGTGACTAAATTGAAAGCTATCTACAAAGTAACTGAAGCCCACATCCATTCAGAGTCCCAGCCTATACAAGGCGGAGGACATGGTGGACTCTAAAGCCTGCATGACCACGGTAGGAGAACCCTGAGAAATATAACTACTGGTGCCACTTATTCCTGCAGGAAGGATCCAGCTGCGACATCTATTGAGATGACCACAGACTCTATTGTTGACTAGGGTGTCGATGCCATGAACTAAAATGCCACACAAGTTGGTAATGACTCCTCCACACTCTTTGACATATCGGGATATTTCTTGTGGGCAGTCCAATGTCTTCAGCAATTGCTGGTGCACTGAAAACACATTTCTTTTGAAGTCTGGGCCCCTAAATGTTTTACCTTGTCTAATTCAGCAGAGCTAGGACACAAGCTTGCTCGTCAGTGAGCCTATCCTGGGCCATCCTTTCCAACTGAACCTCCTCCTGCACACTGGGGCTCAGCGAATCACCCCCTCTAACTCAATATCTATGCCACAAGCATTGCTAATTTCTATACAGGTGCTTGCAAAGGTGAGACCAAGCGATGTTGCATCTTCTGGAGGGCCCTCTGTGCAACTGCATGGCATGAGGCACCTGAATCTAGAAATAGGGCAGAGGGAGAAGAGCTAACATGTAGTGGCAAAGGTAAGAGCAGATTAGTAGAAGTGAAACGCTGCACTAGCTTGTAGACAGTATGTGTGTATGAGAGAGTTACTTAGTAAGATAAAAGGAAGGGAAGATGCCCAAACAACCTGCCCTGTGTGACCTCCAGCCTTGCCATCTCTGGTACTGTATTCTCTTTTTCTCTGCGAAGATATCGATGGTCACCTTTTCTATTGGTGACAGAATTTATAGTGTAGTGGGATCACCTCCTGTTCTTGAAATCTCCCTTCAGTTGTCTGTCAGCTTCACATTTCTTTGTGGAGCTCATAATTGGCTTTTATTGTGAAACAAAAATGCTGAAAACAGTGCTGAGAACTAACACTGCCATCTACTGCTAAATGCACTGCAAAGTATTCTGATATGTGATCTTGTATATGCACTTCCAAGAAAAGACAGCCCACAACTACTATGACTGAAAATGCGTGGGCAGGTGACCTCACAATGTTTACACCTATCATCCTTTAAGACAATGGACCTAGGCTTTTGGATTCCTCCATCTGTGGAAGGAGTGTGAGGCTTGTTTGTGAAGTGCAGCCACCACACAACAAATATCTGCTTTTGTTCTCATTGTTACCCTTCTTCACCCTGTCAATCAATAACACAGAAGAACACATTAACAACAATAGCACAGCACCAAATATAATGTTGGACACCATTCAGTAGGTCCTAATGAAGCCTTCATAGTCTTAAGTAGGTTAACTGTATGTATTTATTAACTGTGTACATATATGCAATAATTGGTTCAAGCTAGGAGCTGTTTCCATGCTTGCTTGTGCACTCAGCTCTGTCCAACACTCGACTGACCCCTAGGTGCAGGTCATGTGTTCTCTTATATCACTGTGTGAGCGGTACTGTGCTCGGTCTCACATTAACTCTATATGTGCCAGACCTTTATACTATAGGTAACGCTCTGAGTCAGATGATTGTGGGGCCAAGTCCCATTTCAGAGTCTTGAACACAAAAATCTCAGCTGAGGAAGTGTTGCGCTGTCAAAAGTGGTGTTTTTTTGATGAGACATTAAACCCTCAGGTCTGTTCTCTCAGGTGGATTTAAAAGATCCCATGGTGCTATTTCAAAAAAGAGCACCGGAATTATCCCTGGCGCCTTGGCCAATATTTATCCCTCAATCAATGTCCTTCATCTTTCAATCAGTGTCACTATAAGAGATTACCGGTATCAAATATCAAATTGTTGTTTCTGGGTGCTTTCCTTGAGCAAATTGGCTGTTGCATTTCCTTCATGACATCAATGACTACTTCATTAGCTGTAGAGCTCTTTGGGGCATCCTGATGTCATGAAAGGCACTATAAATTGTAAATATTTCTTTTGCTGCACAGGGAATGCACATATTGCATCCATATACTGGAAAATTACTTGCAAAAAGAGTTTAACTATGTGGCAATGTTCTGTTCATTACAAAAATATACATTTGGTTGATTTTCTATCTGAATTGCCTTGTACCCACCTCCAAAGGCTGTACGTTGCTGCTGTACGCCTTCATAGAAATTGCTACACATAACAAGATGCAGTAATTTTTCATTATCTTACTGGAACATAAGCAGTTATTGATTTTTTTTATGTCTACCCTTGTCTGTATACCCCTTTCTTATTACCTTTTACCTTGCTTTTCACATTTTTCTTTTTTTTTCATCAGTAGTGTGTTGAACTTATGAGCTCAATTTAATTCTTCTTTCAGAGAGGAGTGGCAAAACTTGCCTTTTTGTATTTTATTAGCTCTTAACTGGGATGATTCAGACTTGGTCAAGATAATTTTTCTCAAGTCCAAACAAGAACCACTGGTAAATATCCATTTCCATTGAGCTGAAAGATGACTTCACGTACAAAGTAATCTGGGATAGTGGGTCAGTGGTTCTCAAAGCATAATCCGTGAGGGTCTTCCAGGTGGTCTACGAGCTGGTCCAAATTGCAAGTCACTGATGCACAACACCACAGCCAAGGCCATAGAAGAGAACAGTCCAGAACCATCATTCCCACCACATCCGTGATGTCGCAGAACTAGACTGGCTCCTGAGTGTGAGGCACGAGACATCATAAGCGCGAGCAATAACAATCTAGCTTTGTAGGCAAGATTTCTGTTATTTTGTTTGATTAATATAGGTGGAAGTTAAGTATTAGTTTCTCAGAATAAGATTATTGTGATGATTTTATAGCACATACAGCAAAGTCTATGGGACCTGACAACATTCCAGCAGTAGTGCTGAAGATTTGTGCTCCAGAACTAGCTGTGCCTCCAGCCAAGCTGTTCCAATACAGCTACAACACTGGCAATTACCAAACAATGTGAGAGATTTGCCAGGTATGTCCTGTCCACAAAAATGAAAAATCTAACACAGCCAATTACAGCCCCATCAGTCTACTCTCGATCAGCTGATGGAAGGTGGCTTTGACATCGCTATCAAGTGGCACTTACTCAGAAATAACTTGTTCACTGATGCTCAGTTTGGGCTCTACTAGTACCATTCAGCTACGGACCTAGTTACAGCCATGGTTCAAACATTGTCAAAAGAGCTGAATTCCAGAGGTGAGGTGAGAGTGACTGCCCTTGAAATCAAGGCAGCATTTGACCGAGTGTGGCATCAAGGAGCCCTAGCAAAACTGGAGTCAATAGGAATCAGGGGGAAAACTCTCCGCTGGTTGGAGTCATACCTAGCACAGAGGAAGATGGTTGTGGTTGTTGGAGGTCAATCATCTCAGTCCCAGGACATCACTATAGGAGTTCCTCAGGGTAGTGTCCTAGGCCCAACCACCTTCAGCTGCTTCATCAATGATCTTCCTTCCATCATAAGGTCAGAAGTGGGGATGTTCGCTGATGGTTGCACAATGTTAACTACCATTCGCAACTTCTCAGATACTGAAGCAGTCCATGCCAATATGCAGCAAGATCTGGACAACATCCAGGCTTGGGCTGATAAGTGGCAAGTAACATTTGCACCACACGAGTGCCAGGCAATGACCACCTCAAACAAGAGAGAATCTAACCATCTCCCCGTGATCTTTAATGACATCACCATTACTGAGCTCCCCACTATCAACATCCTGAGGGTTACCATTGAGCAGAAACTGAACTGGACTAGCCATATAAATATTGTGACTACAATAGCAGATCAGAAGCTAGGAATCCTGCGATGAGTAACTCAACTCCTGACTCCCCAAAGCCTATCCACCATCTACAAGGCACAAGTCAGGAGTGTGATGGAATACTCTCCACTTGCCTGGATGAGTGCAACACTCAAGAAGCTCGACACCATCCAGGACAAAGCAACAAATTTTTCTACAGTTAGAACTTTAATTCCTAAAACTAAAAGTTATATTCTAAAACCTGATGCTGAATGCACACAATTGATCAGAGGCATTTGCTGCATGCTGCAGAAAATGCATTATATCTGTTGGCATTTATTTTGTTTGACTCCTTTTAATGAAATAACTGATTTTTAAAATTTCATGTTTTAACCCGGGGAATAATAAAGTGGTCTGGGTTCTGAGGCTACAATAATTTCTCAAATTAATGAGGGAAATATAAATATAATCCAATAAACCTGATATTGAATATTTTATTTTTGATGATTTAATCTCATTTTTCCAGACTGGCAATTACATCGACAACACTTACGTCTCTATTAAAATCATAATTACAAATTGTTGAAAAAATACATATGCTGGATTGGGACTGCATGCAGTATCAGTATAGTGTGGCCCATCAGAGTCATTCACTAATATCACTGCTCAGTCTCTTCCATCTATCAATCTGAATTATGAAACAAAAGCGTTTTGAAATCTTAGGTTTGTTAAAGATACATAGCCGCCAACAAAATTAAATATTTCCCACAAGATAATTTTTTGGAGCAAACTTATGCACTGTTATATTAGAGGGTTTATTATTGAAATATCTGTCATGACTAAGACAAAAATGCTGAGAATAAATTGATGTGCCGTCCTTTATCAAAATGATCATTTGTGCTTTGTAAGCTTCTACGACCCAATTATAACATCATTGTTATTATTCGTGTTAAATGTTGCTCAAATCATATTCTCGGAACAAATGCAGAAGCATAGCAATAAAAAAACTAAAAGCATGAATGTAAAAATATACAGCTGTTTGAAAGTTTAACACTGAACCAGCCTTTTAAAGGGCCATTGCAAATGGGCGATCTATTTAGTTTGCCTGCATTACTTTATCAAGATATCAGGAGATTGCAATCCATTGAATCAGTAAAAGTGAATGCTCTGTATCTATTTACTTCTAATAAAGCATTCTTACATTAATACAAGGAGGCAGATACCATGTTGCATCTGTAAGCGTGAAGGTGGTGAGGTTAGCTATTGACTTCTTTCAACCGAGACTGAGACACCACTCAAGGGGTAGTTGCCCCAAGGTTTGGAACGTTGTCAGTCGGGAGAGAGAAATTCAAAGGAAACCAAAGAATAAAACTCAGTGTCCAGATTTGAGAAACTAGTTAGATCCTTTTTGGGAAAGTGGTTCAGTGCAGATTATCAAAAATGCTGGTTCCAATCAGAAAGCTCCTGGGTGACCTCGTGGTGATGCTGTTGTTGAGGTCTCACGAGAGCTGCGGGAGTGGAGTGTGAGAACCGGATGAGTGGTGCCAAGGGAAAATGGTACTGTGGAGCAGTGGGAGGCTGAGACAGGGCCAAGGGCAGGCTGCAGATAACAACTATCTGTGAGGAATTCATTTTTGAAAATTGATCATGCGTGTGCCGTTTCTTCACTTTCGCCGGATCAAAATCCTGGGAACTCCCTACCAGCACTGTGGGTCTACCCACATCATATGGACTCCAGCGATTTAAGAAGGCTCACCACTACATTTTCAAGGGCAATTAGCAATATTTAACAAGTGCTAGCCTATCCATTGACGCCCATATCGCGTGAAAGAATTTTTTTTTTAAATTACAATGCTTCAAATAAATGTGTTCTTGTGCAACATTAATGTTTATAATACGAAATTATTATACTTTTGCTTCTGGAATTAATTAATAATTCAATTATGATATTTACTTTTATAACTGCACAGAAATGTATTACATTCCCATTGAGCTGCTTAAGGGCAATTAGGGATGAGCAACAAAGGTTAGCCTTGCCACCAATACTTACGTCCCGTAAAAGGATCATTTTTTAAAACTCTCATAATCACAGAATTGTTACAGCGCAGAAGGAGACCAATAGCCCCCTCGTGTCTGCACTGGCTCTCTGGATGAGCAATTCACCTAGTGTCATTCCCCCCCACCTTCTCCCCGTAACCCTGCACATTCTTCCTTTTCAGATAACAGTCTAATTCCCTTCTGAATGCTTCGATTAAACCTGCCTTCACCACACTCGCGGGCAGTTCATTCCAGACCTTAACCACTTGCTGCGTGAAAATGTTTTTTTTTTCATTTCACTTTTGCACCCATGCCAATTACTTTAAATCAGCGCCCTCTGATTTCATGAGTGGGAACAATTCCTCCCTAACTACTCCATCCAGACCCCTCATGATCTTGAATACCTTTAATAGATTTCCTCTCAGCCTTCTTTTCTCCAAAAAAAACAGTCCCAGCCTCTCCGATCTATCTTCATAACTGAAATTCCTCAGCTCTGAAACCACTCTCATGAACCTTTTCTGCACGCTCTCCAATTCCTTCACATCCTTCCTAAAATGTGGCACCCAGAACTGGACAGAATACTCCAGCAGAAGCCAAACTAGTGTCTGATACAAGTTCAACATTGCTCCTTGCTTTTGTACTCTATGCCCTATTAATAAATCCCAGGATACTGAATGCTTTATTAACCGCTCTCTCATTTGTCCTGCCACCTTTAATGACCTATGCACATTTATACTCAGGTCCCTTAGCTCCTGGACCCCTTTTTGAGTTGTACCTTTTATATTGTCCCCATGTTCTTCCTACCAAAATGAATTACCACATTTCTCCACATTGAACTTCATCTGCCACCTGTCCACCCATTCCACCAACTTGTCGGTGTCCTTTTGAAATTCTACACTACCCTCCTCACAATTTACAATACTTAAAAGTTTCATATCATCTGTAAGTTTTGAAATTGTTCCCTGCACACCAAGGTCTCGTTCATTAATATATATCAGGAAAAACAAGGGTCCCAATACTCACCCTTGGGGAACTCATTCGTCAACAGCGAAGCCTGGCGAGCTTGGCATTAAAGGCCATTGTCTGAGTTGATTTCTGACTGATTTAATTGCTATAAAATAAAGGCAGATTACAGACAAAAAAATAAAATAAACCTTTCTCCAGCCTGAATAACATCCAGGTTCAAGAAAGCAGCTGGCCACCATCTTCTCAAGGGCAATTAAAGATGGGCAATAAATGTTGACCTAGCCGGGGACATCCACATCCCATGAATGATAAAAACAAAGTAACCATTACTCTCTTCCCGTCACTCGTCAGTTTTGTATCCACATTGCTAATGTTGCTTTCATTCCACAAACTATAACTTTGCTCACAGGTCTGTTGTGCGACATTGTACCAAATGCCTTTTGGAAGTCCATGTGCACCACATCTACAGCATCGCCCTCATAAACCCTCTCCATTACCTCATCAAATAACTCCAGAAAATTAGCTAAACATGCTCCTTTCCTTAAGAAATCCAAGCCGGCGTTCTGTAATTAATGCACATTTGTCCACGTGACTATTATTTTTGTCCCAAATTATTGGTTCTAGAAGTTTCCCCACCCTGAAGTTAAACTGACTGCCCTGCAGTTGCTGGGCTTATCTTTATACCCTTTTTTGAACAAGGATGTAATGTTTGCAATTCTCCAGTCCTCTGGCACCACCTCTTGAGTCTATGGAAGATGAAAAATTATGGCCAGTGTCTCTGCAATTTTTACTCTCTCTTCCTTTAGTCTCCTTGGATGCATCTCATTTGGTCCCGGTGCCTTATCAACTTTAAGTACAGACAGCCTATCCAATACCTCCTTCTTAGCAATTGATAACCCTTCTGGTGTCAGAACTACCTTCTCTTTCACCATTGCCTGGGTAGCATCTTTTTACTTGGTAAATACAGGTGCAAAGTATTAATTTAATACCTCAGATATGCCCCTGCTTCTGTGTGCAAACCCCCTTCTTGATTCCCAATCAGCTCTACTCCTTTTATCACCTTTTTACAATTTAAATGTCATTTGAAGACTTTGGGATTTCCTATTATGTTAGATGGCCTTCTCTTTTTGCACTCTCCCTTCTTTTATTTGCTTTTACACCTCCCCTCTGAACCTTCTATATTCAGCCTGATTCTCAATTGTATTTTCTACCTAAGACCTGCCATAAGCACACTTATACTTCTTTATCTTAATTTCTATCTCTTTTATCATCCAGGGAGCTCTGGATTTGTTTGCCCTACCTTTCCTCTTCAAGGGGATATATCTTGTCTGAATTCTGATGAGTGTTTTTGCAGTGGCAAGTGGAAGTGGGTGGGCTAGGACTCATTGGTGATCTGCAGGGTCTTTTTCCACACCTAAGTGGTCCATGGACGACAAGATTTGAGAACCAATCATGCCACATGGTCAACAACTACCCCTTACCAACACCCCTCCACCCAGCTGCAGCCATATGTAGACAAAAATTCTTACCCCTTTTTACAACTGATAATTTCTTGATAAAAGCAAAATACTGCAGATGCTGGAAATCTGAAAGAAAAACAGAAAATGCTGCAAAAACTCAGCACATCTGACAGCATCCTTGGAGAGAAAAACAGAGTTGACATTTTGAGTCCTTCTTCAGAGCTCTGTGTGCTGGCAAACTAAAAAACAAAAGCAATATTATTGCCTGTAAGACTGCCCTTCAAACAACGCAATTGAATGTAATTGTCCAAATGTGTGTGCGCGTGCGTGCATGTGTATGTGAGAGCATAGGAAGATAAAGGAAGCAAGAGAGAGATAGGACAGAGCAAGAGCAGAATGGAACTAGTTCCGAGCTTGCCTCCAACTCCCTCGCTCTTTCTCTCATAGTCGATTAAGTTCATCATAAGTTCTTCAAAGACGGTCAAGAGTTTTACATTTTAGGGCCCATTTTGCATCTGTTTCATTGCATTATGTGCCTTTAGTCTTATAAGGTGATAGTTTTGAGATCTTCAAGGGAACGTAGAATGGTAAACCAGTGCCCATCCTTCAGGCTCCCAGTGTGTGAATGCATGTTGAACTAGGTTGAGTTGGAAGGATTTGCTGTTGGAAGCCCTTTTAAGAGACTAGCATGAAAGCAGTTCAGTTCTAAGTTGCATCATACTGCAGTATGGACATGTATGGTAAACATTCAAAGAATTGTAAGACTGCCAGCGTATTTTGTAAAGGCAACATTTAAAGAGCCACAGGATTGCATAGACATTTGAGGCAGTTACTTAGTATCGGAAACTGTAATGTTGCCATACCTTCGTAGCTGTCCCGAAATCTGTAGAGCTTCTTTACTTGGAGTCAGTCCTCTGGGTGTTGCTAACAATATTCATCTTCCCAGCTTTTTCTTGTTAGATGTTTCAGATCAGAGAGAGAGGGGGAGGGGGGAGGAAAGGAGTATAAGAATCTACAAATAATACAGCTTTAATTCCCCTCCACTTTAGATAGCGCCTGCTATGTTTTAGAATTCATGTCAGCTGCACAAGCATTCCCTCAGGCAACTTGCTGCGCAGATGTGAGCTCTTGCTGGTTACTTAATGCATGCACATCATAAATTTCAGTCAGAAAGAGATATGCAAAAAGAAAAACCAGCAGAATCTCCCACATTGTTGCATTCCGATCAAAATTGAGCCCAACAGAAATATCTGTTCTTAAATATTGTCTCCTTCCATAGCTGGAGAAGTTGCCTTAGATTCAGGGAGTAGCTGAAATGCGGATAAATACATGAGAATCCTTTTAGAAAGTGCTCCATTTTTCTGCTTACGAAACCTGAATTTCCACTGTTTTAAACTGCGGGATGAATTTCTGCAAATATGGATCAAATGGAGCCGGTGTTTCTGTAAATATGGACAAAGATTAGTACTTGAATGTACATTGGTTTAATGCAGCATCATATGTTTCCTGAGTTGCATTTAAACTTCCATTACATTGTCATGTTACAAATATTTTAATCATAGTAAAAGATCAATTTAATGAAATATTTAATGACATGATATTCATACTGAAACTCTGCAAGAATGTTAGAGGTTTTCATTAAACAGCAAGAGCAGGTCTCCCTCCCACTAATTATTAAGGGCAGCATTTTCCTGTCAGTGAGCGAGGGGTGGGGCCCGCTCGACGATGCATAAAATGACACGCGGTGATGGCGGGCAGGCCTCCCGACGTCACCGTGCGTCATTTAGATTGTCAGGTCGGTGGGCGCGCAGCCGAGTCGGCTGTCCGCCTGCCGAACTGTCAAAGGCCTATTAAGGCCTGTTAAAAACTAATTAACTCAATTTAATGAGCTGCCCATCCAACTTTAAGGTTGGCGGGCAGGCGAAGAGCCCAGGCGGCCTTTGCATTTTTGATGAAACCTCATCCACGGGCGGGATGAGGTTTCATGAACTGTTTTAAAATCTGCTAAAAATTAGTACATTTATTCTTTGACATGTCCCAGCTCATGTGATGAGGGGACATGTGTTAAAAGTTTAAAAATCCTTCGTTTAAAAGTTTAAGACTGAAACAAGTCTCCCTGAGGCACAGCACTTCAGGGCATGCGTCACATAAAATGGCGGCGCGGCCCTGATCGGGGGCCCAACCCCCCCCCCCCCCACCCCCCGGCCACATGGGGGGATATTCTGGCCTATGGGTGCTTCTCCTTGTAACCATGGGCAGCATTTTCCCCCCCATTGTGGGGGTTGTGGGGGAGGGGGGGGGGGGGTGGGGGGCGGTGTTGTGCGGGAGCGGGCACGAGCAGGCGGGTTCCCAATTGGCGCCTCCGGTTGGGGACACACCACCATTTTACGAGGGCGGGCCATTTAAGGCCCGTCCATCGTGACGCGTGCCCGGAAGCGCTATGTGCTCCCTGTGTGGGCAGAGGGGGGAGATTCCCTGAGGAGGTGTGCAGATTAGCAAGTAATATTAAAAATTACACCGTTTAATGAGTGTGACTTATTTTACAATATTACCTGACGCCAAATGGTGCAACAAAGGCCACTCAAGCCTTGAAGCATAAGTCAGGGCAAATGTGTGCGAAGGAAGCTCCTGTTGTTTACAAAATAACAATTTCCTTCAGCCATGAAACTTTTTGGAGTCTAAAGTCAATCCTGTCATTTTAAAACACTTTGTAAAGTGCTACTGGTGTTCTGTCTTGAGTTGCATTACATGTGACTGATATTTTTGAATGTTATGGATCACAGTCGGATGACTCAATGGATGTCATGAGATGGAAAAGCACGTATTTCTTCCTTTTGCTTATTTTGAATGGTTTTCTCAGGGGCAGAGTTAGCCTTTACCAGGTGTTTAAAATGACAAAGCAGTTCAATAGGGAAACTATTCCTCTGTGGAGGAAATCCAGAGTAAGGGGTCAAATCTTAAAATTAAACAGTGATTTAGGAGTGAAATCACAAAGCACTTTTTGCACGCCAAGGGTAGTGGAAATCAACAACTCTCTCCCCCAAAACACTGTGGTGCTGGGCTAATTAAAAATTTCATGACTGAGATTAGTAGAGTTTTATTCAGTAAGGGGTATAGATCAAAAGTGGCTAAATGGAGTCAAGGTACTGATAAGCCATGATCTAATTGAACATGCTTGAGGGGTGGAATGGTTTATTCCTGTTCTTATGTTCCTATGCTATACTTCATAAATGTTCATCATGATGAAGCTTCACAATAAACATTAGTTCTAAAGTTATTACAAATGTTAAGCAGTTACCTGTGCCTTGCTTGTTTTTTGTCATTTTATTAATTCTTTTGGACAGGTATATCAAGAACATTTTGATCATACCATATACATTTAATATATAATTCTTTTTCTTTCTTGAGATATAAAGTTTGGCAGAGAGGTTTTGGTGACCAGACATTGATTACTTCTGATAATGATTTTCTTCTCCTTTATTGTTACAACCCTCGGATTCTCTTCTCGAACCTTAACCATTTAATTATCTCTATGACCTCTCTCAGCTATTTTGAGGGACATGCAGTACCTAGATGGTTATAAAAAATTAGTATGGGAAAATTTAATTCTACTCATCTTGGCCTGGGACAGCAGTTTTCCATAAAACATGTGTTTAGAAGAATATTGTAACTCTTCCAAAAGCTGCAGTGAAAAAACCCATCCCAAGGGACTGAGCTCAGTCAACATTTTCACTGGTCAGTTTTAGAGACCAATCTCTCTCACAGAAAATTTATCAAGAGGTCACACTATCATGCCTTTAGTAAACCAGGTGGATGAAGCTATCTCAATCGTATCATAGACCCTCATCTCTGACCACCAAGCCTAATTTATTGATATCCTGTTACTGATTTCCATCTACTTTAGCAATTTTCTGAATGTGAACAGGAATTAAAAGCAAAAATAAAAACAAAAAGCTAAAAGCTACTGCAATGCATCCGCAGTAGCTTTTAGCTTTTTGTTTTTATCTTTGTGTTTAATTGACTGCCACCCCTCTTCAAGAAATGCCCTCTTTGAAGAAGTACGGTTCTGTCCTCCGACAGGATTTCCGACTGTCTCTTCTGCCCTGCTCACCTTCATTGCTTTCCATTTCTCTCCTGGTGTTTGACAAGGTGTTTACTAAAACCCGCTTTCACAGCCATATCTCCTTTCTCAGTGACTGTCTCCGTCTCCGACTCACCCCACGTGGATTTCAACTGAAATTCCATCCCTCTTGTTTCGAACCCACCCAGGATTACAGGTATCTCCGGGACATAAAACGTTTCTCGGACTGCTGTTCCCGTCACATTCTGAGATCCACACTCAGTGCCATGCGCCGCCATATGAACACACTCGACCTCTCCCTCCAGCAGCACCGCCGCACCCTTTTTCAAAGCTGCGCGTGCCCCCAGTTTCATTTTATTCTTCGCCTCATCCGTCTTTGTTTTAGGAATTAAAAGCACCCCACTGCCTCTGGGCTGATGAAAAGGCAATGTGGATCTGAGCTCAAATATTTTCCTTCATTTGCCCTCTGGCTGGTTTTCAGACTTAATTGCCTACAGTCTCTTACTATGTTGCTTTTAAGGCTAAGTATTTATAATTATAATGAGATTTTGCTGCAGAATACCACATTAATGTGATAGCAAAGCATTATAAAACCATCCTTGGGGAGAAATTCCTTCACAATAGTAAAGTGATGGTGTAAAGTAACTTAGAACTGATATTCTTTGGCTGAAAAATCTCCAGCTATAATGTTACAGAGAGGGGAGAGATGATAGGAATGGTTCCCCTTTTTTCCACTTCTTGACTGACTGGAGACAGTGGCCAGAATTTTCAGCGTAAAATGACGCGGGGTGACATCAGGCTGGCCTCCCAACGTCACCGTGCGTCATTTAGATTTTCAGTTCGGCGGGCGCACAACCAACTTGGCTGCGCGCCCGCCGAACTGTCAAAGGCCGATAAAGGCCATTTAAATATCAATTAAAGTAATAAACTGAGCTGCCCGTCCAACCTTAAGGTTGACGGGCAGGCAAAGAGCCCAGGCGGCCTTCGCATTTTTCATGGAACTTCATCCACGGGTGGGATGAGGTTTCATGAAGGGTTTATAAATTTTTCATTAATGTTCCTTGACATGTCCCAGCTCATGTGACACTGTCACATAAGGGGACATGTCTTAAAATGTTTTCTTTTCTTTATTTAAATTTTTAAACCTTAGACTAATCTCTCTGAGGCACCTCTGTGCCTCAGGGAGATTTCTGTGCTCTTTCACATGCATTGCACGAAAGAGCGCAGGCCCCAACTCAGGGAACCCGCCCGCACAGGGAGCGCACAGCACTTCCGGGCGCATGTCACGCTGGGCGGGCCTTAATTGGCCCACCCACGTAAAAGGGCGGCGCAGACCCAATCGGGGGTGCAGATCAGGTTTGTGCCTGCCCCTGCACAACCCCCCCACCCCAACAGGGGGAAAATTTTCCCCAGTGTGTTTTTTTAAAAAAGTGTTTTGTAACGAAGCTAAGACCTCACACTACATTTTAATGAAGATAGATATATATATATCTCTCTCATGATGGCTACTTCCTCAAATTTTAAAAGCTGAAAAAATAACTTTAAAAAGGCTGAAGCTATTCTGCCTGTAACCCCTAAAAGAAAGGAACCTTCTGGCAGTTTCAGAGAAGCTAACATCTCATTATCTCTGAAGAGACGCTAACGACCCCAGTGGCTGCCGAGATCAAATTCAAAGTGAATTCTACAAAGGTTATCTAGGTTTCATAAGCCACTGGAGTCTACCAGTCTGCTAGGTCAAAGGACCCTGCAACTTCCTTTGAAATTCTTAATGGTTGGAACACTAACAATCTCAAGAATCCAGACAAAGGAATATACATCCTTTATCAAAATCAAAGTGGACAGGAGGGAGTCATGTGACATGACCCCCTAGCTGGAGGAACCTGGAACACTGTCTTGCTGTACTGCCAAGCAGTCTGCCATTCTCCACCTAGCAAGCAGCAACTCAGAAAAAGGCTCTGTCCAAGTTTGAATATCTGGCCCCTCCATCTACACTGTTTCTACTGAAACTTCTGAACTTCTATACCAGTGCCTACAAAACTAATTTATCTCTACATGCCTATCCCATTGTGGGAGTCATCGCTACTGGAAAAGTGAACTATCCAGTATCAGACCTGAGCCTGCCGGCTTCTGTGAAGGAATACACCATTGGACTTTGAATCTGGATTCTGGACTCACGTGAAACAATAATTCTTTATTCTGTGGTCTTTGCCTCATAAATCTTTCTCTCTCTATTGCCCCCCTCTTTTATTGTGTAAGTGAGAAAGGAAGCTATGTTGTCACCCTCCTCTCATGTTTGCGTGTGCGCGAATAAACTAAACCTCTGAGTTTACCCTATCCCGAGTTTGCTGTGGAGTTATTAATAGAAGTTGGATCACACCAAAACTGAGAAGCTGGGAAATATGCCGCCACTTATACAGGGGGAAATCAAAATCAAAACAGCTTTCTGTTTACGGATGACTGGGGTGAGAGGAGAAATCAGAGATGTTTAAATTAAACCCCATCCTGTCCATAATAGCATTAACCCCTGAGTGCCATAACTGTCAACAACGGACAAATGACAGGTTTTCTCGTAAGCTATAAAATAATGATAAATGTTTATTGTTCAACACCCAACCATATATATGACCACACCTACTCCCACACTCATATGGACACACACACTCACAAGAAGAGATTGTGGTTACAGAATATATCCTGATTCAGGTAAAGTTGATGAGGTTGGGTCAATTGAAAATATCAAAACGGAGATTATTTTTTGTTAGACAAGGATATTAAAAGTTATGTAGCCAAGATGGAAAAATAGAATTAAGGCACGGATTAGCCATGATCTAATTGAATGGTTTGAGGGGCTCAATGGCCTACTGCTGTTCCTGTGCTCCTAAAGGTTAGTGGAAGGGATTCTTGTATCACGGTAGGGATACAGAAAGTTTGCGGTAGGGATAACATTTGGATCATGCTTGTTTTCAGGCACAGGTATCATGATGAGTGATTATCCATCACCCGGTCAAGCTGAGGCAGGCAGCAGACAAACTTGCTGGCTGATTATCACCATGACTACAGCATGGAGCCAGTGTGATTTGTGCTGCTGACTGGGTGCATGTTCAGCAGGGGTCCTGGGAGTATGAGTGGCTAGTGCGGTGTGTGGCTGGCCCAATCCTCTTAAAGACCTCCCGCTTAAAGGTGCACTCAGGCTGCAATAGTTGTTCAGAAAGTTTTTGATGGAAGCAAGAAGATTGCAAAAGGAACAACAGACCAGAGAGAGGGCTGTCAGGTTCCCTGATATGGTGTCGAAGGCCTCAGTGCAGGAGGTTGAGAAGAGGAGAGGTGCTGTTTCCAAAGGGGGCCAGAAGGTCCTTGGGGAATACCCTCCAAAAGGAATGGGAACAGGTGACCATGGAGGTCAATTCCCAGAGTCTGACCCCAGTCATCTGACTGCAGTGCCAGAAAAGCTTCAGGGGTCTCACACAAGTCATCAAGATCAGTGAATTTTACACCTCTCACACAGCTCCTTGCTTTCTAATAAAGTTGAATAGAATAAAATAGAATAAAAGGAAACTGGCAGCATAGATACAATGTTAGCTGAGTGATAGAAAACAGAGGGCAATGATGAACAGAGGAAGGTATCAGTGGTGTTCCTGGGTGGTCGGTACCAGGATGTCTGCTTTTCTTGATAGTAACAACATTGACTTTGTTGTACAGGGCATATTTTCAAAACTTGGAAGTATAATGGACTATGACAAGAATAGTAATATACTTCAAGCGGACATAAACAGGCTGGTGGAATGGGTGGACATGTCGCAATGAAATTTAATGCAAAGAAGTGATACATTTTGGTAGGGAGAATGAAGAGGCGATAGAAAATGAAGGATACAATTGCAAAGGGGCTGCAGGAGCAAAGATCTGGGGGATATTTGTGCACAAAGTGCTGAAAGGGACAGGGCAAGTTGAGAGAGTGGTTAATAAGCCATATGGAATTTATAAGTAGAGTCTTAGAGTACAAAAGCAAGGAAGCTGTGGTGAACCTCTATAAAACACTGATTCGCCCTCTAATGGAGTATTGTGTCCAATTTTGGGCATGCACATTAGGAAGGATGTGAAGGCTTTAGAGAGGGTGCGAAAAAGATTTGTGAGAATGGTTCTAGGGATGAGGGAGTATAATTCCATGGATAGGTTGAATAAGCTGGAGTTCTCCTTCAAGAAGAGAAGGCTGAGAGGAGATTTGATAGAGGTATTCAAAATTATAAGGGTCTGGACAGAGTAGATAGGGAGAAACTGTCCCCATTGGCAGAAGGGTGGAGAACAAGGAGACACAGATCTAAGTTGATTGGCAAAACAATCAAAGATGATTAAAGAAAATATTTTTATGCAGCGTGTGGTTAGAATCTGGAATACACTACTTAGTAGTGTGGTGAAGGCAGATTCAATCATGGCTTTCAAAAGGGAATTGAATAATCACACAAAGGGCTACAGGAAAGGGGCTGGGAAGTGGAACTGGCTAAATTTCTCTTGCAGAGAGCCAGCACAGTCTTCACTGGCTGAATGGTCTCATTCTGTACATTGGATGCTGTTTGGCACAAAATCTGACCACTCTGCATGATTCCAGTGCACACAAAGCACGCTTGCACGAATGCCCTTATGACCATGTTGCAGCACACAGGCTGTGCCTGAAGCAGCTAACAGTTTGAATTGGCAGGCTTCCATAGCACCAGCACCTACAGTGCTATGGAGCCAAATTTTGTAGCCACATTCTTTCCACAGTCTAACTAGAAAGTTCTGGGAAAACGTGAAAACGAAGTTACTCCTGTCATGAAAATATAATAATTTTAATAATATTGTGATTTATTGTAAAAGTGGGTTAATAGTGGGGTTTGGATTAGTCTCTCTGTGTGTATGTGTGCTTGTGGGAGGGGGGTGGGATTTAATTGAATTTGGAGACAGCTGGTCTGGAGGCTTTGAGTTATCAACAAGAAACTAGGTTTGAAATGCTAAATACGTAAACATGGCTATAGTTTTAGAATGTGCAGTTGAGGAAAATTTGCATTTTTAGATAAATTAGGGTAGTTTGAATTTCAAAGAGATGGTAAGATGTTACACCTAGCCAGAAGAAGCTAAGCCAAACAGTGTGTTTATTTTTCCCAAAGGTTACTGATAAAATTAGTACTATGAAAGATTTATACTATGAGAAAAGTAAAGTTGCAAAAACATATAGGAACAATGGAATTTACATTAAAAAGGGAGAAACATGCATAAAGGAGATGAGGCTGTGTCAGGAGAAGGCATTCTAAGATCTAACACAAGCATGAAAAGCCTCCAGCCTCTGTGCATCAAGTTGCTGTCTACAGGAAACAAAGATAAGAAAACTCACTTTGAATATCACTGTCCAGGGTATTGCGTTGCTTTGCCTGGGTCTGTTTAAATCTGTTTGTTTTTACTGTTGCCTTAACGGAGGTGTAACTGGGAGCCAGATTAATTTGGGGTTTTAGGAGTTATAATTGTTATTTGTAGACCTATGTTTGTGCTTAAAAGCTTTTCTTCTATTAATAAATGTTTAATTTAGTTTTCTAAAAACCTCTGAAGGTGTGGTAGTTTTGTTACTTCTGAACTCAAGGCACACACCTCGAAATAAAATACAAATTGCAAAACAGTTGTGACTGCGTGATCAAGTTTCCCTCGTGGATTTGATCCACCTGGCAGACATCATCTGCCACGGCATAACATTTTCTAGAGCTATCTTGTGCCTAAGGCCATCTGAAAAGAACCCAGAACATTATCACCTTTTACTGTGGTTTTCAAATATTGCAACAATATCAATAAAGTGGTATTACAGGATATTACAGACCGCATCGCACTCTCTGCACTCCTGGCAGGATGAGGTTTCCAAAAGTAAATAAAAATTAAAGTTTTAAAATGTAATTAATAACACGTCCCTGCTCATGTGACAGAGTCTCATGAGGAGACATGTTTATTGCAGTTTTCAAATCTTTAATTTTTCTTTTAGAAAACACTTTATCTCCCTGTGCCTCAGGGAGATTTTCAAGCATGTACTCGCACACATGCGCAAAGTTCACGCTTGCCCCACTTTGCCCTCCTCCCCTCCAACCTCCCCCCCGTCCCCCACCCCCTCACCACACGCACACACACACACATACGCACACACACACACACACACACACACACAGTTCTCAGTGCTGCCGCTCTTGTTTCATGCTGGGCGGGCCATAATTGGCCCACCAGCGTGAAATCGCCTTCTGGCCTCAATCACGGGAGGCGGCTGCTTCCTGAATGGCCCCGCCTGACATGGGCTAAATTCTGCCCTAGATTCCCAAAATATTGAATTGACTGTAAAGTGTTTTGGAACATCCTGAAGTTGTGAAAGGCACTATATTTCTCTCTATGAACATTTTCAGCAGCAGACTAAAGTGATATCACGTGCCAAGCTCAATTAACAACATGATTGAAACACAATTCTGTTATGACATTCGTAATTAAGGTTTTAATCAGGTTTTTAACAACTATGTGATCCAGAGGCAGAGAATAGCAAGACATAATCATTCCTGCCCAAATATCTGTACAATGAAGATGTTGAAACAACATTTGAGATGATTTCTCAAGATCTTTACTCAGTGTTTGTTTGAGTATGTACAGAGCAACTAAATTTAAATGCATGAGAAAAATACAGCTATTATCAGTTTTAATTCTAATCAGAGAGCTATTAGAAACTTCTGGAGACAATCTGCTTGTATTCATTTTTACTTAGGATGTTTACTGCAGATACAGTGATTCAGGATAGCCCCTGTATATATACAGTTTTTTTAACAATGCCAGAGCCCCAGGTCTTTCAATGCTATCTCTCTAATTAATCATAGCATGCAAGACGCAATATACATAGCACAGAGTGACACTTAACAACATGGCTTGCAGGCAGCCTGGAGACGGAAGCAGTGTTACACTATTGCTGACGTTTGATGCTTTTAGATGTGTCAGTATGTGGTTTGCTATATTTTGATGGGATAAAGCACATTCCTCTCACATGGTGCTAAAGCTATGTTCTGCTTGACCACACATTGACAGGTCAGTCAGAAATAGATACCATAACACTTTCACCTTCTTCATGTCTGAATTCCAACACTCACTATAATTAAACAGCAAATGGATTAGGATAACAGTTATTCTAACAAGAAGATTACAGTAACATAATTTGTCACAATGAAGTTTGGGCTTATGCACACACTCAGATGCATGTCATCCCAATTTGATATGGAATTTTCTTGTTTGCCCTATCTATGACTTGTTGCTGTTCTGTCCCTGTAACTTGATACTCTTTCAAGTTGCAACAGTCACAGATTGCAACTCTTTCCGAGTACAATCACAGTTCTTGGTTTCCAGGAGTGGGACATGAACCCACAACCCTCTGATTCAAAGGCGAGGGTACTATGAACTGAGCCACAGCTGACATGATGCACTGCCTCTAGAGTTTTTTTCCCTGTATTGTGAAGTGACTTGTTGCCCTATGGCCTTATGACTCATTGCTGTACTGCCCGACAACCTGTTGCTGTGCTGCAAAATAAATTCTATTTCTTGTTTTGATACATGCCATTCGTCTGTCACATTCATGGCGCTCCTGGTTGTTGTACTGACTTTTAAGGAAATTCTAGGGATTTTTCAGATTGTCGATTCCTTTGCCAAGACTAAACTCTAATGGAGAACTGGTTAAGCTTCCCTGATTCCTACCACCTGCAGAGATGAGTTCCTTCCTCCAAACCAAACAGTACATTGTGAGGTTGTCCAAACAGAAATCATGGCCCATAACTTCCATTCTCTGGAGCATTGTAGCTGAGGGGTCTGGGCCAAAGATGCACTGGGGAACCCCCACCCCCGGAAATCCCCACGTAAGTTCAAACTTCCGTTCAGCAATTGTTCTACACTGGGAACCATCCAATACTGCGATTTACATCGTAAACTTCGGATGGTTCAGACTGTCTTACAGTAATAGTTACCCAAAGAAAGTTAGGAGTATTAAAACCACTTCTACCTTCTGGGTAACTATAGTACTCACCCTGCCCCATCCTGATGCCCCAACGCAACTCTTCCTGTTCCACCAAGTTACACTCCCACCACCCCCCTTCTGACTAGCCCCCGCCAACCCCCACAGGACACTGGCTACCATCCCCACCCCCCAACTACACCCTCACTCCCTGACTACTCTCCCCAGCTCTCCAACATCCCTCCCCATCCCCCGACTACACCCCCAAATGCCCAGACTATGCTCCCACTATCCCCAACTGCCCTCCCCACACCCTCAACTACATCCCCACCTCCCTGACTGCCCTCTCCCCCCCCCAGCATCTACACCCTCCACCTCCAACTGCCCACCCCGTCCCCAAATACCCCCGAAAGCCCCCCACTGACATGACCCCCCTCAACTACCCGACCTGCTCCCTGATCACTTGACACTCCCGACCACCCGACCACCCAGCCTCACCCCCTCCAACTCACCCCACCCCACAATCCTCCCCACTTGCCTTACAAACTTAATTCCTCTCTGACTTCCCAAAGTGTCTGGACCTTTAAGCTTATCTGCTTTACGGCAGCTAATGCTATTAAAAAAGGGGGCGTGTTTTCCTTATCTCTAACTCAGCTGCCCTTGACACAAAGTGCAGCTTGTCCTAAAGATGCTGTTTCATTTTAGGGTAAGTAACTAGGAGCGGGAGTGACAATCTGACTCTGATTGCCAATCCATGGAAGTTACAGCCCAATGTTAATCCTTTACTCGAAAACTAACTACATATAATAGAAAGTAACCAAATCTTGTAATTCAAGCTCTAATCATCACCACAAACACATCTCCGTATACCAAATATGTCTAAGCCAAAGCTGTAGGAAAAAGTGTCATCAGGTGCTCACCAGAAAATGTGGTTGTCTTTGTAGTAGGTTGTTGAATATAATATCATAAGAAATAGGAGCAGGAACAGGCCATATAGCCCATCAAGCCTGCTCCACCATTCAATAAGATCATGGCCAAACTTCTATGTAAGCTCTACTTTCCCATCCTATCCCCACATTCCTTGATTTCTTAGTGCTGGAAAATCCATCAAACTCATTCCTGAATATACTCATTGATTGAGCATCCACAGCGCCCTGGGGTAGAGAATTCCAAAGAATCACAACCCTGAGTGAAGGAATTCTGCCTCATCTCTGTTCTAAAAGGTCGACACTTTATTCTGAGTCCATGACCTCTAGTTCCAGACTCCCCAGCTAGGGGAAACAGCTTTTCAGCATCTACCTTACTATGATTTTGATAAATTTTATATGCTTCAACGGGATCACCTTTCATTCTTCTAAACTCTAGAGAATTTAGGCCGTTTGACTCAATCCCACCTCACAGAACAACCCTCTAATCTTTAGAATCAATCCAATAAACTTTCATTGCGCCCCTTGTAAGGCGTGTATATCCTTCCTTAGTGAAGGAGACCAAAACTGTACACAGTAATTGAGGTATAGTCTTAACAAAGCCCTATATAGTTGCAGCAAGACTGCCTTACTCTTTCAAAAATGGTTTCCAGGTTTCCAAAACAGTTTGGTTCTTCCGTGGCAGTAAACCAATTTACACACAAGTCATACAATAACTTACAAACATACAATACGAACATCCAGCTGCATTCATGCATTTACAAATTTGTGTGCATGGAAAATTGTGCACACTTAGACTTTTAGACCGGTACACACACCAGAATACATGTACATGCATTTGCACATACAAAAAAGTGTACACATAAACATTAACACTTTGTGCTAATTGTCCTTTGTATCTGATATGCTGCTCCTATATGTTCTGTATTCAGTCTACTCTCCAGATGGCTGAGTAAATTTCCCTTTTTGAATGATGTCTGGTTGTTGAGCCTCAGCTGATGTGCTGCAAGAAACCGAAAGAGATAAACAGATGAGTATTATGAAATAATTTAATACCCCTGTTATTCTTGATCTTTTATAATATTTCTTGCTCTTTTACAGATTTACCTGTTATCTAATAAAGACATTCTTTAGACTCCTCCTGCTGCCACCTCTAATTTCTCTGATACCATCTTCCTTCTTGTAAAAGGCAGCAAATGGCACATTCGCACTCCATAAATTTAAGTGTTAGGACAAAATGGTATCAGGTTCATGTCAACTGTAATGAAGTGCAAATTGGGTGTGAAAGTCTGAACTAATTCCACAGTGCAACAGTAAGATTTCCCAGTCCAGAAATTTACAGTTGCTCTGTCTGCAGTAATGGTCAACTGGCCAGATTTCAATTTCAGATTTTTTTTTACAATGCTCCACAAAGAATATACAATTGTTCTGTGAAGCAACCATTTGAGCAATCATTTGGAAAAGTGGGAACATTGCGTGAGGACATTTTCAGACTTCACAGCCAACATTAGTCTACTGCATTTGTTGCTCCCAATGCGGTCTCCTCTACATCGGAGAGACCAAACGCAAACTGGGCGACCGTTTTGCAGAACACCTGCGGTCTGTCCGCAAGAAAGACCCAAACCTCCCTGTCGCTTGCCATTTTAACACTCCACCCTGTTCTCTTGCCCACATGTCTGTCCTTGGCTTGCTGCATTGTTCCTGTGAAGCCCAACGCAAACTGGAGGAACAGCACCTCATCTTCCGACTAGGCACTTTACAGCCTTCCGGGCTGAATATTGAATTCAACAACTTTAGATCTTAAACTCCCCCTCCCCCCATCCCCACCCCGTTTCTCCCCCCTCCCCCTTTTTTTTTCAATAATTTATATAGATTCTTCTTTCCCCACCTATTTCCATTATTTTTAAATCTAAAACTAAAACCTTGTTAGTCTTTCCACCCCACCCCACTAGAGCTGTACTTTGAGTGTCCTGTCTTCCATTCTTAATTAGCACTTTTCTTAGACAAACATCACCACCTTCAACATCTCTTTGATCCTTTTGTCTGTGACATCTTTTGATTATCTGCTCCTATCACTGCTTGCTTATCTCCACAATCACCACACCCTCAACTTCTCTCTCCCCCCGCACCCCCCCCCCCCCCCCCCCCCCCCACCACCTTAAACCAGCTTATATTTCTCCTTTCTCCTAACTATGCTTCAGTTCTGCCGAAGGGTCGTGAAGGCTCGAAACGTTAACTGATTTCTTCTCCACCGATGCTGCCAGACCTGCTGAGTTTTTCCAGGTAATTCTGTTTTTGTTTTGGTTTCATTTAGGTTGTTTGTGAGTCTTGGTTCCTTAGAGTTTGGATAGACTCTTGTCTGAAGGTCAGGTCTTTTGGGTTTGTTTGCATATATACATTTTAATGAGGTATTACAACCCCTGAAGTTAAAGAGATGGGTTAAAAATGGTTAAAAGTTTAGTGATTGTGGGGAGGAAAACACAAAGTAGAAAAAATTTTACTGTCACCTAATGACAGTGGCGCAGGGACACAGACACAGAAAAAAGGACAGGAGTTGAGAGGGAGAGAGTTCAGTGTGTGTCAGAGAGAGAGAAGACAGGAATTTTAAGCTGTCTGAGAAATAAGACTACAAGGCTGTTGGGACAGTAGTTAACTGAATAATCAGTTATAAGACTCAGTAAAGTTTAGCAGAGGTGCTACTGGAAGACTGAGTTTAGGGAACTCACTTGTTTGCTCTACCGTTGAAGAAACAGTGGGCTGGATTTTTGGGGGGGAAGTTGATGGGTGGGTGCGTGCGGGTGCGCTTCTGATCGGCGCCCCCGATCGGAGGTGCGGTGCCATTTTACGTGGATGGGCCAATTAAGGCCCGCCCAGCGTGACATCCGCAGGAAAGCGCTGTGTGCTCCCTGTGCGGGTGGGGGGGAATGCCTACAATCGAGAGTGCGCTCTTTCGCACATGCGCACAAAAGAGCGCACTCATCTCCCTGAGGCTAAGTGCAGCCTCAGGGGGATCGGCTCTACTTTCAAAAATATTAAAAATAGAAAAAAAATTTCCCTCACATGTCCCCTCATGTGACAATGTCACATGAGTTGGGACATGTTCATAATTTCCAACAAAACTTTCTTAAATTTTTAAAAACCCTACATGAAACCTCATCCCGCTTGTGGATGAGGTTTTATGTTTTTTCTACTTTCCGCCTGGCTCCTGGCCTGTCCACTAGGTGCCTTAATGGCTCTGTCAATGGCCTCAATTGGCCATTGACAGGTCAGCGGGCGCACAGTTGATTTTGCTGCGGCCGTGTCTTCCTGAAAATTTAAATTGGGCGGGGTGACGTCGGGAGTTCCGCCCAACATCTTCCCACATCATTTTACACGTCGGCAAGTGGGCCCTGCCCACGCTCGCTGACGGTAAAATCCTGCCCAGTGAGTTTAAAGTGCGGTTTTTGGGTGTCTCGGGGAGAGATACGAGTTGGGTGATAAGCATCAAGTGATATGTCCAGGAATTCACCGGAAGAAAACCGTTTGCAACTGTGCCAGTCCCATGCAAGACGCCTTTGTGTCAAGCTAGTGGTAACCCTTCACTGGTTTGTGTATCTATAAAGATATTGCTGGGGGTAAAGGAATAATGGGAATTTGAATCGTCCTCTTGTGTTTATATTGAGATATTTCCAACCTTTATGACCGGTGTAATATAGTTCATTTTTCTTGTTTAATATATTTTCTTTGTGTTAAAAGTTCATCAGCAGATTCCTGTGAATTTGCTCAGTAACTTTCATCCACAGTTTCTAAGAAAAAAGTTAGGATCTATCAAGCCAAGTTTCACTGTGGGATCTGACCTGTCCAGTATTAACATCAGCTTGGATGGTCACACTACTTTGGAGTGCCATGTTCTAGAAAGGATGTAAAATTGTTGGAGCAAGATCAGAAGAGGTTCTACTAAAGTTAGGCATCTGAGTTATGTGGAGGTATTGTTTACCTAAGACTTTATTCTCTTGAAAGAAGAACCTGGTAGAGGTCTTTAAGATTTTCAAGGACTTGGACCAGGATTTTCCCTATGGTGGGTGGGCTGGGCGGGAGCGGGTGGGGGCGGGCACAGAGCCAATTGATGATGCTCAAAACATTCCTATGTTTCTACATTACCATGTCAATTAAAATCTTTTGATTACCCTTCTTCTGGCAAACTGGTGTCGGCTGTCTTTTTGTCTGGATGTTTTATGTTTTTTGATAGGTTTTGTTTTGATGTTTCTGGGGAAAGAAAGTGCATGATCAAGTAAACCTGCTAGGAGACATGTAGAAATTCACATCTGCCACTAACTTTCTAAAGTTCTCTGGTCCCTCATTAGCTTTCTGATCTGGGCAAAGAATTCCACGTGCATTAACTTTATAGTATGCCTTTCTTGCACATCTCATAAGGTCATTAAACCTATTTCTGCATGTCTGAGGACAGTGAGGTGGTGCTTATTGTCCTTGTCATCTCTCCTTTCTGAGATGCAAGCACAGCTCTGGGTGATCTCCTGCCCATGTCTCAAACAGTTGGATGACTTCCAGCTCACTGTCATGACACTGTCATATGACCACAATTGGCCCTTACAGCCTCTCATTGTCTTGTGCCAGCTTGCCCCTTTAAGCTATTGGAGGAATACAAGGGCTGTTTCTAGCCATCAGGCAGGAAATTCCATGGCAGTGAACTGAAGAAATGTAACAACAATTCCATTCCCACTGTAAAATGGCAATCTCTTGTGGTACTCCAACAGAAAGACCCCCAATATAATCTAGAAAATTAGCTGAGATGAGCTGTGTATATATGGACTGGGCAGATGTCCCACTTAACCATGCTGCTTCTAGATTTACAGCCAAGCAGAAAGGCCAGGCTAGATTCTGTGCTAAATTTGGCTCAATGCAATTATCATGCCCAAGGCATTTGTGCACCATTTATAAAGGGCAGTATACTATAAATGAATGTGCCCAACCTCCATCAGCTATCAATCTCATGTTAATTCAAGCATTAGCTCCTATGCCACGGTACTCAATTTGAAACACAAGCAGGACTTAACACGGAGATGTGAATCAGGTATGCAGCTATAAATGAGAGCAAATTTTAGCTTTTACCATTTGTCCTGTGTATGTAAAAGAGTTGAAAAATGCAAGCCACACAGTAGCAAAAGTGAATTGTCTGTTTTAACTGGCTTATAGCTGCATATGTTCTGGAGTTGGAACAAAATACAATCATGATATAGTACAGCACAGAAAGAGGCCATTTGACCCATCAGGTCTGTACCACTTCCAGTTAGTCCCACTCTCAGAACAATATCCCACAAATTGTTTTCGGCTTCAAATATTTATCCAATTTCCTTTTGAAAGCCAAGGTTGAATCTTTATCCATTACTCCACTAAAGTAGCTAGCCCTACTCTCTCTCTGAAACCTCACTGGGTAGAATTCCACCCCCCCCCCCCCCCCCCCCACCACTGCCAGGGGGTTGGGTGGGCACGGGTGGGCATGGACCCAATCGGCACCAGTGATCGGGTTTGCGCTGCCATTTTACGCGGGCGGTGCAATTAAGGCCACCCAGCGTGACGCGCACCCGGAAGCGCTGAGTGCTCCCTGTACGGGCAGTGTGGGGTGGTTCCCTGAGTCAGAGCCTGCGCTCTTTCACGCATGCACACAAAAAAGAACAGAAATCCCCCTGAGGCACAGAGCTGTCTCAGGGAGATTAGTTTAAGTTCCAAAAATTTTAATAAAGAAAAGAAAAATGTTACGAGTGTCCCCTCATGAGACAGTGTCACATGAGCTGGGACATGTCAATGAACTTTAATGGAAAAATTTATTTAATTTATAAACCCTTCATGAAAGCTCATCCCGCCCGTGGATGAGGTTCCATGAAAAATGCGAAGGCCGCCTGGGCTCTTCGCCTGCCCACCAACCTTAAGGTTGGCTGGGCAGCTTTCTCAATTGGCTTAATTAGTTCATTAATGGCCTTAACAGGCCTTTGACAGTTCGGCGGGTGTGCAGCCAACTTGGTTGCTCGCCCGCCGAACTGAAAATCTAAATGATGCGCAGTGACGTCAGGACGCACACCCGACGTCGCCCCGCATCATTTTATGCCTCGGCGAATGGGCCCCGCCCCCACTCGCCGAGCCGAAGATTCAGCCCAGTGTTTTAAAGCCCCACTCTCTCCTCCAAAATCCTGTTTGACTAATTTATTAGAAATCTTTGAGGAAGTAACAAGCATTGTGGATAAAACGAAATCTGTGGATGTGGTATACTTGGATTTCCAAAAGGCATTTGAAGGGTGCCACATCAAAGGTTACTACACAAAATAAAAGCTCCTGTTATAGGGGGGGTAACACGAACAAGAAACAGAGAGTGGGGATAAATGGATCATTTTTGGGTTGGCAACAAGTGGAGTGCTTGAGGGATCAGAGCTGGGGTCTCAACTATCTGTAATCCATATCAATTAATTGGGTGAAGGAACCAAAAGCATGTTTGCTAAATTTGCTGCTGACATAAAGAAAGGTATAACTTGTGAAGAGGGCATTTTGAAAGTGATATAAATAGGTTAAGTGAGTGGGCAAACATTTGCCAGGTGGAGTATAATGTGGGAAAATGTGAACTTTTCCACATTGGCAGGAAGAATAGAAAAGCAACATAATATTTAAATGGAGAGAGATTGCAGAACTCTGCAGTACAGAGGGATCTGGGTGTCCTGGTAAAGAATCACAAAAAATTAATATGCAGGCACAGCAAGTGATTAGGAAGACAAATGGAATGTTGTTGTTTACTGCAAGGGGAATGGAATATAAAAGTAGGTAAGTTTTGCTACAGTTGTACAGGGCCTTGGCAAGGCCACATCTGGAGTACTGTGTACAATTTTGGTCTCCTTATTTAAAAATGGACATAATTGCATTAGAAGCAGTTCAGTGAAGGTTCTCCTCGACTGATTCCTGGGATGAAGGGGTTGTCTTATGTTGGGCAGGTTGGGCCTGTATCCATTGGAGTTTAGAGGAACAAGAGGTGATCTTATTGAAACATATAGGATCCTGAGGGGATTGACAGGGTGGATGCTGAAAGGATGTTTCCTCTTATGGGTGAAACTAGAACCAGGGCGACACAGTTTTAAAATATGGATTTAATAAAGGTGTAGGGGGGACATGAGGAAGAACCTTTTACACAGAAGGTAGTGGGTGTCTGGAATTCACTGCCCAAGTTGGTGGTAGAGGCAGAAACTTTAAACTCTTTTAAAAAGTACCTGGATCTACACCTAAAACGCTGTAAACTGCAGTGCTATGGGCCGGGTGCAGGAAGGTGGGATTAGAAAGGGTGCCTGGGTGTCCTCGGGCTGGCATGGACAAGATGGGCTGACTGGCCTCCTTCTGTGCTGTAACTTTTCTATGGTTCTATATGTTTGTATGTTCATGTGAATGTTCACATGTACCCCATCAAGCAGTGCATTCCGAATCCTAAACACTCGTTTCTAAAAAAAATGGTTTTCCTCATGTAGATTCTGGTTCTTTTGCCAATCATCCTAAAACCCTTCCTTCTCATTATCGACCCTACAGCCATTGGAAACTGTTTCTCTTAGTTACTCTATCTGTCATGACAATGTTGTGTGCACTGTGGACTCTTAATTGCTAGTTTCATCGACTGGTGTAATGCCTTGGATTGTTTTTTTTAAAAGATAAAGGGAACTGCAAAGTATCTGTGTTTTAAAATGGCTGCAGTAGTCGTTTGACTTATAAATCAACCAAGCCTCGAGAGACCTCTGAATGTGGATTACCAGGGAACATGGCTATAGGCAGTTCCCTGATGCACTTCACACCTGCCATTGTCTGAACTTTTTTCAAAACATAAGAATAATAGGCCACAAGATCCCAGCAACTGCTAGGAACAAAGAAGGACTAACAAAACTCATTGTACAATTAAGGCGCTAAGGACTTCTATCTGTTTCAATGGCATCTTGATTAGCTGAGGCATTAATATTCAATAATTTTGTGACTGACCCAATGGCTAAGCAGGATGAAGGAGATTAATCATCTGCCCTGTGGGAGACATCCCTTGATATTTGGAGCTTGATCACTGTCTGATGCAGAAACACTATTATCTTTTTCCTTTGGATCATGACTTACGAGTGAAGGCCAGTCAGTTGGCACAGCAGCTATGTTGCCTGCTGCCAGAAATATCAAAAAAAGGAAGAGTCTATAGAAAAGTAACATTGCAGAAGGGGTCTGCAGAATGGACCAGTAATATCATCTCTCTCTCCCTGCTATTTTCAAGTCGGATGCCCTATCTCTGTTACGTTTGTTACAACTGGGATGGGAGGAATGCACAGGTTATCTAGCCCCACTACTCCACAGGTCACACCATGAGTGTAAATGTTTAATTCACTCACCAAAATGGTTAATTATTTACCTTTGCTACTGTTAGACCCAGAATAAAAGAGACTAACTGGGCTTCCTTCAATAAACTCAGAAGATTGATTTATTATAAAACAAAACTTTAAAAAAATACAAGTTGCAAGAACTGGTTAACACACAATTTGTAATCTGGAAGTGTAACTATCTATCCCTTTTAAAATACCACAGCATGCGTGCAACCCACATACACACATACACACAAACAAACAAAGGACAAATGGATTGGGTCTCTGCAGAGGTGGGTGGTTGAAAAATAAGCTTTATAGAAAGGATAAAGTTTGCAAGGTTTTGATGTTGTCAATCTTGTGCTCCCTTGTGTGAACACAGGTCACTAGTAACCAGTAGATGTCTGGAGATTATCACCATTGGACCTTCAGCATGGAGGAGAATATAGCCAAATCAAACCTTCTTGTCTCAGCCTCTCGGGTTTCCAAAGACAGAAAAGTTCCACTGAGATGACGATTCCTAGCTTGATATTGATAACAACTTTATTTCAAGCAAGGGAAAGAGTGCGCGAGCTGGACAGCTTTACCCCTTCTCAGTTCATTCCCAACTGAGTTCAACAAACCCAGCTCAAAACTCCAGTAAATCACCAGGGTAAAGATCTTCCCCCCATCGGGGGGAGGAGGAGGTATTGTGCGGGAGCGGGCGGGCTCCCGATTGGCGCCACCAGTTGGGGGTGTGCTGCCATTTTAAGTGGGCGGGCTAATTAAGGCCTGCCCTATGTGACATGCGTCAGGAAGCACTGAGCGCTCCCTGTGCGGGCGGTGGGAGGGATTCCCTGAACCAGGAGTGGGCTTTTTCACGCGTGCGCGCAAAAGGGTGCACAGATCTCCCTGAGGGAAAGTGCTGCCTCAGGGAGATTGGCTCAAATGTGAAAAACAGATTAAAGAATAGAAAAAATTTTTACTGACACGTCCCCTCATATGACACTGTCACATAAGCTGGGACATGTCCATAACTTTTATTTGAAGAGTATGTTAAGATTTTAAAACACTCATGAAACCTCATCCTGCCAGTGGGTGAGGTTTCATGTTTTATCTGAAGGCCGCCTGGGCTCTTCACCTGCCCGCCAACCTTAAGGTAGGACAGGCAAGTCCATTAAGTCTTTTAAGTACCTCACTAATGGCCTTAAGTGGCCGTTGACAGGTCGGCGGGTGCACAGCTGACTCGGCTGCACGCCCGCCAACTTGGAAATCTAAATGACGCGGGGTGACGTCAGGACACATGCCCAACGTCGGGACACATGCCCGGCGTCACCCTGCATCATTTTACATGTCAGTGAGCGGGCCTAAAAATTCTCCCCCAGGCCTTTGTCTTTAAACTAGTTTGGTTTTCATCAATTACAGTGATTGTAGTTCATTAAGCAAACAGCTTTCCCCCCTCAAGTGCCATGCTGGTCAGGTGATTTCTCGGAAAAGACATGCTTGTTCACATTCCATGAACTTATTAACCTTTAAAGAAAATCCACGTTAGCTTCCAAGTGTCCAGGTGATGCAATGTCCTTCCATATTTTAGAAGAAAATATTGTTCTGGAAGTTATGGTTCTAATACATTGTGGAATACATGCCAGAATAGATCATTTCAATCAAAAAGAACTTCAAGTGCCATAACATCCACTTTGGAAAAAGACGGATTACGGTTTAAAAGAGACTATCCTCAGAAAAATAATCAACTTTTATAGGCTGCATCACATGGAATTTCAAGACCACCAAAAAAACATTGTAACGTATATTTTTTTCTTTCTTGCAGACTTTAATTCTTTTCAGTTCTGTGAGTGTATGTTGCGGGATCCGGGATGCAATTTTACCTTTTTAATAAGTCTTATATTTTTACCTGATTAGTTTTTAAATAATAAAAATAATTCCTTACTTGTTGACATAAGAAACTTGCTGGCTTAATTCTTCATATAGCTTTACATACAGTCAAATACATTTTGAATTTAAAAATCATAATTTTCTAAGAATTCAAACCCTGTTATAGCCATACTCAGGAGAGGGAAAAAGGAGTTTATTCACCCCTCTAGACTTGGCCGTAACAATATTCAAACCCTTCATGAGTTTAAACTTCGCTATCAAATTTCCTCTTAGCCTTCTCTGCTCTAAGGAGAATAACCACAGATTTTCTAGTTTATCTAGTAACTGTAATCCTTCATCCCTGGAACTATTGCAGTCAATCTCTTCTTTAATACCTTCTTTAAAACCTCCATATTCTTCCTAAAGTATGTTGTCCAAAATTGGACACAGTATCCCAACTAAGGCTGGACTAAGGTTTTATATACTGTAAGTTTAGCATCACCAATAGAATCATAAAACCATAGAATGATTACAGCACAAGAGGGGGCCATTTGAGGCATTGAGTCCATGCCAGTTCATTGCATGAGCAATCTAGCTAGTCTCACTCCTCTGCCCTTCCTAATAGCCCAGCAAATTTTTCTCTTCAGGTGTTTATCCAATTTATTTGAAAGCTATAATTGAATTTGCCTCCACCACCTTTCTGGCAGTGCAATCCAGATCCTAGCCGCTTGCAGTGTAAACAAAATTTTCTCATGCTGTCTTTGGTTCTTTTCCCAATCACTTTAAGTCTGTGTCTCCTGGTTCTGCAACCTTCCTCCAATGGGTACAGTTTCTAACTATCAGCTCTGTCTAGAGTCCTCATGGGCTGAATTCTCCAGTCGGCGAGTGGAGGCAGGGCCCGCTCACCAACACGTAAAATGACGCGCGGTGATGTCGGGCGGGTGTCCTGACGTCACTGCACATTATTTAGATTTTCAGTTCGGCTGGCATGCAGCCAAGTCAGCTGCACGCCCGCCAAACTGTCAAAGGCCTATTAAGGCCTGTTAAAAACTAATTTAAGCAATTAAATGAGCTGTCCATCCAACCTTAAGGTTGGCGGGCAGGCAAAGAGCCCAGGCGGCCTTTGTATTTTTCATGAAACTTCATCCATGGGCGGGATGAGGTTTCATGAAGTGTTTTAAAATTCAATAAAAAATTTTAAAATAATTCTTTGACGTGTCCCCTCATGTGACAGTGTCACATGAGGGGACATGTTTTAAAAGTTTTTAATTATTTTATTTCAGTTTTTAAATATCAAACTGATCTCCCTGAGGCACCTCTGTGCCTCAGGGAGATTTCTGCACTCGTCCGTGCACATGGGTGAAAGAGTGCAGACCCTGACTCTGGGAATCCCCCCCACCCGCACAGGGAGCTCACAGCACCTTAACTGGCCCACCCACGTAAAATGGTGGCGCAGCCCCAATCGGAGGCACCGATCGGGTTCGCGCCCGCCCCTGCCCCCAACCCCACACAACCTCCCAATGGGGGGAAAATTTTTCCCCATGATTCTAAACACCTCTATCAAATCTCCTCTTAATCTTCACTTCTCCTAGGAGAACAACCTCAGCTTTTCCAGTTTATCCATGTAACTGAAGTTCCTCATCCCCGGAACAGTTCTCATAAATCTTCTCTGTACCTGCACTGAAGCCTTCACTTCCTTCCCAATGTGTGGTGCCCAGAATTGGACAAACTACTCCAGTTGATGTCGAAACAGTGTTTTATAAAAGCTTATCATAATGTCCTTGCTTTTTGTATTCTGTGCCTCTATTTATAAATCCCAAGATATCGTATGTCTTTTCACCCACTTTCTCAGCCTGGCCTGGCACCTTCAACAATTTGTGCACATATGCCCCAAGCCTCTCTGAACCCTGCACCTTCCAATTAGATTTGTACCCTTTAGTTTATATTGCCTCTCCTCATTCTTCCTGCCAAAATGTATCAGTTCACACTTCTCTGCATTAAATTGCATATGCCACATTCTGCTTATTCCACCAGACTGTCTTGAAGTCTTTCATTAGCGTCCTCACTGTTCAATTTCATGTTTTGAGTCATCTACCCATTTTGTACTTATGCCCTGTACACTCAAGTTAAGTCATTAATATATGCTGTCTCTTGGGGAACACCACTGTATACGTTCCTCCAGCCTGAAAAACAAGTAACTATTCACATCTACAAGGCACAAGTCAGGAGTGTGATGGAATACTCTCCATTTGCAAGGATGAGTGCAGCTCCTACAACACTGAAGAAGCTGGACACTGTCCAGGACAAAGCAGTCCACTTGATTGGCACCACATCCACAAAACACTCACTCCCTCCATCACCGATGTGCAGCAGCAGTGTGTACCATCTACAAGATGCACTGCAGGAATTCACCAAGGCTCCTTAGATAGCACATTCCAAACCCACAACCACTGCCATCTAGAAGGACAAGGGCAGTAGATAGATGGGAAGTTCCCCTTCAAGTCATTCACCATCCTGACTTGAAAATATATCGCCGTTCCTTCACTGTTGCTGGGTCAAAATCCTGGAACTCCCTTCCTAACAGCACTGTAGGTGTACCTATACCACATGGACTGCAGCGGTTCAAGAAGGCAGCTCACCACCACCCTCTCAAGGGCAACTAGGGATGGGCAATAAATGCTGGCCCAGCCAGCGAAGCCCACATCCCGTGAGTGAATAAAAAAAATTACTCCATGTTTCTTGTCACTTAGCTACTTTTTAACCTTGCTGCCTCTGTCTGTTTTATCCTTTAGGCTTTAACTTTGCTGGAAAGCTACCATGTGGCATTTTATCAAACGTTTTGGAAGTCCATATATACCACTTCAACCCTCCCTGTTACTTCATTAAAAACCTCAATCCAGTTGGTAAATTTCCTGGCTTTTGTACTGCATGCCTCTACTAATAAATTGCAGGACTACATCTGCTTTATTGACTGCTTTGTTAACCTGTCTTGCTGTCTTACCCACAATTCTCCCTCTTCTTATACCCTCTTTACAATTGTACCATTAGGCTTGTGAAACGGATGTGAAATATCTGCTAGTATTCAGAATACACCTGAGTTTCTGCTTTCATATTTTGTCCACAGAATATAGTTTTAGGACATTTGCACCTGATGTGGTCTTCTGTAAATCATTTGTAATCTTCACTTCATCAAATACACTACCAGCCCAAACTTCACAACAGCTTTAGTTAGTTCAAATGATTCATGTATCACCACATTACAGAGTATAAATTCTTATACAGCAACAACAAAAATAGGCTTGTGAAGATATCCTCTAATCACTATTTCTCATAAAGTTAAATATGTTCAAAAGGCATTTATGATTACAGTAAAAATACTGAACAGAGGGAATCTTCACTAGTTGAATTATGATGGCACTAGGAAGCTAACGAGAGGAGCTGTTACCCTTGTATCTGTAAATTATAGAGCATGTTAAGAACAGCATCGTAGAGATAAATGACTACATCATAATTGTCAAATTACCTTCCCTTGTATAACTGACAGATGCTAACTCTGGGTTAATGCTTGGTTGCTGGGGATGGATTCTCATGTTTCCTACAATAAAAAATATGTAAAACTCTATTTATTAATTTGATTAATATAGTGTTTGAAACTTCAAACAGCATGTAATTAGATAGAAGAACTCCAGTATATAATTTAAAGCTGGGGTGTTGAATTATGAACGTGAAAGGATGCTTTGAAAAGTGATGACAAAGTATTGTGCACAGTATTTGTAAATCAATCCCTTAACTGAACCAGTTAAACTCAGGACTTTTCAATTTAGGTTCCTGTGCATTGTAGTTATTAGTGCTTCCAAAGCATCTGATTAAAACATTGGGATCGTCTCAGGAGTATTTCATGAACCAGGTTTGTGTTTGTCTCAGGAATTGCTATCAACCTGAACAGCTACTTTCTGAGAATATTTGTACTGATTTTAGATGTTTTGGATAGCCTTGAATTACAGAAAGGCTAAAGCACAAACATTTCATTAGTGCAGTATAACATACTGCTTATAGAATCTCTCCCAGGCAGAACATCAGTTGTTTTGGCTGTAAATTATTCAACCTGCAAAGAAATAAAGGACTAGGAGAGTATTTGGAGTGTCCAAAGGGTTAACAAACTATAATTTTGGCTTGAACAGTTGTTCCATGAAATTAAGCTACTTAAACTATTTTTTAGAGCTCTGAAGAAGAGCCATACATACTCAAAATGTTAACTCTGTTTCTCCTTCCACAGATGCTGTCAGACCTGCTGAGTTTTTCCAGCATTTTTTTATTTCATATTTCCATCATCCGCAGTATTTTGCTCTTATTTTAGACTAACTGAATTTTTAAAATTCTTTCATGGGAAGTAGGTGTTACTGGCAAGGCCAGCTTTTGTTATCCATCATTAATTGCTCTTGAGAGTGGTTCACCACCTTCTTGAACTGCTGCAGTCCATCTGAATCTCTGATCTGCTGCTTCAACATTCAGCAAAGCAACACTGAGCCAAGTCATGGCTGCCGCCTACCTTTCAATGCTGCACGTGCATCTGCTTCCCACTTCCATGCCAGTGCTGGCACCACAGCTAGGGCGTCACATTGCCCTGGCCCAATTAGTTGATCCACATTTGAATATCGCGTTGCTTCATTGATGCTAACACGATGAGGGGTCAGAACCCGGAATTATGCAGGCGTCGGGTTCTCGACCCTGAATTGTAAATCTATCCCAAAGGGTCTGTACATGTATGCATTGATCCTATGATTCAATAGAGCATTGGAGAAAACATTCCTGAATGAATTTTGCCATGGCTCTGCTTTTTTGGGGTGTAATGTAGAAGCCTTGAGCCCCTGTCAGTGTAGAAGACCCCTGGAGGGCACGAGAAAGGTGAACTAGCAAATGTGAATAGTAGAGGGAATGGATTACACCTCCTACCCAAAGGACAAGGGAATAGTGTAATTCGCAATTGTACTTTGTAAACTATTACCTCATTTTTTAAAAACGGCCAGCCAGCGTGAAGCACACGCTGAAATGCTCAGCACAGCCGGGGTGAGGGCAGGAGGAGGGCAAGCGCTGAATGAAAGTTCCCTGAAGGCGGAGAGCTGAAGACTTGAAAACGATTAAATAAAGTTTTTTAAATCAGGAGAAAAATGTCCAAGCATCACAATCACCTGAACATATACATGATAAAAATGCTGTCTATAGATTTTTATTTTTTTGTAATTTAATAACGGAAACCTCAACCCCGTCCTTGGAAGAATTTTCATGAAAAATGCAAAGTCCCCCTGGCAGATTTGTCCTTCCACCAGCCATGTGGTTGGACGGATCATGAAAAATTGGAGACAATTACAACTTTAATTACACTAATTGGCCTCAATTGTCTGTGGACTCACTTCCGACTTTTGTGCGTGCCCGCCAACCGAAATATGGTTCGAGCGCGTGATGATGACAGGATGCTCGCTGGACGTCATCTCGTGCGATTTCACATCTGATCGGGTCAGGCTGACCTAAAAATTCTGCCCATGATGTGGGTATCACTGGTTAGACCAGCATTTATTGCCCATCCCTAATTGACCTTGAGAAGGTGATGGTGAGCAACATTCATGAACTGCTGCAGGCCATGTGGAGTAGGAACACCTACAGTGCTGTTAGAAAGGGAGTTCCAGGATTTTGACCCAGTGATCGTGAAGTAATGGCAATGTAGTTCCAAGTCAGGATGGTGAGGGGCTTGGAAGGGAACTTGCAGGCGGTGATATTCCCATGCACCTGCTGCCCTCGTCCTTCAAGATGTTAGAGGTTGCAGGTTTGGAAATCAAAGGAAAGGACTAGTTCTGATACATTAATTCTTGCTTATGTCAAATAAAGTCATAAATATAACCAATAAAGTGTCAGTATTGAACAATTGAACATAGAGTCCCAGTGGACTAAAGTGACTGCAACAGGACATTGGAAAATAGTAATTGACATACTTTAGTGTAAATAAAATCCTAGGACTAATGTGGCTGATCACCTAGTTGGTTAAGGAAGGAAACCTTCGTAAATATAAGGACAATTGTGACCTTATGGTTGTGCAGTGATGGTTCATTAACAATGGCAAACAGAAACAGTGTTGAGAAAACCTGAGAGAAGATGTTTGAGAGTTAGTGTCATTTTTGATCAGTTGGGAAGGGGACTGATATCAAATTGATCCAGCGCCATGTGGTTCTAGCTAAAATCACATCAGATAAGGGTAAGCAAGTTCAGTTTAAGGGAAGGGGTGTGTGATGTATTGATATTTCCTGACCTGAGTGCTTAACAAGTTACAACATTTCCTTTGCTTTAAAGTATCACAAAAGAAAGTGTCTGCATGATATTTATTTTTATAGTCAGTGTCAGCATCTGTTCTGTTCAGAGCGCAAAAGGCTGTTTACCTCAAGGTAGTCTTGTCTTTGATGTTGAAAGTATTTTAAGCATCTTAATATCTTTTCTACAAGTATATGCTGTTTTAAGTGTAGTAGTTGTTCAGTGTATATATATATATATATATATATATACAGATTTGTATTATTTTTGAGATATTTTGTGTCATGATTGTGATTTTGAACTGATTTAAACCATGTGAGTTTCCTTTGGGCTTGTGACCTGGGAATATCACAGAAAAAAATGGCAATTTGAGTTTATAACCCATTACAGGGATTTATATTTCTAAGTTGTATGAAATGTGAATATGGTTGTTGAGTATGTTCATTTCAATTTAAGATTGTGCAACCAGAATTGGGGAAAACTTTGAATTGAATAATATGGCTAATGTGGATTTATGTTAACTAAAGCTTACTTGAGCAATTGTGAAATGCAGAAAGGTTTTGTTTTGCAAAAGGTAAGATATGGCATTGAAGCTACAGTTGGTATGGTGTCAGTTTGAACTTTTCAAAAGCAATTTGTTTTAATTAGATTTCAGCTAAAAGTTGTGACTGATTTACGCAGTTTAAATTGAAAATGCGTGGCCTTGTTTTAAATCAATTTGAATATTTATAAAGCATTGTTTCTTGATTCATGAAGGTGAACTCCTGCTTCTCCTAGTGTCGCAAGACTAATTTTTACACTTACCTGTAAAGAACGTTCCCCCTTGGCCAACAAGTTTTACTGAGTGGACCCACAAGGCCTTTAAAATAGCTTTAGTGTTCAGTGCACATCATAGGAGCCCAATTTCCATGTAGGCCAAAGGCTTTATCTCCTAATTCAAACAAGTACTTCAACCACCAAAGAAAACAACAGCATTGAAAAAGTTAATCTCTGTCCTACACAAACATCTGGCACAAAATATCAGCCATGGCACCAGCTGAATCTGCAGATGAGCTTAGCGCAGACCACTGCATACCTCCCTTCAGTCTGAAAAACAATCACTCCTCACTCTCCCTGTGCCTTTGCCAATTTTGTATCCATGCTGCCACTGTTCCTTTAAATGCAGGGCGTTCATTTGAATTCTGAATTGTATTTAATTTGCTCTCAGATGTGGGTGACACTAGCAAGGACGCATTTATTATTCTTCCCAAGCACCTTGAAAAGGTATTAGTGAGCTATCCCTCTGCATTGCTGTAATCTGTGTGTTTTGCTTTTACAACGGCATTAGGCATAGAATTCCAGGATAATGACCTAGCAATAATCAAGGAATGGTGATATATGGTCAGATTAGGATGTTGTGTAATTTAGAGGGGAATTTAGAGATGCTGGTGTTTCCGCGGCATTGCTGTTTTTGTTCTTTCTGGCAATAGGGCTCACAGCATAGAGAGATGCTGTCAAAGTGAGTTCCTGCAGTACATCCTCTAGATGCAGTAATTCCTGACTTCCAGTCAACGTTGTTTTGTTATAACACTGCGATGTTCTCTATATCGTTGTCTGCCAGTGGTTTTTAAATATATTGATAAAATAAACCTCACTCTTTATTGAATTCAGCAGTTACAGAGACTTTAAAGCACAGTTTTTAAATAACAAATTACCACCAGTGAATAACTGATTTTTAGGATGTTTATTTATTCAGTCTGTAAGTAAGGAAAAGCAACTTTCCCCAAAACAGACTGAGGACCTCACAGGGATAAACATACAGGCAGCGAGTCCAACAATAAAACTCACACCAAACTGACAACAGCCTAATAACAACTTCAAGGGCAAACTTTTTACCTCGGCGGGCAGGCACGCACCCGACCTGCTCGAGCGTAAAATGACGCGCGTTGACATTGGGCGAGCGGCCCGACGTAAACGTGCAGTCAGACGATATTTCAGTCAGTGGGTGCATGCTGGAGTCAGCAGTGTGCCCACCGACAATTAAAAGGCCTGTTAAGGGCATTAAAAAAGGACTTAAAAGAAATTTTTCGCTGCCTATCCAACCTTACGGTTGGTGGGTAGGCAAAAAGACCAAGCGGCCTTTGCACTTTTCAGGAAACCTCATCCACAGGCGGGATGAGGTTTCCAGAAGCTAATAAAAGTAAAATGAAAAGTTTAAAATTTAATTAATAACATGTCCCTGCTCATGTGACAGAGTCCATGAGGGGACATGTTTTATAACATCTTTCATTTATATATTTTTTTTGAAAAATCTTCATCTCCCTGAGGCAGCTCTGTGCCTCGGAGAGATTCTCAAGCGCAAGTTCGCCATCCTCCCCACGCCCACACAGGCAGCGCTGAGCGCTGCCGCTCACGTTTCACGCTGGGCGGAACTTAATTGGCCCGTCAGTGTGAGATTGCTTTTTGGCCTCGATCGTGGGTGGTGGCTGGCTTCCTGACCGCCCCTGCCCGCCCCCATCGAGCCCGCCCCAACTCACAGTTTCTCATTAATTGTTCTGGACACTTCAGCAGTTTATTGCCATGAATTACTAACGCTGCTGCTTTTCTCTCTCTCTCTTTCTCTCTCTCTCTGTCATTCTTCTTGCTCATCCTATCCCTCCCTCAGTCACCTTCTCTCTCCATCTGGAATACTCACTCTCTGCAATCACTTTCTCAATGGTGCTTTTCCGATTTGTTTTCATCCTAACATCCTGCGCCCGTATTCGGTTTACCAGCCCCTTGTTTAATAATGATTCTCACCGTCAGTTAGTTTGATGGTGAAACCTCTGTGAATAGTTTGAATTCAGATTTATTTTATTTTCTATTTCTTTTATATTTAGAATAATGTCCAAAAGAACCTAACTACAGTTTTTACATTTGTTGTGAAATCTTATTCGCTTAACATTGCTCTGCTTAAAGTTGCACTTTTCAGGGATGCAACTACAATGTTAATTGAGGAATCCCTATATATACTGCAACCACAGTTGCCAGTGATGGAAGGATGGATCTTGAGTCTGGCAACAGGGGTGCCAATCAAGCAAACTGATCTGTCTGGATGGTGTTGAGCTTCTTGAGTTCTCAGCAAGCAGTGAGTATTCCATCACACTCCTGATATGAGTTGCAGGTATGGATAATGCTTTGAAGGGTGAGCCACTTTTGCAGCCTCTGCACTGCTCTTGTGCCCAGAGTGTTGATATGGTTGGTCCAATTAAATTTCTGTCAAGGTGCTGATTCCCCAGGTGTTGGTGGTGAAGAACTTGGTAATGCTGATGCCATTGAAGGCCAAACCAAAGCAAGTGGTGTTCAGCCGTAAATCAACTGCTTGCAATAGCCACTACTTTATCAATCAAAATAGGATAAGCATCCATTTTAAGCTGTTCATTTACCACTCAAGCCTATTGCTTTGATTTGAGATTTACGACTTTTTCCAAAGTAGTCATTTACCCTTTATATCCAGGTGGGTACAACTGACTGTATTTGGTTAATTCCTTTGAATCAAATACACTGTTAAAAATATTTTAAAATAAATAATTCAAGGCAGACATGATAGCATCAACGCAATCCTGGTTGCTTTGAAACCTGCTGGAGCATCATGTGTGAAATATTGTCAGACAGAACAACCTGAAACAAAACTACACCTAAATTCCAATTACCATTCATCTAGTGTCAGCATGAGAAAGAACTATAATTAACAGAAAAATGAAAATGTGTTGCTGCAGCTGTTCTATGCATTAAATTTTCATCTTACCCAGAAATGGTAAAACCCGATTGTACTCCAGCCATGTCTGGATAAAGGGAAATATGGAAATGATCAGGCCTGCAGAATAAAGACAGTATTAGACCAAGTTAGCTCATTTAAAAAGTGTCATTTTGAACTTAACCTGATGATATTCATCAACAAGCCAGGTCATTGAACATGTGGTGTTCCTGAAACATTGCCCATTCCTAATAATCCTCTGTGCCACTGACTGACGTCTGAATTTTACTCATTTTAATTTGAGACAAGATCGGGTAAAGGGCATTGCCGGGAATGGAGTTTAATTTCAGTTAAAGGAACAGAAAGATTGGTGTTTTATTGAACAAATGCAACATAGAATCCTCCTTCCTTTACTTTCACTCTCTCAAATGGGATGATAAATCGAGGTCCCACCTCCCCTCTCAGTTGGATGTGAAAGACTCCATGGCACTATTTCAAAGAAGAGCAGGGGAATTGTCCTGGCCCACATTTATCCCTCAACCAACATCATTGAAAAGCAGAATATCCAGTCATTATCACTTTGCTGTTTGTGGGAGTTTCCTGTGTGCAAATTGGCTCAAATTTCCTATACTACAAGAGTGACTACATTTCAAAAGTGCTTCATTGGCTGGAAAGCGCTTTGGGACATCATCATGTAAAGCACTTTATAAATCCAATCTTTCTTTCTTCTCTCTGTCTCTCATTCTCTCAACTGTATTTTTACACCATTTCGTACTTTGATTTCCCACAGGGCATATCCTTGCAGTTAGTCTAATTAAGACATTGCGATCAGAAGGTTTATTTCAAAATGCAGGATTCCTGTAGAACCTGTCCACTTTCTCTGATCAATAATCCTAATGAAATAGGATGGAAATAAGAATTAGAGTTGTGAAAAGCCACAACTTAGAATTCTACCTTCTCCAAGGAACAAACAGTACTAGATTGAAGCAGAATGACAAAACAGACAAATAGGATAGAATGTAGTGAATCATTTCAATCTTATTAGGAATCGGAGGAGTTGCTGCAGATCCAAATCTGGCTTCTCAGAAAATGTGAGCATGCCAATTAAATATAATGCAATAGTATTTTTTTTTGTGTCACTAAGGTGAGTGATCAAAGGAGAACCACTTCACTTCTCCTTCATAAATAACAACCTGCTTTTCATCCTGCAACTATCAACCCTCTCTAATCAATAACACAGTCCACTCTTGTTAATTAGCATCCCCAATCTACACTCCCACTCTCATTCCCAGCCTATCCTCTCTAATCAGTGATCTCACTGTACCTATTCAAAGCAATGTTCCCAATCATCCATTCTAATTACAAATCCAGCTCCAGTACACATTATTTAGCAGCCCCATTCTTATCTATACAAATCAGCAACCCCAGCTCCAACCTACTTTAATCAGCAGCTCTAGTTCTCTCCCCCATTTGAAACAATGTCCCTTACCATTCTACTCAAGAGTGCTGTAACTAGAAAACCTGGCCCATCGAATGTGAGTCATACAAATTAAATACAGTCATGCAAATTAAATACAGAGGGGAACAAGAGGAGGCACTTTAAAGGCTAGAATGCTTAACAAAGTCACATGAATTTTCTCTGCCTGCTTTTAATGGTTAATGGCTCTGTTAAAGTAGCAGACAGAAGAATGTTGTATTCTGAAACAAAAACAAAAATTGCTGGAAAAACTCAGCAGGTCTGACAGCATCTGTGGAGAGAAAGACAGAGTTAACGTTTCGAGTCCATATGACTCTCCTTCAGAACTAAAGAGAAGTAAAAACGTGTGAAATATATACTGTTTAAGGGGGGTGGGACAGGTGAAGGTGGATAGAAGGCCAGGTGGAGGCAAAGGAGAGATTGCAAAAGATGTCATAAACAAAAGGTCAAAGGGGTGTTGATGGTGGTGATACTGGCTAAAGGAGGTGCTAATGGTGTCATTAAGAGTAGAAAGCAGGATGAGCAAGTGACAGATGTTGCATTCTGTCCATGTTTTCTTCATGCCTTTTGAAGCATTTTTGAATGTGTTTCTATATTAAGGCATTATCAATGCAAATTGTCGTGGTTGAAATAGGTGGAAGGAAAAGTAGCAGCTATTGGTAGAGTCATTCCAATAGACTGGATTCTTAAATTTCAAGGGGAAAGGGTTTCCTAAGTAGTTGAATGTCTGAAGTACTGTTCAGGTGCTCCAAACGTATTAACGGGGCAATTTATTCATTTAAATAAAATCCAGATGTATAGCGTGCTGCACTGAAACTGGCTGCATGTGGGAGCCTCACAAATGTAGCACCACGTAAGAGAGAGGGATCCGAGGTTCAAAGATCCAGCAATGGAAGCCTTAGTGGTGGAGATGGAGAGGAGAAATTTGCCTTGTTTCTAAGGGGGGACCAGGAAGTCTCAGAGAACACTGCCAGAGGGGGGTGGGAGTAGATAGGCAGGGGGATCAATCCTCAGAATCTGGCAGCAGTGCCATAAGAAGTGTAATGACCTGGTGTGGGTGGTCAAGGTCAGTGAATGCACCATGAGATGAAATCTACCACCCACCACACCACTAACTTCTCATGCAGCTCAATGCATCACACACCCATTACTCACCCAGCAGCATTTTCTAGCACTCAGGACTCATACCTGACATCCAGATACTCCACTTCGCCCTCACATTCATTCCAAGATGATAGCCTCACACCCAGCTCCCACTTCATCTAGGAATCTAACTTCAAGCACATCAGATAAAGGGACGACAATGAGAAAGGGGACGGGAAATACAGGACTGAAGGTGTTGTATCTGAATGCATGCAGTATACAAACAGGTAAATGAGCTTGTGGCGCAGATTGAAATTGGCAGGTATGATATGGTGGGCATTACAGAGACATGGCTGCAAGGGGATCAGGACTGGGAGCTAAATATCCAAGGATATACATCCTATTGAAAAGATAGGCAGGTTGGCAGAGGGGGTGGGCTTGCTTTGTTAGTAAGAAATGAAATTAAATCAATAGCAAGAAATGATGTAGGGTCAGATGATGTAGAATCTGTGTGGGTAGAGTTGAGGAACCGCAAAGGTAAAAAAACCATAATGGGAGTTATGTACAGGCCTCCGAACAGTAGTCAGGATGTGGGGCACAAGAAACAGCAGGAGATAGAAAAGGCGTGTAAGAAAGGCAAGGTTACAGTGATCATGGGGGATTTCAATATGCAGGTAGACTGGGAAAATCAGGTTGGTAGTGGATCCCAAGAAAAGGAATTTGTGGAATGTCTACGAGATGGCTTTTTGGAGCAGCTTGTGGTGGAGCCCACGAGGGAACAGGCAATTCTAGATTTAGTGATGTGTAATGAGGCAGATTTGATAAGGGAGCTTAAAGTGAAGGAACCCTTAGGAGGAAGTGACCATAATATGATAGAATTTACCCTGCAATTTGAGAGGAAAAAGCTGGAATCAGATGTAACGGTATTACAGTTGAATAAAGGCAACTACAGAAGCTTGAGGGAGGAGCTGGCCAGAATTGACCGGGAGATGAGCCTAGCAGGAAAGACAGTGGAACAGCGATGGCAGGAGTTTCCGGGAGTAGTTTGGGAGACACAGCAAAAATTCATCCCTAGGAAGAAGAAGCATACTAAAGGGAGGACGAGGCAACCATGGCTGACAAGGGGTGTCAGGGACAGCATAATAGCTAAAGAGAAAGCATACAATGCGGCGAAGAGCAGTGGGAAACCAGGGGATTGGGAAGCCTACAAAGATCAACAGAGGACAACTAAAAAAGAAATAAGGAGGGAGAAGATTAAATATGAGGGTAAACTAGCCAGTAATATAAAAGAAGATTGCAAGAGTTTTTTTAGATATATAAAGGGCAAGAGAGAGGCAAAAGTGGACATTGGGCCGCTGGAAAATGACGCTGGAGAAGTAGTAGTGGGGAACAAAGAAATGGCGGAGGAACTGAATAGGTACTTTGCGTCAGTCTTCACAGTGGAAGACACGAGTGACATCCCCAAAGTTAAAGAGAGTCGGGGGGCAGAGGTGAGTATGGTGGCCATTACCAAGGAGAAGGTGCTAGGAAAACTGAAAGGTCTGAAGGTGGATAAATCACCTGGACCAGATGGATTACACCACAGAGTTCTGAAGGAGATAGATGAAGAGATAGTGGAGGCATTAGTGGTGATCTTTCAGGAATCACTGGAGTCAGGGAGGGTCCCAGAGGACTGGAAAATCGCTAATGTAACCCCCTGCTTAAGAAGGGAGTGAGGCAAAAGACGGGAAATTACAGGCCGCTTAGCCTGACCTCGGTCGTTGGTAAGATTTTAGAGTCCATTATACAGGATGAGATTTCAGAGTACTTGGAAGTGCATGGTAAAATCGGGCAAAGTCAGCATGATTTCATCAAGGGGAGGTCATGCCTGACAAATCTGTTAGAATTGTTTGAGGAGGTAACGAGTAGGTTAGACAAAGTAGAGCCAATGGATGTTATCAACCTGGACTTCCAGAAGGCCTTTGACAAGGTGCCGCACAAGAGGCTGCTCAGTAAGATAAGAGCCCAAGGTGTTAGAGGCAAGGTACTAGCATGGATAAAAGATTAGCTGTCTGGCAGGAGGCAGAGAGCGGGGATAAGGGGGTCTTCTCAGAATGGCAGCCGGTGACTAGTGGAGTTCCTCAGGAGTCAGTGTTGGGACCACAACTTTTCACTTTATACATTAATGATCTAGATGAAGGAACTGAGGGCATCCTGGCTAAGTTTGCAGATGATACAAAGATAGGTGGAGGGACAGGTAGTATTGAGGAGGCAGGGAGGCTGCAGAAGGATTTGGACAGGTTAGGAGAATGGGCAAAAAAGTGGCAGATGGAATACAACGTGGGCAAGTGTGAGGTCATGCACTTTGGTGGGAGGAATAGAGGCATGGACTATTTTCTAAATGGGGAGAGAATTCAGAAATCTGGAGTGCAAAGGGACTTGGGAGTCCTAGTCCAGGATTCTCTTAAGGTTAACTTGCAGGTTAACGCGGTAGGAAGGGAAGGGAAGTGTCAGTGATGGACCACGTGAAAATGATGGAGTGTTGGAAATTGGAAGCAAAATTAATAAATTTTTCCAGATCCAAACAGCAGCATGAAGATGCACCGAAGCAGTCATCGATGTACCATAGAAAGAGTTGTGGGAGGGGGCCTGAGTAGGACTGGAACAAGTAATGTTCCACATACCCCATAAAGAGACAGGCATAACTGGGGCCCATGCCAGTACCCATAGCCACACCTTTTATTTGGAGGAAGTGAGAGGAGTTTAAGGAGAAATTGCTCAGTGAGAGAACAAGTTCAGCCAGACGGAGGAGAGTAGTGGTGGACGGGGATTGTTCAGGCCTCTGTTTGAGGAAGAAGCGGAGAGCCCTCAGCCCATCCCAGTAGGGGATGGAAGTGTAGAGGGATTGGACGTCCATGATGAAGAGGAGGCGGTTGGGGCCAGGGAACTGGAAATTGTTGATGTGATGTAGGGCGTCAGAGGAATCGCGGATGTAGGTGGGAAGAGACTGGACAAGGGGAGAGAGAACGTAGTCAAGATAGCAAGAAATGAGTTCCGTAGGGCAGGAACCTCCTACTCAGGCCCCCTCCCACCAAACACATCTTCCCTTCACCCACCCTGGCTGCATTCTGCAGGGATCGTTCCCCCCGGGACGCCCTGGTCCACTCCTCCATCACCCCCTACTCCTTAACCCCCTCCCATGGCACCTTCCCATGCAACTGCAGAAGGTGCAACACATGCCCCTTTACCCACCCCCCCCCCCCACCCCCCAACTTCCTCACCATCCAAGGGCCCAAGCACTCCTTTCAAGTGAAGCAGCATTTCACTTGCACTTCCCTCAATTTAATCTACTGCATTCGCTGCACCCAATGCGGTTTCCTCTACATTGGAGAGACCAAACGCAGACTGGGTGACCGCTTTGCGGAACACCTTCGGTCTGTCCGCAAGCATGACCCAGACCTCCCTGTCGCTTGCCTTTTCAACACACCATCCTGCTCTCATGCCCACATGTCCGTCCTTGGCCTGCTGCAATGTTCCAGTGAAGCTCAATGCACACTGGAGGAACAGCACCTCATCTTCCGACTAGGCACTTTACAGCCTTCCAGACTGAATATGCAGTTCAACAATTGTAGATCAAAAACTCTCTCCTCCATCCCCAACCCCTTTCTGATCCCCCTTTTTCCAATAATTTATATATATATTTCTTTTCCCACCTATTTCCCTTATTTTTAAACGTATTTCCATCCATTGTTTTATCTCTACCTTTTAGCCTATTTCGATCCCCCTCCCCACCCCACCCCCACTAGGGCTATCTGTCCCTTGCTCGTCCTGCTTTCTACCCTTGATGTCCCCATTAGCACATTCCTTAAATAATATCACCACCTTCAACACCTCTTTGTCCTTTTGTCTATGACATCTTTTGGTTATCTCCACCTATCACTGGCCCTCTCTCCAGCTCTACCTGTCCCACCTCCCCCCGCCCTTAAACCAGTTTATATTTCACCTCTTTTCTATTTTTCCTTAGTTGTGATGAAGGATCATTCGGACTCAAAACATTACCTGTGTCCCTCTCCGCAGATGCTGTCAGACCTGCTGAGTTTTTCCAGGTACTTTTATTTTTGTTCTAGATTTCCAGCATCCGCAGTATTTTGCTTTTATCTGATTCCTGTAAAATACTGCTGGGACTGCTGCTTCACTAGCTGTACACACGCCAGAGCTCCACATGATTGTCATAGCCAATAATGTGTGCTCAGATCATTCACATATTTTGTGGTACTCCCAAAGTGGACCCAAAACAGCCATATGTTTGGCCACATTATTGGGGACTAGCAACCCTTGAACAGCAAAAATTGGTGTAGAAAGCATTAAACTCTTTTCAAGATTGGTCTTTTTGAGGCCAAGTAAAGGGGAGTACAGCAGTATAATAGGCCTTTTAAAATTGCTTGGCTGCCCAGGAAGAAAATTTCCCATTTTTGCAGAGGCTGCCCATTTAGTTGAGCACTGAGCATCTGCACTTCTGTTCAGGTGCCCCAACTGCAACTTGATATAAAAATAAGGGTTTTAATCAACATTGCACGCAAGTCCATGTGCAGGCTCTTAGAACCTACACAGCGTCCCATCACCTAATTATATTTCATACAGATAAATGCAAAAAACTGCGGATGCTGGAAATCCAAAACAAAAACTAAAATACCTGGAAAAACTCAGCAGGTCTGGCAGCATCTGCGGAGAGGAACACAGTTAACGTTTCGAGTCCGAATGACCCTTCAACAGAACTAAGTAAAAATAGAAGAGAGGTGAAATATAAGCTGGTTTAAGGGGCGGTGGGACAAGTAGAGCTGGATAGAGGGCCAGTGATAGGTGGAGATAACCAAAAGATGTTACAGACTAAAGGAAAAAGAGGTGTTGAAGGTGGTGATATTATCTAAGGAATGTGCTAATTAAGGATAGAAAGCAGGACAAGCAAGGTACAGATAGCCCTAGTGGGGGTGGGGTGAAGGAATCGAAAAAGGCTAAAAGGTAGAGATAAAACAATGGATGGAAATACATTTAAAAATAATGGAAATAGGTGGGAAAAGAAAAATCTATATAAGTTATCGGGAAAAAAAGGGGGGGAGGATTGGAAATGGGGTGGTGATGGAGGAGAGAGTTCATGATCTAAAATTGTTGAACTCAATATTCAGTCCGGAAGGCTGTAAAGTGCCTAGTCGGAAGATGAGGTGCTGTTCCTCCAGTTTGCGTTGAGCTTCACTAGAACAATGCAGCAGGCCAAGGATGGACATGTGGGCACGAGAGCAGGGTGGAGTGTTGAAATGGCAAGCAACAGGGAGGTCTGGGTAATGCTTGCGGACAGACCGAAGGTGTTCTGCAAAGCGGTCACCCAGTCTGCGTTTGGTCTCTCCAATGTAGAGGAAACTGCATTGGGAGCAATGAATGCAGTAGACTAAATTGAGGGAAGTGCAAGTGAAATGCTGCTTCACTTGAAAGGAGTGGTTAGGCCCTTGGCCGGTGAGGAGGGGGGAAGTAAAGGGGCAGGTGTTGCACCTTCTGCGGTTGCATGGGAAGGTGCCGTGGGAGGGGGTTGAGGTGTAGGGGGTGATGGAGGAGTGGACTAGGATGTCCCAGAGGGAACGATCCCTACGGAATGCCGCCGGGGGGGTGAAGGGAAGATGTGTTTGGTGGTGGCATCATGCTGGAGTTGGCGGAAATGTTGGAGGATGATCCTTTGAATGCGGAGGCTGGTGAGGTGATAAGTGAGGACAAGGGGGACCCTATCGTGTTTCTGGGTGGGAGAGGAAGGTGTGAGGGCGGATGCACAGGAGATGGGCCGGACACGGTTGAGGGCCCTGTCAACCACTTCTGCACCCAATAATATAGGCTCTGCCACTTTACATCACATTATTAGCCTCATGCTGTTTCTACAGCTCTGTGTTACCCGTAGAAGAGAAAAGCCTGAATTCATGTCACATTCAAACTAGAATGATGCTTTATATTTGCTAGTACAAGGCCTAAGTAAAATTAGTTTGAGCAGTATCAACCCCATTCCCAATAGACATGGATCCACAGCATACTTGACACCAAATTAAATTTCACTCCAGTGAAGGGATGGGGGAAATGGGTCATGGTTCTCTTCAGAATCGAAGACTAAAGTACGTATTAGTACATCATAGTGAAATCTTTCCCCTGTTTCTGGGTGGCACTGTGATGTATGATGCAAACACTATGGCAGAGCTTTTAAGATCAAAGAACAGTGGGCTTAGCTCGAGTCGGAGGTTAAAATGTTAAAAATCTTAATCCTGACCCCAATCCATTTGCAACCTATCTACTTCCAGTTTTAACCAGAGGCAGGACATTGGAGCAAGCAACCAACCCACTCCCAGGAGGTGGTTGGCAATTTAAATATTATAATGAGGCTGCTTGCCTCATATTTAGCACCAATTTAAATTTAACTTTGGCCTCAGGAAACCTGACAACTTGAGGGAGGCAAGGATTGTTGGATCTAAGAAGCATGTATGTGCCTTTCCACTTCTCTGCCAAGTCCACCGTACATGCCTCACAACTGCTCCACAATTGGACAACCCACTAACATTCTGATCTCCCTTTGACCTCTGTTTCCCCCCCACCCACAAGGCTTCTGACCTTCCCCCCAACTCACTGTCCCAAGACCTCCAATCTCCTAGAGGCCTCCAATCCAATCGCCCTCTGCTCTCCCTGAGGCTTCCAATCCTCTCCACCAAGGCATCTGTTTTCTCCCCCTAAGGTCTTCGACATTCCCTCCAATGGCCTCTGATCTCCCCAAACTGAGGCCTTTGACACCCCTCTCCACTTCTGGTCTCCAATCTTTCTGGCCACCTCCAAGATCAGACTCCCCACTGCCACCCACCCACCCACCTGCCCCCAACCTGTAGGATAAGAATGTTCAGCATAGTAAGGGTTAATGTGGGACTGGAGAACAGTACTGCCCAAAGTATGATGTAAAGAGGCACATGACGGTAGACAGGAGACAAAGTTGTATGAAGACCGTCTAGCAGAAGCCAACATGAAGATAGCACCTAGCTTGGGCTATACTTTGTGCATTTGTAAATAGTTGTGTTACTAATAAACACTACTATTTAACCTTACAAGCCTCTGAACCTCTTAGTGAGACCTACTGAACAAACATTTACAACTTGGCAGCTCATGAACGAACTCAGAACCAAAGAAGCTGGAGAAGAACCCCGGAGTCTGAAAACCAAAAGGAACAGCATCTTGACCTGAAGACACAGCTGGAGATCACCTAAAAGTAGCTCCATTGCAGATGTGGAGGCTGAAGGGCAGAAGAAAAATCCACTGTGTAGCTGACAGACTCCACCAGAGCATTCCATTGTGAATCTCCATTGATTGCAGAGTCAAAGGACCTAGCAAAGATGAGAAAAAAATTCTGTTCTGAGGTTGAACTCTTCTTTAAATTTATTCAGGCCATTAATCAGTCAGAGCAGCCTGTTTTGTTAATCACTGCGGCCAGCCTGGGTTCAGAGACAGTGCCATACCATATGGCAGCTGAGCTCTGTACAAACAAAAAGATCTTTTAAAGGCTCAGCCAAAGCCGGGAATCGCCTTTTAATGGCCCTAAAGTACTCTGAAAACATTCTAAAGGGCTCAAATCTTTGATTAAAAAGTTCACTGCAAGAAATCGATCACTCTGAGTTTGAATCCGCAATCACTGCCAAAACCCAACAAAAGCGGGAAGAAACATTGCAATAATAGTTACTGTAGCGCCATCATTAAAAGTGAAACTACAATTAAAGCTGTACTCCCCTGAGCTGAAAAACAGCCATGGCTAATAAATCAACCCCATCAGATCAATTTGGGCTGATACTAGGGCCAGGCCAGGCACTGAATTAAGGGCTTTGGTGATACAGATTTTCAAGATACATGATAGCTTCAGAAGTAGATAAGAAGACAAAGGCTAAAAAAGTGAATACGCTATTGTACTCAGTAGGTCCAATAGCCAATGACATCATTGCGAGGCACGGAATAAATGTATCTTCATATAAGTTTGAAGATGTTCTGAAATCCTTCAACACCTATGTTAATTTAAGAAGTAACAAAATTTTAGAGCAAGCAAAGTTCAACAAGTGAGTCCAACAGCCTGGAGAACCCATTGACTCTTTCATAAACTAATTATGCAGATTGGCTGAAGGCTGTGACTACTGCAACCTTAAGTCAGAGCTTATATGAGACCAAATGGTAGTTGGAGTGGCTGATGGTGCTCATTTGGATGTACTACAGGCAAAAAATGATTTGACTCTAGAAAAGGCCATCCAAATAGTCAGGCAGTCTGAAATTCACCAACAACACCAGTCCATTTTAAGTGATGAGGTTGAGCCATGATATATAGCAACCTCAACTGTCCAGCTCCTAAAGCAACAAAAGGCCAGGGAGACTCCAGGCCAAGGAAGACAAACTGACCACATGATGGTGGGAGACTATGTCAGCAATATGAACCCAAAAGGCCTCACAGGCAAGGGCAATGCCCAGCAATTTCTGCGCAGTGATCCAACTGCAACCAGCTGGGACACTTTGGAAAGCTGTGCAAGTCTAAGACAGTGAGGCATGCAGGAGATCCTAAAACAGTCCACGTGATTGAGATACCATGCCAGGAAGAAGTTCAACCGTGCTTCTCGGGTGAGATCAAGCATCCCCAACTCTCCTTTTGGAATGCTGACATCTCTGTCACCTCATGGGGCAACATATCCCCTCCATTGTGGGGGGAAGTGCGGGAGTGGGCGCGGGCTGGTGGGCTTCCGATTGGCGCCCCCAGTTGGGGGCGTGCCGCCATGTTACGTAGGCGGGCCAATTAAGGCCCGCCCAGCGTGACGTCTGCCAGGAAGTGCTATGCGCTCCCTGTGCGGGCGGGGGAAGATTTCCTCAGCCGGGAGTGCGCTTTTTCACCAATGCGCACGAAAGAACGCACAGATCTCCCTGAGGCAAAGTGCTGCCTCAGAGAGATCGGCTCCGATTTAAAACTTCCAATGAAGGTGATTAAAAAATTTCCCTGCCATGTCCCCTCGTGTGACACTGTCACATGAGTTGGGATATGTCCGTAACTTTTATTTAAACATTTAATAAAAATTTAAATACCCTCATGAAACCTCATCCAGCCCCTGGATGTTTTTTCCAAAGCCCGCCTGGGCTCCCGGCCTGCCCGCCAACCTTAAGGTTGAACGGACAAGTCCATCAATCATGTTAATTAGTTTTTTAATGGCCTTACTGCCGATCTGAAAATCTAAATGATGCAGGGTGATGTAGGCACGCATGCCCGACGTATCCCTGCATCATTTTACGCTTCGGCAAGCAGGCCCCTACCCCGCTCGCCAACCGGAAAAACCTGCCCACAATATCAAATTAGGCAGCAGCCAGGGTTACGGTCCTCTCGGACAAGGAACTGTGGCTGAAAGACATCTGGCAGACACACCATCTCTGGCCCTGGAGGGATCCAACTTCCGGTCATACGTATGATCCTAGAACCGCTCTGGTATGGTGACAAGCAAATATTCAAAATGTTTTATGTCATCCGAAACCAATCCTTTTCTCTCTGAAGCAAGGATGCCTGTGTTGCCCTAAACCTCCTCAAAATGACAGCAACTGTCAAAACAATCTCTGTCGCCAACTAAGTGGGACTGCAAATTCCCGAGAGGTCCACCAGTGAAGAGTCTCTCGACTGGGCCTTCAGCTCTGAATTGTCTTCACTCTTTGCAGAGTCGGTTTGTCCAACTCCCTTGCAGGCGGCAGAAGCTCCTGTTTGGTCAGACCAGCCAAACCTTCAGGTGAGTATCACCATTCTTCGAGTGGAAGACACACATGAGAATGACCAGCAACAGAACAATGAGCCCCAACCTGAGGGCTAACAGTTGCTGTCACACAACTGGGGAACGCCATGGCAACAAAACTGCAATTTCCAGCAGAAGCGCACAGCAGCAAGGTGATGCTGGAGCAGGAGAGTAGTGACCATCAACTCACTAGAGCCCAGCTCAGTGAGGTACAAGGGCACAGGAAAGAACACAGGGTGGCAACAAAAGCCAAACTCCAGGTTGAGCTCATGGGTGAGAAACATTCAAACGGATTGGGATACACCGTCATCTCCCAGAAAGATCATGGCAGACCCCACGAGAAAAGAAAACCTGTGTTCATACTATGAAAGAACGGTGTGAACACTCCCTCTGGAAAGAATGGAACAAGTTTATGGTGTCCGAACAAAGCAGATGGGTTGTTGATAAGGAAAAGTTCAACTCCAAGCGGCGCAAAAAGCGAATCAGATGGAAACAACCAAGCGCCGAAAGTACAGAATACTTCGATTTCAATTCCAAGCCAACAAAGCTTGCCCAAATCAACTGAGCCTACCACTCCTCCAAATGTGACCAGAGTGAGATCTGGAAGAATTGTCAAGCCTTCAGGTTGTCTCAATTTATAAAGTTAGAGACTTGAGTGGGAGAGAAGGGGTAGCACATAAAGATTGTACTGTAAATATGTTGGGTAAAGACTTGGGGGAGGTGTAGTATAAGGGTGTTTAGCAAAGCAAGTGTTAATGTGGAACTGGAGAACAGTACCTCACATAGTATGATGTAGAGAGGCACATAGTAGTGAGCAGGAGACAGAATTTTATGGAGAGAGTCTAGCAAAACCCAGCATGGAGATATTGCCTAGCTTGGGCTATACTTTGTACATATGTAAATTGTTATATACTACCGATAAATACTACTGTTCAACCTTACAAGCCTCTTAGTGAGACCTACTGAACAAACCCGTACAACATAATGCCATTTGAGGTTTGGACCTGAGACCCTGCTCCATCCTTCCCTGTCTGACTGGAAACCAAACTTTCTGGGCAGGAACCTGTCAGTGATGTTGGCTCATGGTATGCAGTTAAAACTGTGACAATGTGCAGGGAAATCTGACTTTTTGGTTTTCTGCCCACTATTAGGCTCCCTCTCTCCCCTCCCCCAATCAAATGACAAAATGGGAAAGTGTTCCTTTGTCCAAACCTGTCATTCACTCACTCTGATGAACACGATCGTTCATCTGTAAAATGTTGAAAGCTAAATCATATTTCATTAAAATAATACTATAATTCAGGCTAGCAGTGTAAGAAATGTACAGCTGTGTAATATTTTAAGAAATTGAATAATCCCATTAATGTAATATTGCTATTCTGGCTAGATTTAATTTTCACAATGCCAGTAACTGCCTTCCATAAAAACAGAATTTCAAAATTTTGGACGTATTTGGAAATGTGCACTTGAAATAAATAAATTACTCAATGAAATTCAGAATCAGGAATTCACTGTATGTGTGGGAGTTGCAGGAGCACATCTTCAGCTTTGTTCCAAAGGACTTTACAGCATAAATGAGCTCTGCTTTTGTGTCAGCCTCACAAAATTATTCATTTGCTCTTAATGTCTTCCAGCTGCTCGTTTTGTGGCTTTATCCACATATTGTTCCAGGGTAGAAGTTGCAAAGTATAAAATGAACATGGGCTGCTGAACTCATTAATTAAAAGTAGATGATCACATTCAGGTACATGGACTGTAGCCAGTTAAATATTCATAAGTCATCTAAAGAAACCACAAGGAGATGAAAGATGATCTTTGTTGATTAGCAATCAGTAAACTAGACTGCTGCAAACTAAAATACGTAAAGGAAGGACTGCCCTCAACTGAAGGGAGGTGCTTATGCGCTTGCTAATGTTCCTCCATGTCCTTTTGTCCTCTATTTAATTCTTTAAGCATGTTGGCTGTGGGCAACTTAGCTGCAGTCAAGTTTCTACTGCGATATGTTTCTATTTTTATCAGTATACTTTACCAAAACTCAGAGGAAGCATCACATGGCTTGTTTGGTTTGTGCGTGGATGTTGGGGGGAGATTTAATTGAGGTGTTTAAGACAATAACATGATTCAATAGGATTGATGCAGAGAAGCTATTTTCACTAGTGGAGGAATTCAGAATAACCTTAAGATTGCAACTCAGCTTTTCAAGAGTGGAACTACCCTTATTCAAACAAAGGGTAGTGGAGCTCTTTGAAAACATTGTGAATGCTAGGCCAATTGGATTTTTCCCCAAACACAGTTGACAGATTGTTATTAAGTAAGGGTGTAACAGGATATCAATTAGAGGTGAGGAAGTGCAGTCGAGATACATCCATGATCTAGTTAATGGACGAAACAGGCCAAAGGGGCTGAATATCCTACTTTGAGCCTCATGAGTCCGTAGGAAATAGCTCTAGGATTCTTCACACAAACATAATGCATGTTAAATTATGCCACATAGAGGTCTGACTGGTTACAGAGGTTCTCATTCTGTGGGGCCCAACCAGAGTGTACAATGTTCTGTCATTCATTCATTCATTGTATAAAATTCAGTAGACAGAATAATAGACTTCTTATACAGCATTAACCTGCTATTATAGGATATGTAGATACCTAAATCATTTTCCCAAACTGCTGCAGCTGATTGGCAGAGGTCTCTTCCACTTCAAAAAGCCATAATACAATGGGTGGAATCTTGTGCCCTTCCTCAAGGCGTGTTTGGTGTTGGTGGGGGTATTTAATCGGGTGGGCCATTGGTGGGTGGTGACCCCGATGTCTTGCCGCCTCCACCCTGACTAACTGAGCGGTGGGAAACTTCTGGATGGCCTTCTCGCCCCGATACCGATTGAGGCCCTTAAGTGGACCAATCAGGGTACCATGTAGGGAAAGTTTCCATTAGAATGCTGAAAGAGGAGGGGAAGATATGTTTTGTGGTGGCATTACGTTGGATATGGCAGAAATGGTGGAAGAATGTCCATTGAATGTGAAGGCTGGTGGAGTGAAAGGTAAGATCAAAGGGAACCCTATAAAGGTTCTGGGAGGGAAGGGGTGAGAACAAATCTGCAGGAAATGGAACAGGTGCAGTCAAGGGCCCTGTCAACCTTGGTGGAGGGGGTTCCTCAGTTCAAGAAAAAGGAATGTCCACTTAAGGGCTTCACCCACTGCTGGTATTAACCCCACCCTGTGAACACTCTCCCACCATCCCTCACCTCTGTGTGGTATCCAGCGATGATTGTGGGCCTTGGGTGGGTGTTGTACCGGTAGCAGCCACTGGATTCCGCCTCCCCACCACCCCCCCACCCCCACCCCCACCCCCACCCCCTCCATGGTGCTGTCGTTCAATGTATCTACAGGCCTCTGACTGACCAGCAGCTCTCAGCAGCGGGGCTTTCATCCCTGGGTCCTTGATCCTGGAGGAAAGTCCACCACTGGCCTGTCAAGTGCCTGAATGGAAAAAATGCAGCAGGCCTTCCTGAAATGAGGTGATGTGGGGCTCTTGCCAGCTTCCCAGCCAATGGCTGAGAAGCCCATTGCCTCCACAAGGCTCTGCTCAATATTGTCCCCAGTGATTTTCATGTAGCCATCCCCTTCTAAAGGCAGTATTTCTTGAATAAGAGCAGAAAATCTTAGGAATACTTGGCAGGTCTGGCAGCATCACCTGAAGAAAGAAACAGAGTTAACATTTCAGGTCAATGACCACTTGTCATAACTGGATAAATGTAGAGATGTACCAGGTTTTAAGCAAATAGAGGGGCAGGGAAATGAGGGAAGGAAAGAACAAAAGGGAAGGTCTGTGATAGGGTTGATGGCAGGAGAGATTGAATGGCAAAAGGGATAGTATTGGAACAAGTAAGGAAACAAAAGATGGGTCTTGAGGAGGTATAAATGGCAACAGCAAAACTATTACCAGCAACTGCTGTCTGAGAAAATGGGAGCAGAGGTTACAATCTAAAATTGTTGAACCCAGTGTTGAGTCTGGAAGGTTGTATAATGCCTAATGAAAAGCTGATGCTGTTCCTCGACCTTCTATTCATTGGAAAAGTGTAGGAGGCCAAGGACAGAAGGATCAGAGCGTAAGAGGGGTTATGTGTGCAGAGTGAACAGAGGTGTTCAGCAAAGCAGTCACCAAATCTGTGTTTGGTTTCTCCAGTGTAGAGGAAACCATATCGTGAGCAGCAAATACAATATACCAAATTGAAAGAAGTATAAATAAATTTCTGTTTCACCTGGAAGGAATATTTGATGAGGTGGAGGGGAAGGGTGGGAGTGGAAGAACGAGTGCTGCACTTGTGCGAGAAGATGCAGTGGGAAGGTAAGGTGTTGAGGGGCATTGAAGAGCAGGTCAGGATGCCATGGAGGGAATGTTTCCGTTAAAATACTAAAAGGAGAGTGGAAGATATGTTTTGTAGTGGCATCACAGTGGAGATAGTGGAAATTGCAGAAGATGGTCCATTAAATGTGAAGGCTGATGGGGTGGAAGGTAAGGTCAAAGGGAACCCTATAATGGTTCTGGAATGGAGGGGAAGGAGTGAGAACAAATCTGGGGGTAATGGAATGGGTGCAGTCAAGGACCCTATCAACCTCAGTGGAAGGGTTTCCTCAATTGAAGAAATAGGAAGCAAGGTGGAAGGAGTGGGAATCAAGATAGCTGTGGGGATCAGTGGGCTTATAGTAGATATTTTTTGATGGTCTATCCCTAGAAATTGAGACAGAAAAATCAAGGAAGGTAAAGGAAAATTCAGAGATAGGCCATGTGAAGGCGAGAGAGGGCTGGAAATTGAAAGCAAAGTTAATTAAATTCTCCAGTTTGGGGCAAGAGCAGGAAATGGCAATGATACAGTCATCAATGAAATGAAACTGGACAGGCCACCGGGCATCGACCTAGGCACAGGAAACAACAACAGGAAACTCAGCCCTGTCAACCCTGCAATGTCCTCCTTGCTAACATCTGGGGGCCAATGCCAAAATTGGGCGAGCTATCTCACAGACTAGTCAAGCAACAGCCTGACAGTCATCCTCACGGAATCATATCTTACAGATAATGTCTCAGACACCATCATCACCGTCCCTGGGTATGTCCTGTCCCACTGACAGGACAGGCCCAGCAGAGGTGATAGCACAGTGGTATGCAGCTGGGAGGGAGTTGCTCTGGGACTCCTCAACATCGGCTTTGGACCCCATGAGGTCTCATGGCATCAGGTCAAACATGGGCAAGGAAACCTCTTGCTGATTACCACGTACCACCCTCCCCCAGCTGATGAATCAGTGCTCCTCCATGTTCAACACCACTTGGAGGAAGCACTGAGGGTGGCATGGGCACAGAATGTACTCTGGGTGGGGGACTTCAATGTCCATCATCAAGAGTGGCTTGGTAGCACCACTGCTGACCAAGCTGGCCGAGCCCTAAATGACATAGCTGCTAGACTGGGTCTGCAGCAGGTGGTGAGGGAACCAACAAGAGCGAAAAACATACTTGACCTCATCCTCACCAACCTGCCTACTGCAGATGCATCTGTCCATGACAGTAGCAGTAGAATTGACCACTGCACAGTCGTTGTGGAGACGAAGTCCTGCCTTCACAATGAGGATACCCTCCATCGTGTTGTGTGACACGATCACCGTACTAAATGGAATAGATTTCGAACGGATCTCGCAACTCAAGGCTGGGAGCCATGTGGCCATCAGCAGCAGCAGAATTGTACTCGAACACAATCTGTAAACTCATGGCCCGGCATATCCTCCACTCTACCATTACCATCAAGTCAGGGGATCAACACTGGTTCAATGAAGAGTGCAGGAGGATATGCCAGGAGCCAGCACCAGGCATACCTAAAAATGAGGTATCAACCTGGTGAAGCTATAACACAAGACTATGTGCATGCTAAACAACATAAGCAGCAAGTGAGAGACAGAGCTAAGAGACCCCATAACCAATGGATCAGATCGATGCTCTGCAGTCCTACCACATTCAGTCGTGAATGGTGATGAACAATTAAACAACTTACTGGAGGAAGAGGCCACACAAATATCCTCATCCTCAATGTTGGGGGAGCCCAGTGCAAAAGATAAGGCTGAAGCATTTGCTACAATCTTCAGCCAGAAGTGCCGAGTGGATGATCCATCTCGGTCTCCTCTGGAGGGCCCCAGTATCACAGATGCCAGTCTTCAGCCAATTCGATTCATTCCATGTGATATCAAGAAATGGCTGAAGGCACTGGATAATGCAAAGCCACGGGCCCTGACAATATTCTGGCAATAGTACTGAAGACTTGTGCTCCAGTACATGCTGTGCCAATAGCCAAGCTGTTCCAGTACAGCTACAACACTGGCATCTACCCGGCTATGTAGAAAATTGCCCAGGTATGTCCTGTACACAAAAAGCAGGACAGATCCAACCCTGCCAATTACAGCCCCATCAGTCTACTCTCGATCATCAGTAAAGTAATGGAAGGAGTCATCAACAATGCTATCAAGCGGCACTTGCTTAGCAATAACCTGCTCACTGATGCCCAGTTTGGGTTCCGCCAGGGCCAATCAGTTCCTGACCTCATTACAGCCTTGGTTAAAACATGGACAAAAGAGCTGAAATCCCCAGGGGAGGTGAGAGTGACTGCCCTTGACATCAAGGCTGCATTTGACTGAGTGTGGCATCAAGAAACCCTAGCAAAACTGGAGTCAATGGGAATCAGCGGGAAAACTGTCCACTGGTTGGAGTCATACCTAGTACAAAGGAAGATGGTTGTGGTTGTTGGAGGTCAGTCTTCTCAGCTCCAGGACTTCACTTCAGGAGTTCCTCAGGGTAGTGTCCTCGGCCCAACCATCTTCAGCTGCTTCATCAATGAACTTCCTTCCATCATAAAATCAGTAGTGGGGATGTTTGCTGATGATTGCACAATGTTCAGCACCATTCGCAACTCCTCAGATACTGAAGCAGTCCAAGTCCAAATGCAACAAGACCTGGACATTATCCAGCCTTGAGCGGACAAGCAGCAAGTAACATTCGCACCACACGAATGCCAGGCAATGACCATCTCCAATAAGAGAGAATCTAACCATCGCCCCTTGACGTTCAATGGCATTACCATCACTGAATCTCCCACTATCAACTTCCTGGGGGTTACCATTCACCAGAAATTGAACTGGACGAGCCATATAAATATTATGGCTACAAGAGCAGGTCTGAGGCCAGGAATCCTGCGAGGAGTAACTCACTTCCTGACTCCCCAAAGCTTGTCCACCATCTACAAGACACATGTCAGAAGTCTGATGGAATACTCCCCAACTGCCTGGATAAGTGCAGCTCCAATAACACTCAAGAAGCTTGACACCATCTGAGACAAAGCAGCCCGCTTGATTGGCACCCATTCCACAAACATTCCCTCCACCACCAACGCACAGCAACAGCAGTGTGTGCCATCTACAAGATGCACTGCAGGAATTCACCAAGGATCCTTAAACAGCACCTTCTAAACCCACAACCACTACCATCTAGAAGGACAAGGGCAGCAGATAGGTGGGAACACCACCACCTTGAAATTCCCCTCCAAGTCACTCACCATCCTGCCTTGGAAATACATTGCCATTCCTTCATTGTCGTTGGGTCAAAATCCTGGAATTTCCTTCCTAATATCACTGTGGATGTACCTACACTACATAGACTGCAGCGGTTCAAGAAGGCAGCTCACCACCATCTTCTCAAGGGCAACTAGGGATGGGCAATAAATGCTGGCCCAGCCAGCGAAGCACACATCCTGTGAATAAATTTTAATAAAGTACCTGAAATTAGGCGATGAGAGGAGTAGGCCTGGAACAAAGAATGCTTCAGCTATCCCACCAAAAGACAGGCATATCTAGAACCCACACAGGCTCCCAGAACAACACCTATTATTTGGAGGAAGTGAGTGGAGAGGTTTTTCAATGTGAGAACAAGTTCAGCCAGGCAGAAGGTGGTGGTGATATGTGAGCACTGGTTGGGCCTCCATTCAAGGTAGGAGCAGTTGGCCACCAAGCAGTAGAAGTGGTCATTTGGCCAGGGCGCTAAAATATATCCATATATCTAGGGAGTATACGAATTATAATACCTGCCTTCTGGTACATCGGTGTACATTTCTCTATCATTTCTCATCTGACTCCCACACTCAAACATGCCCTTTACAGCCAGGCGTTATCTCTGCATTCAAACCCCAATTGCAACTATGGATCTGGAAGTGAACATGAACTGCAGGAAAGGCTGGTATTTCTAACATAGCATGGAAGATAAGAGGCAAAGTTCACATACTGTAAATCATTCTGTCAACCATATAAACTGTCATTGTTTTATTGAACATTGTAGAAAGGCATTGACTCACAATTTTATGTTCTAAAAGGGACAGTCATTTAAGGTAATTAGTCACCGTGCATCAACCATACACTTGCCATACGTTCATGCATCTGTGCCAAGTTTTTTAATTGATTACAATTAGTAGTGCACCAGGTTGGCGTACATACCAAATAAATCTCTGCTGCATCAACAAAAACAAGGAATCAAGGAATGCTTGAGCTGTGAAGGGTGAGATTTGTAATTCAAATACCCAAGCACTCGAATTAATGAATGAAATTTCAGTGGGCGGCATCGTCTCAGATTTGCACTAAGTGCAGTAGCGGGCGTGTAAAAGGCCTTTTTGCCCACCAGCTGCAATGGCTGCTTTCCAAGCTGTATCGTCCCAAACCCGCCACATTAGTTATGTATTCCTGGGAAACACACTGTTTCCATGGCAGGCAGGCTCTCATTGCCCCGCCACCTTGCTACTTCATCACGCCAGGCGCTATATTTAAAGTCCAGCTGCGCGCACACCTCTCAGTGCTTCCAGTCCAGGTCTACTACAGGGAAGATGTCCGCAAAAGGCAAAAAGACTGCAGGTCCCAGGTATAATGACGCATTATTGGAACGCCTTTTGGACATAATGGAGGCCCGCCGGGACATCCTCTATCCCTGCTCTGGCTGCAGGATGGGCGTTGGTGTGACCAACCAGGCTTGAGAGGCGGTGGCAGTGGTGGCCAGTGCCAATGTCCTTCAAAAGAGGACAGCTACCCAAAGCAGGGATTACAATCTGGTGTGCAAGAGGATGAATGATCTCATCTGTTTCGCCAGGGTAAGTCATTCTTCTCATCACTCTCAACTCATCACACATCCATAGGGCCCCCACTCACTGCCAGTTCAAGGAACATCACACGCACCTTCATTGTCCTCATCCCATCCATGGGACCACTCAACTCCAACACATGCCAGGCATACTTATTATTTGGCCTTGCATGTATCCTGCTTACACTCTCTCCATCTCTATTCATGCAGAACAAGCTGGCACACAACAAGAGGGAGAAGCTGCAGACCGGCAGAGGAATGCCTGAAATCAAGGTCCTCACAGACTTTGAAAACAGAGCCATCCACCTGGCCAGCGAGGATCTGGTCCATTACTGGTGCTGACGGCGAGGTCGGCACTGCTCTACCAAGTGAGGATCCAGCAGTGCAACATCCATCAGACAATCATGCTGTGAGTGCTGTGTCCTGTTTCACAGGCCACTGCCATGTGCTAGTTATCTCCCATTGCTTCCGCAGGCAGATCTGGGAAACAGCCAACGGCGTCCATGACCCAGGGCCTTCAATCAAGCCCCAAAGAAACCTCTGAGGTACCTGGAGGTACCGTCCTTGAAGTCTCGTCACAGTGCTCACCCACATCCTCCACCAGCGCAGAGACACACACTTGGTGGGACCTAGCTTTAGAATAGCCTCGGGTTCACAATCTGGTGAACACATCACACTGTCTGATCCACAGCAGGCAGCAGCAGGGACTTCCCAGGTCCACGGCACTCGGAGGACTGCTGGAGGCCAGAAATCTGCTGAGTCTGAGTCAGATAAGGAGCCTCTGGACTCAGTCATGCCGCAGTTGCTGGAGCTGCAAAGGCAAGCTTGGGAACATCAGGAAGGGGTATCTGTTGCTCTCCTCAGATTGCAAGGCACGATGGAGGACTCTGTCCGCCTTCAGGCTGAGGTGGTAGTGCCAGCATGCCAATGTACCGTGGTCAACACTGGTAAGATGGCAGCTGCCATGGAGACTCGATCCAAGACGTCAGTCCTGCACTGCTGCGCGGGCTTAACTCCATCGCTGATGCCATAGTTGGCCTCCAACAGTGTGTACATGAGAGGGGTGCAGAGCATCTCAATCTCAGTTCAGCTACCCCTTCTCCTCAAGGAGTCAGCCAAGAGCCCATCGGCACCCATAGGGAGCAGGTTCAGCAGGTGCACACTCTGGGGGCATCCATCCAGGTGACTCTGGAGCGTCCGGCCCATTTGAATCCCCTCTTTCTGTGACCTCACCAGCTCCAGCTCCACAGGCCTAGGAGAGTGCCGCTGCCACACAGCAGGACCCAAAAGCAGGCCAGTGCCCTCCAGATCTCTACCCTCCAGAGGACACCCGCGAAGGACATCACAGACAGGGTGTAGCAGTCAGTAACTCTTTTCGAGTCAAAACAATTAACTAAATTAACAATAACAAGGGATAAATCAAGCACAGCCCCTAATTCAGGTCAGCTGTAAAACCAAGGACAAAGTTTAAAGGAAACTTACAAACATTAAACCAAAATGTGATTAAAGGGGTCAACAAAACACCCCAGTCCCCGCAGCGCCCACCGGGCACGGAAGGCCTCGATGGTGCCGGCAAACACCGCGTGCTCCCTCTCCAGGGACACCCGACCGCGAACGTAGCCGCGGAAGAGGGACAAACAATCGGGCGGGACTCCCCCCTCGATCGCCCGCTGCCTGGACCTGTTAATGGCCAACCTGGCCAGGCCCAGGAGCACGTTCACGAGGAGGTCCTCCTCCTTCCCGACCCCCTTCCGCACCGGGTGTCCGTAGATCAGGAGCGTGGGACTGAAGTGCAAACAAAACAGCAACAGAAGGTTTTTTAAATAACTAAAAAGGGAGTGCAGCCTATAACACCCTACATAAACGTGGTCCACGGATTCCACAAGACCGCAAAAAGAGCAGGTGTCTTGGGAGTCCGTGAACCTACACATTCTACGGTTGTATGGGACTGCTGCATGCAACACCCTCCTACCCAGGTCCCCGATAGAAAGCGGGAGAACTCCTCCGTAGAGGGCCTCCCATCGGGGGCCTCCGCTGCCGGACGGCAACAAGGCACGCCAGGGCGTGTCCGGGCGGCGGACGAGGGCGAGAAAATGGAAGGTGTGCAGCAGCCGTCCGTACAGAAAACCCCTACGCGCCGTGCCAAATGGCACGGAGGGCATGTCCCCGACGCGGCTCATATTATTGCGGGGCACCGGCACCCGAGGGAGGGTTCGGGGCTTGGGGCCAATGTGGAATTCCGTCCGAACAGGGGAACGTTCAGACGGAAGACCACCGCGCACCTGGGCCACCTCGAGACCTAAAATGACTTCGGGTCCGAGCACGACCGTCCTTAGGTCTTGGATGGCATCGGCTGCGACCTGGACACTCACTGACGCGCGACACGCCAACTCCTGCGGGAGCATCCAGCTCAGTCCTCCGCCACCCAGCACGTCCCCAATCCTGGTCACCCCGGCAGCCACAGCCATCCTCTCCGCCAGCCACTGAAAGGGACGGAGGGGCGTGTAGCAGTCAGTATGCTGCCTCCACATGCGCTATAGTGAATAGCGTTCACTATTGTCAATAAACTCCCAGGAATGTCTCCCTGCCTATGGTTCCTTGTTCTGATGAGCAACGTCCTTATCACTCAGATGTGAAACCTTTCTGCACAAGGTAAAGGCAGGTGTCTCAATCCAGGGCCTCTTCCCTGTGCCTTGAGCAGCCTTCAGACCGAAGTGATGGTCCAGCATCACACTCCCTGGACACATTACTGATGCCTGCACCTCGGCAGTGCTTGTCATTGCTGCCAGAATGTAGTGGCAGGTGGCACAGAGTTCTCTCATTCTCTCTGTGTGCTCTCAGCGTCTTTAAGGTGGGGCTGGCCCCCAGCTCTTCAGCATCTGTGACCAGTGATGCTGTGCTTCCTGAAGGGCTCAGGTGCTGAAGGCAGACAAAGAATCAGATGCTTTTAAAGTTTCATGGCTGCATCTCTGTGATATGACCCTGATCACAGAGCGCAAGTGAGCTACCCCTGGCCAGGAAGGAGTCAGACATTCTCAGAGGCAATGTGAAGATCTATGGAGTGACCTCACTGCATATCATCATCATTCTTTTGCAATCGAGCGACTATTAGGACCTCCACTGCGTCTCCATGACTGAGGGTATGTGTGTTGCCATAAGCCAGGCTGGAGCCAAACATTCATAGATGCAATGTGAGGATCAATGGGGTCACCTCACTTCATGTCGTCATCATCGTCTACAAATCTAGCAGCTATGAGGGCCTCCCAAGTGCGCCTGCCTCGTCTAGCCAGTACGTTGACCTCATCCCCATCATCGTCACCCTTGAGAACCTCCTCATTCTCATCCCTGTTGGTGTCCTCCTCATCGGAGGAGACCTCCAGCTCCTCTTTAGCCAGCCCCTTTCCCCGTTGCAGCGCCAGGTTGTACAGGTGCACATGACGATGATGCGTGACACCCTCTGTGGACCCCACCAGACCGGCCCAGGCACCAGAACCTCATTTTCAGCATCCTGATGATTTGCTCCACCAAGCTGTGAGTTGCAGCATGAGCCTCGTTGTATTTTCGCTGTGCTGCAGCCTGAGGCCACTGCACAGGTGTCATCAGCCACATCCTCTGCAGGTAGCCCTTGTCCCCAAGGAGCCATCCCTGCAACTTCTGTGGACCTTGGAAGCCTTCAGGGATCTGTGACTGACTGAGAATTTAAGAATCGTACACACTCCCTGGGCTCGCAGGGGCTCTGACCCAAATTTTTAATTCCTCTCTGGCCACGGGGGAGGTGCCAGAGGACTGGAGAACAGCTAATGTGGTTCTGCTATTTAAGAAGGGTTGTAGAGAGAAGCCATGGAACTACAGGCCAGTGAGTCTCACGTCAGTGGTAGGGAAACTATTGGAGAAAATTCTGAAGGAGAGTATCTACCTTCACTTGGAGAGCCAAGGTTTTATCAGAGATAGTCAGCATGGCTTTGTCAGAGGGAGGTCATGCCTAACAAATTTGATTGAATTTTTTGAGGAGGTGACCAGGTGTGTAGATGAGGGTAGTGCAGTTGATGTAGTTTATATGGATTTCAGCAAAGCCTTTGACAAGGTCCCACATGGGAGACTTATAAAGAAGGCAAAGGCACATGGGATACAGGGTAATTTGATAAGGTGGATTCAAAATTGGCTTAGTTGTAGGAGGCAGAGGGTGATGACAGAAAGATGCTTTAGTGACTGGAAGCCGGAGTCCAGTGGCGTACCACAGGGATCTGTGCTCGGTTCCCTATTATTTGTCATTTATATAAACGACATAAATGACTATGTGGGGAGTAGGGATAGTAAGTTTGCGGATGACACAAAGATTGGCTGGGTGGTTAACAGTGAGGTTGAGTGTCTTGGGCTACAGGAAGTTATAGATGGGATGGTCAAATGGGCAGATAAGTGGCAGATGGAATTTAACCCTGAAAAGTGTGAGGTGATACTCTTTGGAAGGAGTAATTTGACAAGGAAATATTCAATTATCAACATGACACTAGGAAGTTCTGAGGAACAAAGGGACCTTGGCGTGTGTGTCCATAGATCTCTGAAGGCAGAGGGGCATGTTAGTGGGGTGGTGAAAAAGGCATATGGGACACTTGCCTTTATCAATCGAGGCATAGATTACAAAAGTAGGGAGGTCATATTGGAGTTGTATAGAACCTTGGTGAGGCCACAGCTGGAGTACTGTGTGCAGTTCTGGTCGCCACATTATAGGAAGGATGTGATTGCACTGGAGGGGGTGCAGAGGAGATTCACCAGGATGTTGCCTGGGATGAAACAGTTAAGTTATGAAGAGAGGTTGGATAGACTTGGGTTGTTTTCGTTGGAGCAGAGAAGACTGAGGGGCGACCTGATCGAGGTGTACAAGATTATGAGGGCATGGGCAGGGTGGATAAGGAGCAGCTGTTCCCCATAGTTGAAGGGTCAGTTACAAGATGAGGGGCAGGAGGTTTAGGGGGGATGTGAGGAAAAACTATTTTACCCAGAGGGTGGTGACGGTCTGGAATGTGCTGCCTGGGAGGGTGGTGGAGGCGGGTTGCCTCACATCCTTTAAAAAGTACCTGGATGAGCACTTGGCACGTCATAACATTCAAGGCTATGGGCCAAGTGCTGGTAAATGGGATTAGGTTGGTAGGTCAGGTGCTTCTCACGTGTCGGTGCAGACTCGATGGGCCTCTTCTGCACTCTGTGATTCTGTGATTTTGTGAACAGTGATCAGACCTGCAGGATGCATTTGTGGTGGTCGCACACCAGCTGCACATTCAGTGAATGGAAGCCCTGCGGTTGACATTATTGGCCGCTTGTTGCAACAGAGATCTGAGCGCCACATAAGTGCAGTTGATGGCACCCTGCACTTGTGGGAAATCTGAGACCTGGGCAAATCCCATCTTGCACCCTGGCTGTCCTGGTCCTGGGCAAAATTCACAAAGTTGTGTGCCCTCGTGAAGATGGCATCTGTGACCTCATGGATGCATTTGTGAGTGGAGGCTTTGATATCCCACAGAGGTCACTTGTCCATCCCCGAAAGGAGCCACTGTCACCTTTACGGCCACAGGCAGTGGATGCCCTCTATGTCGCCGTGGCGCCAAATCCTGCAGTAGCTGGCAGATGTGATCGGCCAGTTGCCTAGACATGCACAGCCTTCGGCGACACTGGTTCTTGGTCATCTGCAGGAATGAAAGGCAGCATCTGGGTCTAGCTAGGCACCAACCAGCGACAGCTCGCTGTGGCGAGTGCTGGAGTCCCAGCTGCCCCTTCTTCCAGAGGGTGGCGCTCCTCCCTCTGCGCAGCCAGGTGCCTCAGGCACTCTCTTCTTTGTTATCTTCGCTCTCTGTACACCTTGGGGCATACAGGTAGGTCACCAGGCTCCATGATCCTGATGTACTCCTCCTGCAGGATGAAAGAGAGAGATGTGTGGGTTAGCATGGGTGTACTAGGAACCTCTCTTGTGTATGTCTGAAGGCTCCTTAATGCATCCTAGAAAGTGCTGGCCGCCACTTGGCGACAAGAGATTAGTGCACTGCATGGCTGCCTGAAACACCACCCACCTCCTTCCCTCTCCACCCAACCAATTGGCGGCAGCTTTGTCCATTGGACTGCATGCTGTGCTCTCAGCTCAGGCACAGGCATTCTCCTAAACTAAGGCTTGCACTGTTAGCTTGAGCCATGGGGAAGACTGGTCCAAACTGGGATGATGACATTGCAAGGTGCTGTGAGCACCTCCACCAGTGACTGCTCCATGGCCAGCTTTAGTAAGGAGATTGTACAATGTTCCCAGTTGTCCAACTGTTCTACAGGCCACTAAAACACTCATTATTTTGCAGCCGGTGCCTGAGGGGTGAAAAGCTCTAGAGCACTTAGTGGCACTTTGGTGCCTCTGCGTTGCTTGAGTGGGCAGAGAAGCTAGAGGCCCAACTCCATTCAAATCACGGTGGCTGCGCCTGAACTGTCTCAGCTGCACAGCAATGGTCGTTTTATACAAGGTGTCGCAACTGCATGGCCACTTCCCTCAGCAACACCACCCCCACAACACATGTGCTTGTGTGCTACCTTCAGCCGCAGGGCAGCCCTTGCCCCTCCCCAGCAATGCACCTCAAGCTTGAAGTCCAACTGGTGACCTGGGCGAGCGCTCCGCAATGTTACAGTGTACTCACCTCCAAGTTCCCCTCAAAGTGCAGCCCACCCAGTGCAGACCTTTTATGTGCTGTTGTGAAACATGTTGGCGTGCAATCAGGTCAACGTGGGCAGACAATCCAGCAGAGTCGGGGGGGAGTGGGTTGGGTGGGGGGGGGGGGGTGGCGCGGTGGTGGGAGGCGGTGGGGGGGGGCGGGGGTTGTTGGGGTGGGGGGGTGGGCAGTGACGATTCCAGGAGGCTGGGCTTATAATGATATACAGATGTATTACAATGAGGTTCCCAATGTCCGATGGCAGGAAACGCGGGCCCGCCATTGGTGGGCAGAGCAGACGATCACAAACTGGTTTCACGACATCATGAAACTGATTTTTGGCGTTCTCGCCATAATGTCCACTCACGACACCGAACACACCCGTTACCCACAGGCACGGAAAATTTCAGCCAGCGGAAAGTATTTTCCTCAATTTTGACAATGATACAGGGTACATTAGTGGGGTGATTATGTCACTGGACTACTAATACAGAGAGTGGGAGTTTAAATCACACAATGGCATTTTGAGAATTTGAATTCAGTTTAAGATGTCTACAAGGCCGCTGAGCTTCCATTGAGATTACTTCAAGTGTCTGTGGCGGGTGACTTCTTTTAGCTCTGGGTCTTGAGGGCTCAGCTTGATTGCAACATCTTGGCATGGGCCGACTGCAGTCTGACTCAGCTTGTATGGCACTGACAAGGGCACTGCCAGAGTGGTTGGTAGGGGAACAGGCATGCTCTAATCCTGAGAGAGGACAGCAGATGCCTATCCCATGACATCAAGGACTCTCTTCTGGGGCTGCACCTCCACAAGCTGACTGCTTTGCATGAAAACAGAGTGATGAAATGACCTGATATTCTGGAAACTTCCGTCAATGCTTAGCCAAGACCCAAGATGGCAGTCATCTGAGTTACCATGAAAGCTCATCAGAATCTCCATCGTGGTTGGCTCAATTTCAGTGTTTATAAAGCTGACCACTTACAACATGCCTGACAGAAGAGTCTCAATGCTTTGCAAGAAGCCCCAACACAAGTTGAAGCTGGACTTCCCTATGCTCTCAGATATACTGAAGCTTGAAGTCAGCTGTGCACCTAGCATTTTCTATGTATAACCATCAGTCTTCTTCAATAATCTGAGCCCATGAGGAGGGGTAGATGGTGACATAGTGGTAATTCCATTGGGCTAATAATCTAGAGGCCCGGGTTAATCCTCTGGGGACATGGGTTCAAATTCCACCACGGCAGTTGGTGGAATTTTAATTCAATGAATTAATAAAAATCTGGAATTGAAAGCTATTCTCAGTGATGTACCATGAAACTATCATTGATTGTCATAAAAACCCATCAGGTTTACTCATGTCCTTTAGGGAAGGAAATCTGCCATCCTTTCCTGGTCTGGCCTAGATATAACTGCAGACCCACAGCAGTGTGGTTGATTCTTAACTGCCTTCTTAAATGGCAAGCAACTTGATTCAGAGTAGGCACAAATGGGTCATTTTCAGGTTGGCAAGATGTAACGACTGGAGTGCCACAGGGATCTGCGCTGAGGCCTCAACTATTTACAATCTATATCAATTACTTGGATGAAAGAACCAAGTGTATGGTTGCGAAATTTGCTGATGACACAAAGATAGGAGGGAGAGTAGTTGTGCAGAGGACATAAGGAGCCTGCAAAGGACTATAGATACGTTAAGTGAGTGGGCAAAAATTTGGCAGATGGAGTATATAATGCTGGAAAATGTGAACCACTCCACTTTGGCAGGAAGAATAGAAGAGCAGAATATTATTTAAATGGAGAGAGATTGCAGGACCCTGAGGTACAGAGGGATCTGGGTGTCCGGATACATGAATTACAAAAAGTTAGTATGCAGGCACAGCAAGTGACAGGAAGGTAAATGAAATGTTGTTATTTATTGCAAGGGGAATGGAATATAAAAGTAGGCAAGTTTTGCCACAGTTGTTCATGGCATTGGTGAGAACACATCTGGAGTATTGTGTACAGTTTTGGTCTCCTTATTTAAGAAAGGATATAATTGCATTAGAAGAAGGTCAGAGAAGGTTCACTTGACCAGTTCCTGGGATGAAGGGGTTATCTTACAAGGAAAGGTTGGACAGGTTGGGCCTGTATCCATTAGATTTTAGAAGAATGAGAGGTGATCTTATCAAAACATTTAAGATCCTGAGGGTGGATGCTGAAAGGATGTTTCCTCTTGTGGGACAGGCTAGAATTAGGGGACACGATTCAAAAATAAGAGATCTCCCATTTAAGATGGAGATGAGGAGAAATATTTTCTTTCAGAGGGCCATGAGTCTGTGAAACTCTCTTCCCCATAGACTGGTGGAGGCAGGGTCGTTGAATATTTTTAAGGCAGATATAGATAGATTCATGACTAACAAGGGAGTCAAAGGATATTGAGGGTAGCCAGGAAAGTGGAATTGCGGGCACAATCTGATCAGCCATCATCTTATCGAATGGTGGAGCAGGCTTGTGGTGCTGAAGGACCAGCCCTGCTCCTAATTCATAGGTTTATATGTTAGTGTTTAAGGGCAATTAGGAATGGGCAACAAATGTTGGCCTTGTCAGTGGCACCCAAATCCCATGAAAGAATTTTTAAAAAATGTCTGCATCTGTGTCCTCCACAACAAACCTAATCTGTGATTTTACCCCCCAGTGAGCTGGCACTTGTTGAACCCTATCTCCCTACCTTAGCTCCAGCATACTTGTCCCCTGTGATTCACTATCTGAAGACCCATAATATTGACCTTTAAAACTATGCATGCACCAACCTCTGTGCTGGTGCTTTCTAGGGACAAATTGAGTGATCCTGCATCTTCAGAAAGGCTGCTTTCTTCTTCCTGAAATGGCTTAGGGACTTCATCATTATTTGCACCTTAGTGTAAAGTGAGGACAGGGAGTGATGAATGAATGCCGAAATCAGTTTGTCATGCAGAATGTGTAGGATGAGATTGATGCAGGGTGAAAAGGGAAAAAGAAGATAAGGTTTGAAGAAACCCTACATACTGTTTCCTCCATCATTGCCACTCACCACGGCCATGACTCACCTCCTTCCTCAAGTGGGGAAAAGAAGTGCATCATTGCATTCACACCTCTAGCTTCCTTAGTCACAGCCTCAAGCCGGTGAAATTCTTCTGCAAGAAAGAAGGAATTATGTCATTGATAGCCATGTGAGCTCTTTCAGGAATATAGCTGTCATGGTCAAAAAGTGCCGGTTGTGTGCAAGATGTGGGGCAGTGAAGGTTCAAAATTCCTGAAAGTAAGAGGTGCAGAGTGGATGATTAGAGGAAGAAGAAGATTGAAGGAAGTGTGGTGCAAGAGAACAAAGAGAAGCGCTGAGGGGAACGTAGTGAGCGGTGAGATTTCAGGTGTCTGTAGGTGTGGGAGAGAATTTCGGAGGTAAAAAGTAGCTTGATGACTCTGCTGAGCTCATTAAACTTTTTTCAGCATTGCAGCTTATCCTGAGAGCCAAATACTTTGCATCAATCTCTTCAAAGATCTCTCCCCACTGGTGGCCTAGACATTGCTTGGCACGTTGTCTCCCCCCAACCATTCCCTCCCTCACACCGAGAAGATCAGCCTCTTCTGGTCCACATGGAGCAGGGCCTCCAAAGCAACAAGGAGAACCTAGGGGACCAAACCCTTGCAGCCATTTTCCTCCTTAGGAATTCTCCTGTCCGCAGTCAGAGCACATCACCCTTTTAAGAAGTGCAGACTACCTTTAAGTGGTAAAGAGACCTCTAACTTTTCAACTACCCAAATAGACATGCAATCAATAAGCAGCACAGTGGCCCTGGCTGCGTGCCTGTCTCGGTATAGTCAGCTACCTGCACCAATTTCATATGGTCCATGTTGCATGTGCGTCCTGCCACTTGTCAGCTTGTTTTCAGGCATAATCAAATTTTTGTGGTATTTGTGTTTGAGCTTTTCGGATCAGATCATGTGATTAGTTAGTTAGACCAGTGATACGTGTTATTTAATTCTAGCACTCAGGTGCGCTGTCTCTTTGCCCAGACACTAATGTCATTTATCATACAACTGTACCATCCAGAGTGCCTTGTTGTTTATATTCTTCATGCAGAACTGTAAAAGCAAAAGCCTTTTTGCCTCCTTAGAGATACAGTAGCCGTTTTAAGGTTGTATCTTTCTTTAAAATTTCCATTTTAAACAAAGAAAATGTTTAAAAGAAAGTAATGAAATACAGACTAAAATCCTCATTTTTGCCATAGTCAAGGTCAGTGCTTTTATGTGCATTAAACTTTTGTACTGCCTCCTCTAATTTTTTGGAAGTTAATACCCTCTCTATTAATAAAATTACTACACCATAGCATAGTATGTCCACTAGTTCTAACACTCCCCACATAATACAAAAAAAATGTTGGATGTCTAGAAGTGGATTATTGGTATTAATCCAATCTCTAAAATATCAGCTGAATCATTCATCTTTAGCTTTGCATTTACAGGTTGCAAATAGTTGTTTGGTAGTACAGAGCTTGAGTATTGATGAAAAAAAGAGACATGCTATCAAGGCTTTTCGTCATGCACTTATCTCACAGAAGGAAAAAACAGTAAAAACTGGGAAATAAGAATACTGGTCCGAACTGGTCTTGTATACTTTAAAATGGAACACCAGTAAAAACTGGGAAATAAGAGTTCTGGTCCAAACTGTTTTTTCCTTCTGGCAGGGCAGCTCGCAAGATAAACAGCAATGGGAGCAACAATTTATATTGCATGAGAAGAGAATGTTGATTAGTTGGCAAGTGAACTTTGATTTGTAGAGGCATTGCCATGGAGAACATTACGCATGCTAGTAGCTACATATATTTACACACAGGCCCTGTCCTTTGCAGACAGAAAGAGCATGTACACGCATTAAGCCTTTTCCAATTAAACAAAAGCTTGAGTACAGCTTTTCCTGATTCATTGCCCCAAGGCAATGCCTTGATCAATCAGAGTCAACCTGCCTGGTTTGAATTTGAACAAAAGTTTGGCAATTAACTGTTCTCTGTTGCATTCTCCTTGACAACACTTCTATCAATCAAAGCCCACTTGCCAACCAATCAGCACTCTCTTCTCATGCAGTATCAATTGTTGTTCACTTTATTGTTGGTTTATCTTGCGAGCTGTCCTGATGAATGCAAGACGAAAATCTTCTATAGCATATTTTTGTTTAGCAATACTCAAATTCAAAATATCTCAGAAAAATATTGAGTTAGTGTGGAAATTTCTATTACTGATATTAGCAGAAAAACACTTGATGCAATCATCTCAGCTTCTTCTCCCCACTACCTTATTGAAGGTGTTCATCCATTTAACATAATAAGTTAAACAGCAGACAGAGGGATGTTCGAAAAATGTAGCCGTGCATACAACTTACCAAAGCAATTTCTAGGCTTTGTTGCAATGACAGGAAACTGTGACTGAGTGAGATCTACTTACAGCTGCACCAGCTAACCACAGATATATTGAACTGTTTAAAGAAGATCTGTTTTAAAAAAAAAACAGGAAAAGACACTGATCAAACATTGGCTGCTATGAGTCACCTGATGTCTGATTCTGTAAGTTGACCACTTCTCTGGAAAGTTTCTCTATGAATTGCACTGCTATTACATGGAGTTTCACACCGGGGTTGGGGAGAGTGTGGGGGTTTGTGGAAGGAGGGTTGTGTCAAGGTTATACCTGGTTCTTGAGCAAAAAAACCATTGTTCAGGGGACCACTTTTGGGTTGCCCGTGTCCAATATTCCCTGTATATGCATCGACTGCCAGGCTGAAGCTGGTAACTTCTGATTGCCCGGGATGCCTGCCTGAAACTGGAACTAAGCACCTTTAATATGCAAATCGGTGTCCAATACTTGCTGTAAGACCCTGTTCCAAATATGCCTTCCATTGGAGGAGCTGGTCTGGGTGTACAACTAGAGGTTGTCCCTAAAATGATAAGTGAACTTTTTCATACTTTTTTTTCCTGTGGAGGCAAGTGGAACAGGATTCTATTTCCTGATTTGTACCTCCCTAATTCCCCCATCCCTCACTGCCTGCTTATCTCTCGACTATAGGATCTACCCGCAGGTAAGATTAACTGCCCTTGACATCAACCAAGTGTGGCATCAAGTAGCCCTAGTAAAACTGAAGTCAGTAATGATCAGTGGAACATTTTTCCTATGGCTGGAGTTATACATAATACAATGGTATATAGATATGGTTGCTGGAGGCCAATTATTTCACCCCCAGGACACCGCTGCAGGAATTTCTGCTTCATCAATGAACTTCCTTCCATCATAAGGTCAGAGGTGGGGCTGTTCACTGATTATTTCATGCTGCTCAGCTCTCTTGGTCATACTTAGAAGTAGAAGCAATCTGTGGCCCCATGCAACAAAACCTGAAAAATATCCAGTCCTGGGCTGATAAATGACAAGTAATATTTATGCCACACAAGTGCCAGGGAATGGCCATCTTCAACAGGTCTCCCCTTTACATTCAATGATGTTAACATTGCCAAATCCCTCAACATTGGGATTCCATGGTCATCATTGTCCAGAAACTCAAATGGACCAGCCACATAATTTTCTGTCTGTTGGACCAGGTCTAATAGTCAATATTCTGCAGTGAGTGGTTCCCAAAGCCTTTCCCTCACCTACAAGATACAGATCAAGAGTGTGATGGAACACTGTTTACTTGCCTGAATGAGAGTAGCTGCAACAACATGCAAGACATTTGACACTATCCAGGACAAAGCAATCCACTTAGTTTGCATCTGATTCACTAACCTAAGCATGCATCCACTCCCACCTCAGCCAGCCATACCTTGGTTGCAGTGTGTATGATCTACATGATGTACCGCAGCATCATCCTTCAACCCCAAAACCTCTACCACCTAGAAGATCAAGGGTGGAAGTCCATGCGAATGTCATCAAATTCCCTTCCAAGTCACATGCCATCCTGACTTTTCTTTAACAAAAACAGAATTACCTGGTAAAACTCAGCAGGTCTGGCAGCATTGGTGGAGAAGAAAAGAGTCAATGTTTCGAGTCCACATGACCCTTCAACAGAACTGAGTTTAGTTAGGAGAGGGGTGAAATATAAGCTGGTTTAAGGTGGGGGGCGGGGGAGAGAAGTTGAGGGTGGGGTGGTTGTAGGGACAAGCAAGCAGTGATAGGAGCAGATAATCAAAAGATGTCACAGACAAAAGGATCAAAGAGGTGTTGAAGGTGGTGATATTATCTAAGAAAAGTGCTAATTAAGAATGGATGGCAGGACACTCAAGGTACAGCTTTAGTGGGGGTGGGGTGGAAAGACTGACAAGGTATTAGTTGTAGATTTAAAAATAATGGAAATAGGTGGGAAAAGAAAAATCTATATAAATTATTGAAAAAAGCAAAAGGGAGGGGGAAGAAACGGGGTGGGGATGGGGGGAGGGAGTTGACTGTCCATCAATATCCATTACAAGCCTACCGACTCCCACAGCTACCTCGACTACAGCTCCTCACACCCCGCTTCCTGTAAAGACTCCATCCCATTCTCTCAGTTCCTTCGCCTCCGTCGCATCTGTTCTGATGACGCTACCTTCAAAAACAGCTCCTCTGGCATGTCCTCCTTCTTCCTTAACCGAGGTTTTCCACCCACGGTCGTTGACAGGGCCCTCAACCGTGTCCGGCCCATCTCCCGCGCATCCGCCCTCACGCCTTCTCCTCCCTCCCAGAAACATGATAGGGTCCCCCTTGTCCTCACTTATCACCCCACCAGCCTCCGCATTGAAAGGATCATCCTCCGCCATTTCCGCCAACTCCAGCATGATGACACCACCAAACACATCTTCCCTTCACCCCCCCTGGCGGCATTCCATAGGGATCGTTCCCTCCGGGACACCCTGGTCCATTCCTCCATCACCCCCTACTCCTCAACCCCCACCTATGGCACCTCCCCATGCATACGCAGAAGATGCAACACCTGCCCCTTCACTTCCTCTCTCCTCACCGTCCAAGGGCCCAAACACTCCTTTCAAGTGAAGCAGCATTTCACTTGCATTTCCCCTAACTTAGTCTACTGCATTCGTTGCTCCCAATGCGGTCTCCTCTACATTGGAGAGACCAAACGCAAACTGGGCAACCGCTTTGCAGAACACCTGCGGTCTGTCCGCAAGAAAGACCCAAACCTCCCTGTCGCTTGCCATTTTAACACTCCACCCTGCTCTCTTGCCCACATGTCTGTCCTTGGCTTGCTGCATTGCTCCAGTGAAGCCCAACGCAAGCTGGAGGAACAGCACCTCATCTTCCGACTAGGCACTTTACAGCCTTCCGGGCTGAATATTGAATTCAACAACTTTAGATCTTAAACTCCCTCCCCCCATCCCCACCCCGTTTCTTCTCCCTCCCTTTTGTTTTTTTCAATAATTTATATAGATTTTTCTTTTTCTTTTCCCACCTATTTCCATTATTTTTAAATCTACAACTAATACCTTGTCAGTCTTTCCACCCCACCCCCACTAGAGCTGTACCTTGAGTGTCCTGCCATCCATTCTTAATTAGCACTTTTCTTAGATAATATCACCACCTTCAACACCTCTTTGATCCTTTTGTCTGTGACATCTTTTGATTATCTGCTCCTATCACTGCTTGCTTGTCCCTACAACCACCCCACCCTCAACTTCTCTTCCCCTGCCCCCCACCTTAAACCAGCTTATATTTCACCCCTCTCCTAACTAAACTCAGTTCTGTTGAAGGGTCATGTGGACTTGAAACGTCGACTCTTTTCTTCTCCACCGATGCTGCCAGACCTGCTGAGTTTTTCCAGGTAATTCTGTTTTTGTTTTGGATTTCCAGCATCCGCAGTAGTTTTTTGTTTTTATCTCTGACTTTTCTTTTATTCATTTATGGGATGTGGGAGTCGCTGGCTAGGTCAGCATTTATTGCACATCCCTAATCCCTAATCCCTTGGGAAGGTGGTGTTGAGCTGACTTCTTGAACTGCTGCAGTCCATGTGGTGTAGGTACACCCACAGTGCAGTTAGGGAGGGAGTTCCAGGATTTTGACCCAGTGACAGTGGAGGAGCAGCAATATATTTCCAAGTCAGGATGGTGAGTTGCTTGGAGGGGAAGTCCCAGATGACGGTGTTCCCATGTGTCTGCTGCCCCTTGTCCTTCTAGATGCTCACGGTCGTGGATTTGGAAGGTGCTGTTTAAGGAAGCTTGGTGAGTTCCTACAGTGCATCTTGTAGGTGGTACACACTGCTGCTACTGTGCGTCAGTGGTGGAGGGAGTGAATGTTTGTGGAAGGGGTGCCCCTCAAGCAGGCTGCTTTGTCCTGGATGGTGTCAAGCTTCTTGAGTGTTGTTGAAGCTGCACTGATCCAGGCAAGTGGGGAGTATTCTATCACACTCCTGACTTGTACATTGTAGATGGTGGACAGGCTTTGGGGAGTCAGGAGGTGAGTTACTAGCCGCAGGATTCCTAGCCTCTGACCTGCACTTATAGCCACAGTATTTATATGGCTAGTCCAGTTCAGTTTCTGGTCAATGGTAACCCCCACAATGTTGATAGTGGGGATTCAGTGTTGGTAATGCCATTGAATGTCAAGGGGCAATGGTTAGATTCTCTCTTGTTGCAGATGGTCATTGCCTGGCACTTGTGTGATGCGAATGTTACTTGTCACTTGTCAGCCCAAGCCTATCCACGTCTTGCTGCATTTGAACATGGACTGCTTCAGTATCTGAGGAGTCGCGAATGGTGCTGAACATTGTGCAATCATCAGCGAACATCCCCACTTCTGACTTTATGATGGAAGGAAAGTCATTGATAAAGTAGCTGATGATGATTGGGTCTAGGACACGACCCTGGGGAACTCCTGCAATGATGTCCTGGAACTAAGGTGATTGACCTCAACAACCACAACCATCGTCTTTTGTGCTAGGAATGACTCCAACCAGCAGAGAGTTTTCCCCCTGATTCCCAATGACTCCAGTTTTGCCAGGGCTCTTTGATGCCACACTCAGTCAAATACTGCCTTGATGTCAAGGGCAGTCACTCTCATCTCACCTTGGACATATATTGCCATTTTTTCACTATCGCTTGATCAAAATTCTGAGACTTCCCATTGAGGGAGCAGCTTCATCAACAGAGTGTAGTGGTTCAAGAAGAGAACTCACCACCACCTGCTCAAGGGCAACTAGGGGTGGATAATAAATGCTGGCCTTGTAAGCGACACTCACGTCCCAAGAATAAATAAAAGCTTATCCACTCTATCAATTCAGCTAAGTGTTTCTCATTTACAACAGGGAAATACTGTTCACTTCTGCAAGTGCAATCTCCATTTATAACAAATCAACAGTCTCCATCTGTAGATACAATATCCTCTATTTGTAGCTGGTCAGTAGTCTTCACCAGAACAGATGCAAACCTTTCCTTTAAATCAGGTGCAATACTGTTGAGGTTACAGAAGTGCTTTCTGTGATTGTATTACAGAGTCCAATTTACTCTATTTTTTTTTTACTGTGAGCCTATAGTTTTCATTCAAGCAATCAATTAACATTTCACTGAACACTAGTCCCAGCCACTGTAAACATTGAACCCTGGAATACTGCTGGTGATTTTAGCAGATGATTGCTTAGTGTATTTGTATGATCTCTTTCGGTTTGCTTTTAATGGAAGTGTTAACCTTTTTATTCCTTGAATAGACAGTGCTGTTTTGTCTCATCTTGGGACAATGTGGTAAATAAGGGAAAGTTAATCAACAGAATGAGGCTGGCCATTCTTCATTCCAATCTGAGAAGTTGCAGGTTGAAAGTAAGTTTTCATATAAAGCTGCAAACAGTCATGACAAATCATGGATGCATTTTGTACTATACCTCCTTCACTATTCAGTTACATAATGAGTTCCATGAGCTTCCTTTACTGAATGAATAAATTCAAAGGGAAGAAAAAATGAGCGTGACATTTCTGACAAGCTGGAAGGTTCTTGCTAACATGACATGAGTACATTTGAGCTAACAGATAGAAGCTCTAATGGAATTTGTTAGTTCCCTGTTGATAATGAACAGTGCATTATTTAGCACACCTCATTGTGCAAGAATTGAGTTTGAGGGATGGGGAATACTTCACCCATTTGAGCCAGAGTTCTGGAGGAGTAAGGCTTTTGCGTGTCCTTCCAAGCCTGCCCTAAGCCCCACCCGTTTTCCTAAGTCAGGGACTCATCCCGCATGCATGGTGGCTTCTGTCAGCATTCCTGCTCCAAAATGGAGCTCACCACTGTGAGAGCAGAAAGTCCCAGTGGGACATTGCCATAACACCAGAAAAGGCAACAAAGGAAGTTAAAGAGGCATCAGCATTTCACAGATAGTTGTATTTTTGATTGATACATTCAATGTTCCTTCCTGATGTTGTGAGAGTTGGAAGAGATTCCACTCCATCAATGTACAGGCAATCAATATCCAGCAACACAGGATTAACAAAAACAGCTTGCATTTATATAGTACCTTTAATGTAGAAAAATGTCCCAAGGCACTCAGATCGGATGGTCTATGTCCGCTTCCTGGATAGAATTCAAGATTTTTCTATTTTAAGGCACTTCCTGTCCCTGGTTTAAGTGAAAAGGATGGGGAGATGGTGGTGTAGCAGTAATGTCACTTGTAATCCAGTGGCCCAAGCTAATAGCCTGGAGATACAGATTCAACTCCCATCACAGTAGCTGATGAAATTTAAATTCAATCATTGATTCTTGTAAAGACTCATTTGATACGCTCAGGAAATCTGCTGTTTTTACCCGATGTGGCCTATACGTGACTCCAGATATACAGTAATGAGGCTGACTGTTAACTGGCCAGCCACTCAGGTCAAGGACAATTAGGGATGGGAAATAAATGCTGGCCTTGCCAGCGATGCTCACATCCCTTTAAGGAAAACAAAATATGAAGGAGAAATAAAAATTAAAGGATGGCTTCTATGACATCAGGTTCTCTATGGTTCTGGCTAAGGACACCATTGTGATAACCAAACATAGAAGGTGCACACATTCACAATAAATCTCATGTGGCTACCAGAGTGATACCAGAATATGTGATCAGAATCTATGCAGAGGCACTGGAGATGACAGAGCAGACCAAGGGGGCTTATTACAATAAAACCCATCACCATCTCCAAGGTCATCGTTGATTACTTCGTGCTTCAAAACTTTGCCATTCAAAGGGGTCTAACTTTGGAGAAGGTCAGTCATTCAGAGGGTACTGACAATAACCTAGAATGTGTAGCTGGCCAAAAGCATGGAAGAGTAGTACTACAGGTCCTCTGAGAAGAGACACTTGTATAAATAGACATTTGACCCTGATGTTCTCCCGTACCTGACAGCACACGGTGCCTGCATTTTAGAACCACTACTAGTTCTCCTTACAGGTGGAAGAGGTTGACTGGTAGATGGATCTCACCAAAAGCAGCTTGGGATTGAGAGGGCCCAGTACTTCTTTGTGTTGGGTCAAGAAATAGTCCTGCAACTGGTAGTGCCATGACCCCTACAGTGGTGAAGCTGGCTAATACTGCCTATTGTCTGGCATGTGCACTGTCATTTGAGCAGGGGCATGATGTGTTGTTGCCTTGAAACACAACAGCCTCAGCTATGTACTTTGCAGTTATGTCCCAGTACCTAACTCATCTTATATGCCTTAAAATGGAATGCCAGTTTGGACCAGTACTCTTATTTCCCAGTTTTTACTGTTTTTTCCTATTGGGAGTCAAGATTGCCAATGGCTCCTTTCAGGCTACCTAAGGTCCAGTCAATCAACCTATATCTCATACTAATGGTCAATGATGCATTGTTTATCAGGGATAAGGATTTCATCATTTTAATTCTGAAGCATGAATGTCAACGAGAGAGCACTATTCACCTTTTCAGAGTAGTTGATTTCCCAAAAATACAAGACTAGGTCGATGGAACCATTTGGCCATATGGAATCCTTGCACAAATGCAATGGTACTTATGGAAACCATTCCATCACAGATAGGTATATGTGACCATTGGAGTTAGAACAACATCTTGTAGACAGATATCAGGTACTCTGGAAGCTGCCACGGTGCGTTTATTCTGTATCAATCTACAATCACACCTTAGATGGATAGTTCTGTCCTAAATAAATAGATCCTGGGCAACTAGAAATATCCACTAGACCTTGGCTTTCAACAGATGTGTGGAATCCAAGAAGTGCATCGGAAAGAAAATGCAAGGATGTACATGTACCTAAAGGAATATGAATCGATCAAACATAAAGACTGCTGAAAGAAAAATTCTGCTACTTAAATCAGTCCAGAGCAATGGGGTCGGCAGGAGTTGAAGCTGTACAACCTCAAAGAGAATTCTAAAATTACAGTTGTGCACTGAATACTGAACAACTATGAGCAAAGATGGGAAAGAAGGAGCAAAGGAGATCAGACAATGCGGCTAAACCTGAGCATTGTACACTGGAACAGCAGCGTGCATGACAAATCTAACATTTAGTGGACAAACAATTCTCTTAAAATTTCTTTGCCTTCCCAGTATAAGCAAGACTATATCAAGTTCCCAAAAAACTGTCATGCCACTACCATGGCCCAGTATCACATGTCACCCACCATGGAAGCACATTGAGTCGTATCTAAGAGGTATGTGGTACAAGACGAAGCAATTCCCACTGCAAAGTTAGAGTTAAAATCCTCAATATTTGAGTAACACTGGGGAAAATTTTTAGCTTGGCAAGTGGGCACGGGCCCAACCTGACCGAGCGTAAAATGACGCATGATGATGTTGGGCGAGGGTCCCAACATCGCACACTTGCTCGTTTTTTCGGTCGGTGGGCGCGTGCCTGAGTCGGCAGCGAGCTCACCGACAATTAAAAGGCCTATTAAGGCCATTAACAGGTCATTGAAATGGTTAGCAGGCAGGCAAAAAAGCCAAGCGGCCCTTGCATTTTTTAGGAAACCTCAGGTTTCTAACAGCAAATAAAAATAAAATAAATTTTTTAAAATTTCATTTATAACATTTCCCTGCTCGTGTGACAGACAGAGTCACATGAGGGGGACACGTTTTATAACATTTTTAAAATCTTTATTTCTAATTTTTAAAACTCTTCGTCTCCCTGAGGTAGCTCTGTGCCTCAGGGAGATTTTCAAGCGCACACTCGCGTGCATGCGCGAAGTTCGTGCTCGCCTTCCTCCCCCACCCCCACACAGGCAGTGCTAAGCGCTGCCTCTCATATTTCACGCAGGGCAAGCTTTAATTGGCCCGCCAGCATGAAATCGCAGTCCAGCCCCCATTGCGGGCGGCGATCGGCTTCCCAAACGCCTCTGCCAAGCCCACCCGACAAGGGCAAAATCCTGCCCACTGACTTTTTTGATGCAGTGGCAGTGGTTTTTACTTCAATGCTTCCCAGTGTTACCTGTAACCTATGCACACATCAACCTAGAAGGAATTGCAAAGGCCACTTATAAGTTGTCCCCTTTAAGATACTGCACTTGCATAGCCGCAAAAAAATACATAAATGTAATTTTTTTTTTAAAAGTTAAATGAACAGGCCATGCACGATGAAAAAAATGAAGAAAAGAGAGCACAGCGGTGCTTCCCTGGTGAGTACCCTTTACAAATTAACTTAGTGCTCCTTCTAATGGGAGAAGCAGATGAGGTGTCTGACTGTTGGATGTTCCAGAGGACTTCCTTGGATGTAGGTAGCTCATTACTGCTTCCTATAAAGTCATAAGATGCCCTTGTCATGCTGTCTGCTTTTATCTGTCCAAGCCCACTTAATTTCAGGCGTTGTGAGGCCATGTGAGTGGCCCAATTGATTGGCGTGAGTAGTGCCCTAAAACACAGTTCCTTCAACCATGTCTATTGCTGCCGTGGCCTTGCTGCTGGGCATTGTGACAGCATGTTCTGCCATCTGTGCAAGGGCAGACTACAGGGCTGCAGTGAAATCCTGTATCAGCGTCCTGTCAAGATGATTCCCCAGCATGGTGAATCCAAGCAGAAACATATCACAGAGATCAAAGCCCAAGAACTTGAGAGCCACCCTGCTCCTGAGAGAAGCTTTGGACCCTAGTTGAAGGTGGTTCCCCTCCAGATGACCCATATACACCTAAATTTCTGTGAAGCAGCTAAATATCACTGCACCGTTATGGATGGTGGAGTGGCCCATATTTAGCTGACGTACATTGTAGAATTCCTTGTCAAAAAAAACTCTTTGAAATGTTGGTGTTCAAATAGCAAACTTTTTTTTTTGGTTATAATGTATTGAGACCCCTTATAACATTTTTCAGTAGATTACACATGTTAAGGTGTTGTGGTGCTTATGGTAAGTTCCTTTGCAACAGAATGCCTGAGTGAAAGCTAAACATATTGGGGAATGTAAATACAACAAGAATGTGTACTAACCCGTAGATACAGGTCGGGCATCTGCATGCCCCGCTTCAATGGGCTCCACAGCATGCTGATGTTCTATGTATAGAATTAGCACCTCCTGCTATCTTAGGGGCTTAAAGTTGGGTGCCTGCCCTAGAATTGTGGGCCTTCATCTCGTGCAATCATGAAGATTTGGCAAAATGTCATTTGTTCAATGAATCCCACTATGGTTCTGCAATTAGCCACTGTTACAGCATGCAAGTGGATGCTATAAGCCCAGACTTCTTAAGTAGGTGAAAGGTGTATCATGCATGAATATGCATTGCCTTATTCTTGTGCCAAATGTCCATGCGAATTAGGAATCATCGTATAAAAATAAAAAACTACTGCGGATGCTGGAAATCCAAAACAAAAACAGAATTACCTGGAAAAACTCAGCAGGTCTGGCAGCATCAGCGGAGAAGAAAAGAGTTCTGTTGAAGGGTCATGAGGACTCGAAACGTCAACTCTTTGCTTCTCCGCCGATGCTGCCAGACCTGCTGAGTTTTTCCAGGTAATTCTGTTTTTGTTTAGGAATCATCATATTTGAGTACGCAGTGGGTTGTGCTGAAGTGAACTGTGTGAATGCCAGAGTAGGATACCAATAAGGAGAGCAAATTTCTTTGAAGCATTGAATTTTTCCTCAGGTGAGAGGAAGACCACCTTACAAAGGACACTGTGTTACCCTACTTTGCCACTTTTTCTTGCAACAGGTGCCTTGTAAGGAGCAGGCCTCTCTGAGCCAACAATACCAACCCTCCTTTGCGCTGTCCTGCTCAGAATAATTTCCAAAATTCTGTCCAAAACTGAAGCCGTTGTCCCTCCTCTCTGGCTAACTGCAGGCCCATGTCGCAACTTTCAAAATAAGCAGCCCATAAATCAAGCAAACAAAAAATCACAAGTGCTCTTTTTAAGGGGCTGAATCTGCATATTTAACTTCCTGCCTCACATTTCCTCGCCCCACCTCCACATTCCCAATAATTGGGCCAGACCATGCTGGGAACCCAACATACTTATGTAAATTATGTCGAAAATCTTGGAAGGTCCCTCCCCATGCCTGTAATGTGGATTGCACCGGCACATGGTCAGTTGCTGCCACTGTAGCCCTCGTATTTCTCCGCATATGGGACACATCACTTTAATTGCAACGATCACTTTAAATTTAATCCACTGGCCAGATGTTTCACCCCACGTGCCCCCATTAGGCTTGTTCTTTACATAAGACCAAAGCTGTACAAGGAGCTAAGAATAATTTTTCAAATGACCTGACACAGACAACTGGAGGCAGTCAGCTCACTATGCTGATAGTTAGCTTTGCATCAGCAGGTAGCAAAAAAAGCATAAGCTTAGCCTGGAGCAAAAAATCCAGCAGGGTTGAAAAGATGTTACAAAAGCAAAATACTGCAGATGCTGGAAATCTGAGGCAAAGGGAAAATGCTGGAAGTACTCAGCAGGTCTGGCAGTGTCTGTAGAGAGAAGCAGAGTTGACCGTTTCAAGTCGATGACCCTAAGAACGTTCCTCAGTTTTGATAGAACCATAGAAAAGTTACGGCATAGAAAGAGGCCATTCAGCCCGGTGTGTCTGTACCGGCCATAAAAAGTGAAAATAGAAGCTAGCCGCCCATTTTTAATCCCGTTTTCCAGCACCTGGTCCATAGCCTGGCAGGTTACTGCACTTCAGGTGCATATCCAGGTACCAATTAAATGAGTTGAGCATTTCAGCCTCAACCACCAATTTAGGCAGTGAATTCCAGATGCCCACCAACCTCTGGGTGAAAATGTTTTTTCTCATGTCTGTTCTAATCCTTCTATCAATCACCTTAAATCTATGCTCCCCGGTAATTGACCCCTCAGCTAGGGAAAACAGGTCTGTCCTGTCTACCCTATCTAGGCCCCTCAAAATTTTGTACACCTCAATTAGGTCACCCACCCCTCAGCCTCCTCTGTTCTGAGGAAAATAACCCTAGCCTAGCCAATCTTTCTTCACAGCTGCAATTTTCAAGCCCCTCCTGTAAACAGTCTTGTAAACATCCTCTGTACTCTCTCCACAGCAATTATGTCCTTCCTGTAATGTGGTGACCAAAACTGTACACAAAATTCTAGCTGTGGCCTAACCAGCATTTTATACAATTCCAGCATTACATCCCTGCTTTTGTATTCAATACCTCATCCAATAAAGGAAAGCATTCCAAAAGCCTTTTTTTTTTACCACCTTTTCCACCTGTCCTCCCACCTCAGGGACCTGTGGACATGCACTCCAAGGTCCCTCAGCTCCTCAACCCCTTTCAATATCCTCCCATTTATTGAGTATTCCCTTGCTTTTGTTTGCCTTCCCCAAATGCATTACCTCACATTTCTCTGAATTGAATTCCATTTGCCACTTTTCCACGCACTCAGCCAAACCATTGATATCATTCTGGAGACATTATTTACAAAAGTATGTTGTGTTCCCAGCATGGTCTGGCCCAATTACTGGGAATGTGGTGGTGGGGTGAGGAAATGTGGGGTAGGAAGTTAAATGTGCAGATTCAGCTCCTTAAAAAGAGCACTTGTGATTTTTTTTTTTGCCTTGTTTTATGGACATTTTATATGACATTTACTATCAATTACGTGGCCAATTTTTGTGTCATCTGCAAACCTCCCAATATTGTCTCCCACATTTAAGTCCAAATCATTAATATATATGACAGACAGCAAGGGCCCCAACACTGAGCCCCGTGGAACACCACTGGAAACCGCTTTCCACTCGCAAAAACATCTATTGACCATTATTCTCTGTTTCCTGTCACTGAGCCAATTTTGGATTCAACTCGCCACCTTCCCTTGTATCCCATGGGATCTCACTTTTCTGACTAGTCTGCCTTGTGAGACCTTGTCAAATGCCTTACTAGAATCCATGTAGACAACATCCATTGCACTACCCTCATTCTCAAAAAGTTCTATTAAGTTAGTAAGAAATGATTTTCCCCTAACAAAACCATGCTGACTTTCCCTGAGCAATCCATGCCTTTCCAAGTGACAGTTTATCCTCTTTCTTAGATTTGATTCCAATAATTTGTCCACCACTGAAGTCAGGCTGACCAGCCTATAATTTTCTCATCTATCCCTCGCACCCTTTTTAAATATTGGTACAACTTTCAAAGACTTCCAATCATATGGCACCTCGCCTGTATCTAGTGAGGATTGGAAATTTATCCTCAGAGCATCCGTTATTTCCTCCCTGACTTCCTTTAACAACCTGGGATACAATCCATCCAGCCCTGGTCATTTATCCACCATTAAGGATGTCAGTCCCTCCAATACTTATTCTCTCATTATGCTTATTGTATCTAACATTTCACTTTCTCTTTAACTAGAATGTCAGCATCATCCCTCTCCTTAGTGAAGACAGAGACAAAGTAGTCATTGAGAACCCCACCCATATCTTCAGCATCAATGCACAAGTTACTATGTACATCTCTGATAGGCCCTACCCCTTACCTTGTTATCCTCTTGCTCTTAATGCACTAGTAAAACATCCTTGGGTTTTCTTTGATCCCACCTGCCAGTGTTTTTTCATATCCTCTCTTAGCTTTCCTAATTTCCTTTTTTACTTCACCCCTGTACTTTCCATACTCCTCTAGGCTTTCTACAGTATTAAGATTTGTGTGACTGTCAAAAGCTTTCTTTTTCTGCTTTATCTTACCCTGTATGCGCAACATACTGTATTCCCTGTATTCCCCCACTTTGGAAGAACATGTGGATCCATAATTGGGCTCCTCAGTCATCTGAAGTCTCACCAAACCTGACAGAAGTCATCCTCGATTCCAAGAGACCGCTGTCACCAATGATGACAATGACGGCTTCTGGATAACCACGGGACTCTAGATTTGGCAGTAGCACCTTTTTTCTTTGTGGAGACATGTCTACACTGTGCCCGTGGAATCTCGCTTTTGAATACCTCCTGTTTAGTAGCCGTATCCAGTCCACTTATACCAGTTCACCTCTTAGAATTGTAAGATTTGTCTACCCCAATTTAGAACTTTTACTCCTGTTCTATCTTTGTCCTTTTCCATAATGATGCTAATTCTGGGGAGGTGTAGTGGTATTGTTGCTGGACTAGTAATCCAGAGATCCAGGGTATTTCTCTGGGGACCCGGTTCAAATCCCGCCATGGCAGTTGGTGGAACTTGAATTCAATATAAATCTGGAATTAAAAGTCTAATGATGACCATCATGTCGATTGTTGTAAAAACCCATCTGGTTCACAAATGTCCTGTAGGGAAGGAAATCTGCTGTCCTTACCTGGTCTGGCTTACATGTGACTCCAGGCCCACAGCAATGTGTTTGACTCTTAAACGCCCTCTGAAATGGCGCAGCAAGCCACTCAGTTGTATCAAACCACTACAAAGTCTCAAAAAATGAATGCAACCAGACGGACCACTCAGCACCAACCCAGGCACCGGAAATGACAACGGCAAACTCAGCCGTGTCGATCCTGCAAAATCCTCCTTACTAACATCTGGAGGCTAGTGTCAAAATTGAGACCTGTCTCACAGACAAGTCAAGCAACAGCCTGACATAGTCATCCTCACGGAATCATATCTTACAGATAATGTCCCAGACACCACCATCAACATCCCTGGGTATGTCCTGTCCCACTGGCAGAGGTGACGGCACAGTGGTGTACAGTCGAGAGGGGTTGCCCTGGGAGTGCTCAACATTGACTCCGGACCCCATGAAGTCTCAAGGCACCAGGTCAAACATGGGCAAGGAAACTTCTTGCTGATTACCATGTACCGCCCACCCTCAGCTGATGATTCAGTGCTCCTCCATGTTCAATACCACTTGGAGGAAGCACTGAGGGTGGCAAGGGCGCAAAATGTACTCGGGGTGGGGGACTTCAATGTCCATCATCAAGAGTGGCTCAATAGCACCACTACTGACCCAGCTGGCTGATTCCTAAAGGACATAGCTGCTAGACTGGGTCTGCAGCAGGTGGTAAGGGAACTAACAAGAGAGAAAAACATACTTGACCTCATCCTCACCAACCTCCCTGCCGCAGATGTATCTGCCCATGACAGTATCAGTAGGAGTGACGATCGCACAGTCGTTGTGGAGACGAAGTCCTGCCTTTACATTGAGGGTATGCTCCATCTTGTTGTGTGGCACTACCACCGTGCTAAATGGGATAGATTTTGAACAGATCTAACAACTCAATACTGGGCAACCATGAGGCGCTGTGGGCCATCAGCAGCAGCAGAACTGTACACAAACATAATCTGTAACTTCATGGCCCAGCATATACCCCACTCTAACATTACCACCAAGCCAGGGGATCAACCTGGTTCAATGAGAGAGCAGGAGGGCATGTCAGGAGCAGCACCAGGCATACCTAAAAATGAGATGTCAACCTGGTGAAGCTGCAACACAGGACTAAACAACGTAAGCAGGAAGTGATAGACAGAGCTCCCACAACCAACGGATCAGATCTAAGCTCTGCAGTCCTGCCACATCCAGTCAGGAATGGTGGTGGACAATTAAACAGGTCACTGGAGGAGGAGGCTCCACAAATATCCCCAGCCTCAATGACGGGGGAGCACAACACATCAGTGCAAAATATACAGCCTTCAGCCAGAAATGCCGAGTGGATGAACCATCTCAGCCCCCCTCCTGAGGTCCACAGCATCACAGATGCCACTCTTCAGCCAATTCGATTCACTCTACATAATGTCAAGAAAGGGCTGAAGGCACTGGATACTGCAAATGCTATGGGCCCTGACAACATTCCAGCAATAGTACTGAAGACTTGTGCTCTAGAACTTGCCACAACCCTAGCCAATCTGTTCCAGTACAGCTACAACTCTGCCATATTCCTGGCTATGTGGAAAATTGCCCAGGTATGTCCTGTACACAAAAAGCAGGACAAATCCAACTGAGCCAATTACCGCTCCTCAGTCTACTCTCGATCGTTAGTAAAGTAATGGAAGGGGTCATCAACAGTGTTATCAAGTGGCACTTGCTTAGCAATAACCTGCTTACTGAGGCCCAGTTTGGGTTCCACCAGGGCCACTCAGCACCTGACCTCATGACAGCCTTGGTTCAAACATGGACAAAAGAGCTCAACTCACGAGGTGAGATGAAGACTGCCCTTGACATCAAGGCTGTATTTGACTGAGTGTTGCATCAAGGAGGTCTAGCAAAACTGGAGTCAATGGGAACCAGGGGGGAAACTCTCCGCTGGTTGGAGTCATATCTAGCAAAAAGGAAGATGTTTGTGGTTGTTGGAGGTCAATCATCTCTGCTCCAGGACATCACTGCAGGAGTTTTTCAGGGTAGTGTCCTCGACCCAACCATATTCTGCTGTTTCATCAATGACATTCCATCTATCATAAGGTCAGAAGTGGGGATGTTCGCTGATGATTGCACATTGTTCAGCAACATTCATGATCCTCAGACACTGAATCAGCCCATGTCCAAATGCAGCAAGACCTGGACAATATCCAGGCTTGGGCTGACAAGTGGCAAGTAACATTCGTGCTACACAAGTGCCAGGCAATGGCCATCTCCAATAAGATCTAACCATCACCCTTTGACGTTCAATTGCATTTCCATCACAGATTCCCACACTATCAACATTCTGGGGGCTACCATTGACCAGAAATTGAACTGGACTAGCCATATAAATACTGTGGCTACAAGAGCAGGCCAGAGGCTAGGAATCCTACAGCGAGTAACTCACCTCCTGACTCCCCAAAGCCTGTCCGCCATCTACAAGGCACAAGTCAGGAGTGTGATGGAATACTCCCCATTTGCCTGGATGAGTGCAGCTCCCACAACACTCAAGAAGCTTCACACCATCCAGGACAAAGCAGCCCGCTTGATTGGCACCACATCCACAAACATTCATTTCCTCCACCAACGAGCACTGTAGTAGCAGTATGTACCATCTACAAGATGCACTTCACCAAGGCTCCTTAGACAGCACATTCCAAACCTACGACCACTACCATCTAGAAGGACAAGGGCAGCGGATGGATGGGAACACCATCACCTGGAAGTTCCCCTCCAAGTCACTTACCATCTTGACTTGGAAATATATCGCCGTTCCTTCACTGTCACTGGGTCAAAATCCTGGAACTCCCTTTCTAACAGCACTGTGGGTGTACCTACATCACATGAACTGCAGCGGTTCAAGTAGGCGTCTCATCATCACCTTCTCAAGGGCAACTAGGGATGGGCAATAAATGCTGGCCCAGCCAACGAAGTCCACATCCCGTGAATGAATAAAAAAAATCTAACTATTATTGTCACTATCTCCAAAATGACACGCCCCCCCCACCCCACCCCACCCCCCCAGCTGCTATTTCATCCACTTGCCCAACTTCATTTCCTAAGACTTAATCTGGAATTGTGTCCCCTCTCATTGGGCTTGTTACATGCTGGCTGAAAAAGCTCTCTTGAATGCAGTTCAAGAAATTGTGCCCTCTGTGCCCTTCACACTGTTCGTATACCAGCTGATATTAGGGTAATTGAAGTCTCCAACTATTACTGCCCTATTGTTTTTGCACTCAGAAATTTGCCTACATATTTGCTCTTCTAATTCCCTTCCACTATTTGGGGGTCTATAGTACAATCCTAGCAATTTGGTTGCCCCTTTTTTTATTTCTGAGCTCAGTCCATTTGGCCTCATTTGGTGCTTCATTTAGTTTATCATCCCTTCTCACAGCTGCAATGGTTTCTTTAACCAATAATGCTCCACCCCCCCCACCTTTTTTATCCCCCTCTCAATCCTGCCAGAAAACTCTAAATCCAGGGATGTTGAACTGCCAGTTTTGCCCCTTTTTAAGCCAAGTTTCTGTTATAGCGATGATACCATGCTGCCCTCAGCTCATTGGTTTTATTGGCTAAACTCCTTGCATTTACATATACACCTTTTAACATGAAGGGTCATCGACCTGAAACATTGGCCTGGATTTTCACTGAGCCAGTTTGACTCTGGCACCCTTTAAAAATGGCAGGAGGGTCCCGATTCCGGGATTCCCAACAGCATTCCCGGACTGTTTAATTTTTGGGGGTGCTTAAGGGTGCGGGCTGGTTCCTTTCAAAAGCCAGCATCCAGCACTCCCGGCCTGGCCAGCTCCATTGCAGAGATAGGCATGTCTTACTCTTCTGCAATTTTCTTGGAGTCGAGAAAGTTTTTTAAAGAGTCATGGTTCATGGACCCTTAGAGCAGTCATGAATCCTAATGTGCATGAGGGGACCTTTTAAAAGTTAGTTCAAAAAGTCCCCCTCCTGCCCCCTATACCAAGTTCTGCCCTTCCATACACCTCCTATGTCCCCTAATGCCCCCATGCCAAGTTCTGCCCTTCCACACAATCCCAATGGCCCCTAATGCCCCCATGCCAAACTTTCCCTTCCACCCACCCACCCCCTCATGCACCTAATGCCAAATTCTGCCCTTCCAACTACCCCCAAGGCCCCTCATGCCCTCTATGCCAACCTATGGCTCTCCCATGCCCATAACCCACTGTACATTTTGTAGAACCAATGAACCCTATAATGTATAGTGATATGTGTAAAAAAATAGCTTTGAAAAAAGTAATCGATTGATAACTTTCTCCTATGCTTGAAAAAAGGCTGGACTGCAAGGTAATAAAAATGTCAATCATCCTTTGATGTTTCAAAACCACTTAACAAACATTGTGAAATTGATGGCAGAGATCAGAGAGCCTGAGCTGCCAATCAAACAATGTTTCTTCTGGGGTACACATGTTCTCGTGTTGAAATAGCTGTCTGGGCTCTCTGCCAAGTCTCATTATGTATGCTTGGGACATAGGGGTGGGTGGGAGGCATGAGGTGGCATGGATGGGGCATGGGAAGTGTTTGGATGGTGAAGGGGGTGAGATGGCTGAAAGCTGGAGGACCTTTGTGTTTTTATTTTAACTGGGACAAAGTCCCATGGCACCAAGGCAGGCCTTTTAAACAGCCCATCTCGGCATCCGGCAGCCCCTGTGGCTGCCTCCACATTTCTTCTTCTGGCTCAATTCCAGCCTGCACCTGGCCCCCAGCAATGAAGATCCTGCCTTTGCGGGCACTTTCTCCTGAGAGGGCGGGCCAAGCCGGGGATTTTCCCGACTCTCCTTACCCACCTCGATAATGAAAATCCAGGACATTAACTCTGTTTTTCTCCATAAATGCTGATCTTTCCTTCACTTCATACCTTTCCAGCACAGCAACAGCAAATCTGGTGGTGTGGTCACCGTCCAGGAACATTTCATCTCAAAACTCTTTCCCTTGTGCTCCAACCAAAACTGTGCCAATTTAATTACTTCTGAAGTCCTTTAAATGAGCCTCACTTGTTTACCTTCTGTGAACACTCTGGGCTATTGTAAAGAATAGATAAAAAAAAGCTTTTGTCAGGAGTAAATGAGCATGTGAGTGTGATCACGAAAAATACTTGCAATGTAACTCTTACCCTGATTTGCAAACTGCCACAAATCTTTAGCCGCATAATTTGGCAGTGCAATTAAGTAGCAATAGGAACAGTTGGGCAAGCATTTCCTTGGAGTTGCTCCCACAAGCATGTGGGATTTCAGTCACTCTTCTGGTACCATTATGGGTGACGGAGCACAAGCATGCAAGGAAATCCCCAGCCAATTAACTTGCAGGCTTTGGATGAGGACATAACATTTGTTTATGAGTCTAACATGTAACTGAAATGTTCAAGTGGAAGAATACCTTATTTCCACAGTAATTTACAGCTGTGATGACTATCCTCGGGCAAAATGACTGTAGGGTGATTTATACGAGTAATATAAAAAAGTCCCTTAGCAATTCACAGGGACAGTTGTAGTTTTGCTTATGTAACATAGGTATAGTATAGGTTTATCTTAATCATGGAACACCGAAGTCTTTTTTCTCTGTGGGCCAAGGAGGCGCATACCACGGAGCACCATGGGCCACATATAAAGTTTAAATCTATGTTCCCATTCACTCCCAAGCAGCTGATACAACAGGTCTTAAGGCAAGACATTCAACATCTGTGACAACATAAAACTGGCAGTGTTGAATGTTTCACCCAATTTTCCTCTCCATTAACTCTTCATAACTTAATTGATTAGGACAATTAGAAGCTCATTACTACCTTTGTTCAGCTCCTGTATGGCCTATTAATAAACTGCAAAGTAGCAACTCAGAAGATCACTGCCAATACATCACTGTATTCAATTCACTCCATGTGATATCAAAAAACAGCTGACAGCACTGGATACTGCAATAGCTATGGGCCCTGACAATAATCTGGCAATACAACTGAAGACTCATGCTCCAAAACTAGCCATGCCCCTAGTCAAGCTGTTCCAGTACAGCCATAACACTCACATCTATCTAGAAATATGGAAAATTGGCCATGTATGCCCTGCCCATAAAAAGCAGGACAAATCTAACCTGCAAATTACTGCCCTATCAGTCTACTCCTGATCATCAGCAAAGTAAAGGAAGCGGTCATCACCAGTGCTATCAAGCAGCAATTGCTCACCAATAACCTGCTCACTGATGCCCAGTTTGAGTTCTGGCAGGGCCACTTGGCTCCTGGCCGCATTAAAGCCTTGATCCAAACATGGAGAAAAGACCTGAACTCAAGAGGTGAGGTGAGAATGACTGCCCTTGACGTCAAGGCCGCATTTGACCGAGTGTGGCATCAAGAAGCCCTAACAAAACTGAAGTCAATGGGAATCAGAGGGAAAGCTGTTCACTGGTTGGAGTCATACTTAGAACAAGGGAAGATGGTTGTGGTTGTTGGAAGTCAATCATCTCAGTCCCAGGATATCTGTGCAGGAGTTTCTCAGGGTATGTCCTCGGCCCATCCATCTTCAGCTGCTTCATCAATGGCCTCCCTTCCATCATAAGGTCAGAAGTGGGGATGTTCACTAATGATTGCATAATGTTCAGCACCATTCGTGAGTCCTTACATACTGAAGCAGTCCATGTCCAAATGCAGCAAGCCCTGGACAATGTCCAGGCTTGGGCTGATAAGTGGCAAGTAACATTCGCTCCACAAAGTGCCAGGCAATGACCATCTCCAACAAGAGAGAATCTAACCATCTCCCCTTGATATTCAACGGCATTATGATTGCCGAAACCCCCACCATCAACATCCATTGGAGAGTTTTCCCCCTTATTTCCATTGACTCCAATTTTGCCACACTTGGTCAAATGTGGACTTTAATGTCAAGGGCAGTCACTCTCACCTCACCTCTGGAGTTCAGCTCTTACATCCATGTTTGAATCAAGGCTGTAATGAGGTCAGGAGCTGAGCGGCCCTATTGGAACCCAAACTGAGTGTCAGTGAGCAGATTTTTGCTAAGCAAGTGCCACTTGATAGCACTGTTGATGACCCCTTCCATCACTTTACTAATGATCGAGAGTGAACTGATGGGGTGGTAGTTGGCTGAGTTAGATTTGTCCTACTTTTTGTGTACAGGACATATCTGGGCAATTGTCTTCATTGCTGGGTAGATGCCAGTGTTGTGGCTGCATTGGAATAGCTTGGCTAGGTGCGCGGCAAGTTCTAGAGCACAAGTCTTCAGTATTATTGCCGGAATATTGTCAAGGCCCATAGCCTTTGCAGTATCCAGTGCCTTCAGCCATTTCTTGATACCGCATGGAGTGAATCATTGGCTGAAGACTGGCACCTGTGATGCTGGGGACCTCTGGATGAGGACAAGATGGATCATCTACTCGGTCTTTCTGGATGAAGATTATAGCAAATGCTTCAGCCTTATCTTTTGCACTGATGTCCTCCATTATTCAGGATAAGGATATTTGTGGAGCCTCCTCCACCAGTGAGTTGTTTAATTGTCCACCACCATTCACGGCTGGATGTGGCAGGACTGCAGAGCTTAGATCTGATCCAATGGTTGTGGAATCGCTTAGCTCTGTCTATCACTTGCTGCTTATGCTTTTTGCCATGCAAGTCATCCTTTGTTGTATTTCACCAAGTAGACACCTCATTTGTAGGTATGCCTGGTGCAGCTCCTGGCATGCTCTCCTGCACTCTTCATTGAATCCTGGCTTGATGGTAATGGTAGAGTGGGGTATATGCTGGGCCATGAAGTTACAGATTGTGGTTGAGTACAATTCTGCAGCTGCTGATAGCCCACAGCACCTCATGGTTGCCCAGTCTTGAGTTGTTAGATCTGTTCAAAATCTATCCCATTTAGCACAGTGGTAATGCCACACAACACAATGGAGGCTATTCTCAATGTAAAGATGGGATTTCATCTCCACAATGACTGTGTGGTGGTCACTCCTACTGTCATAGACAGATGCATCTGCAGCAGGCATATTGCTGAGGATAAGGTCAAGTATCTTTTTCCCTCACCAAAGACCCAGCCTAGCAGCTATGCCCTTTAAGACTCAGCCAGCTCGGTCAGTAGTTGTGCTGCTGAACCACTCTTGGTGATGGACATTGAAGTTCCCCCCCCCAGAGTACATTCTGCACCCTTGCCACCCCCAGTGCTTCCTCCAAGTGGTGTTCAAGATGGAGGAGCACTTATTCATCAGTTGTTGGGGTGGGGAGTGCCAGGGTGGCATTATGTGGTGATCTACAGGAAGTTTCCTTGCAAATGTTTGACCTGATGCCATGAGATTACATGGGGGTCCAGAGTCCATGTTGAGGACTCCCAGGGCAACTCCCTCCCAACTGTACACCACTGTGCTGCCACGTCAGTCCTGCTGGTGGGATAGGACATACCCAGGGATGGTGATGGTGTGTCTGGGATATTGTCTGTAAGGTATAATTCCCTGAGTATGGCTATGTCAGGCTGCTGCTTGACTAGTCTGTGAGACAGCTCTCCCAATTTTGGCACAAGCCCCCAGAGGAGGGCTTTGCAGGGTCTACAGGCCATTGTCATTTCCAGTGCCTAGGTTGATGAAAGGCAGTCCATCCAGTTTCATTCCTTTGAGGCTTTTTAGCTTTTTAGTGGTTTGATACGACTGTAGTGGCTTGCTAGGCCATTTCAAAGAGCATTTAAGAGTCAACCACAGTCTGGAGTCATATGTAGGCAGGATGGCATATTTACTTCTCTAAAGGGCATTAGTAAACCAGATGGGTTTTTACAACAATTGACAATGTTTTCATAGTCATCATCACACTTTTAATTCCAGATTTTAATTGAATTCAAATTTCACCATCTGCCACAGTGGGATTCGAATCCTGGTCCTCAGAACATTACCCTGGGTCTCTGGATTACTAGTCCAGCAACAATACCACTATGCCACTGCCTTTGAGGTACACCCACTGACATCAGTGCCTTCAGCTGCTGAGGCCCTAAACTCTGGAATTCTCTCCCTCAACCTTTCTACCTCTCCGCCTCAATCTCCTCCTTTAAGAAGCTCCTCAAAACCAAACTTTTTAGCCATCTGTCTTAAGTTTTATTTATTTATTCATGGGATATGAGCATCGCTAGTTCGTCCAGCATTTATTGCCCATCCCTAATTGCTCTCCTTCTCATGCTCTCAGTGTCAAATTTTGTCTGATAATGCTCCAGGTAAAAGCCTAGTAATGTTTTACTGCAGTCAAGGTGATACATAAATGGAAGTTATTGCTGTCATTCTATTCCTGTAGGTACTTTCTATGCTTTCTAAGACTACCGTATGCAACTTCTTTGTCTCCTTCTTGAGTTCTGTGCCTGAAGACAGGCCCTTGGCGATTATTCGCCAAATCACTGTAAAGTGCTGTGATTTTTTTTACTATGAGTAGGGTGAAGAGGCAGGCAGATCAAACCCCACGCAGTTGGCATGAATCTGATCCACTCGCTAGCCATCTAGCCACCTGAACTAACTGATCTATGCAATCTTCCCACAAAAATACAATGATTATAAAATATCTCCAACATTAGAATTAGCTCTTAATTTTTTTATGATTTCTGAAATATCAAAACATTCAACAATTAACCAAACTTGAAGAGTTTACCCTGAAATCCATCGCAGAAAATTCACTGCATCCTTTGAATTTCGATCTGCCTTGTTCACGTACATGCCAGACGGTCCTACAGCAAAGGCCAATAGGTAAGTGAAATTCTCCATTGACCTGTTTGGGAAACTTTATGGAAAGATCACAGCCACTTCTGTGTGAAGAAACCAACACATTTCCTCATTTCTGCCTTTCTAGCCTATTTCAATTTCTTCAATGCAATGCACCAACGCAAATAATTTGTCTGGAAGGCAATTATCTCTCCACTACATGTTTTTAACTTAACAGAGGAGGAAGAAATGACCAGTGACCTCTCCCTTATGATTGTATTTCTGAAAACACTAATTGCAGGACCGTTTCATTGTGTATGCAGTGTCTTTATTTTTAAAGAACCTATGTCATTGCAATGAGCTAAAATGTTTAAAAATCTTTTTTCCTTTTGATTTACCCTTCGCTGGCTCAAGTAATAACTCTGAGGCAGACACTGTCTGTATTCTTTACACACTGCTGCGAAAGGAGCACTGAGTTACTGCAGTGGTTGCCACAGTAACAGGTTACCATAGCAATCAACTTTGCAGCCCCTTCATGCAGGATGTATTGGTGTTGTCTGACAAATAAACACTGCAGAGTCTAATGTTACCATGGCTTTCTGACCATCTCAACAGTCCCCTCCAAATGTTTTGTTAAAAAAAGAGAAAAGTAAATACTGCATTTCGATTCATTTAAAATGTTATCTGACGCACAGATGTCATAATAAAATGGAAGAAATTCTTATCAGGCTCTACCATGAAAAATGCTAAGTGGTTAAATAAGTGGTATTGCTGGAATCCTGGGTGGAGCATGTAAGTCTTGTTCAACAACTGATTGCACATTTATTCTGGCTCATTAAAAACAAACATTCCGACTGCAGATTGAAAAGATCATACAATTCGGGGTACGTTATTAAAAACCTGAACTGTTTTATGACATTGACATTCACTGTTTATGCATTTTGTATTTTAAGTAATGTTGACAATAATGAGCACTGGAAGGTATGGTAAAGTGGAGCACTGCCCTTTCATCTTTCAAGCTTGGATTTAAATCTGGACTACGCTTATGATTTGGGACTTTCTTTCCACTGGTTTTAAGAATTCTATGGGCAGAATTCTTACCTCGTCGAGCGGGCCTGGGAGTGACCGCACAACCGTCCGCTGCCCACGATTGGACCCCAACCACAATTTCACGCTGCCCGGCCAATTAACAGCCAGCCAGCGTGAAACGCACGCTGATAACCTCAGCGCTGCCAGGTTGGGAGGGTGGGGAGGAGGGCGAACGCAGAAGTCATCGCATGCGCGCGGGTGTTCTCAGTGAAAGCTCCCTGAAGGCACAGAACTGCCTCAGGGAGCTGAAGATTTTTCACATTAAAAATAAAGTTTTCCAAGAAAATATGTCCTCTCATGTGACTCTAACACATGAGCAGGAACATGTTGAAAATTAATTCTAAAAATTTTTATTTTATTTTTAACTGATATCGGAAACCTCACTCTGCCCGTGGGTGAGGTTTCCTCAAAAATCCAAAGGCCGCTTGGCCTATTCGCCTGCCCGCCAACCATAAGGTTGGATGGGCAGGGAAAAATTCTATTTAATTAATTAATTAATGGGCTTAACAGCCCTCTTAATTGTCGGGCCCGCTGCCAACTCCTGCGCACGGCTGCTGCCCGAAATATCGCGCAAGTGTGCAATGACGTCGGGGCGCTCACCCGACGCCATCGCGTGCTATTTAACACTCGTGCGTGTCGGGCACATGCCTGCACGCTGAGCTGAAAATCCTGGCCTATGGAAATTGAATTTGGGCTGCCTCAACTCACCTGCCGCTGCATAGGATAGTCACTGTTGTAATATATGGAAGTGCCAAAGATCCCATGGTACAATTCGAAGAAGAACAGAGTTTTCCTGCCAAGTATTTATCCCTAAACCACATAAAATGATTATTTAGTCATTTATCTAATTGCAGTTTAGGAGACCTTGCTGTGCACGAATTGGCTGCAGAAATCCCTTACATCACAAGAATATAAGAGCAGAAATAGGAGCTGGAATATGCCAAGATAAAAACAAAAAGCTAAAAGCTACTGCGGATGCTGGAAATCCAAAACAAAAACAGAATTACCTGGAAAAACTCAGCAAGTCTGGCAGCATCGGCGGAGAAGAAATCAGTTAACGTTTCGAGCCTTCATGGCCCTTCGGCAGAACTGGAGCATAGTTAGAAGAAGGGAGAAATATAAATTGGTTTAAGGTGGGTGGGGGGGGGGAAGAGGCACATTGAGGGTGTGGTGTGATGATTGTGGAGATGAGCAGATAATCAAAAGATGTCACAGACAAAAGGGTCAAAGAGGTGTTGAAGGTGGTGGTCTTTGTCTGAGAAAAGTGCTAATTAAGAATGGAAGACAGGATATTCAAAGTACAGCTCTAGTGGGGGTGGGGTGGAAAGACTAAAGGTTTTAGTTTTAGATTTAAAAATAATGGAAATAGGTGGGGAAAGAATAAATTATTGAAAAAAAAAGCGGCGGGGGGGGGAAAGCGGCGGGGGGGGGGAAAGAAACGGGGTGGGGATGGGGGGAGGGGGAGTTTAAGATCTAAAGTTGTTGAATTCAATATTCAGCCCGGAGGGCTGTAAAGTGCCTAGTCGGAAGATGAGGTGCTGTTCCTCCAGTTTGCGTTGGGCTTCACTGGAACAATGCAGCAAGCCAAGGACAGACATGTTGGCAAGAGAACAGGGTGGAGTGTTAAAATGGCAAGCGACAGGGAGGTTTGGGTCTTTCTTGCGGACAGACCGCAGGTGTTCCGCAAAACGGTCGCCCAATTTGCGTTTGGTCTCTCCAATGTAGAGGAGACCGCATTGGGAGCAACGGATGCAGTAGACTAAGTTAGGGGAAATGCAAGTGAAATGCTGCTTCACTTGAAAGGAGTGTTTGGGCTCTTGGACGGTGAGGAGAGAGGAAGTGAAGGGGCAGGTGTTGCATCTTCTGCGTGGGCATGGGGAGGTGCCATAAGTGGGGGTTGAGGAGTAGGGGGTGATGGAGGAGTGGACCAGGGTGTCCCGGAGGGAACGATCCCTACGGAATGCCGTCAAGGGGGGTGAAGGGAAGATGTGTTTGGTGGTGGCATCATGCTGGAGTTGGCGGAAATGGCGGAGGATGATCCTTTGAATGCGGAGGCTGGTGGGGTGATAAGTGAGGACAAGGGGGACCCTATCATGTTTCTGGGAAGGAGGAGAAGGCGTGAGGGAGGATGCGCGGGATATGGGCCGGACACGGTTGAGGGCCCTGTCAACGACCGTGGATGGAAAACCTCAGTTAAGGAAGAAGGAGGACATGTCAGAGGAGCTGTTTTTGAAGGTAGCGTCATCAGAACAGATGCGACGGAGGCGAAGGAACTGAGAGAATGGGATGGAGTCTTTACAGGAAGCGGGGTGTGAGGAGCTGTAGTCGAGGTAGCTGTGGGAGTCGGTAGGCTTGTAATGGATATTGGTGGACAGTCTATCATCAGAAATTGAGACAGAGAGGTCAAGGAAGGGAAGAGAAGTGTCAGAGATGGACCATGTGAAGATGATGGAGGGGTGGAGATTGGAAGCAAAATTAATAAATTTTTCCAGGTCCCAACGAGAGCATGAAGCAGCACCGAAGTAATCATCGATGTACCGGAGAAAACAGTTCTGTTTGTGGATTTTGGGTAGGAGGTAGAAGCGGGCCGTCCGAGGTTGGGCGACTATCAAGTTGGAAGCTGTGGGAGGAAGATCTCCAGAGGAGATGAGGTCAGTGACAGAAAATCCTACCCAAAATCCACAAACAGAACTGTCCTGGCAGACCGATCGTGTCAGCCTGTTCCTGCCCCACGGAACTCATTTCTCGTTATCTTGACTCCCTTCTCTCTCCCCTTGTCCAGTCCCTTCCCACCTACATCCGTGATTCCTCTGACACTTTACGTCACATCAACAATTTCCAGTTCCCTGGCCCCAACCGCTTCCTCTTCACCATGGATGTCCAATCCCTCTACACCTCCATCCCCCACCAGGATGGTCTGAGGGCCCTTAGCTTCTTCCTTGAACAGAGGCCCCAACAATCCCCATCCACCACTACTCTCCTCTGTCTGGCTGAACTTGTTCTCACACTGAACAATTTCTCCTTTAACTCCTCTCACTTCCTCCAAATAAAAGGTGTGGCTATGGGTACCCGCATGGGCCCCAGCTATGCCTGTCTCTTTATGGGGTATGTGGAACATTCCTTGTTCCAGTCCTACTCCGGCCCCCTCCCACAACTCTTTCTCCGGTACATCGATGATTACTTCGGTGCTGCTTCATGCTCTCGTCGGGACCTGGAAAAATTTATTAATTTTGCTTCCAATCTCCACCCCTCCATCATCTTCACATGGTCCATCTCTGACACTTCTCTTCCCTTCCTTGACCTCTCTGTCTCAATTTCTGATGATAGATTGTCCACCAATATCCATTACAAGCCTACCGACTCCCACAGCTACCTCGACTACAGCTCCTCACACCCCGCTTCCTGTAAAGACTCCATCCCATTCTCTCAGTTCCTTCGCCTCCGTCGCATCTGTTCTGATGACGCTACCTTCAAAAACAGCTCCTCTGACATGTCCTCCTTCTTCCTTAACCGAGGTTTTCCATCCACGGTCGTTGACAGGGCCCTCAACCGTGTCCGGCCCATATCCCGCGCATCCTCCCTCACGCCTTCTCCTCCTTCCCAGAAACATGATAGGGTCCCCCTTGTCCTCACTTATCACCCCACCAGCCTCCGCATTCAAAGGATCATCCTCCGCCATTTCCGCCAACTCCAGCATGATGCCACCACCAAACACATCTTCCCTTCACCCCCCTTGACGGCATTCCGTAGGGATCGTTCCCTCCGGGACACCCTGGTCCACTCCTCCATCACCCCCTACTCCTCAACCCCCACTTATGGCACCTCCCCATGCCCACGCAGAAGATGCAACACCTGCCCCTTCACTTCCTCTCTCCTCACCGTCCAAGGGCCCAAACACTCCTTTCAAGTGAAGCAGCATTTCACTTGCATTTCCCCTAACTTAGTCTACTGCATCCGTTGCTCCCAATGCGGTCTCCTCTACATTGGAGAGACCAAACGCAAATTGGGCGACCGTTTTGCGGAACACCTGCGGTCTGTCCGCAAGAAAGACCCAAACCTCCCTGTCGCTTGCCATTTTAACACTCCACCCTGTTCTCTTGCCAACATGTCTGTCCTTGGCTTGCTGCATTGTTCCAGTGAAGCCCAACGCAAACTGGAGGAACAGCACCTCATCTTCCGACTAGGCACTTTACAGCCCTCCGGGCTGAATATTGAATTCAACAACTTTAGATCTTAAACTCCCCCTCCCCCCATCCCCACCCCGTTTCTTTCCCCCCCCCCGCCGCTTTTTTTTTCAATAATTTATTCTTTCCCCACCTATTTCCATTATTTTTAAATCTAAAACTAAAACCTTTAGTCTTTCCACCCCACCCCCACTAGAGCTGTACTTTGAATATCCTGTCTTCCATTCTTAATTAGCACTTTTCTCAGACAAAGACCACCACCTTCAACACCTCTTTGACCCTTTTGTCTGTGACATCTTTTGATTATCTGCTCATCTCCACAATCATCACACCACACCCTCAATGTGTCTCTTCCCCCCCCCCCCCACCCACCTTAAACCAATTTATATTTCTCCCTTCTTCTAACTATGCTCCAGTTCTGCCGAAGGGCCATGAAGGCTCGAAACGTTAACTGATTTCTTCTCCGCCGATGCTGCCAGACTTGCTGAGTTTTTCGCTGGAATATGCCATTTGGTCAATCAGCCTGCTCGGTCATTCAGTATAATCATGATTGAACTTCTACCTCAACTCTACCCTCCTGAATTATCCCCACGTCCCTTTATTCTTCTAGTATAAAAAAAAACTATCAGTCTTAGCTTTGAATATACTAGACAAGTGAGCTCTCGGTAGAGAATTCTAAAGATTCATAAGCCTTTGAGTGAAAAAATTTCTCCTCATCTCAGTCTTAAATGCCCAAATAGTGACCACAAAGTACTTCACTGGCTGTGAATTACTATGTGATTTCCCCAAGGTCATAAAAGGCATAATAGAAATTTCATTTTTTTAGATAACTTTTGCTGTATCAAAGCTGTGAGTACTTCAATGTTAACACTTTAGGACCAATTTAAGGAATTATATTCGCAGTGGGCTCCAGGAGTGTGCATCGGGAAATCATGCTCATGCTCTATTTTCCATCCAATACAATTGTGGGAACATGCACTGATAAAATCATCTTTAATATGCCAGAAATGGGAAAATGTCTCATCCCCCATCACCATCCTGACCAGCAGAAAAATTCATGGAAAATTGTACTTTTGAAACCTGGGTGCAAACTGGATAGGAATGGAGAATATATATTGGGCCACAATATGCTGAAGCCAGGCAGCTTTTCCTGTTCTTTTGAAAATAATATTCTACATCTTCCAGTCGACAATATTGTTTCATTCAAGGACCAGGAAGTCTGTTAAGGAAATTCCTTCAAGTGGGTCCCCAACTGAATGACATAGTCAATCTAAAATGTTCTTGTATAACAAGAAGCCTTATTCAAGGGCGGCAATTCTACGTCATCTTCAGCAGTATCGCCCAAACCTGAGGCTTCCACCACTAAGAAGGACAAGGGGAGCAGATACCTAGGCATGCCATCACCTCCAAGTTCCCCTCCAGGTCACACATCATCCTGACTTTGACACATACCACGTTTCATCATTATCGGTGGATCAAAATCTTGGAACTCCCTGTCTAACTGTACAGTGGGAGCACTTTCACCACACGAACTGCAATAGTTAAAGAATTCACATAGAATTACACAGAATATACAGCATTCAGTTTCTTGTTTCTTAATTTCTAAGGTGTAAGCAATGTTTCTATTTTCTGCTACCAAAATGTATGATCTTACATTTATTAATGTTAAAGTATATTTACCACTTACTTGTCCAATCTACGGTTTCTAATGCCTTCTTGTATGGTGTTGAATTTTTACTCAGTGTTAGTTCTACCCCGTCATCATTTGCAAATTTTGATATTGAGTTACTTATTTCTAAATCACAATTATTAATGTAAATTATAAATGACATTGGTTCCAGCACTGATTCATGTGAAGCACCAATTTTTACTTTCCACCAATCTAAATAACCACCATTTAGCCCTACTCACTCTGTTTTATTTTTTAGCCAATTTACTATCCATTTAGTTACTTTCCCCTGATTCAACATGCCCTTCCCTTTGTCAGGAGCCTACTGTGTGATATCTTATCAAAAGCCTTTTGAAAACCTGCTATATGGAATCTACTACATTACCCTTGTCTACACTTCCCATTATCGCTTCAAAAAGGCAGTTAAGCATGACATGGCCTTTCCTAATCCATGATTATTTTTTATTATAATTTCTGTTTCTACTCTTTTAGTATAGATTTCAGCATCTTTCCTATCATTGACATTATGCTGACTCGTCTATAGTTCCACGTTTTTGTTCTTTCTCCTGTTTAATATATGGGAACAACATTAGCTGTCCTCCAGTTCACTGGCACTATCCCCCCTTCTATGGAATCTTTATATACAGAAACTAGTCCCTCTGCTGTCTCCTCCCTAGTTTCCTTGAGTATCCACATACCATCTGAACCTGGGTTTTTATCCCCTTTTGGTTTTGCTAGTTTGTCAATTACTTTGTTCCCTTTCTATCCCATCTGTATTAATATTCTTTTTAAGTGTATCATGTAGTGCAGTGTCTTTTTACTCAATCTTCTCTTGTAAAAACTGAGCCCAAGTAGTTATTCAATACTTGCGCCATTTCTCTGCCATTAATAGTAAGTTTATCTTAGTCATCCTTTTGAGGCCCGATCCATAATTTAATTTTCCTTTTGTTGGTTATGTGTTTATAGAATGCTTTATTTTTATGTTCTTTGATAATTTGATTTTGTATCTTCTCTTTGCCTTTGTGGTGTTTTTTATTAGTTCTCTCCTAAAGGTAAATGGAGTTAAGATACAGATCAGCCATGATCTAATTGAATGACTCGAGGGGTTGAATAGCCAACTCCTACCCACATGTTCTTAACTGAAGGACAGAGTAAAAAGCAAACTGCAGGCTGTTCTTGCGCAGAAATGTTTTTGACAAGAATAAAAGAGGGGTCATTGCATAGATAAACTTTAGAAGCTGGGATTGATGAATTTGCATGGGATTGAAAGATGTTATAAATAAGTTTATTGACATGATGATGTGACATGTGCAGGTGAGATAGCAATCTTTAATTTCATTGGCTGGTCAAATATATATTGATAAAAGCGAATATATATTGAACTGCTTTAAAAGGACTTTTAAAAAGCAAGCAAAGACACTGAATTAAGATGACTGCCACAAGCCATTGGATGTCTGGTACTAAAAATTGTCCAGTCTCTGGAAGGTTCCAATCTGAATTACAATTAAGACATGATAATACAACCTCCTGTGGAATTTCACACCTGCTGATGTCAAGAATTACTTCAAAAGATGAACTGAAACTGTACCGTTCTTCACTGTTTGCATTTCTATAAAGCTACCCTTCCAGCGGAGGCAGAAAGTCTCGGGACAATAGCTATATGGATGGTGTTCTTCCTACCTCATCGAGATGGAGGATGAATTATTCAGGAGTTAATGTCTGGGACATTACAGAATCTAATGACCTAGGCCATAAAATAATAGCCACAGTCTGTCCAGACATGAGCTAATCTATTACCTTCTGAAACCATTATGGGTAGAGAGAGCCTGTGACTAGAATAACCATTTTGAAATGTATTTTATGACAACACCCAATTTGCTAAGGAGAAGTCTGGAAGAAATTTGCCAGTGGAGCAGTAACACTTTCTTCCCCCTCCCCCCTCCAAGTTCAAGACCCTGGATGAAATAGCCCTAGATTTGCATTAAGTGTGGTAGCGGGCATGTAAAACAATGTTTATCATGTTGTATCGTCCAAACGCCGCCACATTACATATGCATTCCCAGGATACACGCGTTTCCATCGCAGGGGGGCTCTCATTCACCCACCACACCATCACCTCGCTGCTTCATCACACCAGGCACCACATTTAAAGTACAACTGCGTTCAGTGCTTCTATCCCAGGACTGCAGCAAAGAAGACATGGTCCCAAAAGACAAGAAGACGGCAGCGTTTGAGCACCTTTTGGAAGCTGTGGAGGCCTGCTGTGACGGTCTCTACCCCCCGCTCTGGCCGCAGGAGGGAAAGCTACATTACCGCTCTGGCTTGGTAGGCAGTGGCAGCTGTGGTCAGTGCCAATGTTGTACAGAGGAGGTTATAGACTCATAGACTCATAAATGTTTACAGCACAGAAGGAGGCCATTCAGCCCATTGTGTCCACCCAGTCAACAAAGATCTGCCTACACTAATTTCATTTTCCAGCGCTTGGCCCATACCCTGGAGGCTATGGCAACGCAAGTGAATATCTAAATACTTCTTAAATGTTACAAGAGTTTCTGACTCAACCACTCTTTCAGGCAGTGAGTTCCAGACTCCCACCACCCTCTGAATGAAAAAACCTGTTCTCAACTCCCCTCTTAGCATTCCACCTCTTACCTTAAATCTATGTCCCCTGGTTATTGACCCCTCTACTAATGGAAAAAGTGCCTTCCTATCCACCCTTTCTATGCACCTCATAATCTTATACACCTCTATCAGGCCCCCTCTCAGCCTTCACTGCTCCAAGGAAAACAACCCCAGCCTATCCAATCTTTCCTCATAGCTCAGACCCTCCAGCCCAGGCAGCATCCTGGTAAATCTTCTTTGCACCCTCTCCAGTGCAATCACATCCTTCCTATAATGTGGTGACCAGAACTGCACGCAGTACACCAGTTGTGGCCTAACCAGCGTTTTATACAGTTCCAGCATAACTTCCCTGCTCTTGTATTCTATACCTTGGCTAATAAAGGCAAGTATCTCATATGCCTTCTTAACGACCTTATCTACCTGCCCTACTACCTTCAGGGATCTGTAGATTTGCACACCAAGGTCCCTCTGATCTTCAGTACTTCCCAGGGTTCTACATTTCATAGTGTAATCCTTTGCCTTGTTAGCCCTCTCCAAGTGCATTACCTCACACTTTTCCGGGTTGAATTCCATTTGCCACTGCTCTGTTCACCTGACCAGCCCATTAATATCCTCCTCAGTATTTACCACCCTACCATTTTTTGTGTCATCCGCGAGCTTCTTGATCATACCCACTACATTTAAGTCCAAATCATTTATGTACGCCACAAACAGCAAGGGCCCAGCACAGAGCCCTGTGGAACCCCACTGGAAATAGAAGTCACAGAAACATCCCTTGGCCATCCAATGCAGATAGAGGATGAATGATCTCATCCATGCAGCCAGGATATGGCAAGCATCTCATCACTCTAAACTCACACACTCAAGCCCATCACACAGTCACTGGCATCTCACTCACTGCCAGCTCAAGGAGACATCTCCACCCATTCTCACACACATACCCTTACTGTCCATCTGGCCACATCTCCTCTGGAAACTGCCTCCTCAGTCCTCATCATTTTGAGGCCACTTGCGCAGATCAAATGTGCCCTCACACACCCTGGGATACCCTCCTTCCAGTATAGCTTTCATCCTGCAGCCTCTTCCCTTACCTGAGGCCACATCTTCCCCTTCCCCAAGCAAGATCTTGCCCTGAAGCCATTGAAAATCCACCCACATATGGCTGAGCTGGTAGATAGAGACCTATCTTGAGCCCCCCTAAAAGTGATGTGGTGCTGTCTGTGAAGCCTGGCGCTGATGCCTGCGAGAGCTGACCGAAGCAAGGCAGACAAACAAATCTTAAAGTCCCGAGCAAAATGCAGCCTGCCAGATGGACGTCATTTATGTGCTGTTGTGAAACATGTTGGTGTGTTTTCCTACCAACGTGGGGGTAGGGTGGGGGGGGAGGGGGGTGGATGAGTCCGGCGGACTGGACTTATAATGATTAACTGATGTATTACAATGAGGTTCCTGATGTCTGATGGCGGGCAACGCGGCCCACCAATGGCAGGCTAAGCAGGCAATTGCAAACTGATTTCACGCCATTGTGAAACTGATTGCACCATATTGTCCGCTCACGCCACCGAACACGGCCAACACTGGCGGGCAGGGAAAATCCCAGCCCCTATCGCTATCACAGTTCGAAAACCAGCACAGAGATAGAGAACTTCCATCAAGAGGAACATTAGGTGCAAAAATCATCGACTTTTGGATAAGACAGATTACATTTAAAAAAGAGACTGTCTCCAGATATTGCAGTTTACATTGGCTTCAACTCCACTGAAATTTCAAGACCACTGTGGAAAAATTCTGCCACAGAAAACAGCAAGGCCAGGAAAGGAATTAAACACAAAGATGAGGATTTGATGCATTTGGAGACTGAGAGCCAATGTAGATCAGCGAGCAGAGGAATGATGCATGAATTTGGGAAAAAATAGAAATGACAGACTTTGGTATCAGCTGTAGATTATAGGGAGGCTGGCCATGGGGAGATTTGGAACAGTCAAGGCTGGAGTTGGTAGATGTATGGCTGACAGTTTTGTTAACAGATGGGCTATGTCTGAGGTGGAAATGGATTATCTCATGGAGATGGTAGAAGGCAATCACCTGAGATGAATTATGACATCAAAGCAAACAGTTCAGCACACGTGGTAGGGAGGGAATGGAATCAAAGGCAAGATATGGCTTCTGTTGGTGGGGCAAAGACAATGATTTTGATCATTCCAATGTTTAACTGAAGCGTATTCTAGCTTAAACAAGACTGGACAAGCAGCCTAGAGACAGTGGAGCAGTTGAGAGAAGTGGTGAAGCGGTAGAGTTGAGTGTCTTCAGTATACATATGGATAATAACCTCCTGTCTTTGGAAGATGTCACCAAGGAACAGTATGTACATAAAGAAGATGAAGAGTATGGGGCCAAGCATAGATCTTTGGGTATTCCAAAGTTAACGTTACAGGGGTAGGAGGAGAAATCACTTCTGGAAATACTCTACACTGAGCTGGACAATGGAGGAGAGGCATTGAAGAAGGATGGTGTGGTTGAAAGTGTGAAAGGCTGCAGAGAAGTGAAGAAGGACAAAGAGGGATAATGCATTCTACTCACAGTCACAGAGGATATTTGTGAATTTGATGAGAGTCGTTTCAGCTAGGGCAAAAACCTGACTGGAGCATTTCAAACTTTGGAGAGGAAAGGAAAATTAGAAATGAGGCAGTAGTTCCCACCCAAGTTTTTCACTTTGTTATATTATTTTTACTTTGAAGAGAACTGTGTGTGTGACTTTCAATACGGAACATGCTGGGCAGAACAAATGACTTCATCTGCTACTGTCTTTGATCAGTTAGTTCTAAATGCCACAGATCTCAATGAAATAAGTTTCAACTTTGAACCTTCAAAGGATTAATGAGCTCTTCCAAAGCTTTTTACCAGCGTTTTAGGATCAGTTGGTAATGTACTTTATGTCATCTCTAAGAATGAAAGAACAAAGATTTCTTAAAGCAACATACGATAGCATTTTTCTGAAGTTTAATTGGAGTTATATAATTGACGAGTAGAGAATGCTAAATGGTAGAAACTGAGATGCTGGCAAATCATTTTATTCAGAGATTCGATCATGATCTGATTACATTTGGAGAGATATGCATTTCATTATGTAACCTAATTTAGTTGGTTTAGTGATTTTTTTTGTGACTTTTTTTCTACGATAAATTAGCTAATCACCTGTGCCTAATTGTTTATCCTACTGATGCAAAGAAATATTTTATTTTTGGTTTTAGTTTTATAACTGGTTTATTAATTTTATATATTTTGGGCTTGTCAGGGAACTACTTTTCTCCTGTCTGTACATGTGCATGGAGACCCACTGCTGATTTAAAGCAACAGCCATTCCTAAGCTACACAACTATGTAAAACCATGTGATACAGAACAACCCATATTGTCAACCATACTATGCCAATGTAGTTTAACCCCGTCATGAGCCAGTCTTCTTACCCTTTTTGGTAGCATTTCAAATGTAAATACTGTATATATTTTTGTAACATTGGGCCAATTCCATGACTGGGTTAAAAAATGACTTACGTTTTCAGTGCTTACCTGCTCTATGGTGCAATGGTCAAGTCACGTCAGATTCCACAGAATCAATTCATTTACAGAAATTAAAAAAGCTCCCTGCATGGTTTTCTCATGCATAGAAAATGCTGCATCACCTGGGATTGGGACTGAAGGTGAAGAATCAGGGCTGCAGAAGTTCTTAAAGGCCAACTGTATTCTTAACAAGAGGAAGCAATATGTGGAGGTAGTGTTACCAGGCATTGCGACTGGAGGAGCTCCAGAATTGCCCCGTTCAGTGAAAAGAGGCTGGAGATTTTACTGGAAAAGGGAGCCCTGAGTAAATTGTTAACCCTTGAGTGCCAGAATACAGCAAGAAGGTTGGCAAACAGATTAATGAGTTCCCTTCAGTGTATTTTTTTATATACATTCTTTCATGGCATGTGAGTGTTGCTGGCAAGGCCAGCATTTATTGCTCATTCCTAAGTCTCCTTGAGAAGGATCTTGAGATGGGAGCACATAAGAGATGGAAAAAGCAAACACTGAGCACAGTCCACAATTGACAAGATGCTGCCGTATCTGCGATGCAGCTTGCAAACTATTCACTCACTGCTTCAATCTTCTAAAAATCCAAAGTTGTACCAACTGGAAAGCTACCAAAGGGATGCTTTCCCTTCACTCACACACCTCTAGCATGTTTTTTGGCCAAGCTCCTTCAACTATTTGTCCACTCACCATCTTTCCACACCAGGTGCCACGTCAAAGAAGGAGATATTAGGAGAGACGTCCAAAGCCTTGGTCAAAAAAGTGGATTTTTAAGGAGTGTCTCAAAGAAGGAGAGAGAAGTTGGGAGGTTTAGGGAGAAAATTCCACAGGAGTCTAAATGTCTGAAATCATGCTGGGCAAAGAGAGGGGAAGAAGCACCAGAAGTCACAGTTGGAAGAATGGAGATTTCTGGAGGCACCTGGACTCAAGGTGGTGGGGTTGGGCTGCTGTAGTGCTAGAGTAGTTAAAGAGATAAGGAGATAAAAAGGCAATCAACATTTAAAACATGAGAATGAACATTTTAAATTGGAGGCTTTGAATGAGTGGGACTTTAAAAAAGTCACTCCTATGTTGCGGGCTTTATTGGCAACAAGAACAAGTCAGAATCTGGATATTCTGTGGCAGGTAGCTCACCTTCAAACTCCCCAAAGTATTCCCCTCACTTACAAGACACCAGTTAGGTATATGATGGAACTCACACCACTTGCCTGCATGATTGCAGCTCCAAGAACACTCAAGAAGCCCAACACCATGCAAGACAAAGCAGCCACTTAATTGGAACCCCATTTAATGCCCATCTTTAATTGCCCTTGAGAAAGCTATGGTAAGCTGCCTTCTTGAACTGGTGCAATCTGTGTTGTCCAAGTGCCCCCATAGTACTGTTAGGTAGTTAGTTCTAGGATTTTGACCCAGCAATGGTGAAGGAGTGGCAACATATTTCTACATCAAGATGGTGAGTGACTTTGAGAGGATCTTGGAGGTGATGATATTCCCATATTTCTGCTGCCCTTGTCTTTCTAGGTAGCAGAGGTTGTGAGTTTGGGAGGTGCTGTTGAAGACTTGCCAAGTTGCTGCAGTGCATCTTGTGGGTGTTGTTCTCATCTTGCAGCATCTGAGTTGTACTGCTCCCTATCTGAGGGTTTGTGAACAGTACTGAACATTGTGCAATCAGCAGCATATGTCCCCACTTCTGACCTTATAATGAAAAAAAGGTCACTGATGAAGCAGCTGAAGATGTTTAGGCCTAGGACACTACCCTGGGGAACTCCTGCAGTGATGTCCTAGTGATGAGATGATTGACCTCCAACAACCATCTTCCTTTATGCTAGTTATGACTCCAACCAGTGGAGATTTTCCCGATCCTTGATTCCCATTGACTTCAATTTTACAAGAGTTCGCATTTGGTCAAATGCTGCCTTGATGAGGTGAGGGTGAGAGTGACTGGCCTTGACATCAGGGCAGCAATTGACCAAGTGTAGCATCAAGGAGCCCTAGCAAAACTGGAGTCAATGGGAATTGGTGCGGGTGAGGTGGGTGGGGATCTCTTCGCTGGATGGAGTCATACTTAGCACAAATGAAGATGCTTGTAGTTGTTGGAGGTCAGTCATCTCAGTTCCAGGACATCACTGCAGGAGTTCCTCAGGGTAGTGTCCTTGGTCCAGTCTTCAGCTGCATCATCAATGACCTTCCTTCCATCACAAGGTCAGAAGTAGGTAAGTTTACTAATGATTGCACAATGCTTAGTACCATTCACAACTCCTCAGATACTGTGGCAGCCCATGTCCAAATGCAGCACGACCTGGACAATATCCAGGCTTGGGCCAACAAGTGGCAAGTAACATTAGCTCCACCCAAGTGCCAGGCAATGACCATCTCCAACAAGAGAGAATCTAACCGTTGCCCCTTGACATTCAAAGGCATTACCATCACTGAATCACCCATTTTCAACATCCTGGGGTTACCATTGACCAGAAACTAAACTAGATCAGCCACATAAATAGTGTGGCTACAAGGGCAGATCAGAGGCTAGGAATCCTGCAGTAAGTAACTCACCTCCTGACTCCACAAAGCCTGTCCAGCATATACAAGACACAAGTCAGGAGTTTGATGGAACACTCTTTACTTGCCTGGGTAAGTGCAGCTCCAATAACACTCAAGAAACTCAACACCATTCAAGGCAATGTTTCCCACTTGATTGGCACCCCATCCACAAACATTCACTACTCCCACCACTGACGCACAGTGGCTGTACCATCTACAAGATGCACTGCAGGAACTCACCAAGGCTCCTTAGACAGCACCTTCCAAACCCATGACCACTACCACCTAGAAGGACAAGGGCAGCAGAAACATGAGAACACCACCACCTAGAAGTACTCCTCCAAGCCACTCCCCATCCTGACATGGAAATATATCACCGTTCCTTCACTGTCATTGGGTCAAAATCCTGGCACTCCCTCCCTAATAGCACTGTGGGTGTACCTACACCACTTGGACTGCAGCAGTTCAAGAAGGCAGCTCACCACCACCTTCTCAAGGGTAATTAGGGATGGGCACTAAATGCTGGCCTAGCTAGTGATGCCCACATCTCATGAAAGAATAAATTTCACTGAATCACAGTGCAGAAGAGGCCCTTCGGCCCATTGAGTCTGCACCGACACGTGAGAAACACCTGACCTACCTACCTAATCCCATTTACCCGCACTTGGCCCATAGCCTTGAATGTTATGACGTGCCAAGTGCTCATCCAGGTACTTTTTAAAGGATGTGAGGCAACCCGCCTCCACCACCATTACAGGCAGTGCATTCCAGACCATCACCACCCTCTGGGTAAGAAAGTTTTTCCTCACATCCCCCCTAAACCTCCTGCTCCTCACCTTGAACTTAGGACCCCTTGTGACTGACCCTTCAACTAAGGGGAACAGCTGCTCCCTATCCATCCTGTCCGTGCCCCTCATAATCTTGTACACCTCGATCAGGTCGCCCCTCAGTCTTCTCTGCTCCAACGAAAACAACCTAAGTCTATCCAACCTCTCTTCATTACTTAAATGTTTCATCCCAGGCAACATCCTGGTGAATCTCCTCTGCACCCCCTCCAGTGCAATCACATCCTTTCTAAAATGTGACGACCAGAACTGCACACAGTACTCCAGCTGTGACCTCACCAAGGTTCTATACAACTCCAACATGATCTCCCTACTTTTGTAATCTATGCCTCGATTGATAAAGGCAAGTGTCCCATATGCCTTTTTCACCATACCACTAACATGCCCCTCCGCCTTCAGAGATCTATGGACACACACGCCAAGGTCCCTTTGTTTCTCAGAACTTCCTAGTGTCATGCCATTCATTGAACACTTCCTTGTCAAATTACTCCTTCCAAAGAGTATCACCTCACACTTTTCAGGGTTAAATTCCATCTGCCACCTATCTGCCCATTTCACCATCCTGTCTATATCTTCCTGTAGCCCAAGACACTCATCCTCACTATTAACCACCCAGCCAATCTTTGTGTCATCCGCAAACTTACTAATCCTACCCCCGATTTAGTCATCTATGTTGTTTATATAAACAACAAATAATAGGGGACCAAGCATAGATCCCTGTGGTACGCCACTGGACACTGGCTTCCAGCCACTAAAGCATCTTTCTGTCATCACCCTCTGCCTCCTACAACTAGGCCTATTTTGAATCCACCTTATCAAATTACCCTGTATCCTATGTGCCTTTGCCTTCTTTATAAGTCTCCCATGTGGGACCGTGTCAAAGGCTTTGCTGAAATCCATATAAACTACATCAACTGCACTACCCTCATCTACACACCTGGTCACCTCCTCAAAAAATTCAATCAAATTTGTTAGGCATGACCTCCCTCTGACAAAGCCATGCTGACTATCTCTGATAAAACCTTGGCTCTCCAAGTGGAGATAGATACTCTCCTTCAGAAATTTCTCCAATAGTTTCCCTACCACTTACGTGAGACTCACTGGCCTGTGGTTCCCTGGCTTATCTCTACAACCCTTCTTAAATAGCAGAACCACATTAGCTGTTCTCCAGTCCTCTGGCACCTCCCCCGTGGCCAGAGAGGAATTAAAAATTTGGGTCAGAGCCCCTGTGATCTCCTCCCTTGCCTCCCTCAGCAGCCTGGGACACAAATCATCTGGACCTGGAGATTTGTCCACTTTTAAGCCTGCCAACACCTCCAATACCTTGTCACTCCCTATATCAATTTGCTTAAGAACCTCGCAGCCTCTCTCCCTGAGTTCGATACCTTCATCCTCATTCTCTTGGGTGAAGATGGACGTGAAGTATTTATTCAACACTCTAGCGATGCCTTCTGGCTCTACCCATAGATTGCCCCCTTGGTCCCTTATGGGCCCTATTCTTTCCCTGGTTATCCTCTTCCCATTGATATACTTATAGAATATCTTGGGATTTTCCTTACTTTTACCAGCCAGAGCTTTCTCATATCCACTCTTTGCTCTCCTAATTGCTTTCTTAAGCTCCACCCTGCACTTTCTGTACTCCATTAATGCCTCCGCTGATTTGCTTCCCTTGTACCTGCTAAAAGCCTCTCTTTTCCTTCTCATTGTATCCTGAATATCTCTGGTAATCCATGGTTCTCTGGGCTTGTTACTCCTTCCTATCACCCTCAAGGGAACATGTTGAGCCTGTACCTTCCCCATTTCCTTTTTGAACGTCCCCCCACTGCTCCTCTGTAGATTTCCCCACAAGTAGCTGTTCCCAGTCTACCTTGGCCAGATCCTGCCTTATTTTACTAAAATCCACTCTCCCCCAATCCAAAACATTTTTTTGCAACTTGCCGATTTCTTTGTCCATAACAAACGTAAACTGTACCATGTTGTGGTCGCTATCGCTAAAATGCTTGCTCACCGCCACCTCAGCCACCTGTCCGGCTTCATTCCCCAGAATTAGGTCTAGCAATTTTTGAGTTTAGCTCTTTTGTTCATGTTTGAACCAAGGCTGTAATGCGGTCTGATCAGAATGGCCCTGGTGGAACTCAGACTGAGTTTGGTGAGAAGGTTATTGTTGATTAAGTGTCACTTGATAGTTGTGTCCCCAACACCTTCCATCATTTTGCTGATGATCGAGAGTAGACTGATGGGGTGGTAACTGGCTGGATTGGATTTGTCTTGCTTTTTGTGGTCAGGACACAGCTAGGCAATTTTTCACATTGTCAGCTAGATGCCAATGTTGTGGATGTACTAGAAACATTTGGCTATGGATGCGGCTTGTTCTAGAACACAAATCTTCAGTACTACTGCCAAGTTGTTTTCCGAGCCCATTGCCTTTTCTGTATCCTGTGCCTTCAGCACTTCTTGCTCTAGATAGTGCTAATTCTTAAGGTTTGTCTTTTGTACTCACATGTTTGTGGCGCCTCCTCCTTCAATTTGTTGTTGAATTGTCCATCACTATTCACAACTGGATGTGGCAGGACTGCAGAGCTTTGATCTGACCCATTGGTTGTTGGTGGATTAGCTCTGTCTGCTGTTCAGCTCACATGCAGTCCCATATTGTAGTTTCACTAGGTTGGCACTTCATTTTTAGGTATACCTGGTGCTGCTCCTGGCATGCTGTCTTACACTCCTCTTAAACCAGGGTTGGTCCCCTAGCTTGATGGTAATGGTAAAATGAGGGATACGCTGGGCCATAAGATTACAGATTGTGGTTGAAAGAATTCTGCTTTGCTGATGGCCCAGAGCTCATGGATGTCTAGTTTTGAACTACTAGATCTGTTCCGAATCAACCCCATTTAGCCCAGTGGTAATGTCACACAATGCAATGGACAGTACCCTCAGTGTGAAGATGGGACTTTGTCTCCACAATGACTGTGTGGTGGTCACTACCACCACTACTGTCACGGACAGATGCATCCACGATAGGTAGATTTGTGAGGACTGAGTCAAATAGCTTTCCCCCACCCACATTCCCACCCCCTGCCCTGCCTTGCCCGTGTTGGTCTTGTCACCAGCTGCTGCAGTTATTGCAGCCTATGTCCTTCCGTATTCAGCCAACTTATTCACTACTGGTGCTCATACATTCTGAGCCCTTGCTACCCTCACTGCTTATTCCAAGTGGTGTTCAACATGGAGGAATACTAATTTATTAGCGGAGAGAGGGTGGTAGATGGTAATCAGTGGGATGTTTCCTTGCCTGTGTTTCAAATAATGTCATGGGATCCAAAGTCAATGTTGAAGACTCTCAGGGTCACTCTTTCCCAATGGTATACCGCGGTGCGAACACCTCTGGTGGGACTGGACATACTCAGGGGTATTAATAGAGGAGTCTGGGACATAGCCTGTAAGGGTAAGGTTTGGTGAGTATGTTTATGTCAGATTGTTGTTTGACTAGTCCCTGTGATAGCTGTTCCAAATCCTTAAATGTTCATGTGGAGGGCTTTGCAGGTTCGACTGGGCAGGGTGTGCCTTTGTATCTGGTGCCTAGGTTGATGCTGGTTGCGTTGCCCAGTTTTATTCATATTTGACTTTTCAATACAGCTGAGTGGCCTTGCAGAGGCCGTTACGAGTCAACTAACATTGGTATCGGTCAGGAGTCCCATGTAAGCAGCTGATTTGCTTTTCTAAAGGGTGTTGGTGAACCAGATGGGTTCTTTATGACAATCTGGTAGTTTCATGGTCACTGTTATTGATAATTCACAGACTGGTTAGTTCTGTCGGTTAGTGTGGTTCAGAATAATTTCAGCAGCACGGATTCAATCCCTGTCCATCTGAGGTAGACTTTGGACCTGTCTTCTTACCCTTCCCCTGAAAGTGGAAGGCAATGGCAAACCACCACTGACAAAAACTGCCAAGAAAACAGCTCAGGATGAAGCATCAGCCGACAATGAGCCAAGGACTTCCCTACAGCAGGAAACTCATGAACTGGAATTACTGATAATAGCCTTTTTACTCCAGCTTTATTTAATTGAAGTAATTAATTGAATTGAACTGGCTTTCCTAGTTTAGGATCATCTGCAAATTGAGCTTCTGAATCAGTCATTTATGTAAATTAAATAAGTATCTGAACACCAATCCTTAGGGCCCTCCACTCAGTGCTCCTCTTTCTGCCAACATGACTCTTAAAAGTGCCTGAAACAAAAATAAAAAACGCTGGAAAAATTCAGCAAGCCTGACAGCATCTATGCAGAGTAAGATAGCGTTAACGTTTCAAGTCCGTATGACTCTTCTATGATTTTTGTTATTATCTTATAATTGTTATATATTGTTAAGATTTTATTTTTGTTTCAGATTTCCAACATCCGCAGTATTTTGCCTTAAAAGTACCTGCTGTTTTCTGACTATTAGCCATTTCTTAACCATTCCCAAGGTTTATTCTGAAATGCATAAAGATTTCAGCCTTTTGGGCAGAAGTTTTTCAGATGCTTTTTGGAAACCTAAGTTGCTGTTTTAGTGGAATTTTTCTTTTTAATGAACATATATACGGACATAAGATCCAAGAGCAGGGGTTGGCCATTTGGGCCCTTGAGCCTGCTCTGCCATTCAATAAGATCATAGCTGACCTGTTTGTGTTTTGAGTTCTACATTCCTATCTACCCCTGATAACCTTTGATTCCCTTGTCTAACAAGAATCTATCTGCTTCCGCCTTAAAAATATTCAGTGACTCTGCCTCCACTGCCTTCAGAGGCAGAGAGTTCCAAAATCGCACAACCCTCTGAGGGAAAAAATTTCTCCTCATCTCTGTCCTAAAAAGGCAACCCCAAATTTTAAAACAGTGCCCCCTAGTTCTGGACTCACCCACGAGGAAACATCCTTTCTACATCCACCTTGTCAAGACCTTTCAGTGTCAAATATTTCAATCCCTAACTCTTCTAAACTCCAGTGGAAACAAGCCCAGTCTGTTCAGCCTTTCCTCATAAGACAACCCGCTCATCCCAGGTTTCAATCTAGTAAACCTCCTCCAAACCACCTCCAATGCATTTACATCCTTCTTAAATAAGGAGACCAAAACTGCAGACAGTTTTCGAGATGTGGTCTCATCAATGCCCTGTATAACTGAAGCATAACATCCTTACTTTTATTTTCAACCCCTCTCGTAATAAAGAATAGCATTCCATTAGCCTTCTTGATTAAATGCTGTACCTGCATACTAACTTTTTGTGACTCATGCACTAGAACACCTAGATCCCTCTGCACCTCGGAATTCTGCAGTTGTTCTCTATTTAATTAATGCTTTGTTGTTTTATTCTTCCTGTCAAAGTGAACAACTTACCATTTTCTCACATTGTACTCCATCTGCTAAATTTTTGCCTATTTACTCAACATATCTCTATCTGTCTGCAATCATTTCAGGCCTCTACAAGCTGCTGCAGCAACCTGCCATGAAGAGAAATTTCACCCATTTTCTGCTCAATTACTTAGTGATCATTTTAAATTTGGCCCCTCGAGCCTGCTGTGCCAGTCAATAAGATCATGGCTGATCAGGTGTGACCTTAACTCCACTTTCCTGCCTGTTCCCTTGTAAACCTTTGACTCCCTTGTAAATCAAAAGCCTGTCTAACTCAGCTTTGAATATATTCCAGTGACCCAGCCTCCATTGCTCTCTGGGGCAGAGAATTCCAAACATTAATGACCCTCGGAGAGAAGAAATTGCTCTTCATCTCCGGTTTAAATGGCAAACCCTTTACTTTGAAACTGTGTCCCTAGTTCTCGGTCGTCTACAAGAGGAAACATCTTCTCTGCATTTACCCTGTCAAGCCCCTTCAGAATCTTATCTGTTTCAATAAGATCACCTATCATTCTTCTAAACTTCAACAAGGATAGGCCCAACCTGCTAAACCTTTGCTCGTAAGGACAACCCCTTCCTCCCCTGAATCAGCCGAGTAAATCTTCTCTTAACTGCCTCCAATGCAAATACGTAAGATGACCAGAACTGCACACATAGGTGAGGTCTCACCAATGCCCTAGCTGTTGTGGCAAGACTTCCTTACTTTGATATTCCATCCCTCTTGGGATAAAGGCCAGCATTCCATTTGCTGTCTAATACTTGTTGAACTTTTTATGATTCATGTACAAGGTACCCAAATCCCTTCTGCAGCCTCTTGCTATACCTTTATTAAATGGATTAGCCTTTCTTATTCCATTGCAAATAAGAAGATTTAGTTGTGAGATACTAGAGAAACTGGGGATCATTGCACCAGAACAAAAATGGTCCTGGAAAGGACTTGGAAGTTAAGAGGGCTGCAGGACTGGAAAATTGTAGCAATGAGGGAAGATTGGATAGGCTGGGGCTGTTCTCCTTGGAACAGAGGAGGCTGAGGGGAGATTTGTTTTAGATGGGCAAAAAAAGGAAAAGTTTTTTCACCCAGGTGGTTGTGAGGGGCCTGGTTAGAGTGGATGGGAAGGGCCTATTCAGCAGCAAGGTCAGTGACTAGGGGGCATAGATTTAAAGTGATTGGTAGAAAGATTAGAGGGGAGATGAGGGGAAAAATTCCCCCCCCCACCCACCGAGTACAGTAGCGGGTGTGGGCAGGCGTGCCTCCGATCGGTGCCCCCAATTGGGAGCGCACTTCCATTTTACGTGGGTGGGCCAATTAAGGCCTGCCCAGCATGACGTCCGCCATGAAGCGCTATGTGCTCCCTACGCGGGCAGGATGGGATTCCCTCAGCCGAGAGTGCATTCTTTCGTGCATGTGCGCGAAAGAGTGCACTGATCTCCCTGAGGCTAAGTGCTGCCTCAGGAAGATCGGCTCCAAATTTATAAATGGTAAACAAATGATAGCCAGATTTCCTTGACATGTCCCCTCATGTGAGACTCTCACATGAGTTGGAACATGTCCATCACTTTTACTGAAACCTTTATTAAATATTTAAAAACCCTCATGAAACCTCATCCCGCCCATGGATGAGGTTTCATGCTTTTTCTTAAGCCCGCCAGGGCTCCCAGCCTGCCCGCCACCCCTAAGGTTGGACAGGCAGGTCCATTAATGATGTTAGTTACTTTTTAAATGGCCTCAATTGGCCGTTGACAGATCGGCGGGCGCACAGCTGATTAGGCTGCGCCCCCGCCGACCTGAAAATGGAAATGATGTGGGGGTGACGTCGGGGGTTCCACCCGGCATCATCCCGTGTCATTTTACACGTTGGTGAGCGGGCCCCGCCCCCGCTTGCCAACCAGAAGATCCTCCCCAAGGAAAAGTTTTTTCACCCAGGTGGTTGTGGGGGTCTGGAGTTCACTGCCTGAAAGGGTAGCAGAGGCAGAAACCCTCAACTCATTTAAATGGTGTCTGGATATGCACCTCGAGTGCTGTTAGCTGCAGAGCTACGGACCAAATGCTAGAAAGTGGGATTAGGCTGCATGGCACGTTTTTTGGCTGGCGCAGACACTATTGGCCAAGTGGCCTCTTTCTGTGCTGCAAACTTTCTATGATCCTAAGGGGCAGTCTGTTAGAGGTGTTCCAAATTATGAAGAGTTAGCAGAACAGGACAGCAGATGCGACATGTGGATTGGGTGCTCTGTGCTTGATTCGGAGGAAGGTAAAATTACAGGTCATCACTCCCAATTGCAAATCAGTGACCTCTGCTGAGAGTTCATTTATTTGATATTGAAGAGCTCCTCCAACCCTACTATTGGAGCAGAGTAAATTGGGCCTATGTTCTCTGGAGTTCGGAAGAATGAGAGGTGATCTCATTGAAACGTCTCAGATTCTGAAGAGGCTTGACAAGGGTAGATACTGAGGTTGGTCCATGTTTATATGTTTATATAAGAACATAAGAAATAGGAGGAGTAGGCCATTCAGCCCCTCAAGCCTGCCCTGCCATTCAATAAGATCATGGCTGATTTGCCTTAGGCCTCAACTCCTCTTTCGTGTCAGCTCCTCATATCCCTCAACTCCCCGATATTTCAAAAATCTATCTACCTCCTCTTTAAATACTTTCAGTGATCTAGCCTCCACAACTCGCTGGGGTAGAGAATTCTTGACACTTACTACCTTCTGAGAGAAGAAATTCCTTCACATCCTAGTTTTAAATGACTGCCCCCTTATTATGTAACAATGTCCCCTAATTCCAGATTCCTCTCAACATTTACTATGCCAAGCCCCCTCAGAATCTTGTACATTTCATTAAGATCACTACTCATTCCTCTAAACACTAATGAATAAAGGCCTAACCTGTTTAGCCGTTCTTGATAAGTCAACCTCTTCATCCGAGGAATTAGCCTAGTGAATCTTTTTTTTTAAACTGCCTCCAGTGCTACTATATCCTTTCTTAAATACGGGGACCAAAACTGTACACAGTACACCAGGTGCAGCCTCACCAACACCTTGTACAGTTGTAACAAGACTTCCCTATTTTTAAACTCCAAACCCCTAACAATATAGGCTAAAATTCCATTTGCCTTCTTAATTACTTGCTGCACCTGCATATGTTAACTTTTTGTGTTTCATTTGCAAGAACACCCAGATCCCTCTGTGCTGCACTATTTACATAATAGTCTGCCTTTTGATTCTTCCTACCAAATTGCATGATCTCACGCTTTCCTACATTTCTTCACATTTCTTAGGTTTGGCAAGGAGTGGTTTGTAATTGTCTCTACCTCAACTTGCATAATAAAATCAAAAGAACAGAAGTAGCCCATTCAGCCTGCCAAGCAAATCTTGCCAATTATTAGATAAAGGGAGATCAGTAGCTCAACTCTTTTTACCTGCCCTTGTTCCATATCCCTTGATGCTCATACCTAACAAAATCTATTATTCTTCAATTGAGTATGGAATTACGTAGGCAATTTCTTTGCTATGAATCACTATGAGCAAGTTCACAATCTCAGCTGCCGCACAAAGGAAAAGAAAATAAACTGAAAAATAAATTAAAGGGAGAATCAACTCTGGGTCATTGCCACACACATCACTAGCCGTTTGCTGTATAAGTCTATGAAGCCAAGGAACATTGAGAAAATGAGGAAAAAGTGGTATCCAAAATTGGGAACAGGCAGAAAAGAGGACCTGAATCTTATGTTCGTCGGGCGTGCGCGATCTGTGGGCCCAGAAGTGGACGCGAAATGAGCTTCTGCTCGCAGTCGGCCCCTGAACGCAAACACGTGCTAAGAAAGGCTCAGCGCTGCTGGGGGGGTGGGTGGGGGGGTTGTGGGAAGAGGGCGGGCGCTGAGAGAAGGGGAAGTGTGGGCTTGCGCTCCCTGAAGGCTGACGGCTGCTGTGGAGCTGCCTCAGGGAGCTGCAGCGATTTAAAAATGAAACGAGCTCAATAAAATGCTGCAAACTGTGACATACATGCAAGCACCTGGCAGCAGACTACACAATATATCATCCCTCAAATATCTTCTTTTATTTTATTTAACCCCAGACATTTCATCCCACCCTGGATGTAGTTTGTAGTGAAAATGTGAAGGTCGCTTGGCCCGTCCGCTGACCGTAAAAGTGGGTGGGCCGCATAAAATCGCTGATAAGCGGCTCTTTAATGGGCTTGATTTCCTGCTTAATTGTCGGCGGGCCCACTTCCAACTCCCTCGCGCGCCGACCAGCCGTATTTTCACACGCACACGCGATGACATCGGGAAGTGCGCCCGATGTCTTCTCGCGCGATGTCACATGATTCCGGGTCAGGCGCTCACCCGCACGAACAGCGTAAAATTCTAACCGTTTTGGTTTTTTTTGAAATGCAGCATGAAAACAACCTTAGAACCAATGTAATTTTTTTTTCAATACATCGCTCTTGAACACTGACCATTTAATTAGCAGACAATAAAACTGCATAAATCAATGCTGAATCTTAGGGTAGAATTTTCCGTTTATGAGACTAAGTGCAGTTTCAGCAGCGCCCACACTGCTGCTCAGAATAGCGGAAACTCGTGCCCGACTCCATGCTTGGAAGCTCATTAATTATGCACAGGCCAGTATCAGGCTGAATGACCTGGTGGGTCTGCAGCTGATTCGTCCACCCCGCCGTCAACTGGCGGGGTCGAAGGCCCGGGCGCCAGATTAAACGCCAGTCGAACACATACATCTCATTCTCTGCAGCCCACGTGTCTCCAGGACACTGTTACAGATGTCTTCTACGCACAACAAGAAGGCTGCACCCCGCTTCAGACAGGACACCCACCAGGCCTTGATCAGAGGAGTGCGGGCGCATAGGGATGTGCTCTATCCCAGGGACAGTTCCAGGACACACCAGTCTCACTTCTCGGGCCTGGAAGACCATCGCCAAGGAAGTCAGCGTGCACGGCTACCAACTGTGCCCGGAATGAAATCCAGTGCAGAAAGAGGAGGAATGATCTCATCCGCTCCACCAGGGTAAGCCATGCTTCAACTCCGTCCAATATCAAACTCTCATCATGGCTCATGTGCTCAAATGTACTCCCTTCAGGGATCTCACATAACCATTACCAGGGGACACATAGAAGCACTGATAGATTAAAGGAACCTTTTACATCACCACCAGCCCATCTATTATGCTACATACTCGCCATCCTCAGGCCTGCTGGGGAGGGCTCACCACACACAGGGAGCATGAATCTTTGCTAACTTGTACTCTATCCCTTCTCATCACATGCCTTTCTTGTGTCTTCATCCAGGCCAAGCTTGCCCACAACAGGCAGGAAAGTTCCCAGGTAGGGGGAGCCCAGTCGACATCATTGACCTCACAGCGTTCGAGGAGGTTGCAGCCCAGATCGCTGGGGAGGACAGGGATCACTCCTGTGTGGAAGAGGAAACCAGATTGTCTCAGCAACCCAGTGCGGATCACTTCTCTATGAGTTGATCACATCCTCATCTACTAAAATTGCATTCTTTATTTTATAGGCACCTGCAGATTGAGACCTACAAGGGACACCACCAGAACTTCCAGACCAGGTCGGAGAAGGAGAATGTTGAAGAACCATCACAGTGCTCACCTGCACCCTCCACACACACCTTCCTGGGGCACATCTCTAGATGAGGCTCGGGCTCGCTTTCTGGAGAACACTTCACCGACACGTCCCCGCAGCAATCGGAGGTAGGGACAGGCCAGCTCTTTGGCACACGGAGGGCTGCTGGAGAACAGCCACCCACTCAGTCCAAGTGACGAGCCTCTGGAAGCGGCCTTCCAACTCATGGTGGATGGTCAGCAAGAGGTGAGGGAACACCACTCAACGCCACCCATTACTACCGCCTGCTGCCTTCCATCTCGCAGCTCCCATCTCCTGTGCCGAGGTCCCTGGAATAATGCTCGAGCCCGTGCCGACATCCCTGGAATAATGCTTGAACCTGTGCAAAGTCCCTAGAAGATGGTCTGAAGCCTCAGCGAAATCAAAGCTGCAGCACGGAAACCTCCCACCTTCCAAAAGCTGCTTCACAGAGGAGCCATGTGAATGAGACTCCACCCGCCATGCGGTGCACGTGTTCCTCCAGGGTCTGGTAGCTGTAGGCCTCCATCACCTTCCTCTCGTCAGATGTCCCCAAGCTGAGCAAGGCCCTAACAGTAAGCCCCAACTTGTGCACGCCATTCATTTTCAAACGGGTTTGAGGCCAATGGAATTTTCCACTGGCGTGCAGCATGAGGAAATTCCAGCGAGCAGCTGTTTTAATGAGCATTCATGAGATGTTTTTGAATACTAATGGCATTCACGCCACTAATCGCCGGGATAACTGACCCACCAATGACCCGCCTTCAAGAGAATCACAAGCTATTGTTACGCCAGCAGACTTCTGACTTTTTGGCTCCCGCTGGATTCTCCGCTCCCACCTGCCACGAAACCCGCTGTGGGAGGGATGGGAAAATTCCGCTCTAGTTTCTTGTGAAAATTGAGAGGATATTATTCAAGGTAAGAATTATGCTGGACAGTTTAACTTTAACTTTCCTTCATCCTACAGGCAAGCTGTGCCACAAGGAAGTATTTTGAATTAGTACAATGAGAAAAAAAATTGCAATTGCACTGTCCAGAGCAGCATGCATCAGTGCATTTTTATAATCTGCATACTCACAATGGTGCCAATTATTCATAGAATGCAACCTTTTTCTGACCACATTATAATCTCTAGTGGGCTTTCAACTTTCTTATAATGATGCTTCAGAATATAATTCAGAGGGTTGTGAATATTTGCAATTCTCTATTCCAGAGGGTTGTGCAATATGCATCATTCTCTATATTTAAGGCTGGGATTGACAGATTTTTGGTCTCTCAGGGAATAAAGGGGAACAGACAGGTAAGTGGAGTTGAAGCCCAAGATCAACCATGATGGCAGAGCAGGATTGATGGGGTGTATTGTCTACTGCTGCTACATCTATCTATATATATATATATATATATAGGTAGGCCCAGGAGCGGCTGCGAATCAGGCCCCCATCGCGATTTCACGCTGGCTGGCCAGTCAATGGCAGGCAGCGTGAATCGCCCGCTGAAATGTCCAGTGCCATCTGGGTGGGGGATGGAAAGTGAACGCGCAAGTCAGCGCATGCATGTGGGTGCGCTCAGTAAAAGCTCCCTGAAGGCACAGAGCTGCCTCAGGTAGCTGAAGATTTTTAACATGAAAAATAAAGAATTGAAAAATAAGGAAAAAAATGTCCCGTCATGTGACTGTGTCACATGAGCAAGGACATGTTAAAAATGAGTTTTAAAAGATTTTTATCTTTTCAAATCATTGGTTGAAGCCTCATCCTGCCCGTGGATGAGGTTTTGCAAAAAATGCAAAGGCCGCTTGGCCTGTTTGCCCACCTGCCAACTGTAAGGTTGGATGGGCAGGGAAAACTTCAATTCAATTAATGGGCTTAACAGCCCTCTTAATTGTTGGCGGGTGCACTGCCGACTCCTGCACGTGCTGGCTGACCGAAATATCGCACGAGTGCGCGATGAGGTCAGGACGCTCACCCGACGTCATTGCGCACTATGTTACTCACATTTGGGTCAGGCACATGCCCGCCTGACGAGGGAAAAATTCTGCCCTTGTGTTCTAGGCTCTCTTTGCTGGTCAATGTAGGCCGGAGAACACCATCTTTGCAAACGTATTCTCCTCTTTTCCCACAAACCCGCTTCAGAGTTTCATCCTTCATTGTGCACATGGGTTAGGACTATAAGTAGAATAGAACAGAATTAATTTATTCCACCAGTTTATGAGCCATGTAACACTGTTACTCTGATGAAGTGGCATCACATATCACAATACAGATCTCTATCTGGTGGAACTTTGGAGGATGCATACCTAGACCCAGAGAACCAGACTTCACTTTCAAACTGCATAAGGAAAACATACAACAGAAGTAGTCCATTTAGCTTCTCAAGCCTCTCTTGCCAATTGTTAGATACAGGTAGATCTGCTCTTCAACTTCATCTACCTGCCTTTGTTCCATATCCCTTGATGCTCATACCTAACAAAATCTATCAATCTCTGTCTTGAAAATTTAAATTGACCTAGTTTCCACAGCCTTTTGGGAAGCGAGTTCAAGATTTCCCCACCCTTTGTGTGGAAAAAGTGCTTAAAATGGCCTCATTCTAATTTGAAAATTATGCTGCCTTGTTGTCTATGCATGTGTAGATATTTCGAGATCTTCAGCAAAAAGTCCAATAGCCCACGGTGCTTTCCAAATCAGTAGCATTTTCTTTAATATGCTAATTGAATTGCAGATGCACTGATGTAAGTGAACAAGAGGACAAGGGAAAAGGATGTAAAATAAATGCTACAGATCCCTTTTATGATTCCATAACCAAATAGTTATTCTTCATGATTCTTAAGTCCTAGTCCGACAAAGGAAGTGATGCCTTCAGTCCATGTGCATGATCAAGGATGAAACTGTAAAGTGGGTATGTGGGGAAAGATGGTGTTCCCTGGCCTACATTGATCAGCAAGGAGGGCCTTGAACACAAGATATAACAGCAGTAGACTATACAGCCTGTCGAGCCTGCTCCACCATATGATACGAGCATGGCTGATCTTGAGTTTCAACTCCACTTTCCTGCCTGCTCCCCATATCCCTTGATTCCCTGAGACCTCAAAAACTTGTCTTTCCCAGCTGTAAATATGGTCAACAATGGAGTTTCCACAACCTTCTGGGGTAGAGAATTCCAAAGATTCACGACCCTTTGAGTGAAGAAATTTCTCCTCATCTCAATTCTAAATGATCAACCCCTTCTTCTGAGGCTGTTTCCCCACGTTCTGGATTTCACAGCCAGGAGAAACAATCTCTCAGTATCTACCCTTGTCAAGCCCCTTCAGAATCCTGTATGTTTCAATGAGATCACCTCTCATTCTTCTAAACTCCAGAGAACATAGGCACAATTCACTCAGCCTCACATCATCCCAGGGACCGGTTGTCTAATGACTGTCTTGAGGGGAAGGAGGAAGCAGGATGCTTCTGGGATTAAACTGACTCCCAAATATGCTTTGTGATGGGATGTTGGAATAGACTTGATCCTCTAACCTGTGTAATCAGATTCCAAAGCAGTTAGATGCAGAATATTCCAGCTGTCAGTTGATTAAGCGTCTAAACCAGTTCAGTAAAGGATTCTTAAGGGGCAGCTTGGCCTAGAATTCTTCCCAGCAATTCAAAATAACCCCGCAAATATTCTTGTAGAGTGATCCATAGGAGAATGAGTGGGAAACTCACCAAATCTTTGTGCTCATAACCTGGTTGATTTTAGCTCTTTAAACTCCCAGCTGTATTCCTATCCATGCTGGGTTTCCTAAATCTCAATCCCTGCTAATCTATACCTAATTTTCTCTGGGCATGTGTTCCTACGGGAAGACAGTGTATACACGATTAAGTAAATGAAGACTCAACTTGTGTGATTTCACAATATTTTAAGTTTGGGGACTCAAACTTGAAGGACTCCCATACATGTCAGCACCTAGCTGACCATAAATAATTTATCCAGAGCAGCAGTTATATAGATTTATGTAAACATACATACATCCTTCAACTCCTTCCTCTAATCAAACCTAAGTCACCATTCAAGGCTGCAGGTTATCCAATTCTTGAGTATTGAGAAACTGTGAAAAAAAATTACACTTTATTGGATATTCAATTACAACTTTTCCTTAAATTGCAAGTGTATTTTATTAAAGGACACTATTCAACAAGTAATTTCACTTTATTGGAAAATAAAAGTGGATTACAATCAAAGTAGGAACCTTGGATTATTAAACACACTTATTTCCATTCTCCCCTAGGCAGATTAATGTAATAACATTTCAAAACCATGTAAACTAATGAGACACTAATGTACCTAACTGGCCCTGTTCCTTACACTCTTATTTTACTACTCCCCCACTTTTCTTTGGCAGGCTCCAGGCTTTGACTTAGTGCACAGGCAGGAAACTTGTCCCCTTGCTCTTTCAATGCAACTCTAACCAGTCATTGGAAGACATAGGGTGTTAGCAGTCATTATACTACTGGATTAATAATCCAGCAACCTGGGCTAATGACCTACAGAGATGGGATCAAATCACACCAAAGCAGTTGAGAAATATAAATTTAGTTAATTAACCTGGAATAAAAAGCTAATATCAAAAATGGCCACAATGAAACTACTGGATTGATGTAAAACCCTATCTGGTTCAAAAATATCCTTTAGGGAAGGAAATTCACCATCCTTATCCCACCTTGCCTATATGTGACTTCAGACTCTCAGCATTGTGGTTAACTCCTAACTACTGTCTGAAATGGCTTAGCAAGCCACTCAGTTGCATCTCAGGGGCAATTAGGGATGGGCAATAAATGCTGACCTCGCCAGTGATGCCCACATCCTCCAAATGGAGAAATAAACAAGGGCAAGGCGTGATCCTTCCTTTTTTTTTGTATGACCAAGGACCCAGGGCCTACACTACAACAGCATAACGTGATTGGGAACTCTTCATATGTCTATGTGAACTTGTGTTTCTATTCTGCACTGTAACTCAATTACGAAAACTCCATCTTTTAGGTGGGTCTCTTCATTTTACATAGGACTAAACGCAACTAAGGAGACCCACTGGCATCTTCATGAAATGATGAAAATGAAAGTGTAAACTTTTTTCCTGACAAAATTTACCTTCTGACTGGACCTGCCATCCACAATCCCATGTACGAAACAAACACAATAATGATAATCAGTGAAATTCACAGTTGCAGTTTGTTGACCTGGCTTAACTTCTAAAATGATGAGTCCAGTTCAAGCAGCAGCGTTTTGGCATTGCAATCCAAGATAGGGATGCACAACTACACACACAAACATGGCTCAATCAAATTCTAAGATGTCAGATCTGTGTCTAGCATGGGAAAAAAGTTACTCTTGGCAATCCTTTTTGTTTTGAAAGGAAATCCACAATCACAGCATTGCAGAGTCATGTTTGTTCCTCTTAATGGTGATGTGGTGACCGCGTCCATCAATAATTAAAACTAACTTCCAACAAAATTACAGGAGGAAATTGGAAGAGCTACCAACAGAAATTTTGTCCCTTATCCATCCTCCAATAACGTTCTCATCGTCACCCTCAATCACAGAAGACATAGACATTCCTTTCCCTTTATACACTCCATCCCTAACAGCACTGTGGGTGTACCTCCACCACATGGACTGCACTGGTTCAAGAAAGCAGCTCATGACCACCTTCTCAAGAGCAATAAAAGTGCTGGCATAGCCAGTGACATCCTGTGAAAGAATTTAAAAAACCACTAATAATTGGTTGCCAATGATGAAGTTATAAAATGCTGTGCAGGAAGTAGTATATGGGCTACAAATAGCACTGTAACGTTAAATTGAGCTAACTTTTTATTCAAAGTGTAGGTGCCTTTATTTTTAATCTGAACAAAATCTGATTTTTAAAAACTTTTTTCATATTGTTGAAACATTATGCAGAAATGTTAATGATGCTTGAACAGTTTGACTTTTATTCACCCTGCTCAGTTTTTAAGTTAAAAAATTAAGAAGTTTTCTTTGAGGGGGTGAGGGAGAAGCAATGCTCGAGGATTCCAGTATTCTGCCATGCAATCCCAATGATGTAACGGAAACCTAATCATGTCTTTATATTGTAGTGTTAACTCTAGACAGAACCCTGTAGACAGTCCAATGCTTTTGGTGCAAGTCCCAGCATCAGCAAATATGAACAGTTCGAGGTGGAAGAACCTAATGATAGCAAATATTACCAAATCTGCTCAGTAGTACAACGGAGGGCAATTTGACATGAATGAGAAAAGGCACACGTTACTGAGCACCGTACAATGGAAGAGTTTCAAGAATGGCAAAGAGGTATCAATCACACTGCATGCACATTGTTTATCTTATAATGATGTATATTATGATATTCAATAATATACATCATTGAAACACACCAAAAATTGAATAATTTATTGAATGTACTGGGGGTTCTGGAAACAGTATTAAGTATCATTTGAAAAATCGCATCCTTTCATAATACAAACATAACTTCCTAAAGGAGCAGCATTAAAGCTCTCACATGACAAGAATACCTATTGCACTGTCTTGCAAAACATAAGGTTTATCAAAAAGCCCCGTCTTCATATTTTCTCCGTTGTCAAGAGCGTATTCACCACACGTCCATTACTGTTTAAAGGAGGCAATAACTCTACAGACAAGTGCAGGGATTGGGAACTATCCAACTACCAGATGTGTTCCTTACATTAATTTCAACATAAATGTACGTCTTAGAAAACTGTCCCTGATTGTATTTTAATATAAAGATCATTGAAGCCTTCAGTCCCAGTCGGCCAATCACACTAATACTGCGTCAATATGTGTCCAATAGGGATTCCATCAGCTGAAATTAACGTACCGCTAAACCTATCAGAAAGTGGATATTTGTGTACAATTTTAATTAATGATCTGGAGGTAGGTGTTGAGGGCACAATCTGCAAATTTGCAGACTGTGCCAAGATCTGTGCAAGTGTTAGGACAGTGGACAATGCTTGTCTATGTCAGGCAGACCTTGATTTGTTGAGAGATTGGGGTCATGACTGGCAAATGAAGTGTAATTTGGATAAGTGTAGTCTTATACATATGGGCAGGGGAAATATTCAATCCTGATTGATATAAAGCGTTCTTCTATAAGTAAGTGCTTCAAACTAACCTGAAGAGTAACCGCCTCCTTTCCGATGAATCCCTGAGTCAACTTATGTTTATTTATATCTTTCAGGCAAGTTCAACATACAAAATATTTTAAACAATAGACAGATGTTAAGATAAAAAATAAATATGTTTGTAACAATGTTTAAAAATATTATCCCATAACCTCCTTGTACAAAAATATTAGAGCTAACTGCAGGCTGACATAAGCTGAGCAGCAAGATCATGTTTCATCTAAAATAAAACTTTCACAGATTGAAGTTCTGCTCCATTAGGTGTGTTATGTGAGAGCAGCTCTGCATTGGATGAAATCTGTTAGACATGTATTCAGGAAGACCCATCACTGACACTCATCGCTGGAGTGGATAAGTGTCGCTGTGAAGTTTTTTTCAGCCTGTGCCTTGGCCCTCCGTTTAGCAAGCCTAGAATTGGAGGGAGGGGAAAGTCGCATGGAACACACAGTCTTGATGATGGCTTCCTGCTCCCCTTGCATCTCCTCATCCTGCTGCGAAAGCTGCCTGTTGAAGGCAATGGCTTCTGCAGCAAAATCCGTCAGGTCCTTTGTGCTGCTGTTTCTGGAGAAGGAACACGTCAAAATTTTAAATATGTCTATAAGCTGGTAAAAAAAACTGCATAATATAACCTTAAAATGCATGTAAAGCAAAGACATCATCATAAATTAAGATATTGTCCTGTTATTATTGAAGCCTAGTATTAATTTAATCATGTGATTTGATATCTGCCATTAAAAATTCACTAGGTCATCCAGAAAATTACAAGAAGCCTGTGTTTGCACATATTCAATTGTAAAAGGGCAGCCTGAGAAGATGTGAGAACCATAACAGATGCAAACTGGCTTGAAACAGGATGTGCACAAGTTCATTAATATGCTGAATGATGTCTTCCCTTGTGAATACTTGGAGGAAGTAATGAACAATATGCTTTCTCTGAGCAGAGATAAACTAAACAGAATTAATGAGTTTGATATAAATGAGATAGATCGAAGTCTTAGACAGGCTAAAAGAGGTCCCAAACAAATAAATCTCCAGTAACACATGGTTGTTTTCACAGGAGATTAAGAGAAACTGGGAAGGAGCTTTTTCAGCATTGATGATCATCATAAAGGGAAATCACTGAACACTGCACCTGTACATTAGAAACAGTCTAACATGGTGCCCATACTCATAGGCTGACAAAACAGACATCGGCAGCTACAGCGTTTCTAAGCAAGTGACCTGGGATTCAGAAACAGACTGCAAACTGGTCAAATTGGCAGGTTATGCCAAACTAGAAGGAGCAGTAAAATTGGATGAAATGACAAAATGTCAGAAATGGCAAAATCAGTTGAACAAAATATGTGAGTGAACAAATGCAAAGGACTGCACATCAGAAGGAAAAATGGGCAACACATGAATGGCATTAAAATAGTGCAAGATTAAGTTGAAAATGAAGTAACAAAGCCAATAGAAAGTACAACCATATAACCACACAGTACAGTACATGTCAGGGAAAGTCGCAATGAAACTGTATAGTACTCTGGCCAAACTACACCATGAATACCACATCTAGTTCTGGTTCCTAAGACACAGTCAAGTAATGGAAGCAGTAGGACCTGGGCTGATGTCCTCGGGGGAATATTTACTAGAGTGATCGGGGAGGGTTTAAACTAAAATGGCAGGGGGATGGGAACCTATGCAAGGAGTCAGAGGAGGGGAATCAAGGGCAAGAACAAAAGACAGAAAGGGGAATAAGAAAAGTGATAGGCAGAGAAATCAAGGGCAAGAATCAAACAAGGCCTCAGTGAAAAGTTGTGGGAACGGGACAAGTAATGTTAAAAAGACAAGCCTTAAGGCTTTGTGCCTTAATGTGAGGAGCATTTGCAATAAAGTGGATGAATTAACCGCGCAAATAGATGTAAATAGCTATGATATAGTCAGGATTACGGAGATATGGCTGCAGGATGACCAGGGATAGGAACTGAACATCCAGGGGTATTCAGTATTTAGGAAGGACAGGCAAAAAGGAAAAGGCGGTGGAGTTGCATTGCTGGTTAAAGAGGAAATTAACGCAATAATGAAGAAAGATATTAGCTCTGACGATGTGGAATCTGTATGGGTAGAGCTGAGAAACACTAAGGGGCAAAAAACGTTAGTGGGGGTTGTATATAGACCCCCAAACTGCAATGGTGATGTTGGGAGTGGCATTACAAAGGAAATTAGAGACGCATGCAATAAAGGAGCATCTGTAATTATGGGAGACTTTAATCTGCATATCGATTGGGCAAATCAAATTAGTAACAATACTGTAGAGGATGAATTCCTGGTGTGTATACGCGATGGTTTTCTGGACCAATACGTTGAGGAACCAACCAGAGAACAGGCCATCCTAGACTGGGTATTGTGTAATGAGAAAGGAATAATTGGCAATCAGTTGTGCTAGGGGATGAGCAACCATAATATGATAGAATTCTTCATCAAGATGGAGAGTGACGTCGTTGATTCTGAGACTAGGGTCCTGAATCTTAATAAAGGAAACTACGATGGTATAAGACATGAGTTGGCTCTGATGGATTGGGAAACATTACTTAAAGGGATGCCGGTGGATAGGCAATGGCAAACGTTCAAAGAAAGCATGGGTGAACTGCAACAATTGTTTATTCCTGTCTGGCGCACAAGTTAAATAGGAAAGGTGGCCAAACCATGGCTTACAAGGGAAATTAGAGTCAGTATGAGAGCCAAGGAAGAGGCATACAAATTGGCCAGAAAAAACAACAGACCTGAGGATTGGGAGCCTTTAGAGGACCAAGGGATTGATTAAGAAGGGGAAAATAGGGCACGAGAGTAAGCATGCAGGGAACATAAAAACTGACTGTAAAAGTTTCTATAGGTATGTGAAGAGAAAAAGTTTGGTGAAGACAAATGTAGGTCCCTCACAGTCTGAAAACAGGGGAATTTATAATGGAGAACAAAGAAATGGCTGACTAACTAAATGCATACTTTGGTTCTGTCTTCACAAAGGAGGACACAAATAACATACCAGAAATGTTGGGGAACACAGAGTTTAGCGAGAGAGAGGAACTGAAAGAAATCAGTATTAGTAGGGAAATGGTGTTAGAGAAATTGATGGGATTGAAGGCCAATAAATCCCCAGGGCTTGATAATCTACATCCCAGAGTACTTAAAGAAGTGGCCCCAGAAATAGTGGATGTATTGGTGGTCATCTTCTGAGATTCTATAGACTCTGGAACAGTTCCTACAGATTGGAGGGTAGCTAATATAACCTCACTATTTAAAAAGGGAGGTAGAGAGAAAACAGGGAATTATAGACCAGTCAGCCTGACGTCAGTAGTGGGGAAAATTCTAGAGTCCATTATGAAAGATTTCATTGCTGAGCACTTGGAAAACAATGGCAGAATCAGACAGAGTCAGCATGGATTTACAAAAGGGAAATCATGCTTGACAAATCTACTGGAATTTTTCGAGAATGTAACTAGTAGAGTTGATGAGGGGGAGCCAGTGGATGTGGTTTATTTGGACTTTCAGAAGGCTTTCGATAAAGTCCCACAAAAGAGATTAGCGTATAAAATTAAAGCACATGGGATTGGGGGTGGTGTATTGAGATGGATAGAAAACTGGTTGGCAGACAGGAAACAAAGAGTAGGAATAAACGGGTCTTTTTCTGAATGGCAGGCAGTGACTGGTGGGGTACCGCAGGGATCGATGCTGGGACCCCAACTATTCACAATATATATTAATGATTTAGATGAGGGAGCTAAATGTAATATCTCCAAATTTGCAGATGACACAAAGCTGGGTGGGAGGGTGAGCTGTGAGGAGGATACAGAGATGCTTCATGGTGATTTGGACAAACTGAATGAGTGGGCAAATGCATGGCCGATGCAACATAATGTGGATAAATGTGAGGTTATCCACTTTGGTAGCAAAAACAGGAAGGCAGATTATCTGAATGGCTATAAATTGAGAGAGGGGAATGTGCAATGAGGCCTGGGTGTCCTCGTACACCAGTCGTTGAAGGTAAGCATGCAGGTGCAGCAGGCGGTAAAGAAGGCAAATGGTATGTTGGCCTTCATAGCAAGAGAATTTGAGTACAGGAGCAGAGATGTCTTGCTGCAATTATACAGGGCCTTGGTGAGACCACATTTGGAATACTGTGTGCAGTTTTGGTTTTATGTGAGGAAGGACGTTCTTTCTATAGAGGGAATACAGTGAAGGTTTACCAGACTGCTTCCTGGGATGGCTGGACTGACGTATGAGGAGAGGTTGAGACGGGTAGGATTATACTTGCTGGAGTTCAGAAGAACGAGGGGGGATCTCAGAAACCATAAAATTCTAACAGAACTAGACAGGGTAGATGCAGGAAGGATGTTCCCGATGGTGGAGGAGTCCAGAACCAGGGGTCACAGTCTGAGGATGTAGGGTAGACCATTTAGGACTGAGATGAGGAGAAATTTATTCACCCAGAGAGTGGTGAGCCTGTGGAATTCGCTACCACAGAAAGTAGTTGAGGCCAAAACATTGTATGTTTTCAAGAAGGAGTTAGATATAGCTCTTGGGGCGAAAGGGATCAAAGGGTATGGGGAGAAAGCGATAGCAGGCGATTGAGTTGGATGATCAGCCATGATCATAATGAATGGCGGAGCAGGCTCGAAGAGCTGAATGGCCTACTCCTGCTCCTATTTACTATGTTTCTATACTACAAAGAACCATGAGGCCGATTGCTAGTATCCGATTAATAGGAAAGATTAGAGCTCCTTACCTTTGTAGTAGTTGTGGTGTGGGCAGACGTCTTTCTGGTGCATTCTGTAAAGAAAGAGAGAATTATCACTAGGATATATAATTTGTTTTAGTTGCAAAAAAAATTTCCCTAGGTGGCTCTGTTCTTACTTTTGTTAAAGCTAATGAAGGATAGTTCACAGAGTTATTGTGTTATTGAATTTCACATATGTATTTATTACACCTCAAAAAATAATTAAAAATGATAAAGTAGCACTTGAAATGGATGAATGCAAAAGTACGGGGGTATTTTATGGGAGAATAATTTTTATACAGATTAAACGTACCTTGGATTATTCTTGGTACACTTTAACATTGAATAATGGAGTTGTTTAACAATAAGTGTAGAGCACCCCTCTTGCTCTCTATTTCATCATAGCAACAGCAAACTTCAATCCTTCAATAAACATGAACTCGTGAAAGTTCAAACTGAAAAGTTTGGGTGGAAATGTTGCAATTGAATTGATTTTTTTAACCAGTTACAGAATAACTCAGACAGAAGAATTTACTTTGTGAGATGGATGGTTGTGTATAAAGCTATAGCACACAATGACCCACATGTGAGAGAGTCTAATGTAGAAAATGTTGTAAATGTAAATGTGAAGGCTCAGTTTTGACTATTAGTCTTTTAATTGCTTCTAAATGTGGCTGTACCAGAAATCACAAGTCAACCAATTAATGTCTGCCACATTGGGCTGAATAATACGGTAGTGGGGAGGCACGTAATATGGCCGTAAAGGGCGTGGACAGCACGTCCACCCCCCACCCCCCTCCAGAAACCATGTCAGTGTGGAACTGACATGCTCCATGCTGACCTGCCCCGCAGCCATGAAGTCCTGCAGGGCTGATTAATGAGGGCCAAGTGGGACTTGTGCCCCTCATTGGGGCAGAGATCCTGCCCTCTGGAGCTGTGGCCAATCAGATTGCCCAGAAGCTTCATCAGTCCTAACAGCGCCAGAAAGACGTCAGTGGCCACTGCCTGAATTGTTGGTGAAGAGAGGGCTCCAAGGCCTTGGATTCCTGCAGCAGATAAGTCTAGGGTCTTGGGCTGGAAGGGTTTGGGTAGGTTTGGGAGAGAGGCAGTGGTGGGGGGGCGGAGAAATAGGGTGGGTTTAAGGGAGGGAGTAGGTAGGAAGGTCATGGTTCAACCTAAGGAGGGGTGCCTGTGATCAGCAAAGGGTAGCCCCTGAAGAGTGACACTCTCCCTTCCTTTCCATGCTTTAAACATTAAAGTTTAAAACACTGGCTTCCCACTCCTGCCCCGTCACCTCCCCACACCAAACATTTTAGGGGGTGGGCGACATATTATCAGGGTCAACTGGTTTGCTAACAAGACTAATTGACCCTTAATTGTTCATTTAAGTATGGCTGGCAGGCTTCCAATTTCAATACCCGCCCGCCGTATTAATGGGTAAGCAGGAAGGTGGGGGTTGGGCACCCACTTCATTTTATGTCACCCCCACAACTGCTGCAGGAAACACGCCTGCTGGGGGCAGATAAAATTCAACCCATTATCTTTCTGGTCACAATCCAGAAATGAAATGGCAGTGCATTAAACCACTGTCAAATAATTCCATTCTAACCTACTTTAGCTATACACACTTACCCCCTGCACCCAAGGATGTTGAAGAACTTGTGCAGCACTGAGCCTATCCTTTGCATCACGCACCAACAACTTGCAAATCAAATCCTTGGCCCCATCAGAGATGTGAGCCCAGTCCTTTTCAGGGAACTCATATTTGCCTTTCTGTATGCTCTCAAACAGTATGTTCTGTAGGCAAAGAAACATTCATTATATACTAATTGGGTGTTGTACCTTTAACAGAATATACCATCAGTAAAATAAAAGCTCTTCCAATGGCTCAATTAGGGAAGACACAGTAGCTGAGTCACAAAAATCAGATCTAATTCTTGTCATTGTTATTCTCTAATCAAAGCTGAGGTACACGGCTTGGCTGTGAGACCCTGTATTGAAAATAGGATGGCAACCCTCACTGTTTAGGCACATATGTAAAAAATGACCAGTTGAACAAGGTAAAAGTAGCACTAATAGAACCATAGACCTACCCAGGTATGGTTGCATGGTGGGTATATTAGTGGACTAATAATTTAGACACTAATAATCTGGAACATGGAATTCAAATCCCAACCATGACAGCTGGGGAAAAAATCTTGAATAAAAAGCTAGTATCAGTAATGGTGACCATGGAGCTACATGATTGTCATTAAAAACCCAACTGGTTCACTAATGCCCTTTGGGGAAAGAAATCTGCTGCCCTTACTCGAGCCAACCTATATGTGACGCCAGGTTCTTGGCAATGTAGTTCACTCTTAACTTCCCTCCTGAAATGGCCTAGTAACCACACACTTGCATCAAAAACTGTTATGAGAAACTCCAGCAGTTCAAGAGTATGGCTCACCACCTTCTCAACGGCAATTAAGGATGGGCAATAAATGCTGGCCTAGCCAGCAACACCTACATCCCATGACTGAATAAATATGAAAAATACATTCAAGAGAAAGGAGAAAAATTTACATAAAAAAATACTTGCTTGGTAGCATTAGATCAAGTACAATGTTGTGAAACATCTAATATTCATTGGATAAGAAATGTTACCAGTCATAATGGTGCAGCAATAAAAACTGCCTAGTGCTTTTAACTAAAAGCACGGTTTATTTTAGCAGTGCTCTTTTGAGGTGGATTATAGTTCTAGGCCCTTTTTGGTACCGTCCTGGATCAGGCGTACTTCTCAGATGTTCACTCGCAACTTAAGGTTAAGGAAGCCAAATCCTAAAGACAACGAATGGATCTGAAGGTCCGGTCTAACTCTCTCCAAAGGGAAAGAATGAGCTGAGAATATTATCATTCTCCTTTTTAACAAGTTTCAGCCAGATTATAATATCCTGGATATTGCAAGGGTCGTTCACGAGTTAAAGATACATAAGGCTACATGAAGTAATATTAATTCTCAACTATATAGAAGTTTATTAAAGAGCCAAGCATGTTGGTGAGGTAGTCAATCGCAGCATTAATAGTACTAGAAAAATATAGAAAATACAACCTTATTTTTAGTTGAGAATCCAATTTTTAAATGCAAATATTGTTACAGTAAAATATTTTAGTAGTATACCCAATTATTAAAATAACATTTACCTTAAATCCCAGAGTTAGTAGAAGACTATAGAGCTGGTGAAATGGCTCTGACCCAACATAAGGGGAAGATCATCTAATAGCCATACCTTTACCTTGAGAGATGCTCAAGCAATTTAAGTGAATCTAAAAACTCAATTTGTGCTTCCGGTATTTATACTGCTTCTCATGGTTGCATGATTAATTTCTTACGTATGGTGGTTATAGCCCAATTCTAAGTAAGTGCGTCCCCCTTTAGTTCCCAAATAAGGTCGGACTGTAACTCTCATGGAGCATGGAGTTGCAATCAGAGTCAGATTGCCACTCCACTCCTAGTTACTTGCACTGAAATGAAGCCGCTCTGTTCTTGTCCGACCTTCCGAATCAGGCTGAGCTTGTAAGGTGCAGCGCAGTGGGTTTCCGAGGCCTTGTGTCGAGGGTAGCTGAGTCAAAGGTAAGGAAGCCATGCACCCTTCTTCACAGCTCTAGCTGCCGTAAAGCAGATAAGCAGGTTCAGTCACTTCGTGAAGCCAGGGAGAAGGCAAGTTTGTAAGGTAAGTGGTTAAGGTGGGGAGGGGCGGGAAGTGGTCGGGTGGTCAGTGTGGGGTGGTGACAGGGGCCAGGAAGTGGATAGTACTATAGCTAGTTGGAAGTGGTTTTAATTCTTCTAACTTTATCTGGGTAACTATTGCTATAAGACAGTCTGAACCATCTGAAGTTTGCAATTTAGATTTCAGTATCGGATGATTCTATTGCAGGGCAATTGCCCAACTAAAGTTTGAACCTCCTGGGAAAATGCTGTGAAATCCTTATGTGGAGACCTCCGGGGCAAGGTTCCCCAGCACATCTTTTGGGTAGCCCCAGATACAAAGCCCCAGGGAGCGAAAGTTATGGGTCATTGTATAACTGCTAATTTCCAAGTAGTGTTCGTCCCCCTTTGATTTCTAAGAAAGCTAGTGTAGCCGCAAGCAGCAGGTGCTTGTGATGGTCAATTTTCATGATTCATCTCACTGTGTTTCAAGATTAGGGAGTTGGTTATAATTCAGTTTGGACTTGGTCAGGTTGGTGAAAACTTGTTAAAAGTAAAATATTGCAAATGCTGGTAATCTGAAACAAAAACAGAAAATGTTGGGAAAACTCAGCAGGTCTAGCAGCATCTGTGGAGAGAGAAACAGAGTTAACGTTTCGAGTCCGCAGAGTTATTCCAGCATTTTCTGTTTTTGGTCAAAAATTGTGTTGACTGTGGTTTAGGGCTATTAGCATAAAACCATCTTTAGCAGTGAAACCATCTAATCAGGAGTTACCCTTATGGTTTTAAGATGAGGTAAGCTTTTTCACTCAGGGGCCCATGATTATTCAGCATTAGAGAGAGGAACTTTTTTAACCTTTTAGGAAAATTAACCCTTTTGTAAGTTTTTAAGCCCGCTTTCCTAGGAAAATAGCTCTTTTAATCTTATAACCCTTCATTATAGCCAGATTCCTACACACTGACAGATAAAACATTCACATTTTCCTTCAGTCATATCATTCCCCTCTCACTGAACAATGTTTTATTTACTTATTCCATCAGGTCATACTGATATTACTACTCTATTTATCCTACATTACACTATCACTGGACACTGCAAATCATATTTACAAAATGAAAGTACATTTGTCAGTTAAATAATGGGAATCCTGAGAAATGGAAACCCAATAAGAACTTTTTAAACTCCATGAATTTGATAAGGTTTATTATTTCTTCACAAATATCCCTTTTTAAAAATCTTTAACCTGATCAAACATTTCTCAATCCAATAGCAAACAGATGATCTGATTACAGGTCTTTGAAACTCTTATAAGAGCCACACAAAAGCTTTTGCAAATTAACTCTGTCCTTTCTGCTATGCAGTTTGAGGCTTGGACATCCAACAGGACCATTCGTCTCTCACGGGTGCTCAACTCAGCTCCTTTGTAATTTTTTTTACTTTTTCAAGAATGTTACTATTGTTGCAGTGTTTTTCTTTACTGGACTTTTAAAATATATTTTCTCTTTGGATTTTTTTTTAGGGTCTTTTTGTTTTGTTTATTCTTTGTTTGAATGGCAATGTTCTTTAAAAATGTCCACTTATGCAGGAAAGAACATGTCAGGAAAGACAGCATGCATTGAGAAGTTGAAGAAAGGTGACCATAAAACCATAGGTGACCAAATCAATGAAAATGGAAGAAGCAAATTAATGAACTCACAGTAAGAAATATTTTGCAATTCTACACAAGCTCTGTGGAAAGATCACTGGATCAAAACTACTGAAGAACATAGAGAGAAAGATAGTGTATGTCAGGGAACCTATTGTGAACTTCCCAGCAATGGTATTGTTCAAAGGATGACTCATATCATGAGAAGAAAGGGGACACTACAGCACTAGCCAAGTTACAAAGAATTTAGAGAGAAAAATAGCATTGAAAGTGGTAATACAGGCAATGAAATTGGAGGAAAGAAAAAGTCTCAAGAGAGCATAGAATTGGTCTTTAAGTAGCTAAAAATGAGGAGACTGAAGAGATTGAAATATCCAATCAGAATGTAACTCAGTTTTGGACATTGGCAGTAATACCAGTTTCCAAGGAAACAAATAGCAATAATGTGCGGCATTAATCTGATTAGTGATTGAGAAGTTATTTAGTGGAATACAGTGACACCTGTACCAGTAAACCCGACTGAGAACATCCATGTCAAATAGAGCATCATATTTCTGCAGCTCTGACATCCTCCACTTTAATAAACACAGAATTTACCAAATAATTTTTTTTTTCACAAATAAAGCATCATTTCCCTTTGATAAATCATCACTTGCAGATATGTTATTCTGCCTTACCCGACAGGCCATACAGGCCTCTCCTCTGTCCCAGCCACAGTCTGTTCCACAATTCCCCACAAAAGGTGGATTGCCACTCAGCATGATGTAAAGAATTACCCCAAGGCTCCACAAGTCACAACGCTTATCATAAAATGATGCATCCTCTGTGAACGTCTCTACCACTTCAGGAGCCATGTACTCCGCAGAACCACACTGAGAATATCAATGCAATTATTAGAAATTAAAACCCAAAATAGTCAGCATTAATTTCGAACCCAGCTCACAAATTAAGACTGAGTTTGAGCATGCCATTAATCTAGTATTTTGGGGGTTTGGAGCTGGAGGTAGAAACTCTGCCTTGCCCCATAAATAACTTTCCTTCAATACACCCATCATATAGATTGTGATGATTACATTTTATACAGTTTAGTATTTTACAATAAATCTAGTAAACTAAATTTATGTAACTAAAAACATGGGATAAAAAACGAAACATACCATATTCAAGTTGTCAACAACATAATCCCTGCCTACAGATGGAAAGTGTGAATTAATCATGCATGAGTGACCACCACAGACCTGTCAGCATGAATTTTACAAGGGTCTACCAAACATTGTTGCACTTCAGTTTTTGTAGCAATTTTTCCACTGCAAGCCCTTGGCAAAGAACATAATACTAAAATAGCTGGAAATAAAGCTAATGGACGGGATGTTCCAGGACAGACTTCTGGCTGCTCTCTAAGTTTTCTGGTCCCGCCTGTGGTGGTTCCCACTGCGGGCTGGACCGGAAAATCCTGGCCAATGTCCTGGATTTTGAGGTTAGCTGTGAAAGATAGTGCTAGTTGTTCATTACATATACACTTGCCCACAGACTTTCTATGGGTTTTTGCAGTGGAAGTTGTGGTTATTAGAAATCCAAATCAGTGTGGTGTCTTCCACAGGGGATCTAAAACCAGTGTGAAAAGGGCAAGCGTGGAGTGACTCCTTAGCCAGGTTGAAGAATCCTTCCTGAGACATGTAGAGTGTGAATCAGGAATTGTAGATCTGAATAGTTTATTCAAAGTCAAACCATGTACAGAAAGTGAAAGAAAGGAAAGAGTGAAGGGATTAAGAGAGAGAGATAAGAAACAGAGAGAAAAGTGGTTTCTTGAAAAAATCTCCAACAATAATTAAGATTTGAAGGAATGAGAATACTCATTTGTAAAAGTTAATGATCAGTGCCAGAGTGGTTGTTTGGCAATAATTGAAACTTAGCATTCAATTAACATTTACTCTCACTTGAATGGACAAGCTCTAACTTTTTCTAGCAAGTACTGTAATTTAATGCTGCTCCACATGTTTTAATGCTGAGTCATTTGGCGAGATGCCATAATAGCAAATATTCTGGAGCAGCAAGGCAACTCAGAAGGCAACTTCCTGATTTCTGCATTTAACTGTACAGGTGGGCTTGCCAGAAGGTGCTGTCCGAGTTATTCTTTGATAAAGTGAGTGCCAACAGCCTCACCATTAGTTTCATCACAAAATCTGGGCCAATGTCTGATTCTGACAGTCTATACAGTGACATTTTCTATCTAACGATGGACTCATTATTCTTGAGCACTGAACAACCCATCAAAAATAATTACATACATATTTTATAGAGTTGTCCAGGTTTAAAGGTGAGACAAACATCAAAGCCCAGATTTTCTTCACAACGAAGAGGCTCTGGGCCTTCTGCCCAGCCACCTTCACCACCCGGCAGCCTCTGCACTCATTCGAGGGGTGGTAGGCCCAATTTCTAATTCAGTCCACTCACCCCCCAACATCAAAAATAGAACTGTGGGCAGCTATTTTTAAAGGTCGAACATACAGAGCCAGGAATTCTCCCAACTATGCGCCCCGAACCAGGGGCAAAAATCTGGGCCCAAGAATTTTTGCAAGAAAATATTTCAAGCAAGGTCTACTTATATAGCAATTAGGCAATTCACAGATAGGGATATAGAAAACATATCATTATTATCTTTGAAAACTCAAGAAATTTACTACACTGAATGCCAGAAATAATTGCAGTAATTTTGTTCAGGAAATGTACTACAGATTAAAAACAGAAGCTGCAATCACATTTACTTACCGGAGTCATCAGCTCAGGAGTTGATATAGGAGTACATGCACTGCTCAACTTCACTCCACTACCAAGGTCAAAGTCACAAATCTTCACCGGGGATATCTAGGAATGGGAGTGTGGAGAGACAGAGGGAGGTGGGGTTCAGACAGAGAGAGGTTGTGGGCGGGGTGGGGGGGAGAGGGAGGCAGGGAGAGGGCGGGGGGGAGGGCAGAAGAGAGAGAGGGCGGGGGGGAGGGCAGAAGAGAGAGAGGGCGGGGGGGAGGGCAGAAGAGAGAGAGGGCGGGGGGGAGGGCAGAAGAGAGAGAGGGCGGGGGGGAGGGCAGAAGAGAGAGAGGGCGGGGGGGAGGGCAGAAGAGAGAGAGGGCGGGGGGGAGGGCAGAAGAGAGAGAGGGCGGGGGGGAGGGCAGAAGAGAGAGAGGGCGGGGGGGAGGGCAGAAGAGAGAGAGGGCGGGGGGGAGGGCAGAAGAGAGAGAGGGCGGGGGGGAGGGCAGAAGAGAGAGAGGGCGGGGGGGGAGGGCAGAAGAGAGAGAGGGCGGGGGGGGAGGGCAGAAGAGAGAGAGGGCGGGGGGGAGGGCAGAAGAGAGAGAGGGCGGGGGGGGAGGGCAGAAGAGAGAGAGGGCGGGGGGGAGGGCAGAAGAGAGAGAGGGCGGGGGGGAGGACGAGAGAGGGCGGGGGGAGGACGAGAGAGGGCGGGGGGGAGGACGAGAGAGGGCGGGGGGAGGACGAGAGAGGGCGGGGGGAGGACGAGAGAGGGCGGGGGGGAGGACGAGAGAGGGCGGGGGGGAGGACGAGAGAGGGCGGGGGGGAGGACGAGAGAGGGCGGGGGGGAGGACGAGAGAGGGCGGGGGGAGGACGAGAGAGGGCGGGGGGGAGGACGAGAGAGGGCGGGGGGGAGGACGAGAGAGGGCGGGGGGGAGGACGAGAGAGGGCGGGGGGGAGGACGAGAGAGGGCGGGGGGGAGGACGAGAGAGGGCGGGGGGGAGGACGAGAGAGGGCGGGGGGGAGGACGAGAGAGGGCGGGGGGAGGACGAGAGAGGGCGGGGGGGAGGACGAGAGAGGGCGGGGGGAGGACGAGAGAGGGCGGGGGGGAGGACGAGAGAGGGCGGGGGGGAGGACGAGAGAGGGCGGGGGGGAGGACGAGAGAGGGCGGGGGGGAGAACGAGAGAGGGCGGGGGGGAGGACGAGAGAGGGCGGGGGGGAGGACGAGAGAGGGCGGGGGGGAGGACGAGAGAGGGCGGGGCAGAGAGGGGGGAGGACGAGAGAGGGCGGGGGGGAGGACGAGAGAGGGCGGGGGGGGAGGACGAGAGAGGGCGGGGGGGAGGACGAGAGAGGGCGGGGGGGAGGACGAGAGAGGGCGGGGGGGAGGACGAGAGAGGGCGGGGGGGAGGACGAGAGAGGGCGGGGGGGGAGGACGAGAGGGGGCGGGGGGAGGAAGAGAGGGCGGGGGGGAGGAAGAGAGAGGGCGGGGGGAGGAAGAGAGAGGGCGGGGGGAGGAAGAGAGAGGGCGGGGGGAGGAAGAGAGAGGGCGGGGGGAGGAAGAGAGAGGGCGGGGGGAGGAAGAGAGAGGGCGGGGGGAGGAAGAGAGAGGGCGGGGGGAGGAAGAGAGAGGGCGGGGGGAGGAAGAGAGAGGGCGGGGGGAGGAAGAGAGAGGGCGGGGGGAGGAAGAGAGAGGGCGGGGGGAGGAAGAGAGAGGGCGGGGGGAGGAAGAGAGAGGGCGGGGGGAGGAAGAGAGAGGGCGGGGGGAGGAAGAGAGAGGGCGGGGGGAGGAAGAGAGAGGGCGGGGGGAGGAAGAGAAGAGGGCGGGGGGAGGAAGAGAGAGGGCGGGGGGAGGAAGAGAGAGGGCGGGGGGAGGAAGAGAGAGGGCGGGGGGAGGAAGAGAGAGGGCGGGGGAGGAAGAGAGAGGGCGGGGGGAGGAAGAGAGAGGGCGGGGGGAGGAAGAGAGAGGGCGGGGGGAGGAAGAGAGAGGGCGGGGGGAGGAAGAGAGAGGGCGGGGGGAGGAAGAGAGAGGGCGGGGGGAGGAAGAGAGAGGGCGGGGGGAGGAAGAGAGAGGGCGGGGGGGAGGAAGAGAGAGGGCGGGGGGAGGAAGAGAGAGGGCGGGGGGAGGAAGAGAGAGGGCGGGGGGAGGAAGAGAGAGGGCGGGGGGAGGAAGAGAGAGGGCGGGGGGAGGAAGAGAGAGGGCGGGGGGAGGAAGAGAGAGGGCGGGGGGAGGAAGAGAGAGGGCGGGGGGAGGAAGAGAGAGCGGGGGGGGGGGAGGAAGAGAGAGCGGGGGGGGGGAAGAGAGAGAGCGGGGGGGGGGGGGAAGAGAGAGAGCGGGGGGGAAGAGAAAGAGCGGGGGGGGAAGAGAGAGAGCGGGGGGGGGGGAAAGAGAGAGCAGGGGTTGTAGAGAGAATAGGGGGTTGGCGAGAGAGTGAGGATGGAAGAAAGACAGAAAAATAGAGAGAGAGAGAAAGACACAGATTTCTATTTCGAATTAAACTATGAAAATGGCATTGATCCCAGCAGGAGTTGGAATTGACATTTTCAAGCTCAAAAACAGCATTCAAAAGCAGCAAGCACGCAGATTCCAGCTCAACTCAAAGGCAGTCAACTGGAAAGGAATTCGGGCATTTCAAATTGCTCTTTTACAACCTGCAGAAATAATACGGTGGCTCTCAAAGAAGCCCCTCCAACTTGGACAAATTTGAAAAATCTCTTCAGAAAGAATATGCCTTAAAGTAGTTCACTTGATGAAATTAAGACAATTAGCCAATGAGGGACTAAGGTATATAGCTTGAGTGGCACCACTCCACACCAAGCATGGGGCAAGACAAGAAGGAAGGCCTCCCTGAACTAGCACAGCCGATATGTGGATTGAATCTGTGCCATTGGTGTCATCCTGTACCACACTAGCCAACTGAGCTCATCGACCCCATACTTCATGAAACAAAAGTACAAATTTTACCAGCACTGGCAAATGACTGGCCAAAAGTGCAAGTGGAAGTGCATTCATCTATTGTGTAGCTGTAAATACCCTACTACACAAGATACTGAATGCATATGTAACCAAATGCAGTACCACTTTAACGAGGATTAACTATGTCCTTAATTCACCAGAACAACAAACTTATTTTAGTAATTATTTGGTTACTAATTGATTGATTTCTCCCTATTTTTAACTAAGTGTAAGCTTCAATTTCTAACATGTTGCTATCACAGCTTACTGTACTAAGTCAAGGAGATAAGATTCTTCAAAAAACCTTTCTCCTGCATAGTAGATGGAAGAAATTATGGTTAAAATGGAAAACCTCCAGTGATTAATTCAACCTGTTCTCTTTTCACTCTTGCACTATAATTACACATTCGATGCTTGGGTGCAGGGGTTAATTGAAACTTAACAAAAGGAGTAACCCTTTGAGATTAGGGAAGTCACCAATTTATTCCAGCAAGTAGGACAAGGTCTTAGAGAAAGTTAAACCAAATACAGTGGCAGTAGTTACCCACTGAAACTAGAAAAGCAGTGTTCTAGGATATCCTGTAGGAGAAATAAAATACTAATAAAAGGTGGCTTTAAGGATACTTAAAATACCACAGCCACAATATAATAAGCAGGTGACTGAACTACATGTACCTAGATGTCCCTACCCACCTGCGAACAAACCTGGCTTCAAAGCAAACTAGTGAAATGTGTAATAGGAGACAACTTCATTGGGCATATCACTAAAACACATCTCTGAACATAGTTTAATTAAACAATGATGAAAACACTAGCAAGTTGGGAAAAAAAATCGACCTCATTTTATTTAGAATGACAATTGAGCATTGCTCAGTATACAAACCTCCATCACTACGTTTCACCCAAATGATAACATCGATGTGAGGGGATGAGTACAGTGATATGTCCCATCTTGATATCATATCACAGTTCTATACAGATATCCCGTCTGGCTGAATCTAACCATCGGTTTTACAGCACAACATGGTAAAACGGGCAAGAAACATGCTGACATTTAGTTTAACCTAATACTCCTGGATACACAGCATTTTGGCTTATTTTGAAATCATAGGTCAAACAAATTGAAAAGCAAATTAGCAAGCCGGCGTCTAACCTATCATGACTGGGCACTGCAGTGGCTCATAAGCCACCAGTTTGCAATCTATTCCTTTGAATTTGCCTCCTACATCTCATATTTCCGATCCCCACTGTTGCCCATCTCAGCATTTTCCTTCTGACTACTGTCAAGTTAGTAAATGGTCTGAAGTCTGTAAAAGAAACTATTCTGAAAGTTTAAAATAAAAGACACAATAACCTATTAAATGACCGAAAGAGCTCACCATATCGGCAGCTCATTTCAGTTATTAAAATGAGCAGGGAGCAGCACTCCATTAAAGCATTAGAGAATGGAAGCAGTTAGTTAGACTTTCCAGAACCTCTCAGTGACACAGCAGCATAATCTTTTGTTAAAAAGCACTCAAGTCGTACAGGGTAAAATGATGCGACATTTACCTGTTCTGCAAATTCACAAAGGATATTCTCTGGCTTCAGATCTCTGTGTGCTATACCTTAACAAGAACAACAAATCAATTACATAGAGAATACCAGGCACCAGAACTCTCAGTCAGAACACCCCAAATTTTGCACTGCGTGCAATCCATTTCCCAAATCTATTTATAATCCAAATTTGATGTACCCAATTTGCTGTGTTGCAGCCAAACTCAGCAGTAATTGTATTTTACTATTTTCAATTTAGCAATTTTAATATCCCTCCAAGAATAAATAAATATTTTCTACTTTTAAGCACAGACAATGCTGAAAATACTCAGCAGGTCAGAAAGCATCTTTGAACAGAGAGACAGAGCTAATGCTTCAGGTCAATGACCCTTCATCACAACTGAAGTTCTCCTGTCTGACGCACTGAATATTTCCAGCATTCTGTTTTTATTTCAAATTTCCAGCATTGGCCCTATTTTGCTTTTATATTTTTCATTTCGAATAGAGCACCATTCCTAACTCCCTGCCATAGTCACTACCCAGATGCAGTCATTGTAGTAGCAAAGCAGGAAGCAGTAATGATATTGAATAGGACAAAAAAAAAAAGAGGAAGGTTGGCAGCTCTCAAAGTGGAAAAGTCACCCAATCTGATGGAACGTATCCAAGCTTGCTGGGGGGAAATAAGGGTGGAAACTGTGCTGGTCACAATCTTCCAAACTTTCTTGGATTTTTGGCTGATACCCAGACTGTAAGATTAAAAGTGTTCCACCCCATTTAGAGGCTAGGAATCCTGCAGCGAGTAACTCACCTCCTGACTCCCCAAAGCCTGTCCACCGTCTACAAGGCACAAGTCAGGAGTGTGATGGAATACTCCTCACTTGCCTGGATGAGTGCAGCTCCAACAACACTCAAGGAGCTGGAAACCATCCAGGACAAAGTAGCCCGTTTGATTGGTACAGTGGCAGCAGTATGTACCATCTACAAGATGCACTGCAAGAACTCACCAAGGCTCCTTGGACAGCACCTTCCAAACCCACAACCCACAACAGCCACTTAATGGCTGCTGGTAAGGTGTGCCCACAAGAGCTATGAGGCCTGCGGTGATTCTCAATGAGGGCACACAAGCCAGAATCAGCTGCCTAGATAGGCTCGGCAACCTGAAGCACTAATATTTCTAGAAAGCTAATTCTGCAGTGCTATATTTCATGGCAAGGACGGAGTATCTAATCCCCATTTCCAGGTATAGCCTTGCAGAGTCAGCTTCTCTGTCATACCTATCTGAATCCCCTAGCCATGCTACCTGTAACATCACTCCCCCTCTACTACCCCAACGCTTACAGATTATACTCCTGGGGAGCATTTCCAAAATCGTAGCATGCCGGAATGTAGTCAGGAAGCCGCCTCGACATGTGGCAGCAGGAAATTCCAGGACCACTCATCTTCATTCCCACATCCGCTGCGCTATCAAAATTTGGCCCACGATATTTGCCCAATATTCACCCATATTTAAGACATAATTATTTGAAAATTGGAACAATGTTTTCATTTCTCTCCCTCCTTCCCCCAGGCAAAATTAAATTGAACCCATGGATATTTGGTACTTAGCCCCAGTCTTCCCAGTTTGGACTCCATTTTGATGCATTAAAAATTGGCGTGACCTGAGTGAGAGCCAGGGGGGATTTGGGGAGGGTGGTGTGTGGAAATGGGGAGTTGTGAGAGGCAACTGCTATATTTATAAGTCAAGATATCATTACATGCATTCTTTAAAGGGACGATGCATGAACAATGGAATAGCATTACCACTTTGATATGGATAACAAAATAACGGGAGCAGTTCTCAACAAGATCCTTTCAGTCAATGTGATACTTCCAGAAAACTGATTTGTAGGAAAAAATATTTATCAAATTGAAAAATCAGGGTGGCTTAGAAAGGAAAGACATGAGAGGGAGAAACTGGGAGACAAACTCATCTGAACGGACAGCAGTTTGGGGAAGTTTAGGTGCAACCCCTCCAGCAGCTCTGGGAGATCACACTTTGACATCAGGGACAGGTCGGCAGGAGTCATGAATGTGTCCCAGTTGCAGTCTGCAAACTTAATCTCAGGCAAGGTGAGAGTTAGCAACTAGAAATTTTAGAAAGAAGTTTAGAGGAAAGATGAATCAAACTGTGAAATTAGCACTTTAGCAGTATGCTCATCCAGATGCGACCTATGGTTTGGGAACCGCTGACTTACCCATGTGTTCTGTATTTTGTTAAAGACAGCAAAACTTTTGGGGTATTTCACAGCACACTGAATGCGTCAAGAACCATGTAGCAGATATTAACCCTGCCCAAACAGCAAGAACAAGATGGGCAGATTGTTACAATATGGTCAGGTGCTTAATACACCGTTCCTGGTCAGTTTGCGAATGTCATCATTTTAACAGCCGAGTTTCTGGCAGCGTTTGGGCCGCCCGCCACAGGTAGGGTGTCTTATCAATATTTAAATTTTGGGATCGCATGCTGTCACTGGGATCCTAATGTGATCTTAGCTGCCCATCACTACAATAACACCTAGTTATGGAACCGTCAGTGAAACCTGGTGATCGATAAGATCATGGCCAAAAGAGGACAAAGTAGAACATATTTTAAAGAAAAGAAATACAAGTTTCCTTGTGAGTCGGGGGAATAGGAACACTCCTCCGTGTCCCACAAGGGAACTTTCAGACTTCTCTGTTCCTTTTCCGACTACCATCCCCTCTGGCAGTTTCTGTGCAAACTTATGTTAATCTTGTAGAGACCATTCCCTTGAGTCACCGACAGTGGCTGCTTCCACTCGCTCCTGCCCACTGGCCTCATCATTCCTGCGGAGTCTGGGCAGATGTCATCCTTGCATCACTGAAATGAAGCCTTGAAGTAAAATATCCTAGGCCTCACATTTTGTGCATGCATGCGTGTGTCTGTGCGTGTGTGCGGACAAGGAAGGGGGATGGTTAGCCACCTGCCTCAGCCCCTGCACTTCTGCCCAAAGTTAAAATCAGACCTCAGAGCTGAGTATGAGGGGAATAAATAATGGCCGGCCTTTAACGGTAGGGCTAGAATACATAAAAGTTATACTATACACCTGCAACACTCAGTAAATGAAGTAGTATTATTTTGGCTCCATCAACCTGGTTGAATTGCAGGGCTGCCACCCACCACTCAAATAAACAATGCTGCCAAACCCAACTCTGATGTATTATGTAGAAGAACAGTTGGTGGGTGTTTTAAGAAAGCAAACAGTCTCAAGTTAAGAAAGCAATCACAATTCAATCATTGAATTTTTGTCATAAGCCAAAAAATACATTTTAGACACATGCACTTACTCATTTTACAAATGTTAAAACACAGAAGTTCTTAGGAACAGGCAGTTAGGACAAAAACCTCGTCACTTTCTGACAAATCAACTCTTATCTACCCACTGTTCACTGTATTCCTCAACCCCCTCCATTTCCTAAAATGAAATTCTGATCTGTTTATCTGTTAGAACATCTCATTTTCAACCTGTCCAAATGCCTTCACTTGTTGTCCTCGTACCAGAGTTTAGATTGTCAGGTGCACAATCCTGCTGGAATGTTGCCCAGCATGTATTACTCACGCTGTCTGTCACATTGGCATTCCTATTCAAATTCTTTAGTCAATTCCCCTTTTGGTCTTCAATCTTTCATTTCTCCCAACATGTTGGTCTCGCTTTCTCCCTGGCTTTATGGCTTCCTTCAGTTTCCTTTATTAAAAAAACAACCCTTACTCCCTTTACAGTTCACCTGACCAAATATCTTTCATTTGGCCACATCTAAAGGCTTATTTTTATTTCCTTCTTTCTCAGCGTTTATATCTGTCAATCACAGTTTCCAGCTAATACCTATTCTTTCTACAAGATACATTTCTATCCTTCCAAATGCAGGTTCTATCTTTCTTTCTTGTACAGTAGTCCAGTTCTTGTCTCCTATGTGATTTGTGACCTCTGAGCCAAATATAACATATGCTGATTTGTTTGATCCACTCAGGTTATTCTCATCTTGATTCCCTTGCCAGATGGCATCATTTTTATTTTCTTGGATTTCACTTTGACCAATAATAGCTACTTGGCAGTTTCTACACCGGTTCCTGCAGATCCAAGTCTTTCTTTTTGTTCCTTTATGGGATGTAGGCATCACTGGTCAGGCCAACATTTGTTGCCCATCCGTAATTGCTCTTGAACTGAGCGGTTTGCTATGCCAGATTTCTGGGTCACCATCACTGTGTGACTAGCTTTCCATTCCAGATTTGTTACTGACTGAATTTTATTCCACCAGCTGCCATGGTTAGATTTAAACCCATGTCCCCAAAGCATTAACCTGGGTCTCTGGATTACTAGCCCGGTGACGTTACCACCTCTCCACCGTCTCCCACCATCTACTACACATTTCAATTGATACCTCTAAGTACAGACTCCACCTGTTTCCACTGCCCTGCTCCAACTGCCAAAATCACTCTGATATCAGATATTTCTTTTGACATTGACTCTCCTTACCTTTGGTGTGCAGAAAATTCAAGGCAGATGCAATGTCTTTCACAACAATACTTGCTTCTCTCTCATTAAAGTACTTTCTTCTCTGGATGTGGGTCAAGATGGAACCTAGAAAGCAGAGCTTGTTTTTAAATGCTTGCATTACATGAATGGGATTCTTCAAAGAGCAATACAGGGTACAGTCAGGATTTTTAATTTCATGTGCAGCTCTAACCCAAACATCAGAAGAGTTGGATTAGAGTAAAGAAATGGTTTGTGCCTGCATTCCCCACAGGGCAAACTGCTGATCTCAACTATGCTTGCATAAAATGCTGCAAGTGCTTGTAAATTGGAAAATAAATATATTTTCATTAGAAGAGTCTTATTCCACTCAAAACATTAACTGTTTCTTTCTCCACAGATCCTGCCAGACTGATGAGTATTTCCAGCACTTTCTGTTTTTGTATCACTTTTTTTTTTCGATAGTTAGAGTAGAGTCAAAATTCTCAAAGGGATGTTAAATTTTAAATCATTGGAAAGTTTGTGACCAATACTCAAACCGGGCCATGCAGCAGGCCCAAACACAGTATAAGGAGATGGCAGCCAGCTTTGTAGCACAAAAATCGACACAGCTTCCACTGCAGTCCCAAACAAATATTTCAGTATTTATTCACTTGCTGACCAGGGAGTTGAACAGCTTCACAATAAAGATTTTCTGATGTTTCTATTTTTAAGAGCATAAGAACAGGAGAAAGCCATTTAACTGGCAGCAGAACCGTAAAGCATGGCGGACAGAAGAGCCTCTAAAAAAAAAAGTCAACACAGCAAACACTGGCAGTGGCAAAGCAGCAAATCACAATGGGAGAGGGGCAATAGTGAGAGGCGGGGATATATCACAAAGTGACGTCATAGGACAAGGCGTCAAGAGGTGCATGTACACTTTAGTGTAAGCTTTTAATTCTTCTATTTAATTAAATAAATTAACTATAAAGTAAGACAGAATCAATTAACGAGCATAAACCTAAAGCCAATTTGTTAATTTATCATAGTGTTTAGCTAATTACTCAAGTCTAGGGATAAAGTTAAAATTAAATAGGGATGGCTAAGAACACTAAAGGGTTCTGAATTTTTCAGTAAATTAAAATTTGAGGTACATGGGTAATAAGAGTTAAGTAAAACATTTAAGTTAACTCCCTATAAAATGAAGTGATACCAGTGTCAAGTCTTACGTTTATTTCTGTTAATTCGGTTAATAGTTTAATTAATAGAATTTTGGCAGGGCATCTCAGTCCTGTGGAATGCACATCCTGTTCCAAGTGTGCATTCCAGGATGCTTCTCGTGGCTTGGACAACCACATGTGCAGGGAGTGTTGTCAGCAGGACGAGCTTGAACTCTGGATTTTGGAGCTCGAGTGGAAGCTGGCGGTTTATCCAAGAGGTTGAGAGTTTCATGGATAGCACATTCCTGGATGTGGTCAGCCCGCAGCTTTAGGATGTGCAGGCAAAGAGCGAATGAGTGACCTCAAGGAAGAGCAGGCAATTAGTGCAGGTGTCCTGAGTGTATCTTGCTGTCCAACCAGTATTCAGTTCTGAACTTCCCTGGATCCTCTGGGGAGTGCAGCCTGAGCCAAGTCCATGGCACCATTTCAGGCTCAATTGTACAGGAGGGCTGGAGCAAGATTGGGAAAGCAATAGTGATAGAGGATTACATAGTTAGGGAGCAGGCAGGTGTTTCTGCTGCTCCAGACGTGAATACAAGATGGTACGTCGCTTCCTTGGTGCCCAGACCAAGGATGTCACTGAGTAACTGCAGAGCACTCTGAAGCGGGAGGATGAACAGTCAGTGGTAGTGGTCCATATCGGTACCAACAACATAGGTAGAAAGAAGGGTGAAATCCTGCAAGCAGATTTTAAAGAACTAGCAAAATAACTAAGATGCTGAACCTCAAAAGGTACTAATCCCCATATTACTCCTGGTGCCATGCACTAGTGTGTATAGAATAGGAGGATAGAGCAGACGATAGTCAGTTTTCAAGAGGACACAGAATGGCTTGTGGAATAGTCAGATGTGTAGCAGATGATATTTAGTGCAGAGAAATGTGAAATGATACATTATGGGAGGAAGAATGAGGAAAGGCAATATAAAATAAAGGATACAATTAGGGGGCAGCAGAGAGACCTGGGGGTTTGTGCGCACAGATCATTGAAGGTGGCAGGACAGGTTGAGAAAACGGTTAATAGGCCTACACAATTCTAGGCTTTATAAATAGAGGCATAGAGTACAAAAGCAAGGAAGTTATGGTAAACCTTTATAAAGCATTGGTTTGGCCTCACTTGGAGTATTGTGCCCAATTCTGGCACAACACCTTAGGAAGAACTTGAAGGCATTAGAGATGATGCTTAGAAGGTTTCCAAGAATGGTTCCTGGGATAGATTGAAGAAGCTGGAACTGTTCTTCTTAGAGAAGGCTGAGAGAAGATTAAATACAGGTGTTCAAAATCATGAAGGGTCTGGACAGAGTAGATAAAGAAACCCTGTACTCATTGGCAGAAGGTTCGAGAACCAGAGGACACCAATTTAAGATGATTGAACCAAAGGTGACATAAGAAAAAACTGTTTTGTGCAGTAAGTGGTTAGGATTTGGAATGCTCTGCTGAACATGTGATACTCTTTTCGAGTTATCAACAGTCACAGATTGCAACTCTTTTGAGTGCAATCACAGTTCTTGGTTTCCGGGAGTGGGACATGAACCCACAACCCTCTGATTCAAAGGCGAGGGTGCTATGAACTGAGCCACAGCTGATGGCAGATTCAATCATGGCTTTCAAAAGGGAACTTGATAATTATCTGAAGAGAAAAAAATTGCAGGGCCATGGAGAAAAAGGCAGGAGACAGGATTAACTGAGTTGTCCTTGCAGAAAGCCGGCATGGACACAGCAGGCTGAATAGCATCCTTCAGTACTATAACCATTCTATGATTTTAGCACATTCCGCTATTCAATGAAATCAAAACGGATCTTCGACCTGACTCCACATACCCACCTTTGCACCATATCCTTAATATCTTTGGTTAACAAGAATATATCAATCTCAGATTTAAAATTAACAATTGATCAAACATCAATTTCCATTTACAGACTTCTACCACCCTCTGTGCGTAGAAGTGGTTCCTAATTTCACTCCTGAAATATCTAGCTCTAATTTTGAAGACTATGTCCTGTGGTCTTAGACTCCCCAACATGTGGAAATAGTTTCTCTCCATCTACCCTATCTGTTCTCCTTAATATCATGAAAACTTTGATCAAATCACCCTCTAACCTTCTAAATTCCAGTGAATACAACTCTAGTTTGTGTAATCTCTCCTCACAATTTAACCCTTGGAGTCCAGGTAACATTTTGGTAAATTTACGTTGAACTCTCTTCAAGGCCAATATATTCTAAAATATGGTGCTCAGCACTGCTCACAGCACTCCAGGTGTGGTCTAACGGGCTTTGTATAGCCGAAGAATGACATCTACTCCTTTGTAATCAAGTCCTCTAGATCTAAAGGTTGGTAATCTGTTAGCCTTTTTGATTATTTTCTGTACCTGTTCATAACATTTTAATGATTATGTACTTGGACTCCCAAGTCTCTTTGCACCTGTTTCTAGCTCTTCACCATTTAGAATGTGCCCTGTTCACTCCCTCACATTTGCCTACAATGAAATTCAATTTCCACAGTTTTGCCTTTTCACTTAATCCATCAATATCACTTTACAATTTTAAGTTTCCATCTACGCTGCTTAGAGTGCTGCCTATCTTTGTGTCACAGGCAAATTTGGATTTATAACTTTCTATGCATCATCTAAGTCAACAAATATGGAAAATAGCTGAGGCCCCAACACAGATCCTACCGAGACACCACCAGTCACATCCTGCTGTAATCTCAAATTTATAGAAACCTTGATCCTGAAATAATCTCAATTAAAGTAAAACCTTGGCAAAGCAGCCAGGAATTTTAGCAGGATTTGGCTGCTTTTGTTAGACAGGAACTTTATTTAACTGCATAAAGTGTTTAGCGTGGAATTGTCATTTAAAACATCAATCTACACTTTGTCTCACCTGATTACACTATATGCCTAGTATAATTTTCCTCATCAGTATGATTAATCTTTAACCGTAAGGAATACAAGTGACATGAGTCCTCACTGTGCTGCTAATGTGTTGGGTAATAGAAATTGTATACAACTTTATTATTTGTTGACAAGGGAAACAAAACAATGGTACTGGGTTTATATGATTATAGTTCTCAAATATGGAAATGGTCTATTGTTCCTAAACCATTAAAACAAGGAGAAAATGCAGCACAGTAATAAAATTTGTATTTTAACACAGAGAGGATAAATGCAGCCTCTTCTTCCAGCCACTTAAGCTAAATAATTTACAACAGGATTAGTCACAAATAATACAAGATTCAGGAAAACAATTTGTGGAGGTGGTACCCATCAACTGCTACTAGTTGTCCCAATTGTTCTTTTTCAACGATGATTCAATCATTGGGCATGGCATCAAATCTTTTATTACATTTTGCTTGTTGAACTGGTAATGTGTGTCTAATGTCTAATGATAACCTCATTTAGTCTGTGACATTAGCATATAGATGTTGTTTTCCAATCATATATTCTAATACCACAATAGTGTACATGATGTACACAGGGACAGATTGTAACTGCCACTGCAAGATATCACTTGAGGCTGTAAGAAATTATAATAATTACAAAATCTACGGCTCAGATAAGGGACCAATGAATCTGTTATGCACAGTGTAACAAAGCACTATCCATTAAGCACTATTCTACTTGAGGACTTGAATGATGTCATAAACCATGATAGCAAAGCTGAGCAGTTAATCATCTAAAGCCTGAAATTATACAGAAATAAGTTGGTGATCTCATTATTTCCCATATGTATGGTTTAGATTTTATGTGGATTAAGTATTGCATTTGGTTAACTTTTGAACTAGGAGCTTATCTGCACATTCAACATCAAGCAAAAAAATTCATAATTCATAATGTTATTATCACCACTTACACTTTAGTTATTGAAACTCTCAAAGCGGGAGACAGAAACTTACAAGAGCAAAATTACACAGATTCCTAAAAGCAGTATTGCACATACATGAAAACAAATGTGTTGAGGTTTTTTACCAAGTATTTAAATGGGCCATTTGGCGCAATAGGTCCTTGCCAGTGCTTTTGCTTCACATAAGCTTCTTCATCTCACCCCATCAACATAACCTTCTATTCCTTTCTCCCTCATGTGCTTATCTAGTTTCCGTTAAACACATCTATGCTAGACGCTTCAACTGCACCTTATGAGAGAGTTCCAAATTCTAACCACTCCCTGGGTAAAGTAGTTTATCCTAAATTCTCTACTGGATTTATGAGTGACTATCTTAAATTAATGGCCCCTAATTCTGGACTTGCCCATCTATGGAAATATCTTCTCTACTTCTACCCCATCAAACCCTTTCATAATCTTAATGACTTCTATCAGGTCACCCCTCAGTCTTCTCCTTTCTACGAAATGAAATTGTTCAAACATTTAAATCTGTATCCCCTAATTCTTGTACCATCAGCAAATGAGAACAACTTTTCTTCATCTACCTTATCTAAACCTGTCATAATCTTTTACACCTCTATCAAATCTCTCCTCAATCTCCTTTACTCCAAGGAGAACAACCCCAGCTTCTCCAACCTGTTTTTTTGTGAACAGGACATAAATGGGCAATTTTCGATTTTGTTGGGTAGATGCCAGTGTAGTAATTCTACTGGAATAGCTTGGCTAGGAGGCTGGCTAGTTCTGAAGCACAAATCTTCAGTACCACTGCCGAGATGTTGTTACGGCCCTTTGCCTTTGCTGTATCCATTGCATTCAGCTGTTTTCTGATATCACATGGAATCAGGCCAAATCAAATTGGCTGAAGACTGGCTTCTGTGTTGATGTGGACCTCAGGAGCAGGCAGAGATGGAGTATCCACTTGGCACTTCTGGCTGAGGTGGATGCAATCATTTCAGCCTTCTCTTTTGTACTCATATTCTGGGCCCCAGCATCATTTAGGAAGGGGATGGTCATGGTGCCTCCTCCCATTAGTTGTTTAATTATCCACCATCATTCACGATTGGATGTGGTAGGATAGCAGAGCTTTGAACCAATCCACTGGTTATGGGATCTCTTAGCTCTGTGTATAGCAGGCTGCATCATGTACTTCTGTATTGTAGCTTCTCCTGGTTGCACCTCATTTTTAGATGTGCCTGAGGCTGTTCCAGGCATGTTTTTCTGCACTCTCATTGAGCCAAGGTTGATCCCCTGGGTTTTCGGTAATGGTAGAGGAAGTAGCATGGTAGGCCCTGAGGTTACACAATGTTGTGACATATGATACTGCTCATGGCCCACAGCGCCTCATGAATGTTTAGTATTGAGCTGCTACATCTGTTCTGAATCTATTCCATTTAGTACAATAGTAGAGCTACACGTAATAATGGAGGGTCTCTCCTACCAATACTGTCATGGACAGAAGCATCTGCAATAGGTTGACTGGTGTGGATGAGGTCAAATAGGTTTTTCTCTCTTGTTGATTCTCTCACCACCTGCAATAGGCCCAGTCTTGCATATATGTCCTCAGGACTTGCCCAGCTTGGTCGGTAGTGATGCTACCAAGCCACTGATTGACAGACACTGAAGTCTCAGCCAGAGTACATGCTGTGCCCTTGCCACTCTCAGTACTAATAAGTGGTACTCAAAAAGTAGCATATTGATTCATCGTCTGAGGGAGGGCGATAGGTCACCAAAGGTTTCCTTGCCTCAATTTGACCTGATGTCATGAGGCTTCATGGGGTCCAGAATCAATGTTAAGGAATCCCAGGGACAATCTTTCCCCCCGCCACCCCCCTACCTCACCCCAAAAAATGTATACCATTGTGCCGCCAACTCTGCTGGACTACAACACACCCAGGGACGGTGATGAAGGAGTCTGGAACATTGCCTGAAAGGAATGATTCTGTGGGCATGACTATGTCAGGCTATTGCTTAACTATCTGTGGGGCAGCTCTCCCAATTTTGGTACAGGTCCCCAATGTTAGGGAGGAGAGCTCTGCAGGGTTGACTGGGCTGGTTGTGCCTTTATGGTGGATGATCCACCATAAAGGGGTGATGCCGGTTGGTCCATCCGGTTTTATTCATATTGTTTTTCCTAGTGGTTTGATGCAACTGAGTGGCTTGTGAGGTCATTTCAGAGGGTAGTTAAAAGTCAACTACATTAGCTGTGGATCTAAAGTCACATAGGCCAGGCTGGATAAAGCCAGCAGATTTCCTTTCCTAAAGGACATTAGTGAACCAGATGGGTTTTCACAAAGACCTGTAGCTCCACAGGCACCATTACTGAGGCCAGCTCTTTATTCCAGATTTATTCCATTAGCCAAATTTAAATTTCCCAGCTTCTATGGTAAGATTTGGGCACTCATCTCCAGATCATTAGTCCTGACCTCTAGAATACTAGTGACATAACCTATATGTAAACATGCCTTGTTTACAAGATTAAGTGGAATAGAAAAAAAAAGTTAACTCAGACCATAGTTCAACTAAAGCATGCTGCAGGATATGGAGATAAAAGGTGCCTGGTCAAAAATAAACCTTTGGAACTGATTTCAGTCATTAATTCTCCTAACAAAATGATAAATACTGCTTTTGGTGTTTCAGATAAGCTGGTGGAGGCAAAATCTCTGGAATTATTCAACCATAAGAGGCTGTGAAGGACAGGGAGCAGAGGCCATACATTTTATGGAAGGACGAGCCTGAGGAGTCAAATGATCTTTCAGCCCTACTCACCATTTATTCATATCCTCCTCTTCCCCATCCAAGCATTAATCAGTAATGAAAACAAAACCAGCTGCTACGTTTCCAAAGCTCTTGTATCAAATATTAAGCATGGGAGGGCGGAAGGGTGGTCTGACCAAGGGGAGGGTAGAGGATGGAAGGAACGGTGGATGGATGGATTTAAGATTTTAATTTATTTAACACTCTAAGGTAGTTCATTGTATGTGGAGAGTTTTGCAAAGTGCCGTGCCTGCAATTCAGAAAATTCTGCATGTAGAAAAAGTTTATGAAGCCCACTAAGGTGAAAGATGAGGTCATTGTAATGTTGATCAATGGAAGAATATTGGTCAGAACACCAAGAAAACTCCCTGCTTGGCTTTAATTAGTGCACTGTGACATTCATTATCCACCTGAACAGGCAGATGGGATAAAGAGAGAATAATTTGCTCATTCCTTTTCTCCTCACCCCACCTCTAACTCTATGGGAAAAAATTTTCCCCCGTTTGGGGGGTGCAGGGGTGGACGCAGGCAGGCGCGCCTCCAATCAGCGCCCCCAATTGGAGGTGCGTTGCCATTTTACGTGGGTGGGCCAATTAAGGCCTGCCCAGCGTGACGTCTGCCAGGAAGTGCTATGCGCTCCCTGTGCAGGGGCGGGGGGGTGGGGGGGGGGGGGGGGGGGTGGGATTCCCTTAGCCGGGAATGCGCGCGAAAGAGCGCACTCATCTCCCTGACGCTAAGTACTGCCTCAGGGAGATCGGTGCCAAATGTAAAAATTGTAAAAGGTGCACAAACAAAATTTCCCTGACATGTCCCCTCATGTGACACTGTCACATGAGTTGGGACATGCCTATCACTTTAAATTAAACATTTATTAAATTTTTAAAAAGCCTCATGGAACCTCATCCCGGCCGTGGATGAGGTTCTATACTTTCTCTGAAGCCTGCCAGGGCTCCCGGCCTGCCCGCCAACCTTAAGGTTGATGTCAATTACTTTTAAAAATGGCCTCAATAGGCCACTGACAGGTCGGAGGGTGCACAGCTGACTTGGCTGCGCCCCTGCCGACCTGAAAATTGAAATGACACGGGGTGATGTCAGGAGTTCCACCCGACGTCATCCCATGTCATTTTACGCGTTGGCGAACGGGCCCCACCCCCCCGACCTAAAGACCCTGGCCTGTGTTTAACTTTCCTTCCAAAGGAGTTCACAAATGGAAGCTACTGGGTGTATGGGGAGGGAGAGAAATAAAGGCCACAAAGCCTCATCTTACCCTACTATGCAATAATGCATTAACTCAAACGCTTTTAGCCAAGCAAAAAGCAACAACATTTTGCTGCACACTATTTGTTGCAGAAGTAATAGATTTGACCTACCTCCACGCATTTTTTCAAACACAAGGTAAAACTGTGCTTCATCCTCAAAAAATTCAATCAGTTCTAAAATGTTCCTACAAAAAGAGATAAATAAATTCAAATCCCAGGAGCCCTTAGTAAAAATAATAAAACCAAGGAAAAAAAGTTTCCTGTCCAAATTGAATAGGAAACAAATGAAAACATTTGATCATATATTGATTTCCTTTTTTTACACAGTACATATTTCTCCAGTGAGTTTCCATGATAATATTTGAAAATATAACTGGCTTTTTCCCCCACACGTTTCATTTTTGTGTCATCTGTATAAGAGGTTTTGACAGTCTCAAAATAGCAGCTTATATTCATTTGTCTAACCCATTAGCTACAAATCATTTGCCAATTTCAAACTTCCACCATAAATGCCTCTATTACAAAAGTTACAACGCAGGTTTATCTAAAATTGATTTTTCTGGGACTTGGGTTAAAGCTTAGAAGCACAATTAGATTCCAACAACACTTATGTCTATTTACTGCTCACAAATTAGTAAACGTTGCAATCAGATATGCAAACTGGCGGTTTTATGAAAACATTGGTCATTTTGAAGGGCCAGCCCACATTCACAAATAAAACCATACGAGATCTTTCCTGTCTTCTCCTCCCCTCAATGCCATTGTGGGTACCTGCTCAAGTCCTGTTGCTGCTGCTGCAAACCCATGTGAACATGGCCACACATTTCTAGTAGGAATTAATGCGATGTTCATGTTCGTCTGGTTTGGCTCGATAAAATCTTGTGAATATTATAGATTATGACTTTCAGAAATTTGGTATATTCCCTCTATACCTTACTGAAGACAAATGTAAATAGCATTTCATATTGAGTAAGGTAAAATGGAAAATTAATTATATACCCTTTAAAATGTAGAGGACAGCAAGAATAGGATGGTGTGTGACATGATCAAACACTGAAAAATGTCATCACAGCAACAAGGGAAGAAGTATAGCGTTACTGAAAACATGCAGGATAGCACCACAGAAGTTGCAGGGTTGAAGGTCTTTGTGATTTCTCCTAAACTGCCATTTTGAAATGCAAATCTGCAATATGGTGAGGGTTAGAAAAATACAGAAGCTGAATTTGAATCTGAAGTTGGTACTGGGGAGGTGCTTATCTAGGTTCCTTCTGACCAACTCAAACTGCAACCAATCACAGTAATCTCCGCCTCTCAGCGCAGTTATGCATAATTGATCTTCTCGTCCTGTCCCAATAGAAACTTTATAAATTTTTCCTACAGCCACAATCCCACTGCAGCAATGACCCTGGGCAACGGTCATCTTGATTCCAGCTTAAACCCTCCCACTGATGTACCAGCTCTGGCCTTCACCCTGGTTAATGGTTTGGCCTGGTCCCATCAGGCCTGTTTCTTCCTACCTTGCAAATAAATAAACAGAAGAGAGGATGGTGAGGGACAGAGAATAGGAGAGCAAGAAAATAAGTTACCTAGAAAAGAAGACTGAACCAGAAAAGGAAAGATAGAAATATCAATAATAAAATGGCATTGCTAATATTACTTAAGATTGTAGTAATGTTTGTCAGGTATAGTAGTGCAGCAGTTCCATAAGATATCGCTGCTCTTTGCTCCCATATTTCAGGATTTGAAACTTACTGGTTTCCCTGACACTGATATAAAGTCTCAACTTCACGGAATACCCTACTTCGGCTCAGATCTGTTTTCTTCTCAATAACCTGCAGTGGGGAACACAAAGTGTTTTCAATTACTGTTCTGATCATGATAAAATAAACAAAACAAAAATGTTCTTATTCTGCACTTGATTTTGGAAGACCCAAGAGTCACAGTAATCACATATCGAGAGTTAATTAAAAGTCTTAGTGAATACGTTATTGCCCAGGCATCGACAGTATCAGGTCAGTGTCTTATTTACCACAGTCTTTATTCAGAAAATCACACTAGCTAAACACAATACTGTTTTGTGTTTTTAAGTAGGCCTGTGTTTTCTCTGCTTAACTGAAGAGGAACACAAGTCTCAGGATGAACCTGGGGAATAATGCATACTTAACTCATGACAATTTTCCACAGTTTGACATAATCTACCTCCTTTATTATACTATAATAATATCAAACACCAGGGTGGAATTTTCCATTAATGAGACTAAGTGTGGTGGGCAGGCGGTTTCAGCAGCGCCCACCCTGCCGGCTGGAATGGTGGGAACTTGCGCCCGATTCCGCACATGGAGGGTCATTAATGATGGAAAGACACATATCGGTCCGAATCACCTGGCGGGTCGGGAGCTGATTCATCCACCTGGGCCAGTTGGCGGGTTTGAAGGTCTGGGCGCCATATTTAAAGGCCAGTCCAACACATGATCTCGCTCTCTCCAGCACACCAGAGATGTCTTTCAGCCTGAAAGTGGAGGTCGAGAGCCTCAAGGAGGAGGAAACACCCCACTTCACCCACCAGGACCTTGATCAGAGGGGTACAGGTGCCCAGGCAAGTGCTCTATCCCAGGGATGGCTGCAGGAAGGGCAGCAGCCTCACCTCTCCAGCCTGTGAGGCCGCTGCGGAGCAGGTCAGTGCGGCTGGCAGCTGCTCCCAAAATACCATCCAGTGCAGGGTGAAGGTGAATGATCTCATCTGCTCCGCAAAGGCAAGTCATTCTTCAACTCCACAATATCCTTCAGTGCAGAAGGCGGCCATTTGGCCCATCGAGTCTGCACTGGCTCTCTGAAAGAGCCTCGTCCCACTCCCCTGACTTATCCCCGTAACCTCACACATCCTCTCTTTTCAGGTAGCAATTCAATTCCCTTTTGAATATCCCGATCAAATCTGCCTCCACCAACCTTTCCAGGTTTGTTCCAGACTCCAGCCACCCTCTGGGTAAAAATTTTTTCCTCACATTACATTCACTCCTTTTGCCAACTATTTTGAATCTCTGTCCTCTAGTTCTTGATGCTCTCTTGAGTAGGAACAGCTTCTCACTATTTACCCTGTCCATACCCCTCAGGATCTTGAATCTATCAAGTCTCCTCTCAGCCCTCTTTTCACCAAGGAAAACAGCACCAACCTCTATAATCTACCCTCATAGCTATAGTTCTTCATCCTGGGAATCATTTTGGTGAATCTCCTCTGTACTTTCTCCAATGCCTTCACATCCTCAAATATGGCTCCCAGAACTGGACGCAGTATTCCAGATGAGGCCTAACTAGTGTCTTATACAAGTTCAACATGACCTCATTACTCTTGCGTTCAATGCTCCTATTAATAAAGCCTAAGATATGATATGCTTTATTAACTGCCCTCTCAGCATGCCCTACCATCTTCAGTGACCTATGTATGTATATACCGAGTTCCCTCTGTTCCTGCACCTCCTTTAGAGGCTCTCCCTTTATTTTATACTGTCTCGCCATATCTTTCAGGACCATATCAGGACTGAGTGCGTGCAGTTGTTGGGTTCAAAATAGTATATTTTGAGCGAGAGGTGAGCAGCAGAGGATAAAAGGAGTGGAGCAAGAGGCCTATCTGCAGTGAGACCAGCAGCAGAGTGACATCACGAGCTATAACGTGACGCGAGTGCAGGGAAAGCAGCTGAATGGTGAGTATTTATAGTCTTTACAGTAAAAGTAAGGTCTTTAGTTTGTGTTTAGATCTCTAGTCTTTTTTTCTCTCTTTTTCTTAAAAATAGTTTAAGTTGTGTAAAAAAAAATTAATTAACAGTAAAGTGCAAAGAGCAGGGAATTCTTAAAGAGTAAAGAGCAGGGATACTAGAGTAATTAATTAATAGATTAAATGAAATACAGTAGTGATGGCAGGACGGGTGATGTGTTGTTGCTGCAGCATGCGGAAGCTGCTGGACGCTAAAGTGATCCAGAGCGAACACATCTGTAATAAGTGTTTGCAGCTCGAGGAACTTTGGATCCGAGTTGAGTAGCTGGAGGAGTCAGATCTGCAGACACTGTGCCACATCAGGAAGGGGAAAGTTACCTGGACACTTTGCTCCAGGAGACAGTCACACCCCTCATATTAGATAATTCAAATTTGGTCTGTGATCAGGGAAGCAGGGTGTGACTGCAGGTGAGGCAGGTATAGGGACCCAGGGGACAGCATTCGAGGAGCCTCGGCCCCTGTAACTGTCAAACAGTTAAGAGGTTCTTGAAAGCTGTGTGGACAAGAGCGGGCACTGCAAGGAGGATGAGCGAACTGACCACGGCACCATGGTACAGGGAAGCATTCAAGTGGGGGGAGGAAATGGGAACGTAGTAGTGGTAGGGGACAGTATAATTAGGGGGATGAACACTGTTCTCAGCAGCCATACGCGTGAGTCCCAAAGGCTGTGATGCCTGCCCCGTGCAAAGGTTAAGAACATCTCCTCAGGGCTGGAAAGGAACTTGGAGTGGGAGGGGAGGGATCCAGTTGTTGTCATGCACATTGGTACCAATGACATTGATAGGACTAGAAAGGAGGTTCTGCTGAAAGAACTTTGAACAATTAGGAGCTAAATTAAAAAGCAGAACCTCCAAGGTGATAATCTCATGATTACTACCTGAGCCACGGGCAAACTGGCATAGGGTAAATAAAGTCAAGGAGTTAAATGTGTGGCTCAAAGCTTGGTGTGGTGGAATGGGTTTCAGTTCATGTGACACTGGGCCAGTACTGGGGTAGAAGGGAGCTGTTCCAGTGGGACAGGCTTCATTTGAACAGTGCTAGGATCAGTATCCTGGCAAATCGAATAACTAGGGATGTAGAGGTGGGGATGGGCGGTGGTCTGGAGGGTGGATACATAGGCTTACAAAGCAAAAGGATATGGCAGCATTGCAGGGCAGCTATTTAGGTATCGATATATAGAGTGTGACAGGAAGGGACAGAGAGTACAAACATTAAAAAAAAAGCAGCAAACAGGGGGAAAAAGGATAAAAAAGACAAAATTAATGGTTCTTTACTTAAATGCACGTAGTATTTGGAGCAAAATAAATGAATTTACAGCACAAATAGAACTTAATGGGTATGATCTTATAGCCATTATGGAGACATGGTTACAAGAAGATCAAAGCTGGGAACTAAATATTCAGGGGCATGTAACTTTTCGAAAGGACAAGGAGGGAGGAAAGGGCGGTGGGGTAGCTTTGTTAGTACGAGGTGGAATAAGTACGATAGCAAGAAACGATCTTGGATCAGAAGATGTAGAATCCATATGGCTGGAGGTAAGAAATAACAAGAGGAAGGCGACACTAGTGGGGGCAGTCTATAGGCCCCCTAACAGTACTGATACTGTATGACAGAGAATAAATCAGGAGATAATGAGGGCATGTAAAAAAGGCAGTACATTAATAATGGGTAATTTTAATCTTCATGTAGATTGGGGAAATCAAATTGGCAGAGGTAGCCATGAGCAAGAATTCATAGAGTGTATTTGGGACAGTTTCCCAGAACAATATTTTGTGGATCCAACCAGGGATCAGGCTGTTTTGGATCTGGTAATGTGTAATGAGGCAGGTTTAATTAATGATCTCAAAGTAAAAGATCCCCTAGGAAACAGTGACCATAACATGGTAGAATTTAGCATTCAGTTTGAGAGTAAGAAACTTGGGTTGGAAACAACTATGCTAAACTTAAATAAGGGTAATTACAAAGGAATGAGGGAAGAGTTCGCTGGCGCTGACTGGGAAAGGAGTTTAGCAGCAAAGATGGTTGATAAACAAATATAGAATTTTAAGAAAATAGTTCATGACTCATAACAAAGATATATCCCAGTGAGGAAGAAGGATTCTAGGAACAGGATAAACAAACCACGGTTAACCAAGGAAGTTAAGGATAGTATCAAATTGAAAGAAAGAACATACAATGTGGCAAAGATTAGTGGTAAGCCAGAGGCTTGGGAAAGTTTTAAAAACCAACAGAAGATGACCAAAAAAAAATAAAGAGGGAAAAAATAAACTTTGAGGGTAAACTAGCAAGTAATATAAAAACGGACAGCAAGAGCTTCTTTAAATATATAAAAAGGAAGAGAGGCGCCAAAGTGAATGTAGGCCCCTTACAGAATGAGGCTGAGGAAATAATAGTGAGGAACTAGGAAATGGCAGAGGAGTTGAATAAATTACTTTGCATCAGTCTTCACTGTAGAAGACACTAAAAGCATTTCAAAAATACTAAATAATCATGGGCAAAAGGGAGGGGGGAGGGGGAAATGAATACAATAACTAACACTCGAGAAAAGTACTAGGGAAACTAATGGGACTAAAGGGTGATAAGTCCCCTGGACCTGATGAGTTGCATCCTGAGATATTAAAGGAAATAGCTACAGAGATAATGGATGCACTGGTAGTAATCTTCCGAGAATCCTTAGATTCTGGAAAAGTCCCAGAGGATTAGAAAACTGCCAATGTAACACCCTTATTCAAAAAGGGAAGGAGTCAAAAAACAGTTAACTATAGGCCAGTTAGCTTAACATCCACCATTGGGAAATTGTTAGAGTTTATTAAAGGATGTAATAGTAGGGTATTTAGAAATGCATAATATAATCAAGCAGAGTCAGCATGGCTTCATGAAGGGGAAATCATGCCTGACAAATTTATTGGAATTTTTTGAGGAGGTAACAAGCAGGATAAATAAAGGAGAACCAGTAGATGTAATATATGTGGATTTCCAAAAGGCATTTGAAAAGGTACTGCATATAAGGCTATTGGGCTCAGGCTCACTTGCTGGGGAACATCTCACTGACACGTCCCCACAGCAGTCAAAGGCAGGGATACCCCAGGTCTCTGGCACTCAGAAGGCTGCTGGAGACCAGCTACCCGCTCAGTCCAAGTCGGATGTTGAGCCTTTGGAAGCAGCCATCAACTCAATGCTCGTGATGCAACGTCAGACGGCAGAACATCCCTCAACAGACTAGAGTGAACAATGGAGGAGTCCGTCCACGTTCAGTCTGATGCCATGGCTCTGACATGCTAGCGCCTCGAGGTCACCATGGGAAGGCTGGTGACCACCATGGAGACCTTAGTCCAGAAGCCAGATTTGCACTCGGCCCTGCACTCTCTGGCCACAAACCCTGGTGGGTACCATCAAGATGTAGGCAACATGGAGGCGAGGCACCTGGACTTCCCTCCAGGTGCACCATCTCCTGCAGGAGCCAGGGTGGGGCACTCGGGCACCCGCAGGGAGGATGAGCATCAGTTGGACACCGCGGGGGCCTCCTCTCAGGACACTCCAAGGGTGTGCAGTCGCTCACAGACCCCTCTGCCTACTCTCATCCACCCCAGCTTCTCAGTCCGACAAGGACACTTCTGCCCCTGAGCATGTGATCCTTATCAGGCCGGGGCCCTCCAGGCCACGGGCCAGCAGAGGACATCCGCCAAGTTCATCACAGACATTGGGACATAGCAGTCAGCAGGCTGCCTCCACCTCTGCTGCGGACGTCAGGGCTGCACTCAGGCGTAGTGGTAAAGTTAGGGCAGTTAAGAAAATTGATGTCACTTTTGGGTCACGGGTGTGCTAGATATGTAAATAAATTGCACTTATGTGAGTTCATTTGATGGTTATGTGAATGTTCTTGGCAACTGAAGGCGTTGTGATTTTGTACTTTGGAATCCTCTTATTACGAGGTTTAGCGTTCCTCCCACTCAGAGATAGTGTCTCACTATGAGATTCACATTCCTGTGATGATGTCAACCTCAGTTGAACTAGTCTCTGCACCCTTGTGTGATGTCGGGGAGATGGTTTAAATCTTTACTGGAAGTGTTTGATGTACGTGTTTCTAACCCTTCTTCCTCAAGGAACACCATTTGAGTGAGGGCAACACAACAGCACTGATATTCTAGTGGCATTAGAAGGAAAGACATGCACAGGAGGAGGAGATCCCTAGGCATGTGCACATCTCGGTCATAGCAGTGTTTGCATCATTAGATGGCAGCGAAGGCTTCAAGTCTTCTCTCACACCGCTCTTGTTCCTAAGTGGACTCTCAGTTCCCAGAGTAAGCTCACTCACAGGGTTCCATGGACCAAAGCAAAGATCATGGCCTGGCGGTTCATGAGGCCAGAATGCACAAGTGTGAATGCAGAACTCATTCTCACTGCAAGTGGGTGGGCATCCCCGAGATGAAAGAAAATGGCAATGAGAGCTAGGAGAGGTGTGGCCATATTTCCTTGCTTAACTTTATTCTTCCTGGAACCTGTCAGCAATTAATATATCATGGGCATGTCTCCCACATCTTCCTTCCTCCACAACATAATCGCACTCATACTGTCCCTCAGCAGCCTCCTGAGGTTCCTGGGCTCTGGATCTTCATCCGCTGATGATCTCTCATCCTCCTCCAGTTCATCCTCTGGCAGGGGTTTACCTCTTTGCATTGTCAGATTGTGAAGGGTGCAACACATTGTGATGATGTGGGAAACTCTGTCAGGAGTGTATTGTAGTTAGCCACCTGAGTGGTCCAAGCACCTGAACCGCATCATCAGAAGCCATATGGTCTGCTCTATAAGGGAGCACATAGAGCTGTGAGCAGCATTGTACCTCTCCTCAAACAAACTCTGACGGCGATGCACCGGGGTCATCAGCCAACATTTCAGTGGATACCCATTATCCCCAAGCAGCTATTCCTGCAGACGTAATGGCCCCTCCAAAATCTCAGGCACCTAGGAGTGACTAAGGGTGTAGGAGTAATGGCAACTCCCAGGGTACCGTGCATAAACATGTAGTATGTTCTTCCGGTGATCACACATCAGTTGTACATTGATGAAATGATAGCCCTTGTGGTTTATAAACATTAGGGCCTGCTGCCATGGAGCCTGTAGTCTATTGCACCCCACACCCTTGGGAAGCCTGAGATGGCGGCAAAGCCGGTGAATCTTGCAGCCTGGCTATCTACATCCAGAGCAAACCTGACATAATGATGGGCTTTCTTGTAAAGGGCATCTGTGACCTCCTTTATGCATCGGTGTGTTGCTGACTGAGAGATGCCGCACAGGTCCCCTGTTGATCCCTGGAAAGAACCAGAGGCCAAGAAATTGAGTGCTGTGGTTACCTTCAAAGCCACTGGCAGGGGATATCCTCCAACTCCAAGTGGCATCAGGTCTTCACGAAGAATGTGGCATATGTGATGTACCAGATCACAGGACTAGCGCAGACGTGCACAGCATTGCCTTGCACTCATTTGTAAATAGGAGGCTCTTTTATGATAAACCCTAGGTCTGGTGAGTCACACCCATTGTCTGATTCTCTCTTCCTGACTCTCCTGTTCATGCTCTGGCTCTGCTTGACCATGTCCTTCCTGCTGGAGCAGCACATGGAGTCGCCTCTCCCTCCTTTGTCTCCTCCAATGCATTAGGACCCTGACAAAGGCAGCATTCAGCCCTGGATCCATATGTGCTTTTACCTTCTCTCTGAAAGGAAACATTGAAGACATTAACGATTCAAGGGGCAAGAAAGTGAAGCTCAGAAGATGACATGTTGGGAAATTGTAAGGATCCATAGTTTTTCCTGCCCTACTTGCATGGTGGCTGACACCGCCTTATCGCTGAGACATTAGCACACAGACTGAGATAACCAAGGGGGCATCGTAGATATAAAACATCTTGAGCCCTGCATGAGATGCTAAAGTTTAATTCAGATGAGTGACCCAACCTAGCTCTGTGCTCCATTCTCTGATGTTAATGACCAATCACTTGCTCATGGTCGATGAGTGGATGCCTTTTGGCCCGTTAGGAGTGTCAAATCCGGTGAACACGTGACAGGCCTTCATTGATGGAATGCCATATATGATACAGCTGTGCGTCCTTCACTATTGCCTGCATTCTCAAATTCAACATTCCTATGTGTTACTCTTGAAATGTAGCAACTGTGATGTGAAGCCACTGAGTTCTGAGTAGCCCTTTAACAGTGCTAATGAAGCCATTCACTTTCAGTGGCTTTCGTCGCAAGGAGGTCTTCCTCCTTTCTTTCTAAACAGACTCCTGTTCACCCTTCCACCTGACTGCAATTCCACAGCCTTCGCTCCCCATTGCCCGCTCATGTTTGCCCTTCCTTGCCATTTCGCAGCCTTCCCTCCCTGTTGCCCCCTCGTGTTCACCCTTCTCCTTGACTGCCATTCCAAAGCCTGCCCTCCCTATTGCCCCCCTCGTGTTTGTAAACCGCACCCTCGCCTCACAGCCCACCTCCGGTTGACATGTTTCTGAAAGTGGAGGCCTGCCTGAGTGCCACAGCACAGTGGTGTTCTTCGGGACAATGTAGGCAAAGAGCAGGAGCAGACCAACCCTACAGCCCGAGCAGTGGGGCGTTCATCGCTACAAGACCAGCGTCGCACTATGGCAAGTAGGCTATGTATGCTCCATTCACCTCGAAGTTACCAGCGAACCAAGGTCTGACTTGTGCACACCATCCCTTCTCAAACGGGTTTGAGGACGATGTAATTTCCCGCTGGCGTGAAGCAAGGTTGGAAGGCCTGACAAGATTCCGGTGAGCAGCTGGTTTGGTGAGCATTCATGGCATGTTAATGAATGCAAATGGCATTCATGCCACTAGTCAGCAGGACAAGCGAGCCGTCATAAACCCACCATAGGGAGAATTGCAAGCTGTTCTTATGCCGGCAGGTTTATGCCTTTTTGCCTGCCGCTGGATTCTCCACTCCTGCCCGCCATGAAACCTGCCAAAATTCCGCCCTATAAAGCAGCAGTGCACACAATGCAGTCAGAGAAAGATGGAAAGGCAGACAGACTTTATTTGTAAAGCACCTTTCATTATCTAAGCACTTTACAGTTAATTAACTGCGTGATGAAGTGTAGTCAGCTGCACTGGCAGCTACTTTCCACACAGCAAGCTCCCACAAACAGCAATGTAATTGGGATGTTGGTTGAGAGATAAATACTGGCCATTACACCATGGGTAACTCCGCTGATCTTCTTCAAAATAGTTTGTGGGATCTTTGACACAGACTCAGAGAGTAGTCAGGCCTTAATTTAAAATCTCATCCAAAAGACTGCACCTCTGACAGTGCAGCACGTGGGAATGAGAGTTCACACTACCTGCATAACTTGATATCCTGAGCTGTTTATAGGATTAAGAATCAATAAGAAGAAACAGCTTTCTCCTGAGCATGGGATGCATTGTGTAAATGTGCTTAAGGCCAGGATGAGGAGCTGATGGAATGTATGAAACTCACTTATCCATGCCTTGCTGGTCTGGGAGCTATTGATCCAGTTACTTGGCTTATAGCAACAAAATGGTTAAGCGGGTCATGATAATAAAATGTTGAGCAATTATGGAGAGCTAAGTTCACTTTGTTGACTGTGTTGATGTCACTTTAACGTATCTTTGATGTAGTATGATTTGGTGGTATTATGCATGCAAAGTAAAGATCAAAGGTAGAATTAGTATCAGAGATCTGAGTGAACCCTGTATGTTGTACTCATATTGGATTGTGTAATAACAGCTCAAAAAGACCCATTTACTCACACCGGAATCATGAAGTGTCATGTCACGAAAAAAGCTGATTCTGCATTGCTACAACTAATGCATATGTACTCCGATGCTTAAAGTAATGAGATGAATTAGAACAAGAAAGCAGTCCAACACAGTACTCCCTCAGTACTGCACTATCAGCCTAAATTTTTCTGCTCAAGTCTCTGGAGTGTGACATGAACCCACAATCTTCTAACTCAGGAGGACAAAGTGATACCCATTCAGCCACATCTGACACTGACACTTAGATGCCAGTGCTGGGATAAATTCTTACGCTCTCAGAATTTTGCCAGACTATATAATAATTGTCCTTATAGCCTTCATGATTGTAATTATGACAAAACACCACATCTGCCTCAGGGTATGGGAAGTCTAACCTAAGAGCAAAGAAGTGAGATGATCGAAGGTTTGAGTTTGTATTATAAACACTAAGGGCTGAACCCTACTCTGGGCTTGGGAAAATCCAAGCTGCGCACTTTCACGGCTTGCAAACTGCACAGTTGACCCATATGTGACGTTGCAAGCCATTTTATCATTTCACACTGGGCTCAGGATTGGAGTACAGTTTACAAGCCACGCTGAAGTGTGAGAGCAGTGTGGTTGTGGAGGTGGTCAGTTAGAAAGCCCACCTTGATTCTCCAACACAGTATCCCAGCTCCCAACAGTGTTTAAAGGCCCTCTAAACCTCATCCATCACCTCACTCCCAATCCCCATGCCAGCCCACGCCCTCTCAGATTGCCCATGCCACCTCTATGCCCCCATGTATCCTCCATGCCCCCTCAGATTACTCATGCCACTTTTACGGTTCCTACATATCCTCCATGCCCCTCAAGCCACTCATGCCACCTCTATGACCACCATGCAACTTCCATAGCTACTCACCTAATATACACTATGTAAAGTCCTCAGATTCCATGCAGTATTAATGGAAAATATTACCCTCTAATCAACTAATAAAAAGCCTCTAACAAAAACAGAAAATGCAGGAAAAACTCAGCAGGTCTAACAGCATCCGTGGAGAGAAAGACAGAGTTAACATTTCGAGTCCGTGTGACTCTTCTTCAGAGCCTCCATATCTTTGATCATGAGAAAAAAAATGAAATCGACCATGTGAAAAAAATTCGTAATATTTGTAATCCTTTTAGTTTGCGCCAACAAATCAGAAACCACATCCAAGGGACAATCCGTTATTACAACAACTTGAAACAATCATTCATTCTCAGATGAATGGAACACCTACTGCGCTGAAACCCATTAAGCAATTGAAACTCAACCAAGCATTCAGAAAGGCCACTGCTGTCCAAACAATAGACTGCTCTCTGGGAAGGAAAGTGGTGCTAATTTCGATTTCAAAGCAGAGTGCCTGTCAATCAATGTAACAGAGCAGATGGTTAGATTTTTTTCAAGTGTAGATTTTGTTCAAGTGTCAAAACCAGTTTTTTTTTCAAATCAGCCAAAGGCATTTAAATCACAGTAGAAAAGATGACAGCACAGGCTGACGGGGTATTTTCTAATGTTCTTCACTGCATTATGGTGCTTTCTCCATTAGAAAATTTCTGTAATGCATATGAATAAATACAAAAAGTTGGTCAATGTAAGTGTCAAATTACCTTTATAGGGCAGATCCCTATGATGAATCACTACATTAAAGACACATCTACATGACAATACAGCATCCAGTAGTGACATCCGAAGGTGTCAAAACACTTTACACTTATTTTTCAGAATGTTCCAGATTCTTCAGCAGGCTTTCAATTTTCTTCACAAGCTATTAAATCTGTCATGCTTTGGGCTTAAATCCATGCTTCCAAAATCCCACACCACCAGGCAAAACTGGTGTTTGGTAAGAAATCCGATTTTTGTCCCCATTAAAAATGGGGGACCTGACTTCAGCAGGGGTGCGTGTGCATTTTTCACACTAGGCATTCCATGCCTGCAAAAAGGCCAGCGGCAAATGGCACGGGGTTAGGAATACAGAAGAAAATTGGATTTTCTCCAATTAGCTGCAATGCTATGGAGAGGCAGTCACATGAAAGGAATGCAAACAAAATGGTTGCTAGACCACCATTACATAGCTTTCAAGTGCCAGTTCATGGGTTTTAGTGATTCTGAGAACAGCTACATGGAGCACTTACCCCAGAGCAAACATGGTGTGGCAGATCATAGAAGAGAAATAAAGAAAAAAAATTATCTTCACAGAAGTGAATAGACAAACAAAATGTAATTAATTGGGGGCAATTTTATGGAAGCAATGGGGGTCTGGCCACCGGCTGGAGAGCCAGCGAGTGAACCAAACTGCCTCCTTTGGGGAAGGTCCGCCAAATTACATTCAGGCAATAAACAGGCCATTGGTGTGCCTTCCATGGGATGAGACCCACCACCAAGAGCTGCCATCCAATCAGTAGCCACTGGGGAAACACTGGAGGCCCAGGATCTCCAGAGGAGTTTTGCAGGGTGTGGGTAGCAGTCGCAGGGAGGAGGGGATCACAGCAAGAGCAGGGGAGAGACTCCTAGTAGGCCCCCGCTGCTGATGCCAGGTCCCTCATTCAGGCACTGAGTGCGTTTGAATTAGGGACCCTGCCTGGGAGACCACAAGCAACTCTGCACGGGTTTGTGTGTCATGCTCCCTGTGTAGTGACAGGCTCGCCCGCTGCTGTGTTAATACCAGCGGTGACAGAAAGAGGCCTGTAATGGGGCATTAATTGCCCCTGAAGGGCCTCATTTGGCAGCGGGGCAGGAAAACTGTTCACAGGCTTCATGCCACGGATTTAATCAGGGTGGAGGCGGGAAGGTGGCGGAGTCACCACCCGCCACCATCCCACCCAATTAAATGCCCTCCCACCACCAAACTCCCCACATGGGAGAACATAAAACACTGCCCATTATATCTGATTCATTCCCCTTCCTCCAACTTCTCAATTACAGGTATATCCATTTTATCTGATCATCATTATCCCCTCAAACACCACTCATTAAGTGGACCTTGCTTCGAGGCAATACCCTTTTGAATTAGTTCTTTTTGTTGGCCTCTCTGCACAATTTTTCCACTTTTTCCCCTGATCTTCTCAAGCATCACAAGAACATAAGAAACAGGAGCAGAAGTACACCATATGGCCTGTCGAGCCTGCTCCGCCATTCAATACAATCAAGGTTGATCTTGGGCTTCAACTCCATTTTCCTGCCCGTTCCCTATATCCCTTAATTCCTTACGGGACCAAAAATCTGTCTATCCCAGCCTTAAATGTATTCAAGTATGGAGCATCCACAATCCTCTGGGGTAGAGGATTCCAAAGATTCACAACCCTTTGAGTGAAGTAATTTCTCTTTATCTCAGTCCTAAATGATTGGCCCCTTATCCTGAGACTGTGCCCTGTATTTTAGACTCCCAACCAGCAGACACAGATCTCTCAGTGTCTACCCTATCAAACCACCTCAGAATTTTGTAGGTTTCAATGAAATTGCCTCTCATTTTTCAAAACTCCAGAAAATATAAGCTAAAATTTACTTGGCCTTTCATCAGCGGACAAACCTCTCATCCCAAGGACCAATCCAGTGAATATTCACTGTACCGCCTCCAATGCAAATATATCCTTTCTTAAATGTGTAGACCAAAACTACACACAATATTCCAAATGTGGTCTCACAAAAACCCTGTACAACCGTAGCAAGATTTCTTTATTCTTGTACTCCAATCCCCTTGCAATAAAGGCCAGCATGCCCTTTGCCTTCCTAATTGCTTGCTGTACCCTGCATGCTAACTTTGTGTTCCTTGTACAAGCACATCCAAGTCTCTTTGAACATCAACACTTACAAATTTCACATCTTTTAAAAAAATATTCTGATTTTCTATTCTTACGACCAAAGTGAACAGCTTCACACTTCCCTACATTATACACCATATGCCATCCCGTTTCCCACTCGTTTGACCTGTCTATATCTCCTTGCAGCCTGTCCCCTCCCCACAGGTTACCTTCCAACCTAGTTTGATATCATCAGCAAACTTAGATACATTACTCTCTGTCTCTTCATCTAAGTCATTAATAGGAGATGGTACATAGCTGAGGACCCAGCACTGATCCATGCAGCATTCCACTATTCACTACCTGCCAACTGAAAAAAGCCCCACGTATGCCCACTCTGTTTTCTAGCCTAGTGCGGCAATCCTCAATCCATGCTAGAATACTCCCCAACTCTATGAGCCCTTATCTTGCCTTATGTGCGGCATCTTATCAAATGTCTTTTGGAAATCCAGGCATACTACATCTACTAGTTTCCCCTTTATCTACCCTACCAGTTACATCCTCAAAAACTATAATAAATTTGTCAAACAGGATTTCCCCTAAGTAAAACCATGTTAACTTGTTCTAATCATAACAGTGCACTTAGAAAAGCATTGTAAGACTTCCTTAATAATAGATTCCAGCATTTTCCCAACAACTGATGTTAGGCTAACTAGCCTATGGTTCACGGTTTTCTCTCCACCTCTCTTGAAAATTGGTGCAACATTTTCCAACTTCCAATCTAATGGGACTGTTCCCGAATCTAAGGAATTTTGGAAAATCACATCAAATATATCTTCAGCTACCTCTTTTAAAACCCTAGGGTGTAGGCCATCAGGTGCCAGGAATTTGTCAGATTCTGGTCCCTCAAGTTCCTCCAATACTTTTTCTCTGCTGACATTAATTTCCTCACACTTTTTAGCCCCTAGGTCACCATCATTTCTGGTATGAAACTTGTGTCTTCTATTGTGAAGACAGACAGAAAATAGTTCTTCAATGCCTCATTCCCCATGTTAATTTTTCATCTCTCTGCTTCTAAGGGACCAACATTTGCTTTAGCTACTCTCTTCCTCTTTATATACTTATAAGAGCTCTTACAATCTATTTTTATATTCCTGCTAGTTTACTCTCATATTCTATTTTTTCCCTTTTCATCAACTTTTTGGTGGCCCTCTGCTGGTTTCTAAACACTCCTAATCATCAGACTTGCTACTGTTTTTTTGTAACCCTCTTCTTTTAATCTAATACTAACCTTAACTTTTTGAGTAAACCACGGATGGGACTTTCTCCTTGAGTTTTTGTTTTTCAATGAAGTGTATTTTTGTTGAAGGTTTTGAATTGTTTTTTTAAATGTATCCCACTGTTCATTTACCTCCATACCTTTTAGTCTATTTACCCAATTCATCTTAGCCAGTTTCCCCTTCATATCTATGTAATTGGCTTTGTTTAGGTTTAAGCTTCTTGTTTGTGATTGGAATATGTCACTTTCAAACTTGACATGGAATTCAATGGTTTTATGATCACTATTTCCCAGTGGATCTTTTACCAGGACAAAAACTAATTGACACTGCTTCATTACACAATACTAGATTTAAGATAGCTTTATCCCTAGTCGGTTCCACAATGTATTGTTCGAAGAAACTGTCACAAAAACATTCTATAAACTTATCTTCTAGGCCGCTCTTGCCAATCTAATTGTCCCAGTTTAAATGAAGATTAATTCCCCCACAATTATTACATTGTCTTTGTTACAATGAACTGTTTGGACCAGAATCTGTTATGTCAGAAAACTCCAGGACAAAACCAATAGTCTCTATGTTAACAGTATATAATCTCCAAGAAATCATGAATTCTGCCATTACAAAAATAATTTACAAACAACTGAGACTGAGACCTAGGTATAACTTCAACATGGACAGGGCTATGGAACTCTGACAATCTTCAGGAGCCACATCCTTCATTGCTTGTAATGTATGCCCCTTTGCTCCTTACCTTTACAGCACATTCTTTTCCACTGTGCAAGTTGACACAGCCTTGAACCTTGGCGTAGGCTCCTTCTCCTAGTTGTTCATCAGTCAACTTGTACAAATCTGCCAATGCAATAAATGATTTAGTAAACAATTATTTCAGTGTGGTCACAATATTGCCAGTGCAGTTAACAAGACATTACAATGGAAAATCATTGTGAACTGATCAAAATGAGGGCAGAACTTAACCAATCAGAAATAATTGTAAAGGAAAAGAATAGCTTAGAATAACTGTCAAAACATCCAGGAATTGCATGTTCATTGGCCAGTCTAAACTTTCAGAAATTTGATAGGCCAAGTAGCCTTTTCTGATCCCAGGCTTTTTTTATGTATAACTATAATAACAAACATTATAATGCACTGGAAATACACCTATGAAAATTGAAAGCCATTTTCTATAAAATGTTGCTGATGACTTGGGAACGAGCACCCTCTTTGGTCCTCACCCCAGTTCATATTCATGAGATTTATTTCCTTTTCATTTCCACAATGAGGAAGATTAAGTGTTATCCCAAAGCTGAGAATAAAAGAAATCAGCAAACAACAAGAGTGAGCAACACCCTGGAGAATGAAGCCGATGGAGAGACAGAGCACGTGCTCAGAGTGCCAGATCAGGAAAACATAAGTACCTGAAAAATAGAATGTCCTGGGAAAGCACAACAAGCCCATCAACATCCAAAAGGAGAGGTTAATGTTTTCACTGTCAAACCTTTGTCAGAACTAGAAAAAGGAAAACCCATGATTTAACTCCCTTAGCAATTAGAGCTGTATTTATGCTAGCAGAACAGCAATTAACAAAGCATGCACAATTCTGAATCTTACAGGTAAATCTGTAGAATACAAGTCATCGAATGTGATGTTAAAAATATACTGTGCTCCGATCAGCATTTATTGAGTACTGCACCCAATTTTGGTCACTCAGTTCAAGGAATGCAATCAAGAAGCTGGCACAAATTTAAGCAGCCAATTCCTAGTATCAGAGGAGAGAGTTATGAATAAAACTTGAAAAAACTGAGCTTTGCAGGCTTGAAACTCAGTTGTTTACAAGATAGGAGAGGTAAACTTGAAACAGTACTTGAAGTTAAACTGTCAGTAGAAACAGTCTGTGTAGGTTCAGTTCTTTACACAGATTTCCCATTAGGATAGTACAAGTAAAAATTCCTGTCACAGCTATTATTAAAATGGGGGATGGAAAGCTAAGTTGTTTTTAAGCAAATGCACTAGATGGGTCAAACAGCCTTACTCATCACCAGCATTTATCTCCTGATCTTGTAAAATGATTCATTAGTTATCTGAAGCCTTATACTCACCCAAATGTTCACCATTTTACTTTTCTCCCCACATTTTGCAATCAAAAATCATTGCTCAAAGTGCAGTTTTATATTGTTACATTTTACAGGAGTTAAATGAAGATAAGTGGCAAAGATAACATCTCAAATATTGAGAATAAATAAATAGTAAGTGGTGTTTGATCAAGTAATTTCAGTTTATATTTTGTCGTGCTCTGTGCTCCCATCCAAGTCACACATCCCTATACTAAGAAAAACATGAGAGAACAGCTGAGGTGAAAGGCTAATAACTCCAGAATCATGTAGTTTTTCATCTGTATCTGCGTGTTCAGCTTGATGTTGACTTACTGATTTTCTAGTTCTTTTTTGTTCGCAAAATTTGATAAAATCAGTGGGAATGTTTAGAAAAATGGATAAAAACATCAGCATAGATGGTAATAAAGCCAATCCAACATTCTGGAAACCTTGTGACTCAAATTCTTGCTTATGTATACAAAAATGGGCTGAAACAGTGGGAACTGTGAAAGTTGTAGAACACATTTTCAGACTGGTGGTAGAAAAGGATGGAACTGGTGGGAATGGTGACAAATAGGTCAGTGGGGTTCAGGACAACAAGTAGTTGCTTTCAAGGGGATCAGAACAGGTAGGCCTAACGACAACATTCTTGCCTTAGGGCACTCTATAGTAAGATGAACTGATAGAATATTCTGTTGCAAGCATGACCAAGAAGCCAGAATGGTATCTAGGTTCTAGAGTTCAGAATGGAACTGAAAGGGTGAATATGATCTTATGGTTGGAAAGGGAAAAACTAGGAGGTTCAGGTTCACAAGGTAACCAAAAATGTAGGTAGGGTAGAAAAGTAATTTTAGAGAAACTGAAGAGCAGAGCCACTGGGGTCGCTTTGAACAGAATAATGGCTTAGATCTTCCAGTCTCTGGATCGTGGAAAACCAGACGTACAACCCAAGATGCACTTCGGGACCCTGCAGAAGTCCTGATGATCTAACCTCTGTGGGAACTGCCCAGGAAGTTTCAACTTCTGACGGACAATCCCCTGCTCCCCGGGATCCTCCGCAATCCTCCTTGGGACTTACATGAATAGCAACTCAGGAAATGTTAGACAGAAAAATCCTAGTCTAACTCCTAGGTAACTACTGAACTGACCTCCCCACCCCTGACCTCCTAATCAATCACACTGACTCCTCCCTCAACACCACCCCCCCAAACCACCTGACCACCTCCACTGACCCAATGTGACTAACCCCGCTCCCCCCACCGAGCTGACCTGGCTAGTCTCCAACCGGCCTACCCCTTGTGACCCTTCACCCCTGAACACCTGCCAACCTCACCCACCTGCTATCAGATCATATTTATTTACTTCAATGTAGGCCATCAATTCATGTACTTTGTTGTGAATGCTATGTGCATTCAGATAGGGAGCCTTCAGTTTTGTCTTTTTATCTTTGTAATATCTAGTCTTGACTGTTGATGTATTCATAGGTTTTTTCTCTGTCTCTTCCTGCCATTCTCTGACTCTCATATTACTATTTTACTCTCCTGTCTTGACTCGACACCTTGAATTGCTACCTCTACCCAAACTTGATCCCTCACCCCTCTCGTTTAGTTTAAAGCCCTCTCTACTTCCCTAGCAATTTGCGAGGACACTCGTCCCAGCACAGGTCAGGTGTAAACCATCCCAACAGTACAGCCCCCACTTTCCCCAGAACTGATGCCAGTGCCCCACAAACCGGAACCCATTTCCCCCACACCAGTCTTTGAGCCATGCATTCATCTCTCTAATCTTATTTGCTCCAAGCCAATATGCACGTGGTACAGATAATAATTCAGAGATTATTACCTTTGAGGTTCTGCTTCTTAATTTGGTACCTAGCTCCTCATACTGACTTTACAAAACCTCTTTCATAGTTCTACCTATGTCATTGGTACCTATATGGACCATGACAACTGGATCCTGCCCCTCCCAATGCAAGTTCCTCTCCAGCCCTGAGCAGCTGTCCCGAACCCTGGTGCCGGGCAGGCAACACAGTCGTCTGGACTCCCGCTCTTTGCTGCAGAGAACAGTGTCAATCCCCCTCACTATACTGTCCCCTACTACCACTACATTCTTGTTTGCTCCCCCCACTTTTACGGCTTCCTGTACCACAGTGCCATGGCCAGCCAGCTCATCCACCTTGCAGACTTCACTTTCATCCTCACAGACTGTGAGCACCTCAAACCTGTTTGACAATTACAAAGTCTGAGGCTCCTCCACTATTGTCTGCTCGGTCCCATTACCTGCCTCACTGACAGTCACATCCTCTTGTCCCTCACGGCTGACCAAAACAGATGACCCTCTTCTAAGAGGTGTGACTGTCTTCTGGAACAAAATATCCAGTATTTCTCCCCCTCCCTTATGTTGAGCAGTGTCTGCATTTTGCCCTCCAGATCAATAATCCTGATCCAGAATTCCTCAAGCTGCTTACACTTCCTGCAGACGTGTTTGTCAAGTATTGCCTTGGCCAAAAGCCAAGTCCAAAAGCTCCCACATCTCACAGCCGTAACATAACACCTGTCCCTCCATTCTAACATTTGTTATTTAATTTACTTTAATTACTTTCTTCCTATGTATGCTACAATTTACTGTGTTTATTGAATGCTAGTACCACTGACAACTAAGGTTATATGCTTCTTAACTACAAGGTATGACTTCACGCTCTTTTATTCTGCGTCTCTGCCAGTCTCTTTGCGCTCTTTTATCCTGTGTCTCTGCTCTCCTCGCACTCTTTTATCCTCTTTCTCCGCCGTTTTCCTCAAGCTCTTTTATCTGGTGTCTCCACCGCTCTCCTCGCGCTATTTTATCCTTTGTCTCCACCGCTCTCCTCGCGCTCTTTTATCCTTTGTCACCACCGCCCTCCTCGCGCTCTTTTATCCTGTGTCTCCACCGCTCTCCTCGCGCTCTTTTATCCTGTGTCTCCACCGCTCTCCTCGCGCTCTTTTATCCTGTGTCTCCACCGCTCTCCTCGCGCTCTTTTATCCTGTGTCTCCACCGCTCTCCTCGCGCTCTTTTATCCTGTGTCTCTGCTCTCCTCACACTCTTTTATCCTGTGTATCCTCCGCTCTCCTCGCGCTCTTTTATCCTGTGTCTCCGCGGCTCTCCTCACACTCTTTTATCCTGCGTCTCCGCCGCTCTCCTCACGCTTTTATCCTGCATCTCCGCCGCTCTCATTGCGCTTTTTTATCCTGCGTCTCTGCCGCTCTCCTCGCGCTCTTTTATCCTGCATCTCCGCCGCTCTCCTCGTGCTCTTTTATCCTGTGTCTCCGCCGCTCTCCTCGCGCTCTTTTATCCTGTGCATCCTCCACTCTCCTCACGTTCTTTTATCCTGTGTCTCTACCGCTCTCCTCACGTTCTTTTATCCTGTGTCTATACCGCTCTCCTCGCGCTCTTTTATCCTGTGTCTCTGCTCTCCTCGCGCTCTTTTATCCTGTGTCTCTGCTCTCCTCGCACTCTTTCATCCTGTGTCTCTGCTCTCCTCGCACTCTTTCATCCTGTGTCTCTGTTGCTCTCCTCGCACTCTTTTATCCTGTGTCTCCGCCGCTCTCCTCACGCTTTTTTATCCTCCGTGTCCGCCGCTCTCCTCGCGCTTTTACCCTGCGTCTCCGCTGCTCTCCTCGCGCTCTTTTATCCTGTGTCTCAGCCGCTCTCCTCGCGCTCTTTTATCCTGTGTATCCTCTGCTCTCCTCACACTCTTTTATCCTGTGTCTCTACCACTCTCCTCGCGCTCTTTTACCCTGTGTCTCTGCTCTCCTCGCGCTCTTTTATCCTGTGTCTCCGCCGCTCTCCTCACGCTCTTTTATCCTGTGTCTCCGCCGCTCTCCTCACGCTCTTTTATCCTGTGTATCGGCCGCACTCCTCACACTCTTTTATCCTGTATCTCTGCTGTTCTCCTCACGCTCTTTTATCCTGTGTCTCCGCTGCTCTCCCCAAGCTCTTTTATCCTGTGTCTCCACTCTCCTTGTTCTCTTTTCACCTGTGTTTCCGCCACTCACCTCACACTCTTTTATTGAAGGATACATGACATTCAAGGAGGATAGGAAGCTAGGTAAAGATGATGGGGTAGCACTGTTAATCAAAGAGGGCATTGGTGCAATAGTTAGAGATGACCTTGCTTCAGATCATCAGGATGTCAGTTTGGGTGGAGATGATGAATAATAAGGGGGAAAGATCATTAGTAGGAGTGGTCTACAGGCACCCTAACAGTAGCCACAGTATAGGACAAAGAATTCAAGAAAAAAGTATTGTGTGCTTGTGATAAAGGGACAGCAATAATCATGGGTGATTTTAATCTATACATAAAATGGAAACATCAGATTAGCAGTAGTAGCCCGGATGAGGAGTTCTTAAAATGCTTTCGAGATAGTTCCTTACAGCAGCAGCACCAACCAGAGAGCAGGTTATATTAGACTTGGTATTGTGTATCGTGACAGAATTAATTAATGACTTCAGAGTAAAGACACCCCTAGGTAGCAGCGACCACAATATGATTGAATTTTACATCCAGTTTGAAAGGGAGCAGAGCAGTTCTAAGACTTTTGATAAAGTGCCACATAAAAGATTATTACGGAAAATAAAAGTGCATGGCGTAGTGGGTAACATATTAGCATGGATAGAAGATTGGCTGGTTGTCAGAAAGCAGAGAGTATGCATAAATGGGTCTTTTCTAATTGGCAGGATGTGACGAGTGGAGTTTGTACTGGGGCCTCAACTTTTTACACCAATGACTTAGATGAGGGGAATGAAGACATGGTAGCTAAATTTGCAGATGACACAAAGATAGGTAGGAAAGTATGTTGTGAAGAGGACATGAGGAGGTTGCAGATGGATATAGATAGGTTGAGTGAGTGGGCAAGGACCTGGCAAATGGAGTTTAATGTGGGAAAATGTGAAGTTAGTTCACTTTGGCAGGAAGAACAAAAAAGCAGATTACTTAAATGGAGAATGGCTGCATAATTCTGAGGTGCAGAGGGATCTAGGTATTCTAGTACATAAGTCACAAAAAGTTAGTATGCAGGTAAAGCAAGTAATTAAGGCAGCTAATGGAACACTATTCTTTATTACGGGAGGGATTGAACATAAAAGTAAGGATGTTATGCTTCAGTTTTACGGGGCATTGGTGAGACCGCACCTTGAATACCGTGTGCAGTTTTGGTCTCATTTAAGGAAGGATGTAAATACATTGGAGGCAGTTCAAAGGAGGTTTACGAGATTGATACCTGGAATGAATGGGTTGTCTTATGAGGAAAGGTTGGGCAGACCGGGCTTGTTTCCACTGGAAACTTTCACTTAGAAGATTGAAGGGTGATTTGATTGAAATATATAAGATCCTGAACGGCCTTGACAAGGTGGACGTCGAAGGGATGTTTCCTCTTGTGCGTGAGTCCAGAACCAGGGGGCACTGTTTAAAAAATTGGGGTTGCCCTTTTAGGACAGAGATGAGGAGAATCTTTTTCTCTCAGAGGGTGTGTGACCTGAATTCTGCCTCAGATGGTGGTGGAGGTGGGGGTCATTGAATATTTTGAAGGCAGAAGTAGATAGATCTTTTCACTGAGAACTGTCGGCGTGACATCAGTCGTCTCATTTTCTCTGCTCCTCTCACCCACTCTAACCTGTCTCTCTCTGAACTTGCTGCACTCCGTTCTCTCAGGTCCAACCCCAACATTGTCACCAAACCTGCTGACAAGGGTGGTGCTGTTGTTGTCTGGCGCACTGACCTCTACCTCGCAGAGGCTGAGCGTCAACTCGCAGACGCTTCCTCCTACCTTCCCCTGGACCATGACCCCACCAGTGAACATCAAGCCATTGTGTCCAGGACTCTTACTGACCTCATCTCCTTTGGAGATCTTCCTTCCACAGATTCCAACCTCAGTCTCCCAACCTCGGACGGCCCACTTCTACCTCCTACCCAAAATCCACAAACAGGACTGTCCTGGCAGACTGATTGTGTCAGCCTGTTCCTGCCCCACGGAACTCATTTCTTGCTATCTTGACTCCATTCTCTCTCCCCTTGTCCAGTCCCTTCCCACCTACATCCATGATTCATCTGACACCCTACATCGTATCAACAATTTCCAGTTCCCTGGCCCCAACCGCCTCCTCTTCACCATGGACGTCCAATCCCTCTACACCTCCATCCCCCACCTGGATGGTTTGATCGGTCTCCGTTTCTTCCTTGAACAGAGGCCCGAACAATCCCCATCCACCACTATTCTCCTCCGTCTGGCTGAATTTGTTCTCACACTGAACAATTTCTCCTTAAACTCCTCTCACTTCCTCCAAATAAAAGATGTAACTATGGGTACCCACATGGGCCCCAGTTATGCCTGTCTCTTTATGGGGTATGTGGAACATTCATTGTTCCAGTCCTACTCCGGCCCCCTCCCACAACTCTTTCTCCGGTACATCGATGATTGTTTCGGTGCTGCTTCATGCTCTCGTCTGGATCCGGAAAAATTTATTCATTTTGCTTCCAATTTCCACCCCTCCATCATTTTCACATGGTCCATCTCTGACACTTCCCTTCCCTTCCTTGACCTCTCTGTCTCAATTTCTGGTGATAGACTGTCCACCAATATTCATTACAAGCCTACCGACTCCCACAGCTACCTCGACTACAGCTCCTCACACCCCGCTTCCTGTAAGGAGTCCATCCCATTCTCTCAGTTTCTTCGCCTCCGTCGCATCTGTTCTGATGATGCCACTTTCAAAACCAGTTCCTCTGACATGTCTTCCTTAACTGAGGTTTTCCACCCACGGTGGTTGACACAGCCCTCAACCGTGTCCGGCCCATCTCCCGCGCATCCGCCCTCACACCTTCCTCTCCCTCCCAGAACCATGATAGGGCACCCCTTGTCCTCACTTATCACCACATCAGCCTCCGCATTCAAAGGATCATCCTCCAACATTTCCGCCAACTCCAGCATGACGCCACCACCAAACACATCTTCCCTTCACCCCCCCTGGTGGCATTCTGCAGGGATCGTTCCCTCCGGGACACCCTGGTCCAATCCTCCATCACCCCCTACACCTCAACCCCCTCCCACGGCACCTTCCCGTGCAACCGCAGAAGGTGCAACACCTGCCCTTTTACTTCCCCTCTCCTCACCGTCCAAGGGCCCAAACACTCCTTTCAAGTGAAGCAGCATTTCACTTGCACTTCCCTCAATTTAGTCTACTGCATTCGCTGCTCCCAATGCAGTTTCCTCTACATTGGAGACACCAAACACAGACTGAGTGACCGCTTTGCGGAACACCTTTGGTCTGTCCGCAAGCATGACTCAGACCTCCCTGTCGCTTGCCGTTTCAACACTCCACCCTGCTCTCATGCCCACATGTCCGTCTTTGGCCTGCTGCATTGTTCCAGTGAAGCTCAACGCAAACTGGAGGAACAGCACCTCATCTTCCGACTAGGCACTTTACAGCCTTCCGGACTGAATATTGAGTTCAACAATTTTAGATCATGAACTCTCTCCTCCATCCCCACCCCCTTTCCGATCCCCCTTTTTTCCAATAATTTATATAGCTTTTTCTTTTCCCACCTATTTCCATTATTTTTAAATGTATTTCCATCCATTGTTTTATCTTTGCCTTTTAGCCTATTTCGATCCCTTCCCCCCCCACCCCACCCCCACTAGGGCTATCTGTACCTTTGTTATCACATTCCTTAGATAATATCACCAGCTTCAACACCTCTTTGTCCTTTTGTCTATGACATCTTTTGGTTATCTCCACCTATCACTGGCCCTCTATCCAGCTCTACCTGTCCCACCCCCCCCCCTTAAACCAGCTTATATTTCACCTCTTTTCTATTTTTCCTTAGTTCTGTTGAAGAGTCATACGGACTCGAAACGTTAACTGTGTTCCTCTCCTCAGATGCTGTCAGACCTGCTGAGTTTTTCCAGGTATTTTTGTTGTAGACAGATTCTTGTTAGGCAAGGGAATCAAAGGTTATTGGGATTAGATGGGAATGTGGAAATCAAAACACAAGATGATCAGCCATGATCTTATTGAATGGCGGAGCAGGCTTGAGGGGCCGAATAGTCTATTCCTGTTCCTATTTCTTATGTTCTTAACCTCACCCACCTGCCAACCTCACCCACCTGCCCATTCACACAATCATCCACTCACCCATTCACAAACATTCATCCATTCACTAACATTCACACTGGACATTTAAACTTACCATACAGCAGCTAGTGCAGCAAAAAGGGGGCATACCTCGCCTTCCCCCAACAGCAAAGTGCTGCGATGGAGCTCTCCAATGGACGATGTACTCTGCATTTCTGGAGGAGCTGGGCTCAGAATACCCAGCAAGAAATGCGGAGCAGCATTGACGCATGGAAAAATTCAAGTAGAGCAGCACTCCGTGGAAGATCCTAGCCAATGTGTTTTGTCTAGTATTATTGCTGTAGTTTCCTCTTTATAGCTCGGTCATTGTAGGGAGTTTGAGTACCACTGAAACCAAAATGGTGCCCATGACATGACCTGATACAATAGTGCAATGTTTTTTTCGTTGTGATCTCCCTGGTAACAGGTTTGAAGGAATATTGACATGGTTTTCAAATATACATAGACTTTAGGACTGGTTCCTTTGCAATTAAGTAACAGCAACTTTTTAAATTTATGGGGCATAATATTCAAAACCATGATATCAGACAATCTTGGAAGATCTTTGAGAGATTCAGTTAAATATACAGCCATTAGCCAAGAATATATTTGAAAGTCTAAGAGAGAGGTACGATAAGAAAAATACTCCATTTAAAAGCCAACAAGTTGTAAATTACTTTAATTTTTTTATTACTTTGCCTATTTGAGCTAGATAAAAGACCATCTAATTATTCATAGGTCACTATTACATTATTCACATATTTATTATTTAGTCTGCATGCCACTTGCTGGGCCCATGAGATAGGAAGTCGTATGAAGTAGGTCAATGAATGGTTCCACATTGGACATAGAGGAAGGGGTTCATATTCTTGGCCCACTGGATCTCGGACGATAAGATAAATAGCCTATGCAGCTATGGAGGGAAGATCATAACATGAACCAATTAGGAAGGAGGCAGATGCACATCACAAGACAACAAGGAATAGACGAGATGACAGCAACTGCCCTTGACATTAAGGCAGCATTTGACCGAGTGTAGCATCAAGGAGCCCTAGCAAGACTGGAATCAATGCAAATCGGGGGAAAGCTCTCCAGCACAAAAGAAGATGGTTGTGGTTGTTGAAGGTCAATCATCTCAGTTCTAGGACTTCACTGCAGGAGTTCCTCAGGATAGTATCCTTGGCCCAACCATCTTCAGTTGCTTCATCAATGACCTTTCTTCCATCATAAGGTCAGAAGAGGAGATGTTCGCTGATGATTGCACAATGTTCAGCACCATTCATGACCCCTCAGATACTGAAGTAGTCCATGTCCAAATGCAGCAAGGCCTGGACAATATCCATGTTTGGGCTGACAAGTGGCAAGTAACATTCGTGCCACACAAGTGCCAGGCAATGATCAACTCCAACAAGAAAGAATCTAACCATCACCCCTTGACATTCAAAAATATTACCTTCACTGAATCCTCCACTATCAACATCAACAGTGCAGCTCCAACAACACTCAAGCTTGACACCATCCAGGACAAAGCAGCCCAACTTGATTGGCACCACATCCACAGACCTTGTGTGTTTGTTTTACCATGTGGTCGGGGGGGAAGAAAGAGATTCTGAGAGGAGCATGAGAGCGAACCTTTAATATTACAAGAAATAATAAGAAGGTTTGGAAGCTTAAGATAATACAAAAACTCGAGCCTCTGACTTTCAATCAAAGGGCATTTGCTGGTAAAGTTAGCCAAGGTGATTGCATATCTTTCAAAACTCATTAGATCAGGTAAAATTGGAATGTTGCTAAACATATCCCAGATCTATTTTTTTCCATAAAGAAAGGGGAGTGGGGATGCAAGGAATGAGCCTGTAACACTTAGAAGCATTCCCTGTAGGGAAATATTCAAGTCCTTGGTGAAAGACAGGGAATTATCTGGATGGGCAGGATCTGACTAGAAGGTGTTAACATGGATCCAGAAGCAGCAGGACTAGATCTCTAAGCTTACAGATCTCACACATGAGGGCGAGATGGTGGAAGTTATCTACTTGGATTTCAGGAGGTATTTGATGCTTTCAAAAAACAGACTGCTCAAAGTGCACTTGACTGAGAGAGGAGACAAGAATTGGGATGGATTGCAGTATAGCTGAAAGGTAAACAATATCAGCTAACAGAGTGGAAACCAGTTGCAAATGGATGTCAGAAGCCAGTGTCCAGTGGCGTAGCACAGGGTCCCCTATTATTCATCATTCATATAAACAACATAGATGACTATGTGGGGAGTAGGATTAGTAAATTTGCGGATGACACAAAGATTGGCCGGGTGGTTAACAGTGAGGTTGAGCATCTTGGGCTACAGGAAGATATAGACGGGATGGTCAAATGGGCAGATAAGTGGCAGATGGAATTTAACCCTGAAAAGTGGGAGGTGATACACTTTGGAAGGAGTAATTTGACAAGGAAGTATTCAATGAACGGCATGACACTAGGAAGTTCTGAGGAACAAAGGGACCCTTGGCTTGTGTGTCCATAGATCTCTGAAGGCGGAGGGGTATGTTAGTAGGGTGGTGAAAAAGACATATGGGACACTTGCCTTTATCAATCGAGGCATAGATTACAAAAGTAGGGAGGTCATGTTGGAGTTGTATAGAACCTTGGTGAAGCCACAGCTGGAGTGCTGTGTACAGTTCTGGTCGCCTTATAGGAAGGAAGTGATTGCGCTGGAGGAGGGGCAAAGGAGATTCACCAGGATGTTGCCTAGGATGAAACATTTAAATTATGAAGAGAGGTTAGATAGACTTGGGTTGTTTTTGTTGGAGCAGAGAAGACTGAGGGGCGACCTGTTCGAGGTGTACAAGATTATGAAGGGCATGGACAGGGTGAATAGGGAGCAGCTGTTCCCCTTAGTTGAAGGGTCGGTCATGAGGGGACATAAGTTAAAGATGAGGGGCAGGAGGTTTTGTGGGGCGGGGGGGTGGGGGGGGGATGTGAGGAAAAACCTTTTTTACCCAGAGGGTGGTGACGGTCTGGAAATGCACTGCCTGGGAGGGTGGTGGAGGCGGGTTGCCTCACATCCTTTAAAAAGTACCTGGATGAGCACTTGGCACGTCATAACATTCAACGCTATGGGCCAAGTGCTGGTAAATGGGATTAGGTAGGTAGGTCAAGTGTTTTTCACGTGTCGGTGCAGACTCGATGGGCCGAAGAGCCTCTTCTGCACTGTGATGTACCACAGGGGTTAGCATTGAGGCAGCTGTTTATCATTTTTATAAATTATTTATAGAATAGAATGCTGTTCAAGGTGTCAAATTAAACACAGTGGAGAGAATGTTATCCAGAATGTTAGACTAAGTCATGTGCAGAGAGATTTAGTAGAAAAACAAAAAACAGGGACTGCATGTTGTAGAATGTTGAGGTAGCAAAGCAAGAAAGAGTTTGGGGGATGTTGATGGAAAAGCTATTAAAACTCACTTCAGTGTTCAAAAGCAATAAAAAAGTGAACTATTGGGGTATATAGCTAGGAATGTGACCAAGTCAGGGAAGGTGATGTTATTATAGCATCAGACCTTGGTGAGGCACAATCTGGAGTATGGTGCTCTGTTTTGGTATCCATGTTGGAAAGTTATTGGAGACAAGGCTGAGGGTTGAAGTATGAGGGAAGGATTGTCCATCTTGATACTTGACTCTCTGGAGAGGAGTATGGGTGACGTCCATTCAAAGAACAGCACAAGGAGAAACTTAATATGAAGGAAGCCATGAAAAACCTGGAACTCGGGAGTTGTTCTGTCAGGCATAGGATTCAAAGAAAGAATAAAACTTTTCAGCTAAGAGTGTCAAAGGAAAATAAGAAATTTAGGCTACTTTTTATAGTAAGTGCTGATAGCCATTCCATAATTCTTTCATTAGAAATGGTAGTAGAGAAAACCTTTACAGATTTTAAGATAAGGACTGGATGAATTGCTGCTTAGGGCTGTTAGTTCCAGAATCCTAATTGGAGGTTTAGAAGGGTCGGTCAGATGAGCCTATGATCTTTTTATGCCCAAGACAACACTAAGTATCTTACTGTGTATTATATATGTATTTACTGTATATAACATTTCATTAGCTAACTGAAGTTTTTATTTTAACTCACATACTTAACTTACTTCACAAATGGAGTGACAATAAATTACTTTGTATTGATCTTTTCCTGTCTGAACAGTTTGTCTCTTATTCAGTATGGTTTAAACATTTGGAGAGTCTAAGGTTACAATTTGACAGCAATGGATTCTGCTTACATCCGGATGACAGCTTTTCCAATGTTATAAGCTTAGATTTTTTTCAGTACTGTGACACAAAATTGAGTCTGTCCCTCAGCAAATAGATCGTTTCAAATGGCAAGTTACAACACAGTATGACACATCATTCAGGGATTCTCAGTGACCTAATATCACACAGGGAAGTGGTTAGTAACATACTTCAAAGGAAATGCTGTAGGTTAAACTTTAGAATGCCACACCAACTCTATCCAACAAATATCAGAAGTCACCAAAATAAAGTTACTGACCTTCAAACTTCCCAGTAAAGTTGTCCGTAGCCCTGGCTCTTCTCTTTTTCTTGTTGCGCTTGCCACTATCAATGATATTGACTGGCTGACTGGACATAATTTCTGAAGATCCAAAACAAACAGAAACACTTATAAATGTACATGCAGCATACTTATTGTTCAAATGATTAATCAAGTGCTATGAATTTGCTCTTTCATCACCCCCTCTAACCACTCACTGCCTCCAACTACCACCCCCCCTCCCCACACCCGCCTCACCCCACAAACTGCTAAGAAGGTAATAAATGCCACCAACACAAGAGGCTGAGGGATATCAGGTAAAAATTAACACTAAGTTCTACATTTCAAAAAGACAGGAAGCTAGGAAAAAGTGATAGGGTAGCTATGTCAATTAAAAATGTAATTAGTCCAGTAGTGAGATATGACGTTAGCTCAAAAATGCAAGATGTAGAATCAGTTTGGTTGGAGATAAGAAATAGGAAAGATAAGAGGTCACTTGTGGGAGTAGTTTATAGACCCCCTAACAGTAGTTACACTGTCGGGCAGAGTATACAGGAAGAAATAAATGAGGCGTGTAAGAAAGGTACTGCAATAGTCATGAGTGACTTAAATCTGCATGCAGATGGAAGAATCAGATTGGCAAAGGTACCTGGAGAAAATGAGTTCACAGACTATGCAGGGCAATTTCTTAGTGCAGTACTTTCTAAAGCCAACCAGGGAACAGGGTATTCTAGGCCTGGTATTGAGTAATGAGGATAAATCAATATAAAGGAGGCTTTAGGTGACAATGATCATAACATGATAGAATTTCATGTTCAGTTTAAGAGGTGAAGTGTGGTTCTATGACTAGCGCTTTAAAACAGAATAAAGGTAATTATAAGAGTATGAAAGCAGAGCTGGCTAAAGTGAACTGGAAAACTCGTTTAACAGGTAGGACAGTAGAGATTCAGTGGCAGGCTTTTAAGGTGATATTTAATCATTTTCAGCAAAGATTTATCACAGTAAGAAACAAAAACTCTTTGAGAAGGATGCATCATCCTTGGCTGAACAAAAAAGTTAAGGATTGTATCAAATTGAAAGAAACTGTAAAATTCTGCAAAAATTAGTGTAGGTCTGGAGATTGATCAGATTTTACGAACTAGCAAAGAATGACTAAAAAATGGCAAAGAGTGAGAAAGTTGAGTATGAGAGAAAAGCAGCAAGAGTTTTTTGAGGAAGTAACGAGTAAGGTGGATAAAGGGGAAGTTGCAGATGTGGTGTACTTGAATTTCCAAAAGGCATCTGATAAGGTGCCACATCAAAGGTTATTACACAAGATAGGAGTTAAATAGGAAAACAGTAATTAAAGCCAGTGTCGGTCTTCTGGACAGTGAGTCTGAGGTAAAAACAGAAAATGCTGGAAAAACTCAGCAAGTCTGGCAGCATCTGTGGAGAGAGAAACAGAGTTAACGTTTCGAATCCATATGACTTCTTCAGAGTGAGCCTGGGGTACTGAGAATGGAAAACGACGAAATGGTGGGGGCATTGAACAGGTATTTTGTGTCTGTCTTCACGTAGAAGACTCTGAAACTTCCCGTAGAGGCTTGAAAATCAAAATGTGAACAGGAGGGAGGAACTTAAAACAATCACCATCACTAGGGAAAAGGTGCTGGGAAAACTATTAGACCTAAAGGCTGTTCCCAGGATTGCCTGCATCCTAGGGTCTTAAAAGAAGTGGCTGCAAAAATGATAGATGCATTGGTTATAATCTTCCAAAATTCCTTAGAATCTGGAAGTGTCCCAGTAGATTGGAAAATAGCTAATAACACCTTTATTGAAAAAGAGGGAGACAGGAAGCAGGAAACTCCAGGCCAGTTGGCCCAACATCTGTCATAGGGAAACTGTTAGAATCCAATATTAAGGAGGTCACAGCAGGATATTTAGAAAATCATGTGATCAGGCAGAGTCAACATGGCTTTGTGAAACTAATTTATTAGAGTTTTTTGAGGAAGTAGTGAGTAGGGTGGATAAAGGGGGACCTGTAAATGTGGTATACTTGAATTTCCAAAAGGCATCTGATAAGACATCTGATAGGGATAAATGGGTCTTCTTTCAGGTTGGCAAGCTCTAACTAGTGAAGTGCCACATGGATCAGTGCTGGGGCCTCAGCTATTTACAATTTACATCAATGATTTGGATGAAGGGACCGAATGTATAGTAGGTAAATTTGCGATGACATCAAGATAGATAGGAAAGTAAGTTGTCAAGAGGAGGGAGAGTTTGCAAGGGGATATAGACAGGTTAAGCGAGTGGGAAAAATTTGGCAGATGGAGTATAACGTGGGAAAACGTGAACAGGAAGAATGGAAAAGAAGTATACTATATAAATGGAGAGAGGTTGAAGTACTTGGTGGTACAAAGGGATCTGGGTGTCCCAATACACGAGTCACAAAAAGGTTAGTATGCAGGTAAAGCAAGTGATTAGGAAGGCAAATGGAATGTTGGAGTTTAATGCAAATGGAATGGAATATAAAAGAGGGAAGTTTTATTGCAGCTGTACAGGGCATTGGAGAGACCACATCTGCAATACGGTGTACAGTTTTGGTCTCCTTATTTGAAAAAGGATATAATTGCGTTAGAAGCAATACAGCTTTGGGAGAAAATGTTTCTCCTCAGCTCTGTCTTAAAAGGGAGACCTCTTATTCTTAAGATATGTCCTCTAGTTTTAGTCTCCCCCACAAGAAGAAACATCCTCCAGGTATCCACCCTATCAAGTCCCTTCAGGACCTTATATGTTTTCAGACTGAGATGAGGAGAATATTTTTCTCTCAGAGGGTCATTAGTATGTGGAATTCTCTACCCCAGAGAGCAGCAGAGATTGGGTCATTGAATTTATTCAAGGCAGAGTTAGGGAGATTTTTGATAGACAAGGGAGTCAAGGGTTATGGAGGGCAGACAGGAAAGTGGAATTGAGACATCAGCCATGATCTTATTAAATGGCAGAACAGGCTCGAATGGCCAAATGACCTGCTCAAGCTCCTTAGTCCTAAATTCCTATAATCTATTCTCTAAGGCACATGCAGTATCAGTATCTGAGTTGGTGGCCTTTTTTTAAATTCTTTGATGGGACGTGGGAATCACTGCTAAGGCTAGCGTTTGTTGCCCACCCCAAACTATCCTTGAAGTTACTGGCTTCTTTGGCCATTTCAGAGGATAGTTAAAAGTCAACCACATTGCTGTGGGTCTGGAGTCACTTGTAGGCCAGGCCAGGTAGATTTCCTTCCCTAAAGAACATTAGGGAACATGGGTTTTTACAGCAATTGAAGATAGTTTCAAGGTCACCATCACTGAAACTAGTTTTATATCCCAGATTTATTAACTGAATTCAAATTCCACCAGCTGCCATGGTGGGATCTGAACCCACTTTTTAAATACATTTATGGGATGAGGGCGTCGCTGGCTAGGCCAGCATTTATTGCCTAATTGCCCTTCAGAAGGTGGTGGTGAGCTGCGTTCTTGCACCGCTGCAGTCCACGTGGTATTGGTATACCCACGCTGCTGTTAGGGAGGGAGTTCCAGGATTTTGGCCCAGCGACAGTGAAGGAACGCTGATATATTTCCAAGTCAGGATGGTGAGTGCCTTGGAGGGCAAGTTCCAGTGATGGTGCTCCCATGTTTCTGCTGCCCTTGTCCTTCTAGCTGGTAGAGGTCGTGGATTTGGAAGGTGCAGTCTAAAGAGGTTTGGTAAGTTTCTGCATTTTGCAGATGATACACACTGCTGCCACTGTGTCTCACAGTGAACCTTTGTGGATGTAGTGCCAATCAAGTACTGCTTTGTCCTGGCTGGTCAAGTTTCTTGGGTGTCGTTGGAGCTGCACTCATCCAGGCAAGTGGAGAATTTTCCATCACACCCCTGACTTGTGCCTTGTAGATGGTGGACAGGCTTTGTGGAGTTAGGAGGTGAGCTACTCGCCACAGAATTCCTAGACCCTGACCTGCTCTTGTAGCTGCATATTTATATGGCTAGTCCAGTTTAGTTATCAGTCAATGAAAACCCCCAGAATGTTGATAGTAGGGGACAGCGATGGTAATGCCATTGAATGTCAAGGGGCAATGGTTAGATTCTCTTTTGTTGGAGATGGTCAATTCCTAGCAGTTGTGTGGCACGAATGTTACTTGCTACTTGTCAGCCCAAGCCTGGATATTGTCCAGGTCTTGCTGCATTTGGACATGGACTGCTTCAATATCTGAGGGGTCTCGAATGCTGCTGAACATGGTGCAATCATCAGCGAACATCCCCACTTCTGACCTTATGGAAGGAAGGTCATTGATGAAGCAACTGAAGATAGCTGGACCTAGGACACTACCCTGAGGAACTGCTGTAGTGATTTCCTGGAGCTGAGATGATTGACCTCCAACAACCACAACCACCTTCCTTTATGCTAGGTATGACTCCAACCAGCGGAGAGTTTTCCCGTGATTCCCATTGACTCCAGTTTTGCTAGGGTCCCTTGATGCCACACTCAGTCAAATGCTGCCTTGGGGTCAAGGACAGTCATTCTCTCCTCATCTCACCTCTGGAGTTCAGCTCTTTTGTCCATGTTTGAACCAAAGCTGTACTGAGGTCAGGAACTGAGTGGCCCTGGCAGAACCCAAACTGAGTGTCAGTGAACAGGTTATTGCTAAGCAAGTGGTGCTTGATAGCACTGTTGATGACCCCTTCCATCACCTTGCTGATGATTGAGAAGCTGGGCTAGATTTATCCTGCTTTTTCTGTACAGTACATACATGGGCAATTTTCCACATAGCTGGGTAGATGTCTGTGTTGTAGCTGTACTGGAACAGTTTGGCTAGGGGCATGGCAAATTCTGGAGCACAAGTCTTCAGTACTATTGCTGGAATGTTATCAGGGTCCATAGCCTTTGCATATCTAGTGCTTTCAGCTATTTCTTGATATCACATGGAGTGAATAGAATTGGCTGAAGACCGGCATCTGTGATGCTGGGGACCTCCAGAGGAAGCCGAGATGGATCATCCACTCAGCACTTCTGGCTGAAGATTGTAGCAAATGCTTCAGTCTTATCTTATGCACTGATGTGTTGGGCTCCTCCATTATTGAGGATGGGGATATTTGAGGAGCCTCCTCCTCCAGTGAGTTGTTTGATTGTCCACCACCATTCACATCTGGATATGGCAGGGCTGCAGAGCTTAAAAGAACTTAGATCTGATCCGTTGGTTGTGGAATCGCTGAGCTCTGTTTATCACTTGCTGTTTATGTTGCTAGGCATGCAAGTAATCCTGTGTTGTAGCTTCACCAGGTTGACACCTCATTTTTAGCTATGCCTGGTGCTGCTCCTGGTGTGCCTTCTTGGACTCTTCATTGAACCAGGGTTGATCCTCTAGCTTGATGGTGATGGTAGAGTGAGGGGTATGCCGGGCCATGAGGTTACAGATTGTGATCGAGTACAATTCTGCTGCTGCTGATGGCCCACAGCGCTTCATGGTTGACCAGTCTTGAGTTGCTAGATCTGTTTGAAATGTCCCCAGAGCATTAGCCTGGGTCACGAGTCCAGCGACATTACCACTACCCCTCTGTCACCCCCACACTGAGGTGAGAGTGTGAAATCAAGTGGTGGTGCTATATCTTCATCATCACTCTCTTCGGGGTGTTCTTCCATTCTCTAGCCAGGTGCATATCGAGTATCTGAAAAGAGAAAGTCACAAGGGTATGCTTATGCTGCAGTGGTGACAGGTTGGGAGCTGGGCGTTAACAGGTCAATGCTTACACTGTCTATAACTTGTAAATCAGAATTGAGTGTGGGATGAGGCAAAAGTGGGGTGTGAGACGGCGGATTTGTTATGAAGGTAACGTCACCTTTCATGGTTTCAGCCCTACCCACATCAAAGGGCAACCCAATAATGGCCAGCACCATCTCCACCATGATGGTTAAGATATGCAGGTGTGCCTGCCTCTCATCTGGTTATGCACATTTTATTCTTCAAGAGATGGAAATGTGTCAGTGAATGTTATGCAATGTGTTGAGCTGATATGACTCATATGGTTGAATAACTGGCAGTGTGCGCAAGCTGTGAGATGTGGGTGTGAGACTTGCAACAGTGTTAAGAGTGTGAGGGTGAGGTGAAGCTCATCTTCTTGTGGCACTGCAACCAGCTCTTCGGGACTTGTCCACTGGCACTGATTCCCATGGTTATCTGGTCTCTCTGGCTTTTGAGCATGTCTGGATGGTCTACTGCAGATACAGGACCTGTCTTCCACTTTCCACCTCCTCCAATAAAGGCTCCAGCGCAGTGTGCGAAAACCTTGGAGCTCACTCTCTCCTATGTTGGGTCATTATTCATTGTTTCCCAGGTCAGATTCACTTCCTAAATGACTGCCAGCACCTGCTCCAGCCACAATGCACCTCCTCTTTAAGAGAAACTCAGCAGGTCTGACAGCATCTGTGGACTGCATCTCTCTACAGATGCTGTCAGACCTGCTGAGTTTTTCCAGCAATTTTTGTTTTTGTTTCAGAGTTCCAGCATCCGCAGTATTTTGCTTTTATCCTCTTTAAGAGATGCAGACTAGCTTTAACTGGTGCTAGCAAGTTATGGCTTTGAGGTCCCTGCTGATGCATGAAACCAATGAACAGCACGCTTAGCATGGCTGCACAAAGTTGGCGTGCTGTCAGCATTACACTGGACAAGTGTAAGTTAACCAACATCATGATTCTCCATGCCCATTTTTTCAGACTATTCAATTTAACCCCCATTATTCTGTGTTGTACTTTAATGTGCATTTTTATGACCTACAAGCCGTGGAGGTGGTACTTACGGACCACCATTTGTCACTCAGCATTCACACTGAATTCTCTCCTCCTGTTACTCCTAATCCCACTTTCACTGTGTTGAAATGAAGACTCATTGTACAATATCCTACTTTAAATCCTTTGTTTCCCCCTTTGGACTTCAAATCCTCATCTCTCCAAATTTTCTTCTTTTCAACCTTGGTGCTATGCTGCACAACATACCTTGGCCCTTCATCTTAGATTCTGAAGAAAATGAAGATAGTGTTTTTTTTATAGTAGTTAACCAAAGGAATTATTTTTCCACCTTGTTTTAATTAAAACAATTTCAACTGTCTTGTTTCTCTTTCTCTCGTGAAATGCTTTGTGCCAGAAGTTCCAATTTTCCAGCAAGAAGTTCATAATTCCAATAACAATCAGATCGCTAAAATAGATCATAGCCCCTCCCATATACAACACAATTTCAAAAAGTTCTTATTTTCATCCTTTTTATTTAAATGCTAGCAGATAATAAGCTCACTTATCCATAACAACCTATAACTGCTAAGTAAAACGAGGGCTGCCCAGTCTAGTTTTTGCCATTTGTAATTGTGTTCTTAGCCTTTCAACTCACCATATCAGCAAGTGTAGTGTTCATCAGAAGATTTAATCTCATCGTATATTTTAGCAACGTGACCAAGTTGTTTTGAACAAGAACTCACAAATCAGATAAAGTCACACTACTCTCCCGCAACAGAAGGAAATAAGAGCAAAGATAGAATCAACTAGAAGAGGGGTGAGAAAAGCAGGATGACCTCCCCCTTTGGGATTCTCTTCTTAAACCTTTCCACTTCTCACCTGTCTCCTCCTTTAAGGCACTCCTTAAAGCCTACCTCTTGGACCAAGATTTTGGCCTAATACCTCCTTATGTGACCTGGTGTCAAATTTTGTTTTTTTTTAAATTCATCCATGGGATGTGGGCATTGCTGGCTAGGCCAGCATTTATTGCCCATCCCTAATTGCCCTTGAGAAGGTGGTGGTAAGCTGCCTTCTTGAACTGCTACAGTCCATTTGCTGTAGGTACACCCACAGTGCTGTTAGGGAGGGAGTTCTAGGATTTTGACCCAGCAACAGTGATATATTTCCAAGTCAAGATTGAGAGTGGCTTGGAGGGCAACTTCCAGGCAGTGGTATTCCCTTGTGTCTGCTGCCCTTGTCCGTCCAGGTGGAGAGGTTGCCTGTTTGGAAGGTGCTGTCTAAGGAGCCTTGGTGAGTTCCTGCAGTGCATCTTGTAGATGGTACACACTGCTGCCGCTGTTCAGTGGTGGTGGAGGGAGTGAATGTTTGTCGATGGAATTAGCACTGTAGAACAAATGATAAATGGCCACCTGATAACAATGGGATAGTGTGACCGCACCACCATCCCCTCCATGCATGATCTGCATCTCAATCCAAGCCACTTTACATGGACAAGTTTCATCAATGCTCAGCAAGTCTGCACGGTTTAAGATGCAGAGTCAGATACATAGCAGGGTCCCATGTAGTTACGAGGGCTTCATGGGATATAGTGATGGCAATGTGATGTGCAAAGAGCTACATGTGATGGCATATTAACTGGGCAGTAAGGTGCATGCGATGGCAGGTCCACTATACAAGGATGTGCATGAGATGGTGAAAATTAAAGTACTGCATGTATCACCATTACAGAATGTTGAAAAGCCCCTAGTACACTTAAGAACATCAAGAATATATAAAAAAACAAAAAAGTAACAAATGCTGGTACACACACTTACAAATACATTCTTTATAGAAACACACAGCAGGTTGGTTAAGCATTTGAAAGAGCAAATAACGCTAGCTGGTTACGCTTTTCACCTTTACAAGTTTCTTTTGGCTCAAGGTAATATTTTGAATCAATAGTAAGATATTGAAATAACCAACACAGACATGTAGAGAATATTAAGTATAGAAATACACTTCTGATGAAACATTAACTTTTGTTTTTTTCTCTCCACAAATGCTGCCTGGTCTGCTGTTTCCGGCATTTTCTAGTTTTATTTCAGATATCCAGTTTTTGTTCAAGTATTGAAATGGTTGTCTAAAAAGGAAAATATATTTGATACCTGGTCTTGTTTGTGAATTCTGAGTAATTTCTTCAGGATAGTTGGTCGCTGGGTGAATAGAGCTGCTGCTGTTCAAATCACTTACAGGGACTGGGGAGAGTCGAGTGCTCTGCAACTGTAAGCGGCAATCAATTACTTTAGTACAAAAAAAGTATTTAACTGTAATGCCAGAGTATTATCTCAGGCAACAAAAGGCTGTGACTCAGGAGTTTTTTTTATGGGGAGGTGAGGAGAGAGAATTCTCTGCCCCTCTCATTTTAAACATTTTAGCCTTGTATTCTAAAATCCCTGTTCACCATAGTTCTCATTCTGCCAAAGAGCACAGTCAGTAATTTCAATAATGCTGTTCTGTGAACTGTAACATTGGGGAAGTGCATGAACTGCCTAAATTGATTCACTGTCCAAATCACATTGGCATAAATGTGAGTTCAGCTCAAATGTCCCTTCTTACAGAGCCAACCAAAGAGGTTTCCAAGCCCAGTAGTATCTAAGGGGAAAAATAACTTTAGCACAAGGTTCTCCATTCAAACACTGCTTTCTTTCCCTCAATGTAAGCTACTTGATAACCCATCCTGGTAGCAATGAGATAGCTAATTCCTCAGTCCTTTGCATCAACACTATTTAATCAATCATCCATAAAAAGAAATTCATGCTGGCTCACCTGTTTGAGTCTTTCCTTTTCCTCCTTTGTAGGGAAATGCTCAATTCACCATCTTTGTAATAATACAGCTAAAAATCAGAAACCCACCAAGTGGGAAACTGCAGACAAAACCATTTCCCAGAGGAGTTTAATATTAGAGTTGGCCATCTGCTGCTTCTCTCTCTCAACTGTTTATGGCTACACAGTTATACAGAATATGTTTTATATATTCCTCCAAAATCAATGGAAAATCTCTTCTATTCCATATGCTCATCACTTCATTCACAATTGAAGATGCTCATCAATTGTTGTATAGCAGCTTTCTGAAATTATTTTTCTCTGCTCATTTTTTATCCTCCCTCCCTCCGGCAATCATTCCTTTCTGGATATGGTTCCATCTGCAACAACTGGTGACAGTCCCTTGCCCAAGTGGCCAATATTCAGGCGCGTCTGCCAAACAGAGTTAGTAGGCCATTCGATTGTGAGGACATTGCAACAGAACTCAATCCTGCCCTCAGCTGTGTCTACACACACCCTTGCTAGCAAAAATCACCAGGGAGCAATCAGGAGCAGGGTCACTGGCCAGTTTTCCCTCCCTTATCTCACAAGCATTGATGCCAGTTGCACTGCTCTGAATAATGTCCTAGCTATCTCCAAAGAGACAGAGATTGAGAACAAAATTCTCATACTTATGGCTCTGCTGTTCACTGATGAGGTTCACTGAGCCAAACAGGCCAACACAAATTCAGTTGAAACTGTTAAAAATGGGTAAGTCCTATTTCCACATGCAATCTCCAAAAGAATATTCATCACCCTGCGATGGAATTGAACGCTATAGGTTTGGACAGGAGTGAAAACTTGAGAAAGTCCCCTTTCTGTAAAGTGGATATCTGTAACTTTAGTCACTTTAAAACAACAAATCATTTCCTGTCAAAGTCAACTGTATCCATTCGTTCTTTTTGCCCTTTACTTCTCTCCCAAATGCCTCAGCTTTTTGGAGTATAGTTCTACAAGCACTGTAGCTATACACTTGACCTTGCACAGCAAATGATAGAAGGCTAACTGACCATGGAAACATCACAACCAGGCCAATCTGGTCCTTGCCCAACATCTACAGAGCGTGCTTTCAGTGGCAGTCTCCGGAAAAGTCAGTCATGGGAATCTATGCCAATTTCCCCAGCCTTATCCCAAAAACCACAATAATAATTTGAGCCAATAACACTGCCTCAATTAGATTAATGCTGAAGATTGCTTAGGCTGTGTGGATCAGTACTAAACTAAATCTCCCATTTACCCAGGCTCTCTTTTACGCACTGCTGCTAGCCGGTGGTGTAGGCTGAAACTGAGAAACAAACTAGCATGCAAAAGCAGAAAGCATGCTAACTCTATTCACCCACACACTAGACACATCACATTGAGCTGTTGGACACACAGTGGAGTATGGGAGCTGGGATGGCATCTGTGTAGAATGTTGTTTTTTTTTGCATGATAGTCGGAATCAATCCAAACTGGAGTGAAAGTGCCTTCCCTAACCTAACTTTGATTTCACTTGGGAGAATTAAGAGAATACCATTTCTTTGCAGGACATATACCATATGTGCGGTTATTCTAGTAGACTTCAATAGTATTTTAGTAAAATGTGCCTTGGTGACAGGTCTGGGACTAATTTTGAGTGGAAATACACTTTCCTGCTACTTGTATGTAGCATCTATTTGGCAGTTTGGGGAAGGAGGCAAAGGGAAAGAGACACCTTTATATTTTAGTTTTAGAATATCAGTACAGGCTGATTTATTTATTTTTGTATTTCCATCACTCCCTCATTTCCTGTAACTGGATCTTACCGTGATCTATCTGGTATTGACAGTATTGAATATCTAATCCTGGGTCCAATAATTTGACATCACCTGACACCAACCAACGTCTACAACTCCACCCTCTGCTTTCAAACCAATTCTTCTCCTCTATCTCAGTTAATGCAGCATTTACAATATACATTCTGAAGGTCTGCAAACAATCTTGTTTCTCCAAATGAAGCAACCATGCAATTCATTTATGGAAGGCTGAGTAATTACTGAGGATGCACCACAGGAAACAGTGAGTGAAGTCAGGCATATATCTTTTTAATCACTAATTCCATACATAAAGTCTTCTTTCAGGGTTATCTTAATTTATAGAGGTTTCCTTTTCAAACTCAAGTAGTTCACTTTTTGTTTGCACATTTATGGGTTACACAGAGCTTTCATGCAATTGCAATTCCTTTCACATCAATGGGATGATGGGGTTTTGTCAAGCTATACAAACCGTCACGGGGAGGAATCTAAACTGGAGAGAAGTGGAGAGCAAAACAAACTTTGGAGATACAGTGCAGACAAAATGGGAGATGAGTATTCCAGGAAGGGACAGAAAAACTAAGATACTGGAAAGCGCTAGACAAATAGATGCTACCTACAAATGGTAGGAAAGTGTATTTCCACTCAAAATTAGTCCCAGATCTGTCACCAATTAGAATACCTACACATATAGTATATGTTCTGCAAAGAAAAAACTGCATCTCTAACTCTCCCATGTGAAATCAATGTTAGGTTAGGAAAGGCACTTTCACTCCAGTTTGGATTGATTCCGATTATCATGCAAAAAACCCAACATTCTACACAGATGCCATCCCAGCTCCTATACTCCACTGTGTGTCCAACAAGGCGATGTGATGTGTCTAGTGTGTGGGTGAATACAGTTAGCATGCTTTCTGCTTTTGTTTGATAGTTTGTTTATCAGTTTCAGCCTACACCACTGGCTAGCAGCAATGCAATAAAGAAAGCCAAATATTAAGGTATTTCCCATCAGTACACAGCCCTTCCACTGGCAAGTCCTCAGTTGTGCTTCCTCATGGCGACACATGGAAATGAAGTTTCTCGCGGCACCGGGCTATAGCTTCAGAGGAACTCAGAGGAGATTTGGCCCCCCGACATGCAGTACCCACTGACATATAGACACACTGTGGCACTCACGGACCAAACCCCCAGCTATGGGCAAACAGCTCCACTATCTTGTGGATGCCGCAGAAGATCTGAAGGCTAAGGGAGTAAACTCTGACAATAAAACTGGAGTGGAGCCCAAAGGTGGACTGATGCCTAAATATGTCATCTTTCTAGCAACACATGCAACCAAGCTGGCACCAAATGTAATGCTTTACACTCCTTTGGACTCAACCAACGAGGTTGAGAGGGGAACCCTGATAGTTGGGCAGTCTAGGGTCTCCATAAATTTTGCCTAGGTTTGCGCCCTGGAGAGGACACTCCAGTTTTCTGCAGAGCATTAACACAACATGGAAGACAGCAGTTACGAGTGATAAGCCCAACTCAAATGAAATAGAGAATGGGTGCTAGGGGTTGTCTCCAATGGTGGAAGGGGCTACTGTGTCCCACTGGCCAGCCACCGCCCACCTCAAGTCAGGCAGCCTCCGATGAATAAGATGCTGACCCGCCATGGTCCATGTGCTTCTATGGGTGCTTGGAGCTTAGAGTCTCTGCTCAAACAGTAGGCAGGATCCATCACACCAGGTAAATAAACAAAACAAATGAACAGAAAGAAGTTGCCAACTATTCAATTGGCAAGCTGGAACGTCAGGACCATGTGCACGAGACTGACAAACAACTTGCAGCTGGTCAATCACATGCACAAACAGCTGTGATTGTCATGGAACTTGTTAGGGTAAACATCAACATAGCAAGGGACCAGGCTCGCCGAGAGCAGATCACTGAAAGAAATACATTGCACGTTCATCTGGCAGGGTAAAAGTTCAGAGAACTGGCTACTCTCAACGATAGACCCGCCACAAATGGTTCAGAACATTTTATGTCCATTTGCCCCTCAACTTAAGCCGAGCCAATTAACGTCCCGAGTATCTTTGCTTCAACACTTCGCTCCACTCCACAGGTGAAAGACCAGTTCTGTGAGGGGCTTGACACTGCCATCAGCAGAATCTCCAAGTCAGAACATCTTTACCTATGGAGGGATTTCAACGCAGGAGCGGACACAGACCTCCTGCCCGAGACATCATGGCCTGGAAAAGATAAATGAGAACGGAGAGAGACTACTTGAATTCTGCTGCTACCACAAGCTTTGCGTACCTAACACCTTCTTTCAGAACAAGCCAAGCCACAAGGCATCCTAGAGGCATCTGGATCAGGGCACTGGCACCAGCTTGATCTGATCACCACCAGACATGGCTTTCTGAACAGCATTCTCAACATATGCAACTACCACAGCACTGAATGCAATACAGGTGACTCCCTAGTGTGCACCAAGGTGAGGGTGCAGCCCTTGAAGCTTTTTCATTCAAAACAGAAATGCTGTCCTCGTATCATGTCAACAATACTGCTTACCCAGATACAAAACAACAGTTCATTGACTTGTCTGAACAGGCACTCTCTGGCAGAAGCAAAATGGAAAATACTTTAAGACACCATCTACAATGCCATAATCTCAACATATGGGAAGCAAGATCAAAAAAATGCTGACTGGTTCAAGCAAACATCACTGTGATAGAACCGTTCATTTTAGGAAAGCGGTCCACTCTCATTAGTTACAAGAGAGACCTGAGCAAGAAGAGTCTGAATTCACTAAGAGATACTTGAACTAAAGTCCAACAGACTGCAGGCAGTGTGCCAATGACTACTGGTTACAACTTTGACAGAGTTTCCAGTCCAGATGTCCTCCAACTCAGGGAAATTTATTTATTTATTTTATTCATTTACAGGATGTGGATGCTGCTGGCTAGGCCAGGATTTATTTCCTAACTCGAAATGTCCTTAAGAAGGTGGTGGTGAGCTATCTTCTTAATCCACTGCAGTCCCTGTGGTATAGGTACACCCACAGTGCTGTTAGGGAGGGAGATCCAGGATGTTGACTCAGCAACAATGAAGGAACAGCGATATATTTCCAAGTTAGGATGGTGAGTGGCTTGGAGGGAAACTTCCAGGTAATGGTGTTCCTATGTGTCTGCTGCCCTTGTCCTTCCAGGTAGCTGCGGTCATGGGTTTGGAAAGTGCTGTCTAAGGAGCCTTGGTAAGTTTCTGCAGTGCATCTTATAGATGGTACACACTGCTACTGTGCGTCGGTGGTGGAGGGAGTGAATGTTTGTGCAAGGGGTGCCAATCAAGCGAGTTGCCTTGTCCTGGATAGCGTCAAGCTTCTTGAGTATTGTTGGAGCTGCACTCACCCAGGCAAGTGGACAGTATTCCATCACACTCCTGACTTATGCCTTGTAGATGGTGGACAGGCTTTGGGGAGTCAGGAGGTGAGTTACTCATCACAGGATTCCTAGTCTCTGACCTGCTCTTGTAGCCACAGTATTTATATGGCTAGCCCAGTTCAGTTCTGGTCAATGGTAACCCCTGGGATATTGATAGTGAGAGATTCAGCAATGGTAATGCCATTGAACATCAAGGGGCGATGGTTAGATTCTCTCTTGTTGGAGATGGTCATTGCCTGGCATGAATGTCACTTATCAGCCCAAGTCTGGATATTGTCCATGTCTTGCTGCATTTGGACATGGACTGCTTCAGTATCCGAGGAGTTGCAAATGGTGCTAAACATTGTTCGCTGATGATTGCGCATTCGCACTTCTGACCTTTATGATGGAAGGAAGGTCATTGATGAAGCAGCTGGAGATGGCTGGGCCTAGGACACTATCCTGAGGAAATCCTGCAGTGATGTCCTGGGACTGAGATGATTGACCTCCAACAATCACAACCATACTCCTGTGTGCTAGGTATGACTCCAACCAGCTGAGTTTTTCCCGATTCCCATTGTCTCAAATTTTGCTAGGGCTCTTCGATGCCACACTTGGTCAAATGCAGCCTTTATGTCAAGGGATCAAAACGGTAACAGGTTCATCAGCAAGAAAATGGCTCCACTGACAGCAAAGGCAGGGGAGGTCATCATCGACTGCAGTCAACAGTTGGTGAGGTGGGCAATGAACTACCATGAGCTGTACTCTAGGGAGAATACTGTCACCAAGGAAGCTCTAAACACTACTGAAGGCCTGCCCTTTACAGAAGAGCTAAATATTGAACCCACAGTGGAGGAGCTTAGCAAAGCTATTGAGTTGCTTGCCAAGGACAAAGCTCCAGGCACTGATGCTATACCATCTGAGCACATCAAACACGGGAAATCAGCACTCCTGCAGCATCTGCACAAACCTCTCTGTCTCTGCTGGAGGGGGAAGTGCCCCAGGTTATGCGCGATGCAAAGATTATGACCCAGTGACAAGGAAGACGGCAACAATTGCAACAACTATCGAGGCATCTTCCTGCTGAGAATCATGGGAAAAATATTTGCCCATGTTGTCCTTGTCAGATCGCAGTTCCTGGCTGAACGCATCTACCCTGAATCCCAGTGTGGTTTCAGAACTGGAAGATCTACAATTGACATGATCTTGGTCTGGCAGCTGCAGGAGAAATACCATGAACAAACGTCAATCCCACCAAGGCATTTCACTGTGTGAGCAGAGACCCTCTATTTATGCTATGGAGAAAGTTGGCTATCTGCCGAAGCTGCTCAGTGTGATCTCCTCTTTTCTTTCACACACCTGTAAAGAGTTTAGTTTCACCATCAGCATCAGGAAGACAAATGCCATGGACCAGGATGTTGCCATACCACCATTTTCTGGCACTGACAATGTGACACTGGAAGTTGTTGAAAGCTTCACATATCTAGGCTCCACAATCACCAGCGATCTGTCACTTGATGCCGAAATCAATACATGCATCGCAAACATTGCAGCTGTTATGTCCAAACTGAATAAGAAAGTGTGGAGCAACAGCTACCTGCCTAAGAATACCAAAACTGCATGTCTATCAAGCCTGCATCCTCAATGCACTCCACTACAGTGGTGAGGCCTGCACAACATATGCCAAGCAGGAGAAAAGGTTGAACAGTTTCCACCTTCGCTGTCTCAGACTTATCCTCAACATCTCTTGGCAGGACAGGTCACTAACTCGGAGGTCTTGGAGCTTGCTAATTCCATCAGCGTACACTCATTGCTAAGCCAACAGTGTCTGCGCTGACATGGCCACATGAAATTGGATGGATGATAGCCATATACGCAAAGACCAATGAATTGGTCACTGGGTCACCATCTCCTGGGCATCCATACCTCCACTACAAGCACTCATCCAAACAAGATATGAAGATGACGGGCACTGAAACTGACAACTGGGAGACAGTCACTGACAGCATGGACTCTGGAGGCAGCCTGGAAGGGCTTTGGAAGAGGCAAGCAAAAACAAAAAGCTCAGCTGGCCGAGAAGAGGGCCAGGAGAAAACAGAGTCCAGCAAATCATACACCTTGATAAAAGCAAAAAACTGTGGATGGTGGGGTGATAAGTGAGGACAAGGGGGACCCTATCATGTTTCTGGGAGGGAGAGGAAGGTGTGAGGGCGGATGCGCGGGAGGTGGGCCGGACACGGTTGAGGGCCCTGTCAACAGCCCACTTCTACCTCCTACCCAAAATCCACAAATTAGGATTGTCCCGGCAGACCGATCGTGTCAGCCTGTTCCTGCCCCACGGAACTCATTTCTTGCTATCTCGACTCCATTCCCTCTCCCCTTGTCCAGTCCCTTCCCACCTACATCCATGATTCCTCTGACACTCTACATCATATCAACAACTTCCAGTTCCCTGGCCCCAACCGCCTCCTCTTCACCACGGACGTCCAATCCCTCTACACCTCCATCCCCCACCGGGATGGTCTGATGGCTCTTTGCTTCTTCCTCGAACAGAGGCCTGAATAATCCCCATCCACCACTACTCTCCTCCGTCTGGCTGAACTTGTTCTCACACTGAACAATTTCTCCTTAAACTCCTCTCACTTCCTCCAAATAAAAGGTGTGGCTATGGGTACCCGCGTGGGCCCCAGCTATGCCTGTCTCTTTATGGGGTTTGTGGAACATTCCTTGTTCCAGTCCTACTCCAGCCCCCCCCACAACTCTTTCTCCAGTACATCGATGATTACTTCGGTGCTGCTTCACGCTCTCGTCTGGAACTGGAAAAATTTATTAATTTTGCTTCCAATTTCCACCCCTCCATCATTTTCACATGGTCCATCTCTGACACTTCGCTTCCCTTGCTTGACCTCTCTGTCTCAATTTCTGGTGATAGACTGTCCACCAATATCCATTACAAGCCTACCGACTTCCACAGCTACCTCGACTACAGCTCCTCACACTCCGCTTCCTGCAAGGACTCCATCCCATTCTCTCAGTTCCTTCGCCTCCGTCGCATCTGTTCTGATGATGCCAGTTTCAAAAACAGTTCCTCTGACATGTCCTCCTTCTTCCTTAACCGAGGTTTTCCACCCATGGTGGAAAATCCATTGCTTTATCTCTACCTTTTAGCCTTTTTCGATTCCTTCACCCCACCCCACCCGAGGGCTATCTGTACCTTGCTTGTCCTGCTTTCTACCTTTAATTAGCACATTCCTTAGATAATATCACCACCTTCAACACCTCTTTGTCATTTTGTCTGTGACATCTTTTGGTTATCTCCACCTATTACTGGCCCTCTATCCAGCTCTACTTGTCCCACCACCCCCTCTTAAACCAGCTTATATTTCACCTCTCTTCTATTTTTTCTTAGTTCTGTTGAAGGGTCATTCGGACTCGAAACGTTAACTGTGTTCCTCTCCACAGATGCTGCCAGACCTGCCGAGTTTTTCCAGGTATTTTTGTTTTTGTTTTGGATTTCCAGCATCCGCAGTTTTTTGCTTTTACCTAATTGCCTTCCTCTACAGCACTCAATTGGTTCAACTTCTTCCAAATTACACAAAATATCAGACACAACAATTTCAGTAACTCCATGATTCTGAGGCAGTAGCATGAATCTTCTGAATATTACACCCCCACTAGCTGTTTCTGTTAAAGTAAAATTAATATTTGCCTTTGTAATGCTTACCTTAAAGGAGCATTGAAAGTTTGTCAGTTCTGTTATCTTGCTCTGCCTCACCATATCTGCCAACTGAGTGACAAAGTAAAATTAGTTGCATTTTAGAGGAACTAATCAAAAAAAGAAACAACCCTACTGAATATATGGTTACAGCAGACCATTATTCACAGACTAAGTAAGAAGCCCTGATTCTCTGTAAATTCCCCAGGCGCAGGCCTTCAATGATAGTTAACATTTCAACAAGGATATTCTTAATTTCCTTCCTTACCCCTTCCTCCAAAGTGCTTTAAACATATTAAATCAGCTACACAATGAACATTAATATATATCCCCAGTACTCTCTGTAATCTTGTGTTATAACTACTGATATTTCCCAAGTCACCAATAGCTACACAGAGCAAATAACCAAGTTTGAATTATGTAATAGGGTAGTGGCAACTGTTAGGGAATTGTCAGCATTAATTCTACTGAGGGGCTTCAAACCTCTATGTAGAGAATAATGATGGATACATAGTGACATTTTTATCCTGAACAGATGTTTTGATGGTTTATAAAAGATAGATAGCAAAGAAAATCATTAAACTAATCTAACTGATTAAAAATCCAATCAGATAAACATTACAAGGTTTGTAGAATTGTTACCTGAACCTAATAATCAAGCTCCTGTCTTAAATTTATTGCAATCCTGATTGGTTATAGTATAACCAATGTGGCAAAATATTTTATCTTCTTAAAAGGTTTTTTCTCTTGCTGGAACATTGTTATAACTACTTCAGTCACAACATGCTTCATTACTTGAAAAGGCTTTAGAAATTCAGCTTCCTCAATCCTATTACTCAGCACACACCTTCTGTTTTCCAACTCTGCCCTCCTGAGCATCCATCCGCTCCACTTTGGCTGTTTGGGCTATACAAAAAGTTCAGCTTGTTGCACTCTTGTGAAACTGTTATTTTTCACCCTTTTCAGTACAAAATAATACACCCAAATGAAAAATAAGGCAGGGAGTTTGCCTCATATAACATTGAGATGCGTTCATAATCCTTTAACAGTAACATCTTTTTAAACGCGCATGCCCGCATCCCATGAACGAATTTAAAAAAGCAAGCAGGAGTGAACAACATACTGAATCACAAGAGAAACTCACCCTTAATTCATTTTGTGACACATTTTCACACACTGTACTCATTCATGTGATTAGACAGAATCAGGAGATCAGGTAGAGAAGTTAATGGCTGGAGATGAAAGAATTAAATCAGCACACAGGGAGATTGTTATCCACTGTGAGCCTCAACAATACCAGTGAACTGACATCTTCACAAATTCACAATGTGAAAGCCTTCTCCTTCAGCTTGATGCCAGCCTTCCATTACCAAAACATGCCCTCAGCTGCCCTCAAGAGCTCAATACAGGGGAGCGGCTGAATAGACAGTGGTGCCCTATAATTGATCCCCGCTCTGTGTTGAGTTAACTGATGTCAGTCAGGGGAAAAATATACTCAACAAAGATTCTCATTCTTGGTTGGACTCCAATAACCCCTGCTGACAGATGAGGTTGGCATCAGGCTCAGCTGTGGCTCCCCAACATCAAATAGCCCACCTGCACTCACCATCAAGGCTCACAAATAGTTATCACCTGAGCAGTGCACCAAACACCAAAAGCCAAGAGAGAAGAAAATTGATGGGAGAAAATGTCCCCCTCATTCCTGCACATGTATCATCTAGTATTATTTTCAGACATGTAACACATTTCAGACAAGCTTGATTCTAGAAGCAGGTAATTTGAACCTATGGGCACATGTTTAAACCCTGATGCTCTTAACACAGCCACACAACTGTATTGCTACATGATTTAATATTCAGAATTAGATGAACTGTAAATTGTAGTTTTGATCCATCAGAGCATGACTGTTGCAATACATCAGTAGTTAGATTCTACTACTGCCTACATACTATACTGTCTAATGTCTGAAGACAGAGGAAGTCACACATAATTCTATAAGAAACTGCCTCTAACACCAGTACCTATGGTAGAGCTATTACACGTGGGAAACCAAACCCTCCACCCCAAAACAAACCTACATATCTCTGCTTGTTGTTTGTCAATTGAGCTTTAACTCCAAGTCCTGACCTCAGATCATTACAATATACTAGCTGGGATCATTCAGTCTTGCTCCCATGATGAGGATTACATGATCGTCAAGATAAAATCTAACAGGATGTCTGTTCAGGGTCTCTCAAACACCAATCAGAAATGGAGGAGAAAGGCTTCAAAGCCACTTTGCTTAAGAGTGGAAGGGTACACAGAAACAGTCACATCGCAATTACATTTCAAGTAAAACTGTGGTTCCCAAACCTTTTTGGTCATGTATGTCTGTTCAGATTTACCAACTTTTTGTGTACCCCTACAGGCTGTTTATTTAACTACCCCTCTAATGACATGTTTTGAAAAAGTTACAACAGGAAGAGTTACAATAAAGGTAAACAGTTTGACACCACGTTGTATGATAATTGGATAAAAACATTGCATGTAATTTTTTTCTGCATTTGTTGCACTTTCATTGGTACATTTGAAAATAATTTAATTAATCTAGCTACATTTTTTGACAATGCAATGAAGCAGCTAATTACAAAATTTATCAGTATGTTGTGAAACAATTGCTAGTCAATATCAGTGAACCCCCTTCCCCTACAGTATCACTCACTCAGCAGCCCTTCTTCCCAACCCCGCCCCCCCCACTCACTCACTCAGCAGCTTTCTTCCCAGCCCTGACCTCCCCAGTCGCTCACTCAGTAGCCCCTCTTCCCAACTCCTTTCCCCCACTCAGTCACTTAGCAGCTTTCTTCCCAACCCTGTCCTCCCCAGTTGCTCACTCAGTAGCCCCTCTTCCCAACTCCTTTCCCCCACTCACTCACTCAGCAGGTCCTTTTCCCAACACCGTACACCCCCACTCACTCAGCGGCCCCTCTAACCAACCCCTTTCCCCCCACTCACTCACTCAGTAGGCCCTCTTCCCAACCCTGTTCCCCCCCACTCAACAGCCCCTCTTCCCAGCCCCATACCACCCCGCTCACTCACTAACTCAACAGCCCCTCTTCCCAACCCCATTCACCCCGCTCATGCACTCACTCATCAGTTCTTCTTCCCAAACACCTCTCCCAATTGGCCAATGTTTCAGCCAGCAGCTGCTGCTGCTCCCACACACACTGGTGCTCAGGCTCAGGCACCACCACTTACCTCCCAATGCTCCTCCAATCACAGGTTCTAATGCTCCTGCATTAGCTGCTAATAGGCACAACTGCGTCTCACTAGTGCAAGCAGCAGGTGAATGGCAGTTTATGAGACTGAGTTCCAAAGTGTTTGGGAACCCCTGGATTACAGAGAGGGGGAGGTGGAGGTCAGAAAAATTTCCCATCCCTGAAAATATGCCATTTCACAAGTACTCCCTGGAGTCACCTGCCTTAACATTAGTACTACTATTGATTTAAAAGATCACTCAGAAATACGAACTGCAGTCAGGGTTGCAAATTCTAAGAGCCTGAAAGAAAGTCCAACTTGCATGCTGGATTTCCAAGCGGAAATTCCCATGGCATTGCTGACGGTTTCATAGTCCCACTGCTGATTGTGAGCATGTAGAAGGGGGAAAACAGAATCCCACTGGAATAATCATTTAGCCAAAGCACAAGAGTTCCAATGTTCATATAAATACACATCATTTTTCATGTATTTGACTTATGTCCTTGAATTTTATTAGCAATGAAGAAAACAAGACACACGACACCTTTCAATTACTAACTGGGCAATAAAATGCAGATTTGCATGCATTGTACAAGGTGTAGGGCACAAAAGTCTCAATACCTTGAAACTGAGGAACAAGAAAATGGCATTCTACTCAATGAAGCTCACCCCCACCCACATACATCCTTTATATATTGTAAGCTTGGTGTCTGTGTGAAGTGATTTGTACCTTGCAGGGACGCTAAACTTAGTGTTGATCAGGAGTAAAGGCTCAGCCTGATGCTGGGACTAAATGGCGTCAGACTCCCAAGTGGTGTCATACGGTTGGATTTGGCGCTGCAGCATAAATACAGTGTGTTGTGAAACCTAGTTTACAAAAGCGCTCAGTGAGCACCCTGGATACATTTTAAACCAACATATTTGTGAATATTTAATATTTCTGAATATTTAAGATAAAGGCAAAATACTGCGGATGCTGGAAATCTGAAACAAAAACAAAAATTGCTGGAAAAACTCAGCAGGTCTGACAGCATCTGTGGAGAGGAAGAGAAGAGTTAACGTTTCGAGTCCGTTTTGCTCTTCATCAGAATGAGTTTTTCCAGCAAGTTTTGTTTTTGACTGAATATTTAGATAGTTAACCTTTAAAAGAAACCTCTGCTTAATCGTGTGTCCGTGCCTTCACGGGCAGGATGATACGAGTTCAAGCAGAAGCCAAGTAATACAAGCATATTGTCTGGCTGAAACTTGAACTGCAGCTCACAGTCGCGTTGTAGTATAAATAAATCTTGAATGTTTTGACCATCCCCGAATTCTTCATCTCGACTACATCGCTTAAGAGACTGATCGAGACATTTTATCGGCATTTGAATTAAGCTACTTTTAAATCTAGATTTACTTTTCATTAGGTTACATATTTGATCCGTGCCCTGACAGTCGATTTCACATTAAGTAAATTCAATTCAAGCTCCAGACCTCAAAAACCGTATTATTTGTTTTGCTTAACACACCGTTTAGCAGAACTTACATCCTCGAAACATCATTTACAAACAACCACTTACCCCGTGGGTGTGCGATACAAAGTTTCACACGCCTTGGAGCTATTCACCGGCGGATCCAGTGCTGAACTGAAATAGGTTTTAAACAAACCCAATTAAAATATGACAATGCGTACCTTGGAAACTAGATTACAGTCACTGGCAGCTTTATTGCAAAGGCACTCCTTGGATAAAATTTGAAAAGCAGCATTCCGAGTGAAAACTGCCGATCATAACTTTGATAAGGAAATGCCCAGTTCCACTGTGACCGAGTTCCCTCATTGAGTGTTGAAACCGTCCCAGGGAGTTGCATCACTCGGGAGGGATTAGTTGCAATGATTTCCCAAACAAAACAAAAACAGAATTTGATCTGAAATTTTAACCGCTTCCTTACGAGGTTGCCTACAACTGTTGGCATCACTTTCTTCTAGATTGGGTACGTTTATTCTTTTAACCAGTAGAAAACAGGTGTGAAAGGATAGGGTAGAACCGACATCAGTCAGTGCTGAGAATGGGGCTTTACCTCTTCCACCCGGGGGGTGGAGAGAACCGGATTGTACCCCTGTAATGGTGTTTTTGAAATGGTTTGGAATGTGGTTGAAGATATTTTATGAATAAAGTATATTTTTGCAAAAAAAAAATTTGCAAATCAGAGGACAATACGGCCGTGGTGAATTGCCCCCCACCCCACCCCAGTTTATCTGGCTGTATGTGAGCTGTAGTCTCCTTTCTCTCAGGGGCACACACACAGTCTTTTATATTGACTCAGCACCAAGCTCTCCCCCCGTTCACAGTCACATATAGAAAAACTTATCCACACTGACCAAAACCAGTCAAGACAAGAAGAGGGGAAGCAACAATTAAATCGCGCGGGTCAACACGGCTTAGGAAAGAAATCTTTTTTTTTAAAAAAAAAAGTTTCTCACGATATAATTTAAAGTCTTGTCAGGGCTCCGTGCGTCGCTGAGAGAAAGTTGTCGAGCGGTGGCCGCCGCCGCGGCTCCCCGCGCTAAACACAGCCTCTCACCCCCTACACATACACAGCAAAACTACACCTTCCCATTTAACCGGCCAGGCACGAGACTCGTAACTCCGTTTTATCCTTACCTTGAAACTCCGGCCGTAAGGACTAAGCTCCGCTTTCACAGCTTCCGCCATATTCCTCCCCCCCCCCCAACCCTGGGCCGTTATTCGCTTTCCGAAATTCCAAACTGGCCTAACTGACCCGCGCCTGATGGCCACCGTAGCGCCGCCATGTTGGGAAGGTAAGTAAGCAGAATTGACCGTTCTTCAACGCCATATTGTTAGGGTCAGCTATACCAGACAACAGTGGGGACTTCATTGTGTCTCATTGTAAAGAAAACCTTAATAATCCCCTGGTTCTGTTTATTCCAATAGATTTGTAACCCATGCCGCTGAGATTAGCGACTGTAACAGTCCATAGCTCTAAGTCCCCTGATCAATGTGGTTACCCCTCACTCCTTTTCCAATTGGCTGCATCTTCATCTTCATTTATAACCACTTACTCAGGTTGGTTCATCTGAGAATCTAATTTCTGAAAATATGAAATGCATTGCCTACACCTGATTTTCAATGATGCAAATAAATGGAACTGTCGGGGCATTATGTGGAACTTTAAAATAATAACTGTAATTTATAATTAAAGTAGCTGCATACTCTAAGTCATTGTTGTAGGTCTCAACAGCGACAAAGCAAATCACTAGGACTAGCTAAAATAAAACAGATGATGCTGGAAAAACTCAACAGGTCTGACAGCATCTGTGGTGAGGAACAGAGCTAACGTTTTGCGTCAGTATGACTTCTTCAGAGCTAAAGAGAATTAGAAATGAGGACTAGCTAACATTGCCAGTACAGGAAATTATCTTCTGACATTAATTATGCAATTTTGTATTAAATGTGAGTGGCACAGACTGATTTATGAATTTTACAATATTGTTTCCCCAATAACTAACACTTAAACTCCATAAGCAAAATACTGTGGATACTAGTATCAATCTGAAACGTTGGGCGGAACTTTCCGTTTTTCAGACTTAGTGCAGCGACGGGCGGGATAGTCAGCGTGTTTCTTGCTGATTGGTTGGGCTGGGTCTCCTGCCAATTGTCCACTTGAAAGCTCATTAAATATGCATCAGGGAGCTGCTCACTGAATCATATGGCAGGATGGGCACTGATTCATCAGCTAATCATTACCTCATGGGTTCAAAGTTTCTGGCGTCATATTTAAGCAGCACCCAAAAACACATTCGCTCTCTTCAGGACCGCTGTGTGGTGGTAAAGAAATGTCATCCCAGAGAAGCAAGCCACGACTTCCTGGTGATTCTCCTCCAGGCTATCTGAGAACACCGACATGTCCTCTTCCCGATAGATGGCAGCAGGGAGGCGACCAAACTGACTTTGGCGGCATGGGAGGAGGTTACCATAGAGGTATGTACCCGTGGCACACAAAAAAGAAACACACTGCAGTGCAGAAACAGGATGAATGACCTCATCCGCTCTGCCAGGGTAAGTCTGCCTTCTACTCACTCTAGACTTGCGTAAAGGCATCAGGCAATCTAAGGGTTATATTCCACAGGGATTTCACATACCAGTAGCAGAAGGGACATTTGCACTGAATGTCTCACACACACTTTAACATCACCACCATCTCAAGTATCATCCTGCACAATCAACATCTTCTGCCCTTACTGGGGAGGGGCACAGCACACACAGCAGCCATGCATACTTCCCAACTTCTCTTCCATCTGTTCCCATCACATTCCATCTGTCTTCATGCAGGCAAAGCTAGCCCACAACAAGACGAAAAGATCCCAGACTAGTGGAGGAATCCCTGAGGTTCAGAAGCTGGGCCTTCAAGGAGGAGGCAGCTGAGTGGGCAGGGGAGGAGGGAGATCACTCCTGTGCTGAAGGCAAGATCAGTCTCCCCCAGCAACCCAGTACAGATGAAGCCTTCATTAGTTGAAAACATCATGACCTTCACAGTGGGTTACATGTACTGTTGAATGGCGACTCAGGAATTAATTTTATCTTTCTTCACTTCCAGGCACCAGCACGAGCAAGCTGGGATAATCCTTCAGCCAGCCCCAGCCCCCATTCCACCTCGGGTGATGATGCTGAGGATCTACTAGATGTCGAGCTGTCACTGCGTTCACCTGCACACTCCACCAGAGCAGAGACACATACCTCGGTGGGTCATCGATCTAGATTAGGCTCAGGGTCACAGTCTGGAGAAAACCTCGCTGACAGGTCTCCCCAGCAGTCGGAGGCAGTGACAGCCCAGGTGTCTAGCACTCGGAGGAATGCTAGAGAACAGGCCCCTGCTGAGACCGAGTCTGATGATGAGCTTCTGCAATTGGCCGTTGCATGCTGGAGATGCAAAGGTAGGCGGGGAACATCAAGCTGAGTTGTCAGAGGCAGTCACCATACTAGAACAAAGGATGGTGGAGTCCATTTGCGTTCTTTCTGATCTCGTGGCCCTGGCATGTGAGTGCCTCGAGGTCACCATGGGAAGGGTGGAAGCCGCCCTGGAGACCACAGTCCAGTAGTTTCCACCGGATCGAAGTTAACTGGGATACTAGGCTAGGGGATAGATCAATGGAGAAGCAGTGACAGACATTTAAGGGATATTTCAGAATATTCCACAAATGAACAAATATTTTGCTTCTGTCTTCACTACAGAGGATACAAATACTATTCCAGTACTAGCTGTATATCAGGAGGTGGGGGGAGAGAGGAACTTAGTGAAATTACAATCACTAAGGAAGCAGTTCTGAGCAAACTGATGGAGCTGAGGGCTGACAAGTCTCCAGGTCCTGATGGACTTCATCCTGGGGTCTTAAAAGAGGTGGCTAATAAGTCAGTAGACGTGTTGACGCTAATTTTCCAAAATTCCCTAGACTCTGGAAAGGTTCCATCAGACTGGAGAATAGCAAATATAACCCTTCTATTCAAGAAGGGAGGGAGGCAGAAAACAGGAAACTATATAAAGGCCAGTTAGCTTGAAGTCTATCATGGGGAAGGTGTTAGAGTCGACCATTAAAGAGGTTATAACTGGGCACTTAGAAAAACACAAAGTAATTCAGAAGAGTCAGCATGGTTTTGTGAAAGGGAAATCTTGTTTGACCAATTTATTAGAGTTCTTTGAAGGAGTAACATGCGCTGTGGATAAAGGGGAGCCTGTAGACGTACTGTACTTGGATTTCCAGAAGGCATTTGATAAGGTGCCACATCAAAGGTTATTGTGGAAAATAAAAGCTCATGGTGTAGGGGGTATATATTAGCCTGGATAGAAGATTGGCTGGCTGGCAGAAAACAGAGAGTATGCATAAATGGGTCTTTGTCTGATTGGCAGGGTGGAGTCCTGCAGGGGTCTGTGATGAGCCCACAACTTTTTACAGTTTTCATCAATGACTAAGTTAAAGGGAGCGAAGGCATGGTAGGTAAATTTGCAGATGACACAAATATAGGTGGGGAAGTATGTTGTGAAAAAGACATAAGAAGTTTGCAGATGGATAAAGATAGGTTAAGTGAGTGGGCAAAAATCTGGCAGATGGAGTATAATGCAGGGAAATGTGAAGTGGTTCACTTTGGCAGGAAGAATAAAAAACAGAGTATTACTTAAACAGAGAATGACTGCAGAATTCCAAGGTGCAGAGGGATCTAGGTGTTCACATGCATGAGTCACAAACAGTTAGTACGCAGGTACAGCATGTAATCAAGAAGACTAATGGAATGCTCTACTTTATTACGAAAGGAATTCAACATAAAAGTAAGAATTTCCGCATTCAAAGGATCATCCTCCGCCAACTCCAGCATGATGCCACCACCAAACACATCTTCCCTTCACCCCCCTGGTGGCATTCCGCAGGAATCGTTCCTTACGGGACACCCTGGTCCACTCCTCCATCACCCCCTACACCTCAACCCCCTCCCACGGCACCTTCACATGCAATCGCTGAAGGTGCAACACCTGCCCCTTTACTTCCCCTCTCCTCACCGTCCAAGGGCCCAAACACTCCTTTCAAGTGAAGCAGCATTTCACTTGCACTTCCCTCAATTTAGTCTACTGCATTCCTTGCTCCCAATGCGGTTTCCTCTACATTGGGGAGACCAAACGCAGACTGGGTGACCACTTTGCAGAACACCTTCAGTCTGTCCGCAAGCATTACTCAGACCTCCCTGTCGCTTGCCATTTCAACACACCATCCTGCTCTCATGCCCACATGTCCGTCCTTGGCTTGCTGCATTGTTCCAGTGAAGCTCAACGCAAACCGGAGGAACAGCACCTCATCTTCCGACAAGGCATTTTACAGCCTTCCAGACTGAATATTGAGTTCAACAATTTTAGATCATGAACTCTCTCCTCCATCCCCACCTCCTTTCCGATCCCCCCCTTTTTTTTCCAATAATTTATATAGATTTTTCTTTTCCCACCTATTTCCATTATTTATAAATGTATTTCCATCCATTGTTTTATCCCTACCTTTTAGCCTTTTTTGATTCCTTCACCCCACCCCACCCCCACTAGGGCTATCTGTACCTTGCTTGTCCTGCTTTCTACCCTTAATTAGCACATTCCTTAGATAATATCACCACCTCCAACACCTCTTTTTCCCTTTGTCTGTGACATTTTTTGGTTATCTCCACCTATCACTGGCCCTCTATCCAGCTCTACTTGTCCCACCCCCTCCCCCAGCTTATATTTCACCTCTCTTCTATTTTTACTTAGTTCTGTTGAAGAGTCATTTGGACTCGAAACGTTAACTGTGTTCCTCACCGCAGATGCTGCCAGACCTGCTGAGTTTTTCCAGGTATTTTAGTTTTTGTTTTGGATTTCCAGCATCCGCAGTTTTTTGCTTTTATAAAAGTAAGGATGTTATGCTTCATTTATATAGGGCATTGGTGAGACTGCATCTCGAATCCTGTGTACAGTTTTGGTCTCCTTATTTAGGAAGTGTGTACATGCATTGGTTCAGAGGAGGTTTATTAGATTGGCACCTGGGATGAGTGGGTTGTCTTATGAGGAAAGGTTGGACAGACTGGGCTTGTTTCCACTGGAATTTAGAAGAGTGAGGGGCGATTTTTATGAAGTATATAAGATCCTGAATGGTCTTGACAAGGTGGACATGGAAAGGATATTTCCTCTTGTGGGTGAGTCCAGAACTAGGAGGCACTGTTTTAAAATTGGAGGTCGCACTTATAGGACAGAGATGCAGAGAAATTTTTGCTGTTAGAGGATTGTGTGACTTTGGAACTCAATACTTCAGAAGGCAGTGGAAGCGAGGTCACAATATTTTTAAGGTAGAGGTAGATAGATTCTTGTTAGGCAAGGGAATAAAAGGTTATCGGGAGTAGATAGGAATGTAGAACTTGAAACACAAACTGATCAGCCATGATCTTATTGAAGAGCAGAGCAGGCTTGAGGGACCGAATGGCCTACTCTGCTCCTATTTCATATGTTTGTATTTGCGCTTGGACCTTCACTCCGTTGCTCTAGGCATAGGTGGGAAACATCAGTGCCTCAGTCAAAGGGGGAAGGGGCACCTTGACCTCCCTCCAGGTGCCCCTTCTCCTCAGGGAGTTAGGGAGAGGCCCTTAGGCACCCAAAGGGAAGTGGAGCACCTGCCAGACACCCTGAGGGCTTCCACCCAGGACACTCCAAGGGTGTCCAGTCATTTTCAATCCACTCTGCACATGACCCCATCAGCTCCAGCTGCTCAGGCCAAGAGGATACAACTGCCCCACAGCAGGACACGCAAAGCAGTCTGTGGACCTCAAAGCCCCGGGCCTCCAGAGGATGCCTGCCGATGTAATCTCAGATAACACAGCATAGCAGTCAGCAGGCTGCCTCCACCTCTGCTGTGGATGTCAGGATTGCACCTAGACATAGTTATAGAGTGCGTAAAATTATGATTGCACACTGGTGCTCATTCTCTGTATCTATTATATATATATATATATATAAAAATGAACCTTTGTCAATAGAGTTTTATTTCATGACCCAGTGTCTCAGGATGTGAATGCCTCTTGCATATGACTCATTGTGCTGTCTTATTTCAAGGGTGACCTACACTTCCAATCCTCAATGGCCTGCCCTCGTGTCCCTCAGATTCATGTTGTGTTTAGCAAGGTCATGTTAGTCACTCACCCTTTGAGTCATCGAAGGGAGGTGTGTCAAGAAAGTGCATTTAGATAGAAAAATGTTCTTGTAAGTCTACCAACACAGGATTGAATTATGTGTACTCCTGTGTCTTAGAAGGTGATATCTAACATGGTGGCATCAGCACTAACTGTGATGCTTGTGAGTGTGAAAGCACATGTCCTCGATGAATTATGTCCACTGCAACCAAGTCCACATTTCAGTGGCTGTTGAAAATATCATGTGTTGGTGGCAATGATTGCACAATGTGCAGTTGACTCAGGTTGCCCACTGGTGTGCTGCCTTTCACATCGCACAGGCGCCACATGCAGCATTTGATGCTGATCTTTCCAACGCTGATCCCCTCGTTATCTTTGAGGATTACTGGTCCAAGGCTGAATGATGAACTTGTTGGAGATGTCGATGATTGGGAAGGACGTCCTGATCACTTCCCTGTCTCTAAGGGACAGGAGAAATGCGCACTTGTCACCTTGTTTGGACCTTACTCCTGCTGGTACCTAGTGGCAATCAGTGTGTCACAGGCACGTCTTTCGCATTGTGCCACTGCGATGGCATCCTCACATGGAACGTCCCCTGGCCCTCTTCAGGTTCTGGCCCTTCCAACTCCTCCTCGTCCAAGGAAATCTCCACCTCCTCCATGTCTCCCTCTGGCAAGTGATCTCCCCTTTGAAGCGCCAGGTTGTGCAATGCACAGCAGATCACAATGTTGTGAGACACCCTCTGTAGAAAGTACTGTAAAGCTCCACCAGAACAGTCCAAACATCGGGAGCGCATCTTCAAAATGCCAATGGTCTGCTCTACGATGGACCTTGTCACAGAAAGCGCCACATTATATCTCTCCTCCCAGAAACTCTTAAGGACGACGCACAGCTGTCATAAGCCAAGACTTCAGTGGATACCCTTTATCACCCAGCAGCAAACCCTGTAAGTGCCATGGGCCCTTGAAGATCTGAGGCACCTGGGAATGACTCAGGATGTAGCAGTCATGTGAACTCCTGGGGAACTTGGTACAAACATGGATTATCTTCTTATCTCCTTCTGATGATCGCAGACCAGCTGCACGTTGAGGAAATGGAACCCTTTTCTGTTGATGAAGACCAGTGGCTGCTGCTAAGGAGCTCTTAATGTGATATGCATACAATCTATGGCAGCCTGCATGTTTGGGAAGCCAGAAATCGCTGCAAATCCCAGAAATTTAGCGGCCTGGCTGGCTTCATCCTGTGTGAACTGAATGTACTGATGTGCCTTACTGTAAAAAGCATCTGTAACTTCCCTTATACAGTTATGCTTTGAGGACTAAGAGATGCTGCATAGGTCCCCAATAGACCCCCGGAACAAACCACTTGCAAAGAAGTTCAGCGCAGCAGTCAGCTTTACAGCCACTGGCGAAGGACGGCCTCCCAATCCACATGGTGTCAGATCCTTCCAAAGAATGTGGCAGATGTGACCCAGCACATCTTTTTACAAATGGAGATGTTTGTGACACCCTCTCTCGCTTATCACCAAAAATGAAAGGTGTCTTTAGTACACCCTTGGTAATGCCAGTTGCCTGCTTAGATTGGGTATGAGCTCCTCAGCCTCTGGGGCTTCCTGGGGCACCCCTAGACCATGTACCTCAGGCCAAGGCTTTTCTCTTAGCCCCTGTGGACAAATAGATCAGACACATAAATGCAGCTTACCCTGCAATGAAAATCCTCCATCACCAAGCTAGGAAGCCAGTGTAAAGCCCTTGGACTGTGTTCATGCCATACATGCCATTCCCAGTTGTGCCCCTGCAGATAAGGCACATCCTGAAGAATCACAGATGTCTGAGCATCCCCCCACTAGCATGACAGGACATTCACCAAGAGGCTTGGAAAGAGGTGAGTGCAGCCATGTGTGATCAGTCTTATTCCAGCCACTGTCAGGCTGACCTCTTTTGATATGAGTACAGCCCTGCCTTGCACCAATTTAATGAATGAAAGCCTTGTGCCCTGTCAGCCAATTAGATTCCAAAAGGTATCTGCTGGCTTCCCTGGAGCATAGTCCTGCAGAAGAAGAGCCCATTGCCATTTGGCAGGGCTTAGAGAAGAGCCTTGGCCTGAGGTGCATGTTCCAGGGAGGTCCCAGGAAGACCCAGAGGCTGATACCCATTCCAAGCAGGCAACTGTGCTCCATCAATCGTTTGATCTTTCTTCCCTTTTCAAGTTCCTCTGTGATGGTTACATGGTCCATCAGAGCTACTCACATGTTGCCACAAACCCTTATTGTAAGAAAGTACACTATGAGTTAGGGTGCCCAAATCAGCAAAATTATATTTGACTCTTCATAACACTTTTCAGCTGAGCCTTGATCTCCATGTGTTCAATCCCAAAGAACTTTGGTGCCCCTTGAATCGGCCCTCCCTTGTTCCTCCAAACCCCGGCTGCCCCCAATCAATCCTGTGGCTGCCATCCCTCCCTCCCTCCTCCAAACCCACACCCACCTTCCCCCACCCGGCATGACTTTGTCTGTTTCTTCTCCCTGCCTCGGTCTGATCTAGCCTGGTAGAGTGCAGTGCTGCCTGCACACCCCAACACTTTTACCTGAGACACTGCAGCGCTGCCTGCCAATACAAATCCAACAGTTTAGGACACCAGAGTGCAGCTCTGCCTGCAAATCTCAACAGTTTCTCGCCTGAGAGAGCAGCTTGGCCAATGGCCAGGAGTCGAAGCAGCGGCGAGAGATGGCAGCAGGGCCATTGCAGGTGGGTTTTAAATGTTGTACACACCTCAAGGTCATGACTGAAGTGAAGGAGGGCAGGTGCACGCCACTTATATCCGGTTGTGTATCAGAGTGGTCTGCCGCTGATGTGGCACTTAACTGGGAGAGAGAATGCGATTCCAGTGAGTTGTGGTTTTAATGAGTATTCATGACATGCTGATGCTTGCAAACATAGTTCCCAACATGGATCAGCGGGAAAGTCGACCCGCCATGAGGCTGCCATGCAAGTCCAGAGAGGAAAATTATTTCCCTGCCAGTGGATATTTGCCTTTTGGCCTCACACCCAATTTTGCAACCCCCACCCAGCCCGCTCACCAGCCACAATTCCCGCTGCTGGCAGGACCGGAAAATTCAACCCATTAATTCTGTTTCTCTCTTCATAGATGCTGCCAGACTTGTATTTCTAGCATTTTCCATTTTTACTACTTAAACTCCCTAATCTATGATTCCGTTTGAATTGTAGCTTTAAGTCATGCATTTTTTTACCTCAGATATCCAGAAGGCAATCCGGTCGCCGATTCCTGCCAAAAATGACAAAAAGCCACCTAATGATTTACCTATTTCCAAATGGGAAATTCTTCTTCTCAACAGCCTTGCAGTAATCAAAATCAGTGGTGCTATCAGTTGGCTTTTATCACCTTTGAGAAAATAAATTAACTCATTTCTGAAATAAAATATATTAATTTTTTTATTGCTTTTAATATTAGAAAATTGCAATAAAACTCAGTTAGTTTGTCCATTCATTACAATGGAATCTCCCAGATGCAGCTTTTTGCACTAAGTGCGCCAGCGGGCGGGTAAAACGACACTTTGCCTGCCGGCCACTTTGGTGGCTTTTCACACCGTATCGTCCCGAACCCACTGCGTTAATTATGCATTCTCGGGAAACACGCCGGTTCCATGGCGGGTGGCTCTCATTCGCCCACCACACCATCACCTTGCCACTTCAGCAGAGTGGGCGCCATACTTAAATTCCAGCTGCGGGCACACGTCTCAGTGCTTCCAGCCCACAACTGCTGCAAAGAAGACATGGCCCTGTAAGGCAAGAAGACTGCAGTCCCCAAGTTCAATGGCACATCTCTCGAGCGCCTTTTGGACGCAGTGGAGACTCACCGTGATGTCCTCTACCCCCTCTCTGGCCAAAGGATGGGCAGCAACATCACTAATCCGGCTTGGGAGTCGGTGGCAGCGGAGGTCAGAGCCAACGCCTTCAAAAGAGGACAGCCACCCAGTGCCGTTAGAGGATGAATGATCTCCGTTCCTCCAGGATAAGTCACTCTTCTCGTCACTCTCAATTTACAAACCCATCACACATCCACAGGGCCCTCACTCATTGCCAGTTCAAGGGACATCACCATTCACTCTGTCACACACACCTTCATTGTCCTCATCCCGTCCATGGGACCACTCACCACCCACACATGCCAGGCAAACTTATCATCTGGCCTGGCAGGCATCCTCTTTACACTCTCTCCATCTCTATTGATGTAGGGCAAGCTGGCACACAGCAACTGGGAGAGGTCGCAGACTGCTGGAGGAATGCCTGAAATCAAGGTCCTCTCAGACTTTGAAAACAGAGCCATTCAGCTGGCTGGTGAGGATCTGGACCGGTCCTGTGCTGATGGTGAGGTCAGCAGTGCTCTACCAAGTGAGGATCCAGCAGTGCAACATGCATCAGACAGCCATTCTGTGAGTGATGTGTCCTGTTTCACAGGCCACGGCCATGCACTAATTACTTCTCATTGCTTCCACAGGCACATCTGGGAAACAGCCGATGGAGTCCATGACCCAGGGTCTCCAATCAAGTCCCAAAGAAAATTCTGAAGAGGAATCTGGAGGCACCCTCCTTGAAGTCCCATCACAGCACTCACTCACACCTTCCACCAGCACAGAGACACACACCTCGGTGGGAGCTAGCTCTACAGTAGCCTCGGGATCACAATCTGGTGAGCACATCGCATTCTCTGATCCACAGCAGGCGGCCACAGGGACTTCCCAGTGTCCGGCACTCAGAGGACTGCTGGAGGCCAGAAATTTGCTGAGTCTGAGTCAGATGATGAGCCTCTAGACTCAGTCATGTCACAGTTGCTGGCGCTAAAATGGCAAGATCGGAAACATCAGGAAGGGATGTCCACTGCACTACTCAGTTTACAAGGCACGATGGAGGACTCCGTTCGTCGTCAGGCTGAGGTGATAGTGATGGCATGCCAACGCACTGAGGTCAACACTCCACCGCTGATGCCTTGGTTGGCCTTCAACAGTGTGTACGTGAGAGGGGTGCAGGGCAGCTCAGTCTCACTCCAGCTACCTCTTCTTCTCAAGGAGTCAGCCAGGGGCCCACACATAGGGAGGAGGATCAGCAGGTGAAGCCCCCCCCCCCCCGCCCCAGGCCATCTACCCAGGTGACTCCGGGAGTGTCTAATCTATCCAAATCCCCTTTTTCTGTGACCTCAGCAGCTCCAGCTCCAGCTCCACAGGCTGAGGAGGGTGTCACAATTGGATTTGCCCAGATCAGGGGTTTCCCACAGGTGCAGAGTGCAAGCAACTGCACTCAGTTGACCTGTCCTGCCACAATGCAGGACCCCGATAGCAGGCCGGGGCCCTCCAGGTCTCTGCCCTCCAGAGAATGCCTACTAGGGTAATCACAGTCAGGGCATAGCAGTTATCAGGCTGCCTCCACTCTGCTGTGGATGGCCAGGGAGCACCAAGACGTAGCAACAGTGTTAGGAAGGTTAAGAAGAATTAGCTCTTTTAAAGCCGACCTAATAAACTAAATTAACAAAATGAGGGATAAAGTAAACACAGCCCCTAAGTTAGGTTAGCTGTAAAACCAAAGACAAAGTTTAAAGAAAACTTACAAACATCAAATCAAAATATGATTAAGAGGGTCGTTAAAGCACCCCAGCCCCCGTGGTGCACACGGGGCATGTAAGGCCTCAACGGTGCCGGCAGACACCGTGTGCTCCCTTTCCAGGGACACCCGGCCACGAACGTAGCCACGGAAGAGGGGCAAACAGTCAGGCGGGACAACCCCCTAGATCGCCCGCTGCCTGGACCTGTTAATGGCCAACTTGGCCAAGCCCAGGAGCAGGTTCACGAGGAGGTCCTCCTCCTTCCCGGCCCCCCCTCCGCACCGGATGTCCGTAGATCAGGAGCGTGGGGCTGAAGTGCAAACAAAACAGCAATAAAAGGTTTTTTAAATAAATGAAAAGGGAGTGCAACCTACAATAGTTAATATAGACATGGTCCACGGACTCCACAAGACCACAAAAAGGGCAGGTATCTTGGGAGTCCGTGAACCGACACATTCTACGATTATAGGGGGTTAAGAAGAATTAGTTGCACAGCCTGGGAACGGGTGTTAATCACTTGTACATACTGTTCACTATTGTCAATAAACTCCCAGGAATGTCCCCCTGCCTATGGCTCCTTATTCTGATCAGCAGTGTTCTTGTCACTCAGATGTGAAACCTTTCTCCACAAGATAAAGGCAGATGTCTCCATCCAGGGCCTCTTCCCTGTGCTTTGTGCAACTCTCAGACCAAAGTGATGGTCCAGCCTCACACTCCCTGGACACATTAGTGATGCCTGCACCTCGATGGTGCTTGTTATTGCTGCCAGAATGTCATGGGCAGGCATCACAGAGTTCCGTCATTCTCTCTGTGTGCTCTCAGCGCCTTTAGGGTGGGGCTGACCCAATCTCTTCAGCATCTGTGACCAGTGATGCTGTGCTCCCGAAGGCGTCAGGTGCTGAAGGTGGACAAAGGATCAGATGCTTCTAAAGTTTCATGGCTGCATCTCTATGATGTGACCCTGATCACAGAGCACAAGCGAGCTGCCCTCGGCCAGACAGGAGTCAGACATTCTCAGAGGCTATATGAAGATCTATGGAGTCTCCTCACTGCATCTTGTCATCATCATCCTGCAGTCGAGCAACTATTAGGGTCTCCACTGCATCTCCATGACAGGAGCATTATCACAGATGTTGCCAGAAGCCAGACTGAAGTCAAACTTTCATAGATGCAAAGTGAGGATCTATGGTGTCTCCTCATTGCATGTCATCATCATCCTCCACAAATTTAGCAGCTATGAGCACCTCCTGAGCGCACCTGCCTCATCTGGCCAGTGCAAGGGCCTCATCCCCATCATCATCGCCTTTGAGGACCTCCTTACCCTCATCCCCGTCGGCGACCTTCCCATTGGACGAGACCTCCAGCTCCTCCTCAGCCAGCTCCTCTCCCCATTGCAGCACCAGGTTGTAAAGGGCATAGCAGGTGACGATGACGCATGACACCCTCTATGGACTATAATGCAAGGCCCCACCAGACTGGTCCAGGCACCGGAACCTCATTTCTGGCATCCCAACGGTTTGCTCCACCAAATTGTATGTTGCAGCATGAGCATCATTGTACCTTCACTCTGCTGCAGTCTGAGGGTGCCACACAGGTGTCATCAACCACGCCCTCTATAGGTAGCCCATGCCCCCGAGAAGCCACCCCTGCAGCTTCTGTGGACCCGGGAAGATGCCAGGGATCTGTGAATGTATCATTCTCATACAGACTGAGAATGTAGGAATGTAGGAGGAGTTGAGACCTGGGGCAGATCAGCCATGGTCTTATTGAATGCGGTGGGGCAGGCTTGAAGGGCCGAATAGCCTAATCCTGCTTCTATTTCGTATATTCTTATGAGTCGGGAACACTCCTTGGAAAACGTGCACAGACCACCAGCTGCACTTTTAACAAATGGAATGATTGACATAGTTGACCACGGGTTGCGATGGAGATCTGATTACCATGTGACTGCAGTTGATGGCACTCTGCTTGTGGGAAACCTGAGATCTGGGCAAATCAAATCGTTCTTGCATCCTGGCTGTCCTGTTCCCGGGCGAAATGCACAGAGTTGTGTGCCCTCGCGAAGATGGCGTCCGTGACCTCATGGATGCATATGTGGGTGAAGGCTTGAGAGATCCCACAGAGGTCACCTACAGAGCCCTGAAAGGAGCCACTGGCATAGAAATTGAATGCCGCTGTCACTTTCATGGCCACAGCCAGTGGATGCCCTTCACATCCCTGTGGTGCCAAATCCTGCAGTAGCTGGCATGTGACCGACCAGTTCCCTAGACAAGCGTAGTCTTCGGCGACACTGGTTCTTGGTCATCTGCAGGAATGAAAGGCAACATCTGTAGACCCTGGGTCTAGCTCGGTGCTGACCAATGACAACTTGCCATGGCTCTTCGGCAGCATGTGTGGTAGCCCCAGCCGCCCCTCTTTCCAGAGACTGCTGCTCCTCCCTATGCGCAGCCAGGCACCCCAGTCACTCTCTTCTCAGTCAGCTTCACTCTCTGTAAGCCATGAGGCAGCCATGATCCTGATGTACTCCTTCTGCAGGATGAAAGAGAGAGACACATGGTCAGCATCGGTGTACTAAGAACCTGACTTGGTAAAGTCTGAAGGCCCCTTAACGCATCCTGGAGCATGCTGGCCTCCACTTGGATGGCCAAAGATTATTGCGCTGCATGGCTGCCTGAAACCTCACCCACCTCCGCCCCACTCCACCCTACCGAATGGTGGCAGCTTTGCCAATTGGACTGCATGCTGTGCTCTCAGCTCAGATGCAGGCATTCTCCTAACCTGCACTACAAGCCTCAGCTTTTAGCTTGAACCATGGGGGAGATTGGTCCAAACCGGGATGCTGACATTGCAAGGGGCTGTGAGCGCCTCCATCAGTGACTGCTCCATGGTCACCTTTAGCAAGGAGATTGTACAACAGTCATCCAACTGTTCTGCAGTCCATTAAAACGCTCATTAGTTTACAGTCTGGGCCTGAGGGGTGGAAAGCTTTGGAGCACTTGGTGGCACTTTGATGCCTCTGTGTTGCTTGAGTGGGCAGAGAAGCTAGAGGCCCGACTCCAATCATATCAATCTGGCTGTGCCTGAACTGTCTCAGCTGCAGAGGAATGGTCACTTTATATAAGGTGTCCCTAATGTATCGCCATATTGCCAACTCACTCCATGAAACACGCCCAACGCCAGCAGGCATGGTCGATTCCACCCATGGTAGATTTTAATAGGTGGAGCTGCTTGGTAATGATAATGAGCAGTGTTATTGCGAGCACTCTCTGCTCAGCTCACAGAGAGCATCATCAAAAAACACTTTTCCAAACTTCTCCTGTAAGTGCATGATTGAAATCTTATGCTCATTGCTGCCACCAATGTGATTCCTTTCTCTAGAGAAAGTTTTACCCTTCACCTAAACCATACTAACCTAAGTAGGAATGTTTGATGTTCATACGGTTGATAGAAATATATATGCCTCCCATTTCATGACATTGAAAGCCTTTACTGTGATTCACACAAAAAATAAAATAAGTTGAACGAGAAAACAGGTTATAGACGGTTCAGAAAGCCAATAACGTAAGTCCATTTTTAAACTCACTATAAGCCCCCTGCAACCTATTCACTTGTGTGTGATCCACTGAACTTCACTGATACAAATATTAATCACATACTATTGGACATATTGCTCAATCTGTATATTCTCTATCAGCAATCAAAAGGGGAATTAATTAATGCTGCTACTGCTAATGGGATAAAACAGTAGGTCCAATGTCTTCGTTAGTTTAAAATGGTAAAGCGCTGAGCTTTTTTTACTAGTTTCAACACAGGCATGTATATAAAGTAAGGTTAACATAGCCTGTGTGTAAAAAGCCAGTAAAGAAAAAAATACTTTGGACGGAATTTTCCCTTCCGGGACTAAGTCCTGTGGTGGGGGCAGGGACGGGAGTTTATCCAGCTACGGAGGCTGCCAGGAATTCATGATGTATCGCGCCACACTGGCCTCATCAATTATGCAGTTGGGGGTTTCCCAACGTATCGCGGGGCGGGCTTGATGGCGCGCTCTCCGCCGTCATCCGGGCACCATATTTAAAAGGTTGCCGGACAGCATCTTATTCATTCACCGAATGAGATGGCAAGAAAGGGACAGGGACCTCCGGCGCCAAAGTTTAGCAATGCCTCCCTGGGCATCCTCCTCAACGAAGTGGAGGCCAGGAGGGACGTCCCCTACCCAACTGATGGGAGGAGGAGGCTGAACAGGGAGACCAACTCTGCATGGGAGCAAGTCTCCAAGGCAGTCAGTGCCCAGGGCCTCCAGCACAGGACTGCTCTCCAATGCCGCAAGAGGATGAATGACCTCACCCATGCCGCCAGGATAAGTGACCTGCTCACACTAACCACAACGGATGGTACAGGGGTCATGGGCCTCAGTGGCAATGAGATAAGGTCATGCTTCACGGCCCCACTGCAGTCCATCCACTCTGCAGGTGGAGAGGCCACTGTGGCTCCCTCACCCTTCCACACAGAGAGTCCACATGCTGTCTGGAAATGTGAAGGCGGTAGGGAGGGGAAGGGGCTCAGGCATTGAGGGCACCAGCAAGCACCGCTAACGACATGCCTCTCTAAGCCTTTTCCTTATATCTGCATGGGCTCACCGCTCTGTGGGGTGCTCGCCTAGAACACTTCTGGACAACCTGCAGTGCATCAGTCAGATGGCACACAATCCAGTGGATTATTTGTAAGACTGGAAGCATGAGAAAGATATATGAAACCCAATTGTTCTCAACCCCATATTCTTTCTTTGCGCAGGAGAAGTTAAGCCATAATTGTTGAGAGAGGGAGAAGACGGGAGGGGTCCAGCCACTGTTGAAAGAACACAAGGAGTGGGCAGCCCAGCTGGCAGGGGTGGAGTGGGACATGGCTACCGGACATGGAGAGTCTGGCTTTCAGCCTCCCGAGGCTACTTTCGGCTCCTGCCACATTGTTTTCACCCCCCTGTCACCCACTGTTAAACCCGCCACAGGGGGCACTGGAAAATTCCGCCCTATATGTTCCTATTGGAACATGGACTCTAAATTTGCCTAATTGGGCAGGTGGTCAAGCTAAATGTCACCACCGGCCATGTGCTGCCTGAACCTGTAATGTTGCTTCTTCCTTTTGGTCACTACTGAATACGTTCCCTGATAGCTCAAATGTAATTCATAACTCACTACTTGGACAATCATTAAAATGAGACTTTGTTCTTTCACACAGCATTTTTGAGCATAAGCTTCCTTCAACAGATGCTCCATATGAAGCGGCAAATATTTATGAATCTGAGCAGTTAAGTTAGTGAGGTACACAGTTATGCTTTACTGGTTCAGGCACCAAAATGTAAGTTATTATGAGTGGCTGTGAGATTTTGTTTTAGGAAAGTTTTGTTGATCAATTTGCACCCATCTCCTCAAGATCTATGCTCATGAAATTATTTCACTTCTTAAGCTGTAGTGGAAAGCAACTATTACAACGTATTTCTTCATTAAAAGGGAAAACCAAGGAATACTGAAATTATTTCTATGGTTTGTTCTTGGTGAAACAATGACACCAAATCTGCTACACTATTAGTGGAGAAAAATATGCATGTATGATCATCCCTCAGTTACTAAGAAATCGAATGTCTATTGTTCAAGCCTATGTAAGTTCATAACATTGCAAATGTTGTAATATGCCTTTAAGGGATTGCAGCATGACATCACTAGATAGGAAGTATGTCATGCAATGCAGTTTACTTTCATTTCTGCTTTTAAGCAGAGCACACACAGACAGCTGTTGCTGATGTGTCTTCAAGCTTTATACCTTTGTATATCTGTTCTCATGTACCTAATCTTAATAAATGAACCCATAATGTGTTTACCAATCCCTTTTGAGTGATTGGTGCCTTTATATCATTATAAAAATATGACAGCAAATACTTACAGGTAAGGAATCCCATTCAATCTCTTTTAATTCATCCAATAAAACACCTACACTCTTCAATATTTCTAGGTTTCTGCCTCAACATTTGTCCAGAAGTTCATTCCATATGTGGATCACTTTCCGTGAGAAAAAAACGTTCTGCTATCAGTCCTCAAGTTACTTTTTACTACTTTGGGCTGTGTTCCCTTAGTCTTTGATTATAGTTTAACTTATAGTGTCCTGACAAACTGCTTCCATACCATTCACTATCTTACACCCATTTACAAGGCCACTTTTGGATGCCTGTTTTCCAAGCTGGAAGGCCGAAATCTCCCCAGTCTTTCCTCAGAACTTTGACCCAACATTAGGGATCAGCCTTGTAGCTCTTTTTTGAACTGTTTCCTATGATTTAATATTTCCTTTGTTTCTTAGCAA